>NC_091394.1:35110500-35735500 GCF_032191515.1 Phaenicophaeus curvirostris | reverse complement strand
GATGGTCTCATGGTCCTGGCGAAGACTTAATAGTTGGATCCAAGCTGTTTGTTTCTTGCAGGTGTTAGGCTGACAAAGCATTTGATAATCTGGGGGCCTGACTGGCTTTCTTCTGTCTGTGTTTAGAGGGAGACAGGTGGAGCAAACACCCATATATATAAATTCACATCTCTCATGTGACCTTGCTTACAAAGAGGAAATCTGCTTACCTGAACGTGCAAGGGCTTTATTTCCTTCATTCTGAAATGTCTAGGCTTGCTGACTTCTGAGCTCTTGACTCAAGCAGTTACACATTTTTTTCCCATTCTCTGGACACACTCCTGGCTCAGACGACAAGGACACTGGCATTTCAGGCCTCTGCGTACCACCATTGGTACCCTGCTTGCAGGCTTGTCCTCATGCCCCAGCAGACAGCTTTGTGTTGCTGCCTGGGGAAACTTAACCTGGGGTCCTGACAAGCCCGGGAGATGCTACCTTCCATTGGTGAAGAAGAAACCCCATCCCACAGCTATTAGTCTCTTTTCTCACAAGAGATATTCCCTTACACCTCTAGCATCAAGGCATAATCTATGTTTTTAAACTGATTAAGAGACTGCAGAGCCCACAGCTGCAAAACAGAGCTCAACAGTATTTTCTTGTCTATACTTGTTCTGATCCTTCTGGGTCCTGAAACTTCAAAGACTCACTTACGTTGCTGAATTTTAGCCTTGGAAGCAATGAGTTGTCCCTTTGACTTGATATACACCTTTATGGTTTGGTATTGACTTGGTGACCCCCAATCTCTAAGGGGCACTGCATGTAGCAAGTCAAACAGATAACATGGCAGTTTTCAGGCTTGGACTTCAGGATAGAAATTGTTCCCTAGAAAATGTGTTGAAAATACTCCGTTGGGTCCAGCTCACAGCTGAGGATACTGCTGACAGACTGAGTGCCTTGAAAGCAGTAATAGCTCAGTGTCCAACACATATCTTTTTAGGCTCTATACATCCTCCCATCACCCCAGCCAGGCAACCAGCCAAAGACTGGGATCTTAAAAGTAAACTCCAGTCCCATAAATTCATATGCTCATAAATTTTACAGCCACAGGGAATGTTAAAGCTGTCTATTCTATCTTTTGTTTAATACAGGCCAAAGAGTCTCATTCAACAAATTCTGCACGAAGCTCAGAAATTCTTACTGAGCCATGGAGAAAGTTATCCAAATATTGACCTAACACTGACAGGAATGGGGAATATCCCATATTAAACTGTTCTCATATTGGCTCTGTGGCCCATTTGCCTTCTATCTTTGTGACAACAGTCATGTCTCAAGCCTCCAGCTTTTGCTTTTTGCTTCTTGTCTATTCTTTGCCAGATCAAATAGCTCTTTCCTCCCCCATTAAAAAAAAAAAAAGAATCCCTCATTTGGGCTCATCCTGTAAGAGTTTGGTCTTCCAAACTACCAACAACTATGCTTCTCTCTACTCTTCCTGAGGCAGGCTGATTTTTTTGGCAAAAAAAGCTCATTTATTTTCCATTTCCTACTATTTTGTTTCACTGTGAGAAACCCTAGAAAGATAAAAAAAAGCTTCTTGATGGAGACAGAGCAGCTGTTTAGACTGTATGGGAAATTTTGGGATTGTTGTTCTTATAGATGAACATGTAGATGCTCAGCTTGAATGTATATCTTGAGCTGAGGCTCTGGTGCTTGGTCCCACCTGCACTGGTTGTAGCCACACTCTGGCCTGGCTATGGACCACTTCAACCCTGACCCCAACCTATGGGTTAATGTCTCAGTTTGAACTCAGACCTGTCTGGCTGCTCTGGACTGGCCCAATGATCTGCACTCTAGACTGCAACCCTGTGCCTGCCTTGTTCTCCATGCTCGGGGCCGTGGACTGCACCATTTGTGAAACCCTGAACCCACTGGCCCTAACTTCACACTCTCCTTGACATCCCTTGCTGCTTTTTGAAGGAAAAATCTGCAGAGCAGGAGGCATCTGGTTTTATGTAGAGTGTGTGTGTGGAGTGACAGAGAGAAGCTGTAAGCGCATTATAGGCAGAGTGCTTGAGGTACCAGCACTGTTAAAAAAAAAGAAACTAAGAAAAAAAAAAACAAAAAAGCAACTAACACTCTAAACAGTCACTCTGATCCCTATTTTTTCAACATGGAATAAACTTCTCTGCTTTATTTATTATACTAATCCAAATCCTCCATGCAGAATGATACCTGTGCTGTGTTATTCACTGCCCAGAGAGACAACAAAAAATTAAGTTCAGTGCTGTTGACCATGAGAAACAAGGAGTTAAAAACAGAGGCAGAATTTTTCCCTGGCATCTTCTTTTACCTTTACGGAGAAATTTATTTTAGAGGGTGATATTAAAAATGCCTATTAATCAACCTTTACAGTCCAAAGAAGAAGAGAAAGAAGGTGGCAATGAAACTGTTAAAGCAATAGATGCCAGATTTCTCTAGGGTTGGTTATACCTCATCCCGAGTGTTCTTGACATTCTGACAGATCTGTTCAAAAGAGTAGGGACACCCCAAAAATCAATGCCAGAATTTTGCTATTGCAATTGCTGCCTTTGAAGAACGAAACCACAGAGCTGGAATTACTTACAACACATACTGATCCCAGAATTGTATTGTAGTAACTAGACTACAGGAGCGATGTTTGGGCATCTGGGCTTGAGGTCCCCTCTATTTAATGTTAATTATCTGTATAGGATTGTTTTCTCTAATATTTTACAATGTAGAACTCTTTGGGAAGGAGAAAGAGAAAGCAATTATGAAAGAAAGACACGTTATATAGCAAGGAACAGAAAAAAAGCCTGAGGCATGATTGCCTTTACAACAGGCAGCTGCAGGATAACATACATAGGAAACAGCAGTACGAAGCTTCCCTCCTTGTGATGCAGCAGATGTGGCTAGCAAAGACTTCGAGGAAGACACAGCAACCTAGTAGGTATCACAGAGCCCTGGGAATTATCTTTTACAATTGTTCTGATCATATTCCTCAGGCTCACACCAGGCCCAGTAAGTACAAATTTCTTCTAGGCAGAAGAGATACAAGCAGGAAGAAAGAGAGAAACCAAGTGGAGATTGCCCTTCCTATTCAGCCCTCTTTATTCATCCCTCCTTGTACAAAAGCTGTGTGAGAGAGACTTATTTCAATAAAATAGGAGAAGGGATAGTCATAGGAAATAGGAAATAGCACTCTTAGCAGGAGCAGTGCTCTGTGAGCTCTGGCTGAGCAGACAAAATGCAGCAGAGTCTTCAACTAATTAAATTCAAATCAGGTAACTGCCAGTTCCCAAACCAGCTGCAGTCCTAGACCTGCCTGTCATCACTTTGCCCAAAATCTTCCCCCAGGCATGGACAACTTGGCCTTCCATGAAGTCGAACTGAACCATATTTATAGCTGCACTTGTAGAGCTCAAGTCGCTAGAATGAAAATTAGAGATCTGACTTGAAGTTAATAACAAACAGATCTTAAACATGAAACTGAGCATTAAGCAAGCAGATAAAGTCAAGCTGGGCACAAGAGGGGCTCTTGCTATGTGTTGTTGCAAAAAACCTGCCCATCTGCATGAGCCTTTGTCCCACTCCTTCCTCTGACGGAGCACCGCACTAATAAACTTTTACTCCGTTCAGAGCAGGCTGATTTCTTGCTCCCCTCTCTCCCTCCTACACTCTGCCTCTCTGCTTAATAGCTTTTCACACAACCCACACAGTTCCTGGCCTCTAAGCTCAGTTGATACCCATTTCCAGGCTATCAGTGTTTTCACACTGATGGGCATCTGCTCCAGGCATCTTGCCTTTCCCGGATCCGCACCCCATCACTTGGGGCAATTCCTCACCATACTGTTCACACCTCCTACGAGTAACTGCAAACTCCTCTCGGAGACCAGGTGCCAAGTGAGTCCTTCTTCCCCACCTCTTTATCGTCCCTCTCCTCTTGCTTCTTTTCTGACATAACTCTACATGGTAATTCTTAAACTGTAAATTGGGTCTCTTTGGGATCTGAGATTATCCCTAAAATGACTGGAGAAGAGGAAGGCTGTACAGACTTCTTTGGCTTGCATAAGCTGAAAGGACAGCCTTCTCCTTTACTCCTGCTGAGTTTTAAAATAGAGCTATCAGTTTTCCATATAGACATCCTGCCTGATTTAATGAGCCGTTCTCTTCAAATACTTCCCATTAGCATGTTTATGTATTTGTTTGCCTGGCTGGATTCTTTAATAAGTGTGCTTTTGGTTCAGGTGCTCCCAGCAGACTGCGGCTCTGCCAGGCTGCAGGAAGCCCTCCATTCATTGCAACTCTGTCCCCAAATTATGCCCTGTTACTGATTGCTTTTGGGGTAATTGCTCAACTGTAATAAGCAGGAACTTAGATAAATTGGACATTTTTCTGCAGAACCCATTAACATCATGCTTTGGAGAGGCTGGAATTGGTCTCAGTTTTGTTTCTGCAGTATTAGCTGAAGATCCCAGCAGGAGCGCTATTTAAGCATTGAGGTTAGACTACGATATCCTGCTAACCTAGGATGTGGCTAGGAAGGCTGATGTTAAAGATGCAGAAGGCCCTGACAGGCTTGGGGGTAACTGTAAAAGAAGGGGTGGACAGTAAGCTGATTTTACATAGTTTTCATTTTGAACAAGGGCTCCTGGCAAGCTAACCCCATCTTTGCCAGAAAAGGGATGTCTGACCTGGTTTCTTGACTCTCTGATAAAGCCTGTTTCCAATGACAGGCACATTTCTGTGACTGCTGCTAGGAGACGTGCACCTGCAAGGCTTTTCTTCTTTCTTTTGCCCCTGTGCTGGATCAACTTGAGTTTCAACTGAATTAGCAGCCCCAAGTATGCAGGCAGTGAAAGTAAACCTACGACTACTGTACCTACGTTGCTGAAAGCTTCCTATGGAATTGGGTTAGCACTTGAATGTTATGTGACAAAGCTTTATGTTCCAGGTTTTGTAAATGCTCTCAAGGAAAAGAAGAAAAAAATCATGTCAAACACTTCCTATATCCTTTGGGGACAATTATAGTATTGCCAGATTAGTTACGGTGTTTCTACAATGCTCTCCTCTGATTCTACTATTAAAACACAGCAGAAATCAGAGTCTGTTTTGACCTTTAAACAGAGCCTCCTGTTAAAGTGACTTTCACAACAGAAAGCAAGTTGTCACATTTTATTTGTACTTTAATTTTATTATTAACAGATTAATGAAGCTGGTAATGGGTTTCCCGATGCTCTCTTTAGAAATGTGAACTGTGTCCCTTCCTTACATCAATCTGCTGTCAGCAGATGAAGTGCCTTTGCAAAATGCTATTAACTGTTACTAGAAGCAATTAGTCAAAATAGCAAGTCAGCTTCAAAAGGAGAGACTCCAGATTCCCTCAGTGTGTTAGGAAAAGCGCATTAGTAGGATTTAGCCTTGCCAGCAGACATGAGCCTTAGGCCCTGTAGTAGGCATCTAGGTTAATGACACATAGAAATGCAAATGTTTCAAACATTAATTTGCTTGAAGGAGCAATGCCAGGTTAAGAAAAAAGATAATCACTTTGCGGTGTCACTAACAGCAATCCCCATTGTGCCAGAAATATCCAGGCTCTGTTTTCAGATATTCTGTGCGCTCCAGGCTTAAAAATCTGTGAATAAAATCCTAGCCCTCCTGAAGGCGGCAGGCGACTGCTTCTGAAAACACTGAGTCCAGGCTTTGCCTTAATTTTCTGGCCCAAACAATTCACAGAATCACATTCAAAGCATTGAAGTCCAACCTCTGCCTAGATGGCTCCTTTTTTTATGTTGGTGCCAGAAACTCACAAGATAATTTCTAGAAGGATGTGCACAAACCTAGCACAAATCGAGCTCAAGCTTGATTCCCCTCCTCCCCACCAGTTTGGTACCGTCAATATGCAGACAGTTTATTGTCTGGTCAGTAGTCTAGCTTTGGAGTGACAAAAATGCATTATCACACACACACAAAACACAAACTGTGTTCAATAAATGGTCCCTAATAGGATGAAGTAGGAGTTTGAACTCTTGAAGCACTAGCTAGTAACTGGTTAAAAAGCCAGGAGTCCTGAAGCTCCCTCACCACTGCTCTTGACGAAGGGACAGAGAGGAATCTGGGGAGGCAAAGCATCAGGTGTGATATCCTGAATGACCAGCAAAGTTCCAAGTGTATGCTCGGACATGCATATTTGGCACTTATGGACCACTTTTCAGATAGGATAGACCAACAACTGCCCCCTTCTTTTTCCTCTCCAATGCTGGAAAACACTGTTACCAGTCATTGTTTCTGGTGCACTGCTAATTGCATCTATATTCAGCCTGGAGAAGAGAAGGCTCCAAGGAGACCTTATAGGAACCTTCCAGTACCTGAAAGGGGCTACAAGAAAGCTGGGGAGGGTCCGTTCACAAAGGCTTGTGGTGATAGGACTGGGGGCAATAAGTATAAACTGGAGAGGGACAGATTTAGACTAGACATAAGGAGGAATTTCTTCAGTATAAGGTTGAGGTGAGGCACTGGCACAGGTTGCCCAGAGAAGCTGTGGCTGCCCCATCCCTGGAGGTGTTCAAGGCCACGTTGGACGGGGCTTTGAGCAACCTAGTCTGGTGTGAAGTGTCCCTGCCCATTGCAGGGGGGTGGAGCTGGATGATCTTTAAGGTCCCTTCCAACTCAAACTATTCTGTGATTCTATGATTCTACATTGCATGTATGGGTCCAATTAAAGTGGGTAGGTTGCAAACCCAACAGAAATATCATGGATTGGGAAAATATTAAAAGATTGTTCATTTGTCCTTGAGTCTAGACAATGAGGTTTCTGTCTGTGCAGAAGGTGAATCTTATTCATGTTATTTGGCTCTTATTCCTTCAAACTCAGTCCCACCTCTCATGGACAGTTGCAGAGACCCAGCCAGCTGCCTCAGCTGGATTAGTTACAATAAGGAGCAAAATCTGGGCTTGGTTCATGTGCCTCTCACAACCATGCAGCATGCTGATACTTCCACATCGAGGGCTTTTTGGAAGTAGAGAAGGATTCAGCATCAGACCTTGCTGACATTTTTTTGTCACAGAAAATATAACTGATTGACCTTCACCCAGAGAACTGGACAATCTGTAGTCTAGGTTAAAAAAAAATCCCCACCCTTAATACTGCCAAAACCATCATTGATTAAGAATATGCAGGTTTTGATATGCAGGTAATGATTTGCTGAATATTTGCAGAGTGTTTTCCTGCTGAGTATTCTTTCCTCCATTGCCTTCAAGTGAATGTTCATAGTACTTAAGGTTAGAAGTGGTTCTTTTCTCCTCAAAGCTCAGAAGGCGAATAGAAGAGTTAGAAACCTACAGCTAAAAGCCTGATACAGTCCACTCTAACATGTAAGAGCAGCACATTTTATCTTCCTTTTATATGAGCTTCATGGCAGAAAAAGGACAGCCCAATGGTCCTTCATTCAGCAGTTTCCACTGACTGGAGGAACAGCTTCTTGCAAAAATGCAATTTATTGTTCCAAAACTCCCATAAAAATAGTCTCTCCAACAACCAAACACATTGCCCATTGTCTTAGATCAAACACAGCTCCTATTCTTAAACATAAGGATTAAAAGATACCCGGTAAACGGAGAGTTTAAAATTCTGTTTAAAAAAATTTCAAACTCTCAAAAGACTAATTATTTGTGCAGTCTTAAAGATCAAACAGTGCTGAAATAGACTAACTGCTTTATCAGATAAAACCTGTGTTCAAAGACTGCAGAGAGAGAAGAGTCTATTAAGATAATCTAGTCTGACCTTATGACCTTAGGTTCTGGCATTTCACTGGCATGGAATCTTTTTGGTTGTTCATACAGATAAATGGAAAAATTAGTATAACCATCAAGAACAAAACAGACTGCAGAACTTGAAAAAAGCAGACCATGTATTTTCATGTTCCTTTAATTTGTGTGTTTGTAGGCAAGGCTCAATACTTAAATGCATAGTACCAAGCCCCCTGCTGATGCAGCTAGTGCAACTCTTGCTGAAGCTCACAGATGTCATCTTCCATCGGATGATATAACCTGAAGAGTTTCCAACTGCAAGGGAGAACTATGCAAGTACAAATCCTTTGAAAGGGTAATTTGTAGAAGACACTGGGTAAACTAAACAATTTGCAAAGTCTCTCTTTTTTTCTTTTTGTTTTCTGTCTACTGTTTCTTTCATAGCAAGTGCTTAGGATTGGGTTCACCATGCCCATTTTCAGCAGGACAGGAGGGAGAAGCTGGGATATATTTCTTTGTGTGTGTCTTTTGTAATCTGTTTGAGCTGTTTGATGTCTTCATATCTAACACATTGTGGATCTTTGATCGGAGTTGGAGGATGTCTCAAGGAGGAACGATGATTCACAGGAGAATAGGATATCCACAGGGAAGCCAGTTACCCAGTCCAGCAGAATTAATCAGCATTAGATGTGTGAGCTCTTGCTCTGAAACACTGTAAATAAGAAAGAGTCACTGATGATTATAGGTATGGGAATAAACAAAGAAAGAGAGAAACACAATTTAAACCTCTTAAGTGTCAAAAATAGTTTCTGTACCACCCACTTGATCTGCTGGTGAAGCAAAACTGTCCAGATGAAAACATAACTTCTGTTTTGCAAAGAGGCACTGCTTCAACATTTGCTTCTGTTCTGGCTCCTAGATTGTTTTTGCAAGCCAGGGACACACCTAACTCTGGGTAACAGGGCTTAAACACACAATGCTGCCTTCCTGTGCCCAAACAACCTGGTTACAGCCTGGTGCTCTCTCCAGCTTGCTCTGTCTTGCAGCCTGGTTTCTCTCTTGTATTGTGGCCTTGTTTCTACCAGCAAGTACAGAAACAAGGCTTAGTCTAGGGCATGGGAGCTTGGAGCAGCATCTTGGAAAAGAAGGTGGGATGTCCCTGCCCATGGCAGGGGGGTTGAAACTAGATGATCTTTAAGGTCCCTTTGAACCCTAACTATTCTACGATTCTACGAAGGTGCTTAATTACTGGGGGAGAAGAGGGGCATCACGTGCCCCGCTACGTAGTCCGTAGTCCGTGGCCGCTGAGGAGGGAGCTGGTGCAGCACTAATGTGCTTCAGCCTCTCAAGACAGGATCGTGACTGTAGCTTTCCTGTCACCCATCTGGGTGAGTGGCAGAGTTTGCTGCCGGTGATGTTATCCGTGGCCGAGTGCATAAGGAATGCACATCGTCATCTTCTGCACACTTGCATTTCTAAGGAAGCCCTTGTGATTGCATTGTATAAAAGACATGATTTCTCTGCACACAGTCTGCCTGAGGCATGGAAGAACCTTGCAGAAGCAAGAACTTTGTTGCTAGATCTTGTGGAGGAGAGTTTGTGCCAGAAGGGCAGCAGCTCAGGCTGGGGAGTTTTTCAATCTTACCAGGAATTTTCTGTTCAAAATTGTCTATTTTGTATTTCTACTTTATATTCAAAATAGATTTGTCAAAAAAAAAAAAAGTTTCAAAAGGTGTTATTTAATCCTTCATTTTTACTTCAATTTTGACTTGACATGCATTGGTCATAAGGAATGGGAAGGGGAGGAAGTCTCAAGCTAGTGGCTTGCAACTGAGCTGCTTCAGGTTTGGGTAGTTCCTGTTGATGGTGCCAGACTACTTTCTCAAAATCTGCATCTACATGAGGTCCAGCACAGAGCAAAGCCCCTGGTGGCCCACTGTGGCCCCAATACTCCTGGGACGTGGGTGGGTGTTAATGGTGATGCCCCCTCCGAACTGGTCCCTGACAGCATGTGCACGTCCAAAGATCATGCCTGCCTCACACAGGCATTCTGGGGAAAACCACTCATCTAAGAAGTCCACTGCTGCTGTGACGGGGACAAGCTATGTGCAAATGAGAGGGCTGCAAACTCATTTCCATGGCTGCTTCTGGAGCAGCGAGCTGGCAGGGTGGGGAAGGAGTCTTAACAATCAATGATTTTATTAGAGAGCTCGTGTCTACGAGATGCAACGGTCACCTTGTAAAATAATGTTTTGTTTCTCAGAAGGAGGAATCTTGCTTTAAGGCATTTAGGTACAGACACTAAAGCATGTTAGAAGTGAAGGACCTGAAACTGATTTCAGCAAACCTTCTGAAGCCCAAGAGGGACATTGCAACTATGTCACTTATGAGAAAAGAAGAAATGCTAGGGGTATTTAACTTCACAAATGGCTTTCAGTTGACCTGTTTCCAGCACAAATGCCTCACACATGGTAATGGATTTCAAATACACTAAGAAGTGCAGCCACAAAACCAAACAGGCCTTAACATTTGACCTTATTGGGGAAAACAAGCATGCTATTACCAAAGAAAACTAAGCATGCCTAGCTAATTGACTCATCTTAGGACAAGTTTCGTTTCCATGGCTGAACCTGAGGAATGTAAAGCCTTGCCATCCTCCAGCCAGCATGGTTTTCTTAGAAGTCATATGGAATATCTGAATAGCACTAGCCACCTCCTAACATTTTGAGTAGCCTGGCCAGCATAGAGAGAAGTGAAGAAACAAACGTAACACCAACATCATCTTTGCCGTAAGGGTTGTGTTGTTTTTTTGTTTTCTTTTTTTTTTTTTTTAATGAACATTTCTGGAATGAAACATGAACACCAAATCAATTAATTAGATGCTGTTATATCCTTCTTGCCGTTTGCTCATCCACCTACAGACATTCCACATAAAATTACCTAATAACCAATTTGAAGCATTTTAGAGTCGCTTGTTTTTATCCTGAGTTAGCAGTTCAGTGTCTAGACCCAAGGCAGTGGTCTCATCCTCAAAGATATAAGCCATAAAAGGTTTCTATGTGTTGTAAGTCTCTGGTATTTTAAATATCATTAAAAATGGCCACCCGTAGGTGGTGAGACTCCTTACAAAGAAGTCCTTAAGACATGAAAAGACAATTCTAACCACATTTTTTAAAGACATTAATAATTTAACATTCATAAGTAGAGACTGACTACAACAGTCACCTAAGATGGATGACACCTATTACTCGTATTATAAACCATGAAAGCAAAGTAAGAACTCCCTGCTAGGAGATATAACTGGTCTCAGAAGATCTTTCAAAAGCCACAGAAGCAGTCGCCTATCAGATAAGTCGGCTGATGGCCCTTTTGAGCAACAGCTCTTACTTGCAGATTGTTTCTTTTCCTTGGCTTTTGGCAAGTTGCTCACGCTAACACTGAGCATTTTTTATTCTGTTTTGGTGAAACCATCCCCATGTTAAACATGCTTGAAAGGCAGTTTACAGGTTTATCCTAAAGTGTTTATAAAACTTTAGCGAGGATTATCTTGCAAAAAAATGAGGACTTCTGGAATAAGCTATATAGTGACAAATTATTTTACATTCTGCCTAACATACATGTCGGTAAACTCAAGGCGAGACAAATCTGTTTGTGAGGAACCCATACAGAATGTTTAGCTAAGTGTAGAGCATACTGTGTATTTGTTTTATGGTAAATCTCTGGGTTTAGATTGGGCCAGGCTGTGTTCAGTCTAAGTATGTTTTCTGAGATGAAACATGTGTGATGTGCATTTGAATTTGCTTGTACGCAGAACACTGCTGTCAGACTTTCTGTCAGGGCTATTTGATATGAACAAACTGTGGGCTGCCCTAGCCTCACAGCATAATTTAGAGTAACCGAAAGCTACAGCAAGTTACTTGGAAAGTGAAAGGAGCAAAGGTGTGAACAGGAGCAGTAATCAGTGGAGGGCTGGGCATCCCTCGACCTAGTAAGCTTGTTTTATTCCAGTAATGGCCCAGAAACCGGGAGTTGTGTCTGAGGATGCAATGCTACTGATTAAGAGATATGAGGCCAGTTACAGAAATAGGGGCTCCCTCTGGTTTAGGTCTTGTCCTAAGAAGTAACAGGCAGGTCATGCTATAGCTTATTAAAGCCCAAACAAGGAGCACAGACACATTATTAATGTACACATTCCAAACCCAGTATTTTTATATGGACAGCAGGGAAACATGCTGCCTTCAAAATCAGTTACCCACATCACCAGCAAACACCACTCACTGGAGTGAGAAATCAGTCGAGGTCCAAGTTGAAAGAGAAGAGCTACAGCTTGATTCTTCGAGTGAGGGCTTTGGGCAGGTAAGAAGGAAGCATCTGTATGGCTCTCACAGAAGCTGATCGTGCCATGTCCTTACTGTGGCTTTATTTGTGCCCTGCCTTTGGTTAGCACCTGCTTACACCCTCTTGATGAGGTTGTGTGAAGATGCCAGGCTGTGCCTGGGTGCACTGAGGAGCCACACTTGCCCCGGCCTTCTAATGTTTAAACAGCTGTGCTGGATTTGCCAGAGGGTGTCAGACAGGGTTGTTAAAAATTGATCCCTGAGTAAACAGCCCTGGTGCTAATTACTCCATTTCAGCTATGATAACTTACACCATGAGAAGAGCAGCCTAATCCTGCACTGGCAAATCTCTCAGATGTTCGCTACCGACTAGAACAGAAGGAACCTTGTGGCAAGGGGAGTGCAATTGCCCTATCACTGATGACTCTGGACAAGAGAGTAAAGACAAAACACAATTAAAAATAAAAATAATTAATTCAGATTGAAAACATAATTGCTAACTGTGTTCACAGGTTTGTGCTGATGCAGAACAACCATTTATGCTGACGTATAGTATACACGTTGGTTATATGTGGATTAAAATGAAGCACTAACAGACATGTTTGGAGATTAGCCTTCTCTCAGATGTGGCCACACACCTATTTGTGTTTTTCTCCTGTTGCACAAGTTGTAAAGGCACCTCAAGGAATATCTGTTTGGAAACATGAGAACAGAAGGGAAACAGTATAACGTTCAGGACCACAAACACCTATCTGTTCTCTAGAAGAGTGTAATTTCCTCCAATCTTCCTCTCAACTCCACTTGAACATGGTTAGATACATCTGCAACTACCCGCTAATGTTTTCATTGTTAGTGGGGATCCTGCTTCAAATATGGCTCATCTGCTTTGCCTGGCTAAGCATGATTGCTCGCTATCAATCAATTCCCAATCTCTTGGTCCCTTCCCTCTATTGTCTTGCTATTAACTTACCAAATAACACACGTCTTAACATTCCTTTGTGACACTGACTTATCTGTTGTCTTTATTCTTCTTCAAAATACTGCTTCCATATTTTGACCTTGATGTTTTCATCTAGGAGACTCTATTCACCTAGAATAGAAGAGAGACACATGTAGATTGCCTGATTCACCAGGTTGAATTTTCTGTTAAATTAGTGTCTTCCTGGAATTACTCCTTAGAACATGATCACACCACAAATTGCTAGTTGAGTAAATATTTAAGATGTGTATACAGTAAATCTCTGGAGTTGCTAAACTGTTAGCAAAATCGGTACTTCAGGGCACGTGGAACAGCAATTTCTTACTCACTGCTTCCTTATAAAATTCAGAAAAATAGTAATGCTTGCCATAGCATTCAAAATCTTGCAGTTTTATTTTGCTGTAAGCCTATTTGATACAGTCATCTTTCTATTTGCTGTGCTGTAGACAAATATGCTCAGATCAACTAGTGTAGTTCTAGTGTCCATTTTAATGAAGCTGAAACTGATGCAAAACTTCTTGAGTTCGTTAACAACAAACCTTCACTTACTAGCAAAAGTTCCAGGCTCTCAAAGCATATGTAATGCAGCAATGTTTTCTTTTTTAACTTCGTCTGGTTCAGGTGATTTTAAATATTCAGTATAAATGATAATGATATATGTTGACATCACTACACTTCTATAAAAAGAACACACAAACGCACAGTGACATTTTACATGGTGGTTGCACGTAAGACACAAATTTGAAATCTAATGCTGTGGGGTGCAGAGTACTCCTAACTCATTAAGTTCAATGCAAGTTAAGAGTGCTTTGTGGTTCAGGTGCTCAGGCCTTCAGCGAGGCTCTGGAATTAAACCAACATTCATGTCTGAGCTGAGAGTTATTTCTACTTCCTAGTACATGCATTTCTAATTGCTGGATTAGTACAATTGGCTGATAATCACAGTAATATAAATGATTTTCTGGTTCTGAAGTGCTCTGTCTGAAAGTTAATAATGCTCACTCAACATCGCCTACAGTTTCACAACACACTGTAATGGAATAATGTAACGAGTACAATTTGAGTACAGCACAAAAGCTGGTGTAAAGTTAAAAATGGATCTAGGATATTGCTTTTCTTGAATACGAGCAGTAAAAAGTTATGAATTACTTCTTTAAGCTTGGTACAGGAGGCAATGTGTGAACAATGCAGCCCAGCTCACATTTCAGGTTCACTCCCCATTTTGTTTTCAAGATTTGCTTCCCACCCTTTTCTTCCAGTTGTTTTAAATGTGCTCATCCTTTTTCTTTCCATAAAGGTGATCATGCTTTTAATTCACATCTTCCAGTTTTCTATCGGAATTTGGTTGTTAAAATAGTTTTATGAACTTCTATGAGAATGGGATACAAGGACACAGCAGAAACCAGACTATTTAAAAATTACAGCATGAATCCCAGGCCAATCTGAAACTTTCAGGAATGTGTAGCCGTGTGAGACTTATCTCCTGCAGTAGTCAAATACCTTAAAATGTATTGGTAACTTTAAATTGTTTTCACCATGTGCAAACAGAATTTTATTAAATTTCATTATTCTGGGATCCATCCATGTCTTGCAGGCACATACTGATAAGTTTGTTGATATAGGGGCACATTAATTGTATATTTTAAGACCTACTTCTAGTCCCTTTTTTTTCTGCAGGAAGAAGACATAAGCCACATTTAGGAAGAAATTAGCTTTGTCTAGCTGTAAATGATCACCTGAAATAAGTCTCCTAATAAGCTGATGGTAATCGGTAATGCCAAATCCTCATTACAGCAGCAGCCTTTTCACCAACTGTATGAAGGATTTTGCAATGAAGAACACACAAAGAATTACTCCTTTCTTGCTTAACAACATTTTAATGTCAATAAAAAGTGGCTTTAAAGTTCAAGGTTACAAATAAAAAAATATTTCATCTTGACCCTTTTGCTATTTTTCCTTAGGGAACTCTTCAAATTTTAGGTAGGAAGGGTAAGAAAACACAAGGTGGATGGATGCTTGCTCTACAAAAAGCTGAAGGGTTCCTTCCCCATTTCGCCATAACCGGATGTTTTTGAAATGGAAGGGTTTGCTCCAAGTAAGCCTGAACAGCATACGCTTTCTTTCATGGCAGGTGAAACCATGGAGGCACACACCACCACCAGATCCTTTCAAGCTGGAAAGCAGCTGGAAGGTACTAAGAGGAACAGGTCAGGCAGCTCTCCAGCTACCAGGCTGCATCAAGAAGGCACAACATAAGCAATGGTAAAGTCAGTAAACAAAATTTTACTGTAGTATTTCATAACACAGATACTGTATTTCTTTTTTTAAGTGTAAAGCTACCGTCTTACACAAGAAGGATGGACAGACCCTTTTCCAAGACTAATATGGATACAATAAATATGGAGTTTTACATACCAGATCTGTACACAGAAACTTTGTCCCACAGCCATAAAAATTTACATTTAACAGTGCAACATATAATTTAATCCTTTATTTATCTGACATAGGATGTTTACTTACTAAACACAAGCAACTACCTGGTTTTAATATACATATTTTATATATATATATTTTATATATATATATTCAACAATCTGTACAGGTTTCTAAACATAAAACTCCAAAAAGGCACAATTGTCTATACAACATGTACAAAAATGGCTGGAGCTGACAAGAAACAACAATTATTGGTCAAGAGTTCATGATTGCACAAAGATTAGTAATGGGTTTATGTCAGAAAAATGTGCTTTAAGGAAAGTAAGGTTTGCAAAGAAACCTGCAAGTGTTATAAAAAAAACCAGAATCCAAAATAAAAACACAATGAAAAACAAAAAACTAGGTTGCTATTACGAGTCTATCCTCATCATCACTGCTGCCATCACTAAACTGCACCATGTTTTGCCGCCGAGGCAAGGCGGCTGCTGGCCTGTGTACCTGTCTGTCTGGGGAAACAGTTCGGTGGACTGGGGACTTGGTTAACGTGTCGGGATTTGTCTTGGAGCAGGGCTCTGCGGGAGCAGCCCTCTTCACCTGGAGGGAAGGGACGTCGCGCTTTGGCTTGGTGGGGTTCATGAGGTCAGTCTTTTCGGGATCTGCTTTTCCTGGACCGTTAGGTTGCTCGTAGTCGGTCAGCGGGGTGGGCTCAGGATGGCTCTTCCCGTTGTACTGCTGGCTGCCGGCTGCTGCCTGAGGAGAAGTGGCCCTGCCAGCCTGGCTGACCTCAGTTGCAGGGAAGCCAACAGGAGCCGGCTCTGGCAGGGCCTCGCAGGCTTTGCTGCTTGACGTGGGTGACTCAGAGGCTACTTGCCTGTCAGCACTGATGGGGCTGATGGAGGGGATGAGGGTCGGCAGGGCGATGTTCAGTATCTGCAAGCCGGGAATGTGAGCCTGCGGGCTGGGATTGCCCTGCGGGGCTGCACCAGCAGTCAAGACCTGAAGACCCACAGCGTTGAGGGTAATTCCTGACGGACGAATCTGTGGGGTGATGTTTGTGTTTGCCAGGCCCAAGATGTTCACCGTCTCCACACCCAGCGGTGGAAGAGGCTGCAGGCTGGGGGTGCCGAGACCCTGGATGCCCGGCATGCTCACCTGGCCTATGGGAATGCACGGCACAACGCTGTTCACTTCAGCGACTCCCATGGGACTGACAGTGGTGCCGGTGGCTGCACTGCCCGTCTCGCCGAGGGCGCTGGTAGTTCTGTGAATCACACTAACGGCAGGGATAGTGAGCTGCATTGGCCCTGCCTGGACAGGAACAAAGGTGGAGTAGGTGGCCAAGCCAGCAGGGACTACCTGAATCCCCCCGACTGGTACCGTGCCGTAGGGTGCCTTGGCTTGCCGCTGGGAGTGCAGTGGGAGGTGGCTGAAGAGATGAGTCTGGGGTGCCCTCAGCTCGGCGGCAGGCTGTGGGCACCCAGGAAGCTTCTCCTCTGGGATTTCCGCATAGGGTGATGGTGCTGTCGTCTGCATGCTGTGGTCCGCCGATGAGGAGGGAGAGCTGACAGACGGTGTGCTCTGTGAGAGAACGACACAGGCATGTTAATGTGGCAGCCATCGCTATCTTTGAGTGAAATGAAAATGTGAGGTAGGTGGGAGTGCTTCCCACGCTCCCTTTTACGACAAAACAACAGCTAACTGGTTCAGAGTATATACTGCCCAGCTTGAACAATGAACTAATTTCCTTCTTTTCTTTTTCCAACTCCTTCCTCGACCAATAATTGAATTTTCCTCTCCTAATTACCCTGTCTAATTTCTCTTGAACTAGTACTTGAAAACATTACAGAATATCCTTTGTATGTGTTTTTTAAGGAGGCAGAAGGCTTTGGAGAACTGTTTTCTGTGGAAACGACCTCAGGCAAGAAGGTTAAACAAGCATAAACTGGCATTTTTGATGCACCAGGTTCTTCTGGAGCCACTACAGCCTCTGGCAGGCAAAGGCAGCATCATGGCACATTTGTCTGTAGGCACTTCTAATATGGAAGACGGGTGACAAGCAATGACATGAGATAGATCATAACTATAACGCCCACAGAAGTGGAGGTGACGGGCAGATACTGGAGTGAAATGTGAGACCCACATCCACTGCTGCCTCAGCTAGACATGGTTTGGTGCTTAAACCTAGACCAATAATCATATTTATATGCTCCCTTTTCTTCTCATACAGCTTGTGTTACTGACCAAGACTGGCAACTCCTGTTCTAAAATCTCCAAAGTCTTAAACTGAAATTGCAATCTTATGGTACCTTTTAGTATCACATATATGCATAACATAAAAAGTAGTGCAACCTTATTTGGCTTATACAGTCATAAATGGTTAATTCTGTAGCTTTAACCAAAGTCTCAAGAAATCTCTAGAGCAGGCACAAAACCAAAATGTGAATAGAAATGCTTTTCAAAACTGCTAACAGGAAATGTATTGGCTAAAGGAGAATATCACTTATTGACTATACAGTGCTTATCAGTCTAAATGGGTGTGAGAAAGAAGCCAACAGCTCTCTCAGAAGTCTTGTCTGACACATTAAAAGAAATCCTGATAAACTGGTAAGGATGCTTTTGAAGGAAATAAAGCCATCCTGAGCTGTCTTGACCTTTTGTCTTGACTGCAAGAAGTGGGGTCCACAACCATTCACGACAGAAACAGACTGTAGATTTAACTGTCAGGCATGTGGTTGCCACTTCTTTTGGTCTGGGAAAGGAGGAGGTAATCTAGAAATGACTGCCTTCTATTACTTGCATGCCTTTTTAAGACAAAGTATTAATACAGACAATTATTAGAGCTATATTAATGAAGAACTTCTAACATTTTTAATTGTGTGAATATTTTCTTGAGGCTTTGGTGGTTCTGTTTGATGAGGGAGAAAACTCAATCAAATGCCTTCCTGGTATCTATTGGCAACAACTGAAACCCCAAATCCAAATATTAAGATCCTGCCCATTTTGAGGCAGGTATATACAGTGATGAGAGAGAAGTACATTTCATTCTCTGTAACACTACAAAATCACTCCAACTTACATCTGCCACATGAACTCACAGTTCTTACATGCAGAAATGAACCTATGTCAAACAACAAAATGTAGAAATAATTTTTACTTGTTTTTCCTTGTTAACAGTTCACTATCTAAATTTTTGTATAAAATAAATCTGGTAGTTCAGATTTTCAAAGAAAAAAAAGCCAATATGTACTTAAACTATAATGTAATTTTTTCTTCCTGTTTATGCTTTTGGAGATTTCCTGGTGCTTATTTTTCTTAAAATGCATGCATATATTTTGTAAAAACTGCACTCATCAAAGAGAGGCAGTAATTATTTCTGCAGTAAGAATTCCAGACTTTGAAGAGATATCCTTAGGGTCAATCATGTATGTGACTTGTACCGTCCCCTTTACAGTACATTAAAATACTGCTGAATTGTAAAAGGCTTTAACACCTGCCAGTTCCCCTCTGTGATTTCCTCAGCAGAATACTAAAGACAATAGTCACCAAAATTACTGAATGCCTCTGCCGCCTTGCACACAGACTGACTTCATCCTTCTACATCCTCTGAAGAGCCCTGTGTCTAGAAAAGGTGTGGGTAAAATTGATCCTTTTCCAATTAAAACATTCTTTCAGCTTGGAGAAAAACTGAGAGCACTGAGAACTCAGGTCTCAGTTCCGCACTCGTCTCTCCTTTTGTTATTGTCCAAGGGCAATCTCTTAGTTGTCTTGAACATCTGGTGTTCTTTCTAATTCTACTACTAAGCATATTTGGAGAAGAGATAAGAAATTGCATAATTTTTTTAATAGTGATAAGACAAAAAGCTTTGGGACTAGATTAATTTACGTTGGGAATTACCAATGAATTCTGTCATATTTCAGAGTGAAATGACTTTTAAATTCTATCATCTTCCTCTGAAAACTTTCATAAACATCACCATATGTTCATTCTACATATCTGTTATATCCCTTCTTATCTGAAATACAATCTACCAGCTGAAACAGCCACATTACAACTAATCCTTTCGGAAGAATACAATCAAAACTAAGAATTTGAAAAGCAGTGCTCCTACAACATTGTTGTTTCTGGAGCCCTACACATCTGTGGTTCGAATACAGCTTTCTTAAAGACTCATCAGCCAGCAACTTGAAGAATAAAGGGAAGGGCAAACACTTTGATCTTTGAAATATCTCCAAAAAGATCTTTAGAAGGAGGATTTTAAATCCTGGTCTCTTTCCCCTACCATCAGACACTCCTACCTTTATAAGAGCTGCAGTTGATATCAAGGAGTGGCCCAAGGCTGCTTCTGCATCGGGGTAATCCACAGACATCTGTCGACCTGGAGATGTAGGAGTGACCTCTGCCAGCGCTACACTAGCATTGTGGGGACCCACTACTCTCTCCTGGGCTTTATCCTCATGTGCTTCCTGATGCGTGAATTCTGCTGGTGACCTGGAGGTCCTACTAACCGACTGCACTGCACTAAGGACGGTCATCTTTGTCAGCAGTGCTTTTGGCAGACCATCCATAGAGTCCGTGTGAACCCCAGCAAAACAGTCTGGAAGTCTGATGTCTTCATCTGTGCTGGCAGAGTCCTGCAGGCCGTGTCGAGAGGGGTGATGCTGTGGGCTGGCTGTCACTGAGGGGGTTGTGGATAGGACTGACTCAGCCTGGCTGTCTTCATCATCATCTTCATTGTCATTTTCATCTTCCTCCGCACCGTCAGACTCCTCCACATCATATCCTGACCGGTCATAGCCAAATCTTTGCTTCTCACCTGCAAAGGTGGGAATTAGAAGGTAAGCCAATGATGGTCCCGGGCTGATTAGGAAGGAGGTGGGAGGAAGTAATCAGAAACGCCAAAAAAACACATCATGCATTTTTCAGTCACACCCCATTGCATCAAAGGAATGGGGAAGATTTTAATTTTTGCTTTTATTTTCTAGGGAACATATAAAATTATACACCTACATGTTTCATCTTCTGTGTTGTTTCTAACCTTCTATACTTGGCTGTTTTCTTTTCAGCCATTTGTAACCATTTGCTGAAAGTCATCCCTTTCACTCTTTCGCTTGGGGTGACATGTGCAGATTCCTGGTTCATTAAGTTCCCAGTGACAACATACAAAGCTGGTCTACCAACTTTAACGGTGGGATATTCTTTAGCTGGTTCTGACTCATAAGTGGGTGTCTTTGTACCTAATATGAATCACCGCTGCAAAGGTTTTTGAAGGATGCGAACAGAAAGACTGGAGGCTGTTAGTCAGGAATCTCTCTCATTAACAGGAAGAAGAGACCAAAATTAGACCTTACCACATTTCTTCACTTTGCTGATGTTTTGCAAAGATAATTAAGAAATCACCCAGTAAGTCCTAGGAGGCAAGAAAGCCCTAATCCTATCAAAACTTACCTATGTGTGAAACTTTGAGAACATGAAAAAGCCCTCCCGATTTCAAGTCTTAAAGCCAAATCTCCTGTCAGGTGGTAAATTTCTCTACAAAATACAGCTCTACTGCAGCTTTTCACCTTCTTCTATATCATAACTTGGAAAGAAAGAATCATCTTTAGTAAAGAGACAGAAAATCCCATCTGCTGTATCCGATTCCAAGCCAGACTGTCTGGGATCATATTTTATAAAAGACAAAATGCTTTGGATACGCTACTATTTTATATTTGATTAAGATCTGTCTGCTGAGCTCTCGAAAAAAAATATCAGCATAAAAATCATTTGGCTCTGCAAAACCAGTGATGGCTGGTTAGTTAAAATCTCAGAAATCCTGTTCTAGGGAAAGCTACAATGTCAACTTACCATCAAAATAAATGATTCTGAAAAAAAAAAATCAAACCCTTAAAAGCATTTGAATGTACCATAAACGCTTCAGGCTGCTAGGTTACTGAAACCAAAACAGGCATCTTGAACTGCAGGTAAAATAAACGGGTTTAATTCAGCTACCTCTCAATAAGTTACCCCCCATTACAAGCTTTTATGGTTTCAAATAAGCAATGCAATTAGAAACAAGATTAATAGTTCCTTTGAAAAAAATCCCTCTATAATGATTTCCCCCCTCTTTGCCTACACAGTAATTTGTACATTAAATAAATACGGAAACTATAGATTTTCTACATTTACTACAGCAGGCATGAAACTGAAATCTTATTTAAAATATCCCAAACCCTCCAGGTCATTGGAATGATGCTAACAAACATATTTATTTAGAATCTTAAATAGTCTTCATTGACAATTCTCATCTACAGACAAAGCTATTCAAAAAAGAAAATACATTTTAGTTGAAAAATTAATTCAATAAGGTCCATTCAAAAAATATGGCAAGTAGGACTGTTAAAAATATTATTAATGAAACCACATGGAGTTATTAAACATTTATTTTCGCTCCATACTTCTGTCATCTCTCTTTTTCACACAAACAGTGTTTCTTCATCACCAATTTGCAAAGCAAACACATCTAAAATCTTAGAACCTCTACAGATCTCAAAGCATCCTCCATGTGTTACATTTAAAGGGTGACCAAGGCATTCCCTGCAACTCTGGAAATAATACATGGGGCATTTTAAAGTCTTGGATTTCAGTAGGGACTCATTCCTCACTTTGGTTGCTCCACCAACATCACATAACTATTTTCTGTGAAATCCTACTGTTTCTTTTCTTTTTTCTCCCTCTCCCCACATGATTCACATTTTCTATGAAAGCTGATGTCAATCACGAATGACTGTCTCCACTGGCAAGAGAAATTATCTGAGTGATTAGACTGAACTTTTGCATTTTTAAAACAAGGCAAAACATATGCTCAAACAATATCCTGATTTATAATAAGAAACTATCTTTTTTTCAAATCAACTTAAAAACACTACAGGATTTGCTAGCAAATTCTGCTCATGTATACGTTTTCTGCATATGTCTCAGCCTTCTAGAATAAAGCCATGGAAAGGGGAAGAGGAACCCTCTGTGGGACACAGATTCCTTACACGCAGGACTCTGGGGGATATAATTTCCCTCTATTGTTCCCCTGTTAACCTCCACCCTTCATGCATTTGGCAGCTTCTACTCAAGTGTGGTTACCTGGAGCCAGAGCCTGCAGTGTAGGCGAGGTGACAGCAATGAATGTGGTTCCCTTACTCCCACAACCCTTCGAAACATCAGATGAAAAAAAAACCCAAACCATTGCTGACTTGCTTGCTCTGGCAATGCATAAAGGAACACGTTGCTCTGCCCTTTTTTACCTGTGTGCATGTTTGCTGAAACAAGAGGTGCCCAAGCATAATCGTAATCAGTGATCCCCTTGAGCATTACTGTACATCAGTGGAGCTGCGAGAGAAGATGATGCTGGAGTGTTAAGTGGCAGAGGACCCAAGCAGGTTATGGGTCTTCTCCAAAAAGGCATCAAGCTGAGGCTGCACCCAGTCTTTGTGGTAAAAGACTCTTTTCCAAACACTGTCTTGTTAATCAAGTAGTATTGGCCCCAATCCATTTCGGTAATAGTACGCTGCCTACTAAAGTTCCCTTGCAGTTTTAATTGGGGAAAAATTAATCTTTGCTTCCTCTTCTAAACTCTGCACAATTATAACCATATGCTTATGTAGCTGATACATATAACTAGAACTGACTCAATTTCCAAAGGAAACAAAATTACTTCTGTGTTTGACTTTGTATGAGGATGTAAAGCAGTGTTAGAATTCTGGAATGAAGGATGTGCAATAAATTTAAAGGCCACTAGCATACAGGGAGCTGGATTTTGGCATGAAAGTTCACAGGTTTTAAAAAAGAAAGAAAACAGGAAAAACGTTTCACACTATTCAGTGAATGCTGCTCGGCTTTATGAAAGCTACTTCTCTTACAAATTTGCAACTCTCATCATCTTAACAGCAAGACTGCTTAAGACTTTTTGCTAAAGAGTGTTTTTGGAAGAGTAGGAAATGTCTCTCATCCTCTGTCAACTGTTGCAATCTTTTCTTTGAAACCCTTAGCAAGACTCTTCTTAATGGACTTCACAGGAGAAAGTGGAGCTTCTGGCTACAGACATGAACTGTGCAAAAAATTTTCTATGAACAGCTGGGAATAAAGTATAATAGAAATGTAGACACAGCTTTTGACTGGGGATTTTGCTCGCATGCCAGCTATAATTATATTTAATAAAACTGAGATTTTAATCCTGTGTATTGAAGTAAGCATATGCAAATCTTAGGCAAAAAGCATATTGGTTCTTCATTTATTTTGTTGCCAATCCTCTGTTAATCAGCTTTGTATTTTGTTGTGGCATTGATGAACTTGCTGGCTAAGGCTCTGTTATACTGACATTTTACCTCAAAGCAGGGAAAGAAAAGGCTTCAAGCTATTTAGCACAACAGCATCAGCCAGACTTATCAGCATCCTAGTATGTCCATTAGTGACATGCCTGGAGCGGGTAAGTCCATAAACTGTTTTTTCCAGTTGTGATGCTATGAATTAGGTAACTGAAATAGGTCTCTCTATGTACTTTGAAGTTCTTTATTTTAAAAGTTTTTTTTTCCTATAGGAATCCTTACCATACATGGTTTTAACAAACCCAATTTTAACAAACCAAATTTTTCCAAAATTGTGGAAGCATCTTCAGTTATGGACTAGTACCTACATAAAAGAGTTTATTTAATAATGTTCTGTATTATTCATTGTTCATCAAACTCAGGAAAAAAACCCACGGCAATAAAGGCAGATTTTTTTTAGCATGTCATCATATTATCATAAACTTGAAAGTAATCAAGTCATTAACACAACTTCTGTTTTTCTACAAGCCTTCCTTGCCTTCTTTGCCTGTTGTGTGGGTCTTGCAATAGACTATTCCACAATCATTTAAACAAATTTTAAAAAATAAGGGTAAACACAGTACTGTGAAAAAACGCTAGCATCTATACCCAAAGGTGCCACCTCCTTGTCTTTCCAAGTCTGTTCCTAGGCTTTACTTGACCGATTTTAGTCTTGCTGCAGCTACTGTCCACTGCTCATCATCATCAAAAAGGACTCACAGTGACATCTACTGGGTTAAATTCAGACTGGTAATAGCCAGAGCTCTTCAGAAATGAGAACCCCCCCTCAAACCTGTGGGCTTTTGACTTTCATTCCTAACAGTAACAAAATAAAAGTAAGCAAAAAAGTAAGAGTAACCTCTCCTTCTTTAAAGAGATTATTTATACCTAAGCCTTCCTGGGTAAGCTGTACATTGTAAATCAACCCTCGCATCAGCAAGTCTATTCCCAGGCTGTAGGTGTAGAATTCCAGTCATCTTTAATGTACATCAAGTTGAAGACCAGACACTATTAAAAAAAAATAACTACAAAAATATCCCACATAAGTTATACAGAACCAGCTTTCCATTCCATTTGCAAAAGGTGGATATTATTGCAACAATTTTCATTTATTTTCACTCCTTAGAGGTAGGTGCAGTGAAAACACAGACTGAGTCATGATTAAGCTAATGAAGAACCATGGAAACTCACTTAAGAACTACTATAAGTAATATATAGCTAATTAGAACTGTTGTATCTGTAGAGGGGTTCATATAATACTGCAGAAAATGAAAGTAGTTTATATATACTTGTGTGTATATATATAAATATATATATGAAACTTATGATTACGTCTTTTCGCTGGTAAAGTAATGCATATTTTAATTTCTCAGCACAGACCACTGAAATAAGTTCTGCCCATCTACTGATTTCATTAATAAATAACTACTTTGTGCGAATTTACTCAGGCATGCGATACCATTCATACATGAACTTACATATGAAATATTAGAGGTTTAAGGTTCACAGATGTTTTAATTTGAAGACAAATTATTGTTGTTTTTAAGACTGCATAGCAAAATGTTGGGTCAACATGGCCAAAGAGGATATCCCCAGTTGCAGTATGTCACACTAAACAGTTCACCTCATCTGACAATTTAATTCAGATATTAACATTCCTTACATTGTAACCCTGTATTTTGGTGACAAGAACATTCCACAGAGCAGAAGATGAAAGATAAATGGATGAGGGAATGGTTTTGAATACAAAAAGCCAGGCCAGAAAGTACTTACTAATACCTAAACGATGACAAGCCCAAATACAAAGAATGCTATGTTAAAAGCTCTGATCGGATATAGTTTCAGACAGCTAGGGAGCATCTCTTTTTTTTCCCCCTAGACACTACAGCACAACAAAATTTCAGGTTCTCAGATTACTGAAAAAACCAGGCTTTGTGTGTGTGTGTGTGTGTCTGTCTGTCTATGTGTACGCCTGCCTTGCACTCAGGATTGCACACAACTTTGCACTCCATATACAATCTGCAGGCACTATTAATCTGTACTGCTATCAGGTCAAAGCTGACTTTTCATACGAATCTAAAAAATTATGTATTCAGATAATCATGATTGCCTATGTTTTAAAAAAATCTACGTAAAAATAGAACCAGCAAATTCCTTAATAAATAAAAGGTTGTTGGCTCTGTTAAATTCCTGGCTAATTCTCTAATTCAAAGTCTGGCGGAAGACATACAGCTTAGTTACTTTAAGCAAAGGCGCAGATGTTTTTATTGCCATAAGAATAAACAGTATTCCAAATGTTCAGTTAACAAATTAGTTAGAGACAGACAGAGAGACATTCTGTGGGTCAGGAAACAGGCCAATCTCACACAGTCTACAGGAAGAGGTATTTTTCTGAGGTCATAATTATTTCTTATCAGATTTTCTGCACCTTCCTCTACAGCATCTCACATTGCCTTCCAACTGAGGAAAGAGATAGGACTGGCCAGATCACAAAGAGAGAGGTCGTTTCCAACAGCCACTTCAAGTCAAAAATGTGCAAGTTTAAAGACAACGTTTTTTAAAGCACCAAAAGGATATGCAATGCAGACCTGCTAGCCACATACATTGGGCCAAAGATGTAACACCACAAGTGAAACTCAACACCCAAAGCCCAGTCCTAGAGCCCAGACTGGGCACAAGGGGTGCTGGCCCCAGTGTGAACTCTGCTGCTCTGCCCTGGAGTAAAGGTAGCCACAGAGGCAGCCAAAGCCACTTTGTTAACAGAGACTGCCTAGACACTTCAAAAACATAAACACATTCAATCATGCTCAAATGTAGCCAAAAAAATCAGTATGTACAGGATTTCAGAGAGGGCAACAGAACTACCTAGATTTAAAAAAGCACGTATGTAAATACACCACACATTTCCCCCCCTCCTTAAAAATGGGCCAACAAATTCTCATTTATGATGAGAAACACCTTCACGTGCGGCTAGGTGAGCTGACAGACAAAATCACTTTTTTAAAAGAGTAGTTACTCATTGAATTTACATGGATAATTCTAATTGCCCTGTGTTATGCAGCAGCTGGGGGGAAGTCTGGACTGGTTCGGATGCAGCAAACATGTTTATCATGCTCCTTGGATAGGACTTCTGTGCTGAGCTTTGTGTTGCAAAGCTGGTTTTACTATGGATAGCCAACCAGACTGTTTAGAAAAGGCAGGGATTTTATCAACAAGTTGGTTTTTAGTTTGGAGTTCCTAGTTAAAGGAACAAGTGTTATCTGTTCTATTTTTGAAAAAAAAACACACAAAAACCATTGCAATCTTAAAATTAAATTTCTGGAAGAATTTCAAGGATTATGAAGCAAATCCCGTTGAATGTTTGCCTTGCCTTTTTTCCAAAACGGAATATTTAATTTATTAAGTAATTACTGTGCTGAAGCAAAAAACATATTTCAGGGAATATATATTTATACTATGGTTACACACACCTGTACGTGCTACGTAAAAGGAGAGAGTCTCTCTCTCTCTCTCCCCCCAATTAAATAGTCTTGAACTCAAAGGAAAGAAATCTTTCAACAAATGTTTGAAATGGCTTATTTCTACCAGTTAATACTGGTAACTGTTTAACATTTGAAACATTTCCCATTACATTATAACCACAAATGCCATTTTTAATGCATGCGATTTGGAATATCAATTTATCAATCAATAAAATATTTTCAGTTCCTAGTAAATGGAAATACCTGTTCAGCTGTAGCTTATAAAACTAAACAAAATTCTGAAAGCTACAGAACACTCCTTAAAAACTGATGAATTTTCTGTCATGTGAAGGCTGAAAATGTTAATGAAAACTGTTCCTCTGTGAGAAAAGGACAGTAATTTGTCCTGCCGCTTATCTTCTGTGTTGTTTACTTGGTGCCTGAAATTGCGAAGGGGTACATCTTTTTAGCTTTCTAAAAAGAAACATATTGAAGAATGCCAAAAAAGGGAAAATGCAGGTTTCTTTGTAGCTAGTGCACTACTGAATCATACCAGCTGAGTCATGTTCCCAGCATTATTTAGAATTAGATTCAAGCTGATTCGCTTATTCTGCTTGCGGCTGTCATATGGGAGCAAGTGCATTCATCTTTCTTGCCCTTTACTGTTTAAATAAAGATCCCCACTGCTTTCTTTTCTCAAAACCGCATCCGCAAGCTAATAAACCATTCCACTGAAAGAAGAAAAATACAACAAGGTAAGGCAACAGGATTCATCTCCTTGCTGAGAAATGGGAAGAAGGAGAAAATGCCACCACTGCACTGAGACATGCTGAGATCCAAAACAAAGTCTTAATACACAACCTGTTCTACATCTCACTGCATCTGGTGTAGCTACATCTTCCTTATCATTCTAAGCAAAACCCTTGTGAACCTAGTTTGGCTGTCTTTGACTGTCCTTGATCTCACCTCCTCTTCAGAAGCGCCATCCTTGGATGTGGGAAGTGCATAATTCCAATTATTAGCAAATACATTCATTTTGATAACACTCTCACCACTAACAGAGAAACAGAACAGGTCAAGATGAAAAATGTTCATAACTTCTAAATGATCTCTATCAGCTGATTTATGCCGAAGTATTTGAGACGGAGGACAGAACTCTACACTGGAAGATGATTAGCCTCCTTGTAAAGCACTCAGCAACACATCTGTGATTTGGGTGGCATGTTAATGATATAATGTTTATGCAATGTGAGTCTCTAAACTTTGACAATTTCATGCACAACTATTTTCAAAGAAACATTACATTTCACTACATTTTTTTCTAAGCAAACAGCTGTTTTTGTGGTATTTGCAGCCTTGTCAAATTTATCTGTGAAACTGAAAAAGTTAAACTGCATAACACTGTGAAAAATTCAGCAGCAATTTATCTTTAGCATATGCTTGTCATTTCTTTAGGTGAAAGTTTTTCCGGTCTTTCTTGTTCCCTTGGACTAGCTTCTAAGATTTTTACCTCTGTCTCTTTCCCCCGTACAAGACTTTAAAAGCTTTGGAAAAGAAAGGGTAAGAAACTGGGATGGCAAAATAAATAAAAGAATTAAGTAAAGAAAGAAAATTTTAAATTCTTACCAAACTCTTCTTCTCCTTCCTGGTCATCTATCAAGCCTACAGAGACTCCCAAGTCCATGCATTTCTTGCTATGTGCCTTTGACTTCATATGTTTTGTTAAATTTCCTTAAGAAAAAAAAAAAAGGGAAAAAAACCCCGTTCTGTGACAAAACAAAGGTATACAAATACACACTTCATGTCCTTATCTTATCCAGCTACATTTGTAACCACCTGTATAATTTGATGATTTCATGCTTGATAGGACCTTGTCTCTCAATGCAAGCTGCCAGGAGCTGCAGCAGATTCACCATCCTGAATGCTATTAGCCCTCTGGCTACATTTCATGAAGTTCTTCACTGAAGTAAAATAGTACAGGATGGAAATCCTATATAATGATACATTTTGCACTGGTGTAAAAGATCCCTCATTTGTTTACACCAAAGTATAAAGAAGCCAGATTCAGTCTTTGAGATCATGTTGACAGAAATTTACTGTGTGAAACTAAAGTTTCTGTCTTGCAGCTCTACTAGTATTTGATGGAATCTATTTTTAGCGTAATAATTTTCACTGCCAACCTAAATAAACAGGTTAATTTTATTCAAAATCAGAGCATGAACATATTTGATCTGAATCTCAAAAGTGAATGCTTAGCTGCAGAGAGACCCCACAGGCTGCCATCCCCCCTTCCTTCAAAAAGAAAATATGGCAAATAACATCAAGAAAAAGAGAAGGGTATATCAGACATCTATAAATTACGATGTCTGTGAAATGTATATTATTACAAGTAACTGCTCACTTTATACTTAAACTTCCTATTGCCTCTCAAAAACTGTTTCTTTGACGTATGTCAATGGGAGAAGCTACCATGGCTGACATGTTTCTAGAGTGCTTTGAAATGAAGCTAGGAATTCACCCCAAATTTTGAAATATTTGTTGTAACACTATATTGACTCACAAATAGCAAATTTCCCAGCTTTATCTACTGCATGAAGTTACTGGCTATACTGTCCTTTCATGAAGGGTGGTTTACCAAACATCAAGCACCCAACTGCATGACTGACTCCACCAGCTGTAGTAGCAACAGCATAGCAACTGCAGAAGAGGAAGCAAATAAAAGTATCTGCTACAACTGAAACCAGGAAGAATTTCATAATGGGCAGATATTAGTTCCTCGAATTTGGCCAGCACACCTGCTCTGCAAAAACCATACTCAGAATTTGTTGTCTAGAGTCCGGCATTTCATCTTAAAGGCAACACGACAATATGGTGTATCAGAATACAGTGACAGGTTTTGACACATCTAAAGACTGCCTGTCCCACCTTCTGCAGCATTTGGTTATTTCTTGGAACTTTTCCACCCAAATGCTGAATAGTCTCAAACCCACTAAAAACACAAATGTTTCTGAGATTACAGCTGAGGGGGATTATTGCTAAATTATGTTCAAAGCCAATAAAAATTTTACTGCCTTGAATTTTTTTGCTGAAAATATTTTGGCTGTAAATATCTCCTGTCTGTTTCACTTACTTTTGAGTCCTGGATCTACCACTGTTTAATAAACTGCCCACTTAAATTAGGATGTATTTAATTATCAGGGGCAAACAGGTTTTAAAAAGTAGGGGTCCATCTTTGGGTCTTAGAAGGTCAAGTAGAAAGGGAACCTTGTCCTTTCAAATGTTACTATAGCAATTTTATGAGGGCAAATTTCTTTCCCAGACCAATTAGCTGAGTGCCAATAGGAATACAGTATATGTTCATGCCATACCTACAGAAGATCACTGCTAGGGACTTAAAATGCTATGTTTCCATCTCAGCCTAGGATGAACAGGTAACTAGCTCACTTATTTTCACTTGACTTTCGTCACACTCCCATATGATTTCCCCCTTCCACTCCAATTTCTCACCCACCATGGCACGCCTCAGAGTTCATTCATATAAAGATGCAGTTATCTGAATGAACATATAGAAGACAAAGGAAAAGAAGGAAATCAGAAACTACAAATATTTGAAGCATTAGACAATAAAACTCCACAGAGAGGCAACTACTTCAGCCTATGAGGAGCCAAATGTGAGAAGAATTATACTTCAAAGTAAAAAGAAAAAGGGGAAAAACACAGACCAAAAAGTGCCCTTACCTTTAGTTTTGAAAGAAAAGTTGCAGTAATTACAATGGTAAGGACGGACATCTGTATGTGTGCGAATATGCTTCTTCAGCATGCTGGGTTTCTTGCAACGTATTCCACATTCTTCACAAATATACTTCCCTCTTCCTCTCCCCCGAACATACACATAGTCTTCATTGGACTTGTACCTAGTATCAGTACCAGAACAGTGAGGCAATTACTTGTAATAGGAAAATTACTCTAGTTAGAAACCACAATCTCTCAGAATTTTCAAAATCATATCCTATATGAAAATGAATAACTGCCAAAACCAATCCTGCTCTTCTTCTGCTCAACTTCCACATTTATTTGTTAAAATCATGCCTAGATTTTTCACTAGATAATCATGGATTTCAAATTTCCTCTTTGCAACACAGGAACATACTTTTTAAAAGTGTCAGTTCTTGGAAATGGGTTTGGGCACCATACGGAAACTTTAAAAGAGCATCTTTGTAGCTCTGTGTTGGATGCAAAAATGGAACATCATTAGTTATGACAACGGGAAAGTCTTTAAAATTCCCCCATCAACATGCTCTGGACTCAGCCTACGGGGACTGGTCTCTTGATGGAAGAAGCAATTCAGATTCAACTATGCCCTTCATATCTCTGCTCAAGGATGCCAAAGTTGTGCTTAGCTTTTGTGACCTGGTCCCTGCAATGTTTGGATCTGAGCAGAAACACATAGCAATATTTTACCCGGGCAGCTAGTAACGGCTTAACTGCTGTCCTAGACTGGACTTAGACCAGGAAACAATAAATGGAAAGCTCAAGAGCCTATCACCAGTTACTAGAATAATAAAATATGTACCACTTGTGCTCAAAATTTTTAGGATTGTCACTGGCACTTTTCCACTAAAAAAATCTGTTTTATAAGATGTTGTACATGGCACAACGCTGTGGCTAAAGCAACTGTTATTCATATCAGGCAACTGATTTAAAGTATTACAGTGAATGGATGAGGGCTCTCGGTAAATATTTCCATGGCACTTCTCAAATCAGGAGTTCTCCGGCCCGCGTATACCACAGTGAACTGCCAGACAGAGACTTTACTGGAGTCTGTTGCTTAGACCCTGGACTATATCCTCCCTGGATACAGTTACACAAGCTTACTGCAGGACAGGTATCATTTATCACATAAGAGAAATATAGAAAAAGAATTTACATCTATGGCTGTATCTAGCTGCCTTTATGGCTGATTAATGTTTGCCCTTTGGAAAAAATGAATTGCACTGCCTACTGCTCTTTATTTCATTACCCCCCTGCATAACTCTCATGGCTCCATGCTTCTGATGACTTCCCATTTTTCTTGGAAACATAAACCAACATCCACAGACTGCAGAATGGGAACTGTTGTTTAAAATAAATCAAACAGGAAGCAACATCTCTGTGAAGTCTAGCATCAGGGAAAAGAAATCTTCTCAACAATATCTAACATACAAAATACAATACTTGCCCTCCATCAAATATTTTAACTCTTCTTGGTTCAGTTTTGATAAAGGAATTTTCTTTATCGTGCTCAGTGCTTGATTCAGAGCTTTCCTTATTGCTGAATTCAGTTGCAGTCAATTTTTTTCTATTTAATGCTCGCTGAAAGAAAATGAGATATGTGTATCATTAAAATTAGTATATTTCACACACCATTCCAACCTGTAAGTTATGATGGATAAAAGCATCATAAAAGCCACAGTTACAGTAACTGATTTTTCTACAATGCTGAAATACGTGAAACAAAAACTATCTTTTACAAAACTTCTTCTCTACTATGCAGTCACTATTTATGGACTGGTAAATCAAGATGGAGATTATGGCACTATAGGAAACCAGGAATACTTTGAATCTACAGTAGGAGATTCCTCTTCCTTCTTCAGGGAAGGTGACGTTTTTTAAGCTCACAGATAGCTTCCTACAGAGCAAAGATGCCACTGGACCGCACAGACAGGGCTCTGCAGCTGCATGATTCATTGCCCCCCACAATTTGACAGATATGGAGAATCTTAAGTTAACTAAAGTTTTGTTAACTTTAACAATCAGTTATCAGTGCTTTTTCCCCACAGCTCAAGTCCTGCAATGCCTCAGTAGCCATCCCCAACTCCAGCTGCCTGATTTCTAGCAGAGCAGGGCAGGGGAAGGAAAGGCTCCCCTGACTGCTCTCTATCCCACGGCTGCAGGTCTCCAGCCTTACTCGCCGACCCACGGACCAGCAGCACCTCATGACTGGCAGCAGCTGCTTTCCTGCAGCCCAGCAAAGAGAAGGATGGGAAGGAGAGAGTTACCAAAGGGAGACACTAACAGGTAACATCTCTGATTTCTAATATTTTTCAAAAAATATACCTGTTCCGGTGGGGGACTTGACTGTTACCAATTCAGTAAGGTTAACAAAAACCTTCCAAAGCAGGACTCCACACTTAATTCCCACTGCCAGATCAAATTGCAAGAAAAAGTGTACCAATTGCCTAGCAAAAAAACCCCACCTTTCTTCATTTCCCCTGATTATTAATTAAGGAACTTTTTTTAAAGGAAGATGAGTTCTCCCAACATTTGCCAATTAAAATCTACTCCTTCCAAGTCTAGGATATTTATAAAATAGGCAACAATGAAGGAATGATCCAATTAGCCAGTAATTATTAAGGCTGTATTTATAAACTGTCCTACCCACGTAGCTGGCACACTTACCACATTTAGTCATATTGATAAGTGAATAAAATGCTGAGAGAAAAAAAGTCTGGCCTTATGTTTTCTACTCATTATAAAATTTAATGCTGTAAGCTTGCGAATTCTTGGCAAGAGGAATGACTTCACCGGCTGACTTAAAATAACTGATGAATTACAAGTTACATATATTGACGGGTGACATCATTCTGGCACCCAGTCCTTGCCCATAAGCCCCCGTGCAGTCTCAGTCACCGTCTTTAATTCCCACCTGATGAGGAATGCAGCTGATGAACAATTAGCATAGATCAGAGGAAAAGCATCTTCCTATTTGATTCAAAGCCCTAGGACTCTGCATCGGATGCAAGTACCACTCCAATCTGTATGCTTTCATGCAGCCCTCTGATTGATTTGGGCTGGATTTTCAAACATCTGAGCAGTTCTATCAAAGCATTCATGACAGCTCTGCCTGTGTGTAGGAAGAAAGAAATTTCACCCTGCATGTTTTAACAGTATTCATACAAGGTGAAAGGAGATGATGTTCTAGATGAGAAATATCAGAAGCGAAGCCTAATTCAGTAATCGTACCTCAGCCGTGTTGTAGTCCCTGTGCACTACCTGACACATGAACGGCTTTTGTTTCCACTGCATTTAAAATTTAGCAAGGAAAAGAGTACTGGGGTAGTGGAAAATACAGAATATATGCGATAAGCCCAATATCGCATAAATATTCCTAGCAGCTGGAATAATGCAATCTTTAAGTGCCTGATCTTTCAATCCTAAATACTAAGTATTCCTTCCAAATTTCATTTTCAAGAAAGAGAAGACAAAGTAAAAAGAAAGATCACAGAAGTATTTGGCCCACGATGTAATAGCATTACAATATACTGTATAGTCACAAAAGCATATAGAGTGCAAAAACTAACACAAGACCCAATACTTCTGGATTCTATACCCTTCCCCGCCACCCCCTTTTTAACATAAAAGTTTAGGTTCAGAGATAAAATAGTCTAACATAGGTATTCAAATTACTGTCTGCCTCCCGCTGGTGTGCCTTAATTTACTGGTTATATGCTATTTTAGCACTTGTTTCAGTATCTTAAAATTGTAAAATGCTGCTATCACAGAGATGCTCTAATAGAAACACTGAGTTTCTGCCACAGAAATCTACACCAGAGCTTGCTGAGAATGAAAGAAGTGGCCTTTTTAGTTTTTATTAAAAATTCTAAATTGATACTGAAGAGGACTTGGGTTCTGTGTCAGTTTTGAAGAGCGGCCAGTCTCTAAAGCATGGGTTCCTTGTGTGGAAATTCCTTAATGTACCTCACCTAAAATCCCCTCCAACCCCACATGTACTGGTGGAAAGAGTAGAAAAATGGCAACGCTGTAAAATGTTCCTCTCCATGATTACTTATGCCTTCGGTTTCTAACAGAGTCTTCTCCCTTCTCCCATAAAGACAAGGATCGTGATTCATTTCTGCTTTACTCGGTTTGCTCCAATTTAACACCACTGTCTGCAATTAGTAGTATAAAACTGGAAAAAAACCTGCTCTTAGGGCTGCCCAGAGACCAGAGTTCAATAGATATGTCTGGGTACTTTACAACATACTTGGAATAAAAAAAACATACTCACAGCCTGAATCATCAACATTATAAATTTCAGATTATAATATTCATTAAACATTCTTCCCACTGGCACATAGCCACTTGAGGAAAATGTTTTTAATATCTTTAAGCTTTTACTAGTTTACACATAAAAATCTTATGCATTTAACTACTTTCCAGTGGTGAGCTCAACTGCTGTGGCATATTATCCAAAAAGGAAAGCTTTCCAGTTAGCAGAAAATTTCCATTCTTCAGCCTTATTCTTGCCTGAAAATCTTCACCCTGCAATACTGCACACATTACTGATTCACTTCAGAGAAGGAAGCCAAGATCAGTGCTGGGGCTTGAGTTCAACACCAATGACTTCAGTTGAGGAAAACTGGTGAAAAATAATAAAACCCAAAATATATCTATAAAATAAAAAGAGCAAGGGGATAAAATAAGTTTTTTTCCATACAGGTGAACCTCCTGTTACATTTCAACATGTTATATTCATTTCAGGAGCTTCTTTCCCAATAACATTTTGTGGTTTGTTCACTGACTCACTGGAACGTGGCGATTTCACCTATTGCCTCTGAGCAGTGAATTGTGAAGAGCAAACAAAGTCCTGGGGTTTGTTGTTGTTTGCATTTTGTTCACATGTCTCTTCATTTCCCATGGCATCTATTGTTGAAAGAATTGTGTTTTTTCTAACAGTGATTAGTAGCGGTTACACAGCAGCACGAGATCTCTGTAAACACGAGTTGGTTCTGGGGGCAAACCCAGGAATGGTTCAGCAAGGCACTTTACCTTCATGAGGAGATCAGCGGTTAAAGACCCACAAGCAGAACACACCAAATCACTGTGGAAAGGGCTATGACTGTGACAGAGGAGGTGAGGCATAACAGTGCTGCATTTTTATTGTTATTTATAAATTGGATTATAGCAGCACTTAAAGCTCTCCATCAGGTCAGGGTTAAAATGTGCAAACCACTTGAGCAAACACAAGCCCCAGAGACCTGCAATCTAAACTCCTGTTCCCAAAGGAAATAAGGACCCACCAAGCTTTTGAGCAGGAAAACAACAACTTTTTTTTTTTTTTGAGAATTATTTGCCTATTTGTTCGTTTGTTTTTTTAAAAAAAATAATAGCAACTATTTATTTCCAAACGGACCTCCAATGTTTTCCATGGTCAGTCTCAACCAGAAAAAACAGTAGGAGAATTACTGGGCATGAACTAAACAAGGAATTTCAGTTTTTTCTTTCTTTAAACACAACTTCTATGAGAAAGTTTCGAAGTTGGCATCAGCTATTACATTACCAGGTCTAAGTGGAGACTGGTAATACAAAAGTATATTGTAACATCATCATCATACTGGAAAGCGGCTGAAATTCCTCTGCCTGAATCCTCAAAAGGGAAAGCAGACAAACTCTAGAGGTGTTAGGTCATAATATCTATCAGGTCCTTGACATATTTAATTTCTGCCATGTAACACCTTGCTTGTACAATCTGAGATGCCAGTTAAACTTTAATTGGTACTTTCTCCCTACACTTTCTTCCTTCATAATGGCTCTGAGTAAAACCTGTAAATCAGCTGCAAACTGAGCTTAAGAACTCTTCATTTTCACAATGCTCATATGCTTCACTCAATGTGTCAGCAAGAAAGACTGAAGAAAGATTAGTAACTGTGGTTCTTTTGTGGCAGAAGCAATATAAATGTACCTGACAGCTGCCTATTACAGCATTCAAGTACTCCTAGACTGTTTAGAAGGGTGCTGTCAAAATATTTTTCAAAATATTATTATCCATTATTTATATTCTAAACAGAATTTGTTTGTAGGCAAAATTTGCTCTTTAAGAGGCACATGGTAGCTCTGCTATCAGAGATTTCTTCTGATACACTGCTCTTCAAAAATAAAACAAACACGACTCAATGACACAACTGATGTGAAACCTGCTTTAGAAACAATCACTCAATTATGTACAATAAAAAAGTTCAATCTTCAAATTCTTTTTTTTTGTAAATTTAGAACTAAGTACAACATTTCATGAAGCGTATGAGGGAGCAGGCTGAAAAAGGTAATACGAGTTTAAATAAAGGTCTCATCCTAATACAGAACAACTCAATTCAGTAACACACACACCAGCCTGTATGTATTTTCTACACAAAACATTACAGATAAAGCTTTATCTGCAATACAAATGTTAGGAAAGTCCCCTACTGTTTTCAGGAGGACCAGATTTAATTCTAATGCTCTTTGGCATGAGGGGTTTCAGCATATCCTCTTGACTTCTGTAATTCTGAAACTCTTTTTTTTCCTCTTACAAAGGGTTTATCATCCTACCACTCTTTTTCCCACTAACAACTTTGTAACTTAGCAGAACTTTTAGCAAGCAGAGAAACGTCCCAGGGTGGCCTCCAACAGCAACAGCCTCTGTCACTCAGCATTCACAGAAATATGTGTCTTTTCCCAAGGCTGTGGCATATTTCCTGTAGAGCGAGTCCCAGCTCAATGCTTGGAAAGTCTTGTTGATGGAAGACTGCAGGATTAGGACAAGCTACAACTGCTTTTGCCCCTCAACAAGAAAAAAAAAAATTCTATGTCCAGAAGGACTCAGGAGAAAGGGAGGTTTTGGTTTTGCCATCTCCAAAGAAGGTCAGCAACACACACACGGCACACACAGCAAAGAGAAAAGAAGAGCGCAAAATCCTGCTGTCCACTGAGGACCTCTTCACTCTCTTCAGAAAGCTATATGGCTTCACTAAGATAAAAACTAGTACTGGAACCATTAAATAGACATGGCCACCTTTACCCATTCATACAGATAATTCAATTACTAAGGAAAACCAAGTCTGGTGCAAACCAGCACAGCTTTGGTCCTGTCCATAACAAGACTATCCAGTGAGTGAAATCCTGATCACATACACGTAGCCACAAAACAGCCAAGGAAATAAAAAATGACTACTTTGCTCTGCCGCATCTGACTCTGGAATGACGTAGTGTTTTATGTGGGTCACAAACATTGCCCAGAGTATGTTCCACTGCACAAGATTTAATGTCATCTTTGGAATCGTATTGATCCAAGAAGTTGTCAGCATTTTTATAGCAGCCACAATTTTGTTTTAATTGTCGCTATTTTTGTCACTATTTCACACTGCTGATGGTGACCTAGGTGGGAGAAAGGCAAATGGTACACTGCTCCTCTCACAGTTAGATGATCAGTGATGGTGAAAAATATTTTCATGGTGTTTCCATAGACACTTGTTCAGGCCAAGCACTCATATATTATAACAAAAAATACCAGCTGATTTTTAAAGCAAAATACGTAATTACGACCTTAAGTTAACCTGTTTTAAGTTAAGTGTTAAAAAAAATATTTATATCAGAACTATTTTTGTTCTAACCTTTGCATTTAAAAAATACCCAAAATACATTCCTGCCAAGAGATTTAAATCCAGGAACTAAATTCCATGAAAAGCAGTGATTCCTTATGAACAGGTTTCTTAATGGAATTATTTAAGATCTTTTTAGCAGTTTGATCCAGCATAACTAAAATAAATAAGCATATGTTATACATGTCAAGCATATGACATTCTCTAAAATATGAACATGCATGATTTCCAAAGCAAATCCTCTGTAAATGATCAGTATACATCAAACATATTTTAAATACCTTGGTTAAGCTGTTCTTCCACTTGCTTGAATAGACCAATACATCAGATCTGGGATGAGTAGTTCTTGCTTGAGTGTACAGGGGTTTTTCAACTTTTTGTTTCGAACTGAGGAGGGAGAGTGCTACTTTTGTTGACAAACCAAGTGGATTTGGATTGTTGGGACTAATGGTCCATGTAGAATAGGCTGAGATTTTCTGATCATTTTGCAGCACATGCAATGGTTTTCTCTTTAGGAGATAACACCAAGTAAAATTTGTTGTGGTCTTGAGGCTCGGAAATGACAGCCTCTGTATTTCTCCTGTATTCATTACAGCCAACGTAGTTAGAGGCTTTGTTTGGCCCTGGCTACTGATGTGCTTGCTGTCACTGCCATTAACTGGGGACCTTCTTTCCTGACTGCTGCTTACAGCCTTGAGAAGAGAACTCTGATTATTCACTGAAGACAATTCCAATGGTTTTCTAACTACAAACACTGGCGATGTGGAAGAAGACTTACGGTCTTCAGATTCTGGTGACTCTTTTAGGGTTTCTGAAACCCCAGCATCCGGTGAATGACAGTCAGACAACAGCAGGTCTGAAGCAGTATCTTTGCTGTTTTTTTCAGGCTGTGCAACACCATCAGAATCTAGGAGGTGATTTTCCAGAGGCTCTGTGGTGCACACCTGTCTCACCAAAACTGGTTTCTTATGCTTGCTAGTAGGATCATTAGATCTAACATTCAACGAATGCAATGGTCTAGCATCCGTCACGCAGACAGCTCCACTCTCATCTTTAACGCGTTTTTGCTGTTTTTCCATGGCTATATCTAAACTGTTGGCTGGGGAAAGCATTCGTTTACTTGAAGCTGTAGCTTCTGGTTGAGGGAACAGGCCACTAACTGGCACTTTCTGAATAATATTCAAAGAGCTTGACAAAGGTGAATTTCTGGTTCCACTTTCTGGTTGTGAATTTTCAAATTCAAATGAATTTGGCAAAGTCCTCTGATGATCTTTGTGAGATTTTGGCAGCTGAGCTTTGCCTTCAAGCACTGGCACTGTCAAAACATTTGTTTTGCAAACAGATTGATTTACCTGATCCTGGGTCACTAAAACGTGAGGAAGGGGTGTAACAGTTGCAAAGCCATATGATGGCATACTGCTGTGAATACGGACAGGAACCACAAAAGGAGGAATCTGATGTATTTGACTGCTGCAGTTATTAGGGACAATTTGCTTTAGAGGAGGCACAGAGTATGGATTAGACATGTCAGACAGTTTAGTCTGCAGCTCAAAGGAGGATGCATTCTGGTCCACTCCAACTTGGCTTGGAACAGTCTGAGTTGATAAAGTATTTTTTAGGAATTTAGAAGAGTATGGCTGACCAATATGTAATGTTTTAACTTGAAGTTGATACTTCGGAGCAAAACAATCCTTTTTTTCATTAGGATGACAAGAAGGCGCATATGTGCTCACTTGTTCCCCTTGGGCTGATATTTTAGTAGATGTCTGGGAAGGCTGATGAGTTGAGGATGCCTGTCCTTGATTATTATCTAGAGGCTGCTGAACTGAAGACAGGCTAACAGGATTACAATTTGACGAGTGAGGCCTGAAGTGAGTCTGTGAATGCTGAGTACTCGGAGAAAACTCCACCGAAGATTTGCTGGAGGTCTGCAGCCTGTGCAATGGCACAGTGGGCACATCTGTAGAATGAGCTGTCTGAAATGAAGAAGTTGATTTAATTTGAGGCTGATGATTTTCTGGAGCAATATTTAAAGATATTTGTCTTACAAATGGTCCCCTCCTCCTTTCTAGCAGAGGTACATGTCCGGTAACTCCATTTGCCGACGACACTTTCGGAGCAGCTATCTCTACAAGTAGGGCAGGTTTTGATGGAGACATGCTTCCACAGTCGAAAGACTTACTTCTGTAGTCCACAACCTCCATTGATGGCTGCGTGCAGCTGATCTGCTCTGAGGCAGCACGTCTCATTTCCCGGTGATGAGAGCCTGGCACAGCCAGTGCATGAGAGCCAGCGGGAATCATGAGGAATTCTGATGACTTACTAACAGGCTCTACTTTGGAAGGGTTCTCAGCCTTCCAAGTGTCATCTTTATCGAGCGAAGCTGAGAAACTGGAGGCATGAGACAAGCTACTCTCCCGACTTAGGCTTCTGGAAAGCGTGGAGTCAACACTTGATTCAGCAGATGAATGCTCCATTTCAGCCAAGCGAATTCTTTTCTTCTTTGGTGGAAGCTTTTCTGTTGGCAATTTTGACAGCGTTTCACTGCGCTGTGGCCAATTAAACCTTTCTGTCTTTTCCTGATCACTGCATTGGTTTTCTTGGTCCCTGTCTGGTTCTTCTGTGACCAGTATTTCAGGAACCTGGATGTTATGCTGGCGAACAAGTCTTGATGGCTGAAGCGGTGTGCTTCGCTCATTAGAAACTATCTGGCTTCCCTGAACTTCCCCTCTAGGTGCTTCTAACGGCAGCGTTTGATGATGCTGGGGAGTATTCAGATGAGGGTGTCTATCCTCTTGGATTACAACTGTATTCAAAGAGTGGTGCTTTGCAACCTTGTTGGGTTCTTGAGAAGAAATTGGTGATGCTCTTTCAAAGGACTCAGATTTCTCAAATGAGCTATTTCTGCTCAGTGAATTGGTGTGCTGTATTACTGAAATGCCAGTCCCTTGTCTTTTCAGCTCCACCTTTTCTTGCACAGCTGAACTTGTCTGCTTTTCAGTAAGTGGAGACATCTTCGGCGTGGTAGTCTGATCTGAGCCTCGAGCCACAAGCTGAATTTGGGAACTTTGAAGCAGAAGGTTGCTAGGCTGTTGTGATCCTACCACTGTTGTCGCACTGTGTTTTGACAGACTGGAAGAATTTACTGACTTGCTTTGTCCTTCTGTGTTCTTTGATGATATGCTTGTATCATTCTGCTGTGGGTCATCGTCATCACCAACACTTTTAATTTTCCTTCTTTTCCTTATCTGTGGTGTCTGCTCCCAGCCACCAGTTGAAGTAGTGACTCTGTAGTGTAGAATTTGAGGCTGTGTACTGTTTGGAACTGTTTTATGCTCAGGCTCTCGGATTGCTGCTTTAGTTTTAGGTCCATGCAACTCTGAACAATAAAATTTCTTGTGATTTTCGAAATTTTCCAGTTTTCTATATCTGTTTCTGCAGGTTTCACACTCAAACATTGTTCCTCGCACCTGAGGGGATTTCTTTGTTTTTTCTAAATTTGATCCCTGTGCCAGGGACTTGCTCCTTTGCAGTAAAGATTCATTTGATATATTAGAACTCAGATAACTTTCTTCGACAGATCGCACTGGTCCAAGAATTTGGCTTTCACCAGTAGAAGAATCTTCTATTGCTGCCTGTCTAACAAGGGTCCGAGGATGTCCACCTTGGTTCAGTGGAGCAGCAGGTCCTGATACAAAAACATCATCATATAAAGAGCCAATTTTATCATCAAATGACTGACTTCCTCGAAGGGGATGAGAAGGAGGTATTACATTTGGAGGTACTGCAGAGTAACTGGTGGTAGGCATGGAATTACTTCGTGTTATAGGTAAACAGTCAAGGGATGGTACAGAAAGAAGAAAAACTTGCTTTGATTTCTCAGTGGGTGTGAAAGGAGACTTTGGTATATCAGAGCTTGAGCTAGTTCTTCTTCCCATGGGCTTTAAATCAAACTGGAAAGAGTCCTTAAATATGTAGGATTTTGGAGAATCTATGCTTCCTCTTCTTGAAAGAGATGTTCTTCTTGGTTTCACACTGTCTAACTGTTTGTCATCCACAACAGCTTCATTATCAGAAATCAACTTTGAGATATGCTCCTCAAGGGTTTTCGTTGCCATGGGAGGTCGCATTGGGCCAGAGAGAACCAGATTCTTTTCGGCACAAACAGTTTGTACCACTGATGCAACCACACCACTTGCTCGTGGCACAGAGGGCAAGTTTTTATTTGGATCTTTCTCAGAGGTCAACAATCCTCTTACTAAAGGAGCTGGTGGGCTCATTGTTTGATCAGCACTTTCAGAACGAGAGAAATAACCAGAATCAGTACTACCTAAACTTCTAGGGCTCAAGAGACATTTTCCTTGCTGATCCTGGGAACCATCGGTTGCCTGTTGTCTCTGAAGCTGAGCATGCACTACTCCTACTGTGGATCCCAGCTGTTCCTCTGAGAGACCTGTTTCTACTTTCTTATGTTGTTTTATGTCATTCTCCTTCAACGAAGCTGTATGCGTTAAATCTGATTGCAGAGTTGTCACTTTAACATCTCCTTTTTTCTGTGCTGCAGAAAGCTCAGGTGCTGGTTCTGTTATTTTGGGGCTATCGGCCCTTATTGGAGAAACATTTACAGGATGAACTACTACTTTTGGTAAAGCTGCCCTTACTTGAGGTTCTGTATCATGTAATGAAGAGTCACCTGGTATATAATCTGTGTTGCTTAATGGAACAGGGCTTCCTTTCCGTAACATTTCTGCACTTGAAATGACTTTCACTATTTGTGCAGGTTCCAGTTCTTGATCATCTTGTCTTTCATCAGCAGTGCCTTCATCTTCACTTTCACCGCTTTCTTCTACATCTGAATGAATGCTAAGTGCTTTGTCTGAGTCATGAGATAAGAAGAGGCCACCCGAATCTGGTTGTAGGCCAAGTCCAAGTTTGATAGCATGTGCATGAGATTTTTTGTGCTTGTACAGATTGCTTTTGGTTTTAAATGAAAACCCACACGTAACACAAGGATAAGGTCGCTCTCCAGTATGGGATCGGATGTGCTTTTGGAGAACGCTGGGCTTGGCACAGGCCCGATTGCAGTACTCACATACATATTTCCCCAGCTTTTTGGGCTTCTGGTCTTTCAAGAGGTTACAAATTTGTTCTGCACCATGGTTTACAACTGATGCTATCTGGGCTGAATTATACATAGGACCTATAGACAAGTGTGTTGAACTTGACGTGCTAATTGACAAAGGTGAAGATGAACTAGCCACTAATTGGTTTTGAGAAAAAACCTGAGTTACAGTGGAAGATGAGGTTTGAACAACAGATGAAGTTACTGCTATGCTGTATATCTGCTGGAGCTTAGGGTTTTCTTGACTTTGCTGTTGCACCAACGACCTAGTGAAACTTGGACACATAACAACCTGGTGATTTTGTGGACTGTTTTTAGTAATAAGGTCTTGTGAATGAGAGACTGAATGGCCTTGTGCTTGTCCAGTCTTAGCTGTTGCTGCTACGTGCACATTGTTTAATGTACATGGGTAATAGTGAGGTCCAGCTGCAAACTCATGCTGTGACAAAGCAGACTGATTTTGAATGTTCATTGTATTGGACGTGAGACTAGAAGAGGTGCTTACAGTTTTATTTGGTCTCAGTTTCTCTATCTGCATCCCATAAGGGGGGCACTCTTGTGCTAAGGTGTTCAGTTCAGGCTCCATAGCTTTTAATAAGACATCGAATGCAGTACGAGTACATGGGGATGATGTACTGCAATCAACAAAATTAATACATTCATTACTGTCAGTCTTGGTTTTACTTGATGAGGAGTTTGAGAGAGACTTCTCTGGTGAGTTCAGTTGGTTTGCATCAGTATTCTCCGCTGCCTGTTTACCCAGATCTAAAGACTGCTGTGTCAGTGAAAGCTTTGTATGCACTGATGTCTCACATTTGGTTGTTTCAACACTTATCTCACTACTAAGTGCTCTCCCATTTTGTTTGGTACATTGATTTCCATTTTGCACAGGTAGGTGATCCTGTGTTGTGGCTTGTTTGGAGGCATCCGGAAGAGCTTTTTGTGGTGAAGGGTCTACATTTTGCTTAACCTTGGTTTCAGCAGGGCTTCTCAAAGGCGATTTTGGTATTTTTTTTAGATGGTTTTCAGTCACAATCTTTTTTCTTTTCACACCTTTAATTGCATCTTGGGTTCCTCTAGTAACAGCATCAGTGATTTCTGTTAAAACACAAAGAGAATAAAAAAGAATATTAAAACAGATAATGCAGTGTATTTTTATTTATATCATTTTGTCATCTCAACTTTTCAACAGTAAGCCCTGGGGCAACACGACTGTCCATTTCTCCAGCCTCCAATATTTTTCAACAGTTATTGTATTTTAGTGAAGATCTATTTCATTCTTATCTAAAAAGAGCAATGCTTTCTAACTGATGCTGTAAAACTTTACAAAAGTAATTCACTATAGGAAAAGCTTCAAAGGAAATGTAAGAAAAGCAAAGCTACAGTAAGAATATTTTAGCAATTATAGCAACTCCTTTTGATATAAAGTAAAAAGAAACCTCTCTCTTGCACTTGTTTAAAAATCCAAATCATCATAGCAAGAAAAACAAGAACCAAGACACAAACCCATTTTTATGTTGTGTTTGACACTTTTTCCATCTATATGTTGCAGTAGTCAAGGAATGAACACAACTTCCTCAGGGTTATATTTGTAAGTAGATTTATCATGGAAACAGCACAACCACCCACACCATCTGTCAAATATTATATTTCAGAGCTTCAATTACTGAACTTCAATAGCATTTCAGATAAGCAACTACTGTGGATGAATAAGCCACACTAAAATGATTTTCTATTTGTGCATCATGAGACAAAATAAACTAAATCTGAATTATTTCATTACTAGCTACACTTGTTGCTGATTTCAAGCAGACATGCACGTGGAATTTCAGGGATGTAGTGAAGAGCAAATGAATTGGAATATTATTCAGTAGAATAATTTTGTAACAAGTACTTATATTTGTACAGAGTCCATTTTCCTCTATAATAAAAAATACATATAGATTGAAATTCAGCATTGATACTTACAAACTTATGTTTTCATCGGTACTTGATGTTACTCACCTTTGTTTACCTCAATAGTGTGATACTTAATCTGTTAGTTAAATATTTTACTTTTGTTTTACTTCTTTCCTAACATCCACTCAGTCCTAGGCACTGCCTCACCTACCGTCACTGCTACTACAGAGGAAGCCAAGTATTAAATGGATGCAAATCCATTTTCTTAAGCTTTTACAACACATTTATTAGGCTGTTAGCCAAAACCATATTCATCTCACTGCCAATACTCAGAGCAAAGGAAAAAATCTGATGTGATTACAGGGCTGATGGCCCTGAAAAGGTTCAGCTGCATACAAATTCTGGGAAGCAGTACTGAGTAACTCCATGTAGTATGTTTACCTGCACAGAGTCAGGAACAGAGGTTTATGGACACTTCTAGAGAAAGAAAAGCCTTAAAAATATGTATAAAGGGACAAAATTCTCACAGTCGACTTCACAGGGAGAAAGCTAAGACTGGAACTTCAAAATTCCATTTCCAACTTGATGCCAATTTAATGTACACATATATTTATTAAGGGTGAATGGATATTCAGGACATTTCCTTGCAAATGGAAAGATGAAAGATGACACATCACACATAATGTATTGCAAAGGTGGAAGTATCTATTCCTCTCACAGCTTGACCAGAGGAAATTTAACTGTGAAGACTAAGAGATTGTTTTGTCACATTCTGCAGTCCTATAAAAGAGACACTAGAATCCCTCGCCAGAACTACTGGCTACGAAACCTGGTTATAGGGACTTCATGCTCCTCTTGAGCATCCACAAAGAAATTTCTGCAGTAATCATTCACTTAACATTTAAACAAACTTTGCATTTATTGCTTTATCACTAAAACTTATTCATATTAGACTGGATTTAACATATTCAAAGCCGTGCTGTCTTCCAAAACGATGTTTTGTTCTTTCCACTGCTTCACTATTAAATGAGTGGCTTATACTAATAAGTTACCGTCAGCATTATTAATGGTGATTTCTTTAAAATTTAGTCTGCTGCAACTGTTTTTTCTTTGATAACAACAAAAAACAATTTCATACTAATCAAAGTAAAAAATAACAAGGTAATTATATTAAAAGGGGCTTTTAATCATGTTTTGATGATCTCTCTGAAGCATGGCCATGTTAACTGAACGTATTTTGTTTTTTTCATCCCACAACCATGCCTCCAGACTGATCATATTGCCAGTGTTTGTACCTGAGCACTATGGGAAGAGCTGGACAGATTACGCATACTTAGGAAGATAAGAGTGCCAGGAATTGTGAACATCCAAGCAGGCAAACATATACAAAAAAGACTAAGGTGTTTTATACTGCAGTAATTGTACAATGAATTGATGTGCTACTTCCTGATGTGTCACAATATTAAATAACTACTACTTCTGGCTTTCAATCATATAGTGCAGAGGAGTAAGCAGACTCAACCTGCACCATGCTAGTGAACTGGAAACCAACACAGCTGAAAGAGACAATAAGGCTTAAGAAAGCCCTAAAGAAAGTAAAAACGTATCTGTACTCTACCATCAAATAATTAAAAGTATGAATTCACTATGAAGCCAAAATCAGAATCTTCCATAACGTATTTACTGCTTTGTTTTTAAAAAATGTTCTTCAACACATGCTGAACCATAAAAATTGTTTGAGAAATTGAAAAGGAAAGAAAAAATGTCCAAAAGGCAAGTTATCCATTTACTCATTGCACTGCATACAAAAAGTAATTTTCTTCAGTCTTCGCAACCACTCATTATGTTGCTTCCATACCAATAAAATTCCAGTCCACAGAAATCACAAGAACTACTCTTTACCTGTACTTCTGACGTAGAATAATAGAATAGTTAGGGTTGGAAGGGACCTTAAGGATCACATAGTTCTCACTCCCCTGCCATGGGCAGGGACATCCCACTGGATCAGGTTACCCAAGGCCCCATCCACCCTGGCTTTAAATGCCTCCAGGGATGGGGCATCCACAACTTCCCTTGGCAACCTGTGCCAGTGTCTCACCACTCTCACGGTGAAGAAATTCTTCCTAATGTCTATTCTGTATCTGCCCTTCTCCAGTTTATACCCGTTCCTCCTCATCCTATCACCACAAACCTTTATGAATAGTCCTTCTCCAGCTTTCTAATAAGGCTCCTTTCAGCTATTGGATGGTTGTTATAAGATCTCCTTGGAGCCTTCTCTTCTCCAGGCTGAATAAGCTCAATTCTTTTAGCCTGTCCTCAAAGGGAAAGTGCTCCAGCCCTCTGACCATCTTTGTAGCCCTCCTCTGGACTCATTCCAACACCACCACATCCTTCTTACATTGAGAATTCCAGAACTGGAGACAGCACTCTAGATGAGTGCTAGATGAGGTCTCACAAGAAAGGAAAAGAGGGGCAGGATCACTTCCCTCGACCTGCTGGCCACATTTCTTTTGATGCAGCCCAGGACATAGTTGGTCTTCTGGCCTGCGGGCGTACACTGCCAGCTGATATAGAGCTTCTCATCGATCAGCACCCCCAAGTCCTTCTCTGCGAGGCAGCTCTCAATCATGTCATCCCTCATCATGCACTGAAAATTTTTTTTCACCTCTTCTGCGATTCCAGAGATGGAGTCATGCGTTTGCTTCAGTGTACTTGTCTATAGAACCTTGTAAAATCTACTTTTGTAACAATGGTTCTACAAGGCTTAACAATAATTTAAGTCCCACTCTCTAATTCACTCCTTGATAACTTAGAAATCCTTACTAATAATGGAAATATTGACTTCATGTTTGCTCACAACCAAATTCCTAGCCTAGCTGGGGGAAAAAGGAATCCCTGACAACTTAATTTCACTTTGTTTTACCTTTTCATTCCTTTTGAATTTATATCTTCTTTTTGTATTCCCAGTTTATGCTGAAGATATCCCATTCCACGTTTGTTAATCTACAGCTACATGTTCACAAAGATCAGCTGTATAAGCATTTCCAGGAGCAATAAAAAAGCTGGTGGAAAGTATCAGACCCAGAACACTAAATACTCTTGCCTTTCAGAGCTACAAACTTTCAGGAGTGTGATAATTTGCCAGTGCCCATGTACCCACATCAACAAGCTGACACCAGACAAAGAGAACATAAAACCAAACTTGCAAGAAAAAAAAAAAAAAAGAAGAAGAAGAAGTTGATCTGCTTTTCTTTCTCTCTCTGCCACTCCACATGCTTTGCTCACCTCCCTCCGCAATCACAAAGCCCTTCTCATGGTTAGGTGGTAATTTCCCTTTTTCTCAGGTGGTGAAGTGGTGTTGTAGAGAAGTGCTGTCACCTCAATCAGATGTCTAAAAAGGATTTTCTTCATAAGCTGTATTACATCAAAAAGGATTAAGTTACCCAGCCCAAGAGAAGAGGCAACAATGCTATTTATTTTGCTCAGCGCCTCATTTTTCACATCCCAGGGATACTAGAGCATCTCTTTCGTGCTTTGCCTGGTTGGCTTTGTTCTGCTTTGCTATCAAGATTCTCCGTTTAATTCTTTTGCTTCAGTATGAATTCTGCATTCAAAACACAAGAAAAACTGATGTTTCGAAACATGATTTTATTCACCTATAATTTCTCTGCTGCACTTTGTTCTATGCACAGGAAATAGAGCAAAAGAACCCAAGTGTGATGGTGTAGATAGCAATCTGGCAGAGTAACTCATGCAGCAAATAAAGGAAAGGTATTAGTGATCTGAATTTTCCTTCCGAAGCATTTACTGGTGAAGTAGACAGTGTCTTGACAAAATGATCTCAATGGTTTTGTTTAAGTAACTTCCAGAACTGCCTATCTCAAAGCCTATGTGTTATTATAACACCCACTCTCTTTCTCTCCCTTCAAACAGAGCTACGTGCTTGTACTTAAAAAGGAAGAGAATAAGAGGGAACAAGCAAGGCACCAAGCTTCTTTCTCCCTCATTACTACATTGTGAAACACAGAGCAAGTGACCATTACCTGCCCCTACTAGTCCAATGAATGGCACGATTTTCATCTCACAGGCTCTCTTTATGTTGCAGAATTTTAAAAATCATTGTAGGTTTCCATAAAGAGACCAGATTTTCAAACCCAGGTGCCTAAACTTTAGCTGTGAAATCTGTACTTCACTCTGAGGCCACTGCAATTCTGAAAGTGTTTAAACACAAAGTGACGTCTTAAAATGTACAGTAAAAAGTTACTCTGACACCTAGCAATAGTAGCTACTATTGTATATTGTACTATTGTAGCTACTATTGTGGAAGGCTTTTCAAAAGCAAGAGTCCATTCCTAAGGATCTTATTCTGATTAAAGCTAAGCTTCCAAGTGGCTTTTAAATATTCAAAATATTTTTATTCTTGGCATGACATAGTTATTTAGTTTTGATTTCACCGAAACTATCGAGACCACTCATGAATCACCCCACTGGGTCTGTTTTCATAAATAACTAAAGAGCATGATTATGAGATAAAGAAATAAGTCTCACCAGCAAATGCATAGCCACCAAAACTTACCCTACCACAGCAAGAAATAACTAAATCTTAATTTTTTACTATATCTCCTCTCTAGCTTCATACCATCTCCTATGTGTTAAGTACAGCCCAAGAAGAAAAACAAACCAATCCCCCTTGATTACATAAACCACACACACAACTATGAAGATGTTCTCAGCCCAGAAGTCAACAGAGAGATTTGAACAAGATTAACTCAAACACCACGCTTAATTTCAAGCACAAATAGAGGATTTTAAAGTCAATCAACAATTTTAACAGCCCTGTTTCAGATGCGTAACTTCAGACTTCTTGAGATGGCCACGTGGTGGTCACTAAGTGTTTCAGAGGTCACAAGGCAAGTCAAAGAAGTCAAGGTACTCCAAGTCAGCAGCAATATTTGAAAATCTCTGTTGGTAGGATTCATCTATGCTTAACATCTTTTATTGCTACACCAGTCCAAACCCATACGGAACACACCCTTAAAAACCACCTGATCTGTATGTAAAGCACAATTTGACATTAACTAATTAAAAAGGTGTGAGGGAGCTTTGTCATTCAAAGGCTAAAGCAGTCTGATAGGGATTGAATCAAGTGTTCATCTATACCAACGTCTGTCCTTTCGTTCATATCAACAAACACTGGACAATTCCATAAGGCATGGATAAATTAAATATGTTTTCATGATTTCATATTGCCTGTAAACATGTGATTATTTTTCTTGGTGTTTTTAACACAGAATACTAAGGTTTGAGTTCATATGTGACCCATCAAAATTATGGTATTGGCTGTCAGCAAGATAGAGGTTCTCCAATCCTTTTCTAAGGGTCATTTCATACCAGGTTTTTGTACCAAAATGACTATTTTATTTGCATAATTTCTCATTATTAACCAAAATAGCAAATGTCCTACTAACTAACACAGGCTCCAGAAAACATGTTAATATGCATTACCAGCACTCATTTGAATAATGCCATTAACCTCAATGACAGCACACGTTTGTGTACAGTCAAATTCAATTTTAATGCTCTCTACCATCACATCCCAGCAAGCCCAAAAAAATCATCATATCTCAACTTCATATATTAAAGGTAATTTTCGAAAAAATATATATTGATACATACACCAAAAAAATCTTATTTGGTACCTCTACCACTAAGTAAGTTTCCCCAATTTAAAAATTAGTATTTCATAAAGACACAAGATAATTCAGGTGGAAAGGCACCTCAGCAAATCTCTAGTCTAACCTCCTGCTCAAATCAGGGCCAGCTATGGGATCAGACCAATGTCCTCAGGTCCAGTAGGGTCTTGGAAATCTCCAAGGAGTCTACACAGTCTCTGTGTGCAACATCTTCCTCTGCTTGACCGTCCTTGTGAAGAACAAGACAGTCTGTGCCTCTCTCATTTTGCCTTATTCCTGTTGCCTCTCATTCTCACACTACGCTCCACTGTGACAAATCTGACTTCAATATAACCCCCCCCAATCCAACCTCTTCTCAAGGCTGAATGAGCCCCAACCCTCAACTTCTCCTCATAGGACGTCTCCAGCCCTGATGGTTGTGGTGTTCCAACACTGAACACACTCCAAGTTTTTGATGTTCCCCCTGCACTGAGAGGCCCCAAACTTATGCCAAACATGGCATAAGGATTGCTGGCTAAGATAATCCCTTCTCTTGATCTCTTGGTCGTGCTTTCATTCACAGAGACCAGGATTCCGTGGCCTCCCCTGTTGCCAGGTGTGCTGCTGGCTGGTGCCCAGCTTGCTGTGCACTGCATCCCCAAGGGTCTTTCTGCAGAGCTGCTCCCTGCTAAGTCCGTTCCCAGACAGCCCCATTGCAGGGGCTCCTCTTGCCAGGGTGCAGGGTATTGCATTTGTACCTGTTGAAATCTATCTTACTACCCTCTCTGGCTGCCCACCTATCAAGACTTTAGCACCTTAACCTGGATACAACAACATGAGGAGACAGTGTCAAAAGCCTTCTTAAAGTCAAGATAAAAAATTACATTCATTGCTCTCCCCTTGTCCCCAAATCTAGTCACTTTATAATAGAAGCCATTTTATCATAGTCATTTTATCACACCTTTCATCAGCTTCCATTGTTATGAGATTGGAATACATAAAGCTGAAGGTCTGCAAAGTACTTTTGCTCACGTTTACATCCAATACACTGTTTGCATGCTTCTGTAGGTCTTCATCTTAATAAGTCATTTGCATCAGAACACATACCGATGATACACTCTCTGGCCATGTGGAACACATATATATGGGGAATAGCATCCTCCAGGAATCCTACTTTTCAGTTTTTATTGTTGCTTAATTCTTTTTCCAATTCTGAATTTCCACCATCACATCAGTAAATTCTGTGCACACTTCATCTTACTGATGGCAAAACTAACAACCACCTCAACGTAAGCAATGCAATTTAAAAACATTCCATTTGTTCCACCAGATGCTTTAGCATAACTACAGATGTGGCTGGCATTGCCATATGTCTAAGTCTATTCATATGCAATTTATAGGTTTTCAAATTAAGACATTCCGAGAAATACTCGTATTATTGGCTTCCATAAGGAAGCAATAGTTAAGAACAAGCAAATGCTGTTTAATAAAGTTTAGTACAAAATCACAGAATCCTAGAATCATTAAGGTTGGAGAAGACCTCTAAGATCATCAAGTTCAACTGTCAGCCCAACACCACCATACCTACTAAATCATGCCCCCAAGGCCACATCTACACATTTTTTCAACACCTCCAGGGATGGTGACTCCCTGGGCAGCCTGTTCCAATGCTTCACCACTCCTTCAGTAAAGAATTTTTTCCTAATATCCAATTTAAACCTCCCCTGGCACAACTTGAGGCCATTTCTTCTCTTCCTATCACTCGTTATTTGGGAAAAGATGTAACAATTAAACAATACAATCTACTGTTTCCATTATTTCTATATTACCAGGAGTGAACTGTCACTATGAAGGTAACACTGGGAAAAGGAAGAAGTATTTCTTGATTTCGAATATCGTTTTCCTGAAATAACAGGCCTGCCTGTATTTCAAACTAGACTGAGAGAGACAAGAGCTGGTGTGGGAGTGAGGAAGAGGCTGCTTAGAGCTCATGTCTCAGCACCTCTCTCCCCATTAAAGATGAAAGGGCAGAATAAGTTTCTGGACTGACTGAAGCTAGGGTAAATAGACACAGAAATATTGCACTCATTAATTCAAAACATAAACATTTCTTTCCTGGGAATCAAGGATATATGCAACCAGGTAACTGAGATAAAGCTAATGATAGGTTGAATGGTACAGTGACAAAGAAAGGTGCACTCTGGGCTACTCCTCATACACTAGATGAAATACCACTGCATCATTAGCGAGGGCAGAGCAGATCAGCTTTATAAATTGTGCAACAACACTTTAGCATAAGGTACATGAGACACCTTTGCCCCAAGGCACACAGCTTGGACTCACCAGGAAGCTCCCCTGTGATATGGTTTCATCCCAAATGGGAGAGCCTGCCAACTCTTGTTTGGCCCTAGGATAGGTAAAGAGCAAATGACAAGTTGCAGTCTGGGTCTGTCTTTCTGATGGCATCTTTAAAAGTCATGGCTACTCACATCAAGAAAACCCTGACAGTGAGACTTCTGATGGGGTATAAAGACATAACTACCATATACTAACGAGACCAAGAAAGAGCTTTGTAAGAGCTTGGTCTCATTTTGTATATTTAGCTTCTTGGCTTCAGTGAAGAAAGTAACAATCAGCAGATTTTTAGCCATGAAACCAGTGTGCTTGATGAGGAAGACAATGAAGATCAAACAGCAATAAACCCCCTGACCACTGAGGTAACACTAAAGCCAGCATAGAAATGCCAACATCTGTATGCAAACTGGAAGCAAATGCAACACTTCACAGCATCTTATGTGTGTAAGAAACCAGCAGAGGCTGAACCACTGTACAGCTTCACAGGACTTGAGCATTTCATTGAAAGACAGAAGAAAGGCAACAGAAGACAGATTATGTGCTGTTAACGTTAAACACATTGACGATGAGCAGGTGGAGAGACAACATTATGACAACTAACAACACCAGCAATCCTAGCCAGAGAAGTTCTCCCCTGCTAGGCATTCCAGATACATGAAAAAAGACAGGCTGCCCCTCCAAAGGCAAATTAATGCACTCCCAGTGAAATCCTAATCAGAAACCAGTTCCACTCAGTTGTCCATGTAAGAGAGCTGTTTAAATATAGCCAGTTAGAGAAAGCACATTGCCAGAAATTAACTGAAATACCTCAGGGACATCTGGAAATCCTCCTAGAATGTCAAGCAATGTTGTGAACAGCTTCATGACTAAATTATCTGTTTTCAACTTAAGGATTATCAGTTATTACTGGAAAGTTAGTATTTGGCTAGTAAATCATAAGAACGACTTCCACCCCTAACACACAGAATAAGAAAGGCCGTTAAAACAGAATTACAGAATGGCAATCAGTTTAAGGGTTATCAGCAACAAGCAACTGCTATCTGGTCCGATGAGATACTGAATACAAAATCCCCAAACATGAGTCTGAGGGAAAAAACCAGAAAAGAAAGGAACAAGATGTTAACTAAACTTTCTTTGCAGATAATGACGTTCAAACAGAACAAGTTCCTTAGTCATATTCCCTGCATTTCTTCCATACAATCTTTCATTTGAAAAGCAGGGATCAAATGGAGCAATTTCCATACTGCCAGTAGCAACTGAAGAGCAGAGAAGAGCTCACATCTAACTACCTTACTATTTAAAAAGAGAAAGAAAGGAATAGGAGCTTTGACAAAGCATATAGGAAAATTCTTACGGAGCAGGTCTTTCTTTGAGGACTAAATGGTGCTGTGCACATGACAAAAGCAGAAGAAGTTGACTTGATGGAAATCTAGACACGAGGAATGTCTTAAATGTGGAAGCTAAGTCTAGAGTGCTAGAGGTGGGAAGGGTGATCTCCCGCTGGGTAGGTTTGCTTCAGCATCAGTGGGAGGTCCTCAGTGCTGAGACCTCTCAGCCACTCAGAGCTCTTTCCCCCCTCAAGCTTCGCCTGTCCTTTTTCACAGATGTGCAGTCTCTCTTTTCAACCCCTCATGCATATACTCACACCTTTTTAGGAGATTCCTATGAAAGACTCCAGCCAGGTCAGTCAGTAGCATATAACTACTGGAGAATGGTACGCTGTAACTAACTCACCATCCCTTTGTATGTTACATTTTCCCTTCAGAAGAAGAACAAAGGAAATGAACAACTAAAAGGAACTAAAGGGGTATCTGGAAAAGTATGAGAAATACACTCATTACTCATATGTAAGGCAGACTACAAGGAAGCTAACAAGCAAAAAACCTTGCATTTCCACAACTGGCTTGCTCTCAGCTCACAGCAGCTAAAATTAGCAACCTGTAGCATTTACTACACACACGTAAGTATGCCTCTCAAATTAGCTAGTTCGTTAGCTAAGCCACAAAAATAAGCTTGTTCTGGCCTCAGATTTTTAGAAACTTGCAAGAAATACTTCTACTCATTAAAGCTCAAAATCTCACTGCATCTGAAAATGTAGTCACTGATTTAACAACACATTGTACCATGATTTGGAATAGCCACTTTCCATTTACTATCAAGAAGCCGCTTTTTAAACAATTGTTTTACATAGTTAATTTGTATAATGCTTCTCTGGAAATTATACTTGCAGGTTGGAATCTCTTCTGCTGAACTGTCACTCAAAAATTTTGCTATACTTGTCAGAAAAAGTCAAAATACTATTACTTTAACATCCCATTAATGCCTTAATCAGGTTCTTGTAATAGCTCCAAAGGATGAAATGTTCTATTTAAAACTGTAAATCTGTTTGTCTGCCTGTCAAAACAATGCCAGTTCGTGCTGTGTCTAGCACCAGCAGTGGATTTACCCAGCAGATTTCAGCTGCTAATAGTCTAAATTAAATGTATTAACCAAAGAAAACTAGAATCGAAATAACAGATACAGACATTGACTTACAACCCATGAGGTTTACAGGAGCCAGAAAGCTTCCATGGGTTAAACCCATATTCTAATATTGTTTCTCAGAGCAAAGAACATGTAAAAATCTCCATTTTTATCAGTTTGCCTCCACTGGTAAAATGAAGACATTAAAATGCAGTTAACTATTGAAGAAAAAAGCAATGCAAAATGAAGTTAAATGATATTAGAGACTACTCCTGCTCCCACAGAAGTCAGGAATGTTTTCTCACTGTCCTTCATGGGCACAAACTCCTGCATTAACTGTGCCTGAAGACAGAAAAGACCTTTCAAGTCAGCATTGTTGCTATTAGCAGCATGCAACGCTCTCTCAGTATGAAAACACCAGAGACTGTAAGAATAGATAGGACTTCATGAAAATGTGAGATCTTGCATGACAGGAGTGCAAAACATGAACAGTGCCTGTATTAAGCCAATGACAGCTGTCTGAGCTGCTGTAAATATTTTAGGAAAATAATTCAGTCTTGATTTAAAGCCTTACACTTTGACATACACAGACCAATTTAAACAAATTACCTCTCAGACACAGGTATTGACATACTTTAATGCAGATACAAACACTTTATGAAATCAGACATCAAGAAAGTGCACAACTGAATTGCACGAAGCATCACTGCTATCTTGTAGTTTTAGACATTTGGAAAGCAAAAGGTAGGCAGCTCTGGTGTATGCCCAGAGCAAAATAAAAAGGCAAGCTAATCCTCTCACCAGCACTAAGCAGCAAACTGGACACTACTGCAACTCAAAAATTTTGAAGATTATATACTTCCATTTAGAGTGACTGTTATTTCTAGCCCACATGTTTGCTGAAGATAAGGATAGAAAGATGAAAAGAATCAAATGAAACTTTGGATCTTGGTTACATGCCTTGCTCCAAAAAGTAAGGTACAAATCCTACAAAAGAGGGAGAAAATGTTTCAGATTAACAATACTACATGGGTGCCACAGCAGTAAAAAATCCAGAAAGCTGACACACTTGCAAACGTACCGGGAAACATCTGTGGAGGATGAGCTCACTGTAAGCTGGTAAAACAAAATGCTCAAATACTTTTGTACCACATTCCCACGCTTCTGTTTGCTCTCTCCCCTTCCCATTCTATTTCCTATTTCCCTTGAACATTGGAATGAAAGAACACAGTATTGACAACAGCTGATTACCTAAGAAACAAGGCAGACCACCAGCACAGTGCTCCCACCTGCTTTTTGGTAGGGAGGGGTGCAGTGGGAGGAAGCAGGACTGGAAGCAGGAGTGCCTGTGGGGAGGAAAGAGGAGGGAAGAGACTTGGCCACTCCTTTGAGGTCAGATGGTGGGCTAATGAAAGTCATCTGTTATCTGGGATAGGGCAACACAAAAAAGGCATCAATCTTTAAGGTATGACATATGCAACATTTTGATTAACTAGGGAGAGTATAACGGGTATAACAATGTGTTTGAAACTCCCTTTATAATTTTGTCAATATCATGCATTCATTTGACAAGCAGGATGATAAGGTAGGGAGGGTTTGTAAGGACTCCAAAGCGACAAAATATGTCTACCATGAATCTGCAGCAGAACCTACATATCCGAACTAGTGTCTCATGCTTCCATTTATAATGACAAACTTCCCCACCTAAATCTCAGAGCCGTTCAACTTACTAGAAAAATAACATTCCGGTTAAAAAAACAGCAGATGGGCGAACAAGGTAAAGGGCATTTAATTTCAGCTGCCTCTCCTCCATGCCAACACACGACTTTGAAGGGACTGCAAGTGTGGGAGGGGAACATATGTGCATGTGGATTGTGCATCTCAAGAGGATATTTGCTGCTGGAACATAATCTCTCTTTTTTTTACTCTTTCTTTCCACAATAGCTCAAATGTACATTCACATAATAGGTGGTTCCACACTGTTATACGAAGCTTAAGTCAGCAAATAGAGAATATCAGTCCTGCATGCGAACAGTGGCTACTCAGCCACTCCACCAAATGCCCTGCCAACCTTATGGCTTCAGAGACAGATCAGCAAGTACAGACAGAAGCTTTAGGTAGCTCCATGACAGAGACTGGAAATAAAGGTATTTTTCAGCAGCACCACAGACGTTGCTTGAACTTTTACTAGAGTCCAAACCAGGGCTTTGAATGATTCTGTCTTGGTGGTTTCTAAGCAAATAGTGACAGAGCCTGCTACCACTTAACCTACTACTAATCAAATCAGACATAACTGTTGAACCTGCCAACGTTTCTGTATGTAAGGATGCAAATGAAAAGAGCATGACTAATATCAAAGCATGCGACCATGGAAAGATAACTGTTCTGGGTGAAATGCTGACACTGTCTTAGGGAGAAATTTGCAGTACCTTGGGAAGGAAAATCTATCATCAAGGGAGACCTGTCACAACTGTATGGATTTCTGGAAAAGGTGAGTGTGTGTCATTTGCTTTACTTGTTAAACTGTCTTTATCGCAATCCATGAGTTTTCTTACTTTTACCCTTCTGATTCCCTCCCCTACCTCACCAGGCAGGAGTGAGTGAGCAGCTGCGGTGCTCGGTTGCCAGCTGGAGTTAAACCACAACACTGCAGAAAGTTAAAAATGTCAGTAGAAATTCAAACAAGAACAGCAGCTTATTCAGAAGGATGAATTCATACCTGACAAACAACTATGAGAGTCTGCAAGTATAAACTGCAATGAGGCTGGAGATCACATGCAGGTCCTCAGACCATCCTGGACAACCTTATACTCTTGAGGACAAAGGAATCACCATGACTGAGAAGTGGAATGAGGAAATCCATCATAGATCTGATCTAGCCATTTATCATTGATACTTTTAGCCATGACATGGCAAGAAGCATGCAGGTGAGACCAGAATAGTACTCCTAAGAGCCAGAGAGACACCAGGATGGGTGGGCAAAGCAGAGTATACATAAGGCCATGTGATGGTTCTTTTGGGGATCTGCCATCCACTTTACAGCAAATCTTGGTGTTGCTGGAGTTATGTCATCAACTTCAGTTCTGTGAACAGCTGCAGAGCAGAGAAAGAGATTTAGGTAGCAGTCTTAGCATTGCTGGTGCCAAGTACAGTGATAACCAAGTTAGTTCACTAGTCTTAAAGAATGCGGTAACAGCCTTGGTGGAGCTGATGGACCTAGAAACCAGACTGTTGTGATAGGCAGAGAACTGCTGCAATGGATAAAGAAGAAAACAAAAGCTTACAGTACTTTCTATTGGCCTCCAGTGGCTGAATTGGTTCCGGGGCTGAACAAATCAGAAGTCTCTTTGGTAATCACAAAGACCTGAGAGGATTTGAATTTACCAGTCTGGAAAGGAGAAGAGAGACTTTCTTGGGATGGCTTTCTTAGGAGGATGGCCAGCAGCAGATCAAAGACAAAGCAGCCGGATTTGGCTGACTGCTTTCCAGCTCACGATACCCACTGGGTACCACATCAGAGAAAGATTTCGTTGCTTTCTCAAGGAAGAAAAATCCGTAGTTCAAGCTCACCATTCCTTCTAGGTTTTAAAGAATACCACGTGGAGCACTCGCTGGCATCAAGAACTTCTCTGTCATAGTAACGAAACCATATACCTGAGTCAGAAATTCAACTCCAAAACAGGGGTACACCCAGGGTATAAACAACCTCAGGAGGTATCATCAAAGCTGAAGAGAAGCAGAGCTTCTGCTACTGAAAATCCATAGAAGCAACCGGGCAGTTGAGAGAAAATAGAATGACACAGGAATTATCCACCGTACATACTCACTGAGGAGGAACGTCAGCATGGCCCCTAATGAACATGTGTCTGGTCTCAAGTGGCAGGTCATGTGAATATCCATTATCTGAACGCAACAGTGGACAATCACTCCAAAAAAAAAAAAAAAGCAGGTCTTCCAGCTGCAATTTTGTACTGAATAACCAAAGTCCACAAACTTGAAAACTAATTCTGCTTATTTACTGTCTCCTCTGTGCTTAAACAGAGACCTATTCCAATTTGCACTTAATTGGATTTCTACAGCTAATGGCAAAATGAGGTGTTAAATGTATATCTTCTTGTAGTCAATTAAATATAACTTCTATCCCACACATGTATAAAGTTAGGACTGATCACTACACAACGCTAGTCAGCAGAAACCCAGCATGATTAAACTCATGAAAAATTTCTTCTTGCAAAAATGCTGTGCCACTGACAGCTCCACTACTGACAGAGGAGTAGCTAACTTGTGATGAAGATTACATTCCCTATTCATTTCAGACAGGAAATAAAAAATCTTCAGTGATCTAGATGAACTGAAAGACAAAATAAATGTACAGAGAGGAAAAATATATAACCATACTTTGCATGAATCTGTATAAATTGGACTGTGATTTAAAATAACTTATGTGAATATGTGGACGTTTTTGTTTACTTGTTTAGCTCAAAACATGTATTTTCTTTTTGACTGGAATGGACTGCAGAAAGTGGCCAGGCTTATGTGCTGTTCCTTGAAACTTATGTTCTATTGCCTCTCTTGAAGGCAGAATGCTGGGCCAGATGGACCCTGCTGAGATCCACTCAGGTCTTTCTTATGTTCCCTAATCTTCAAAAAGTTTTGAAGTTCATTGTTTCAAATTATAATAACCTTTGATTCCAAGACAGAGCATCAACAACAACAGCATTGGCAGACATGCCACAGGCCAGAAGGACAGCTTGCTACTACTAGAGAGGGGAATGCCCAACCACAACATGGTTGTTTGAGAAAAACATCTCATGCCAAACCCAGTAACCTCAGGGAGGTGAGTCTGCTGCCATTCCACATCCCCAAGCTGAACCAGCAGCAAGGCTGAATATGTCTTTCCAACAGGTACATGCACAGCGCACACATATACACCACAGGTATACGTGTGTGTATATATATATGTATATATGGTTAGACATACCAATCCTAGTCAGACACTCTGAGCATTCACAACAACACTGAATGCCTAATCTTGCACCCTGCAAGGGACTGAGATCCATTAGCGGGAATACATCTGCAAGTCCAAGGTGGATCCCCCCCAGTAGCTGGGTTCACTCAGTCTGCTTAGTAGCTGCACCTGGACCCCAACTGCTGCCACCTGGACACATGGAGTACCCCCTCCAGCTGCTGGTACAAACTGTCGCACAAACACACAGAGCTGTCCAGGACTCCCCTTGTCCCTGTAGCTGTCCACCTGTGCTCTTGCCCCTAAACAGCAGCAGCCGCTCTCACACCCAGCACTGACCCTTTATAGACCCCCAAACCCAACCTGGCCCGAGCCCACTTCACTGACCCATCTTCTTGTCTAGCTTGTTCCTCGATAAAGATCACACACTCATCCACACACCTGCACTCACTCCAGTTACTGCACCACAGACCCCTCCATACACATTGAGAGTAAAGAGCCCTTCACTGGAAAACAACTGAAAGTGTAGCTTAATGAGCAAACAGGACAGACTGTGGTGGTCAGAAGCAGGGCATGGCCAGACAACCAGCAGCCCCTGCTACCTTGCTAACAGACCCTTTTACTGTGTTATCCCTCTGCTTTCTACATGTGCTTATCCTTAAATCACCTAAATAACTTCCTTTTTCCACTTTTAGTTCCTTCCCTAGGGATCCTATAATAAGTCCTGGGCAATCCCTAAAAGCTTTCCCTCTGCATCCCCAAACACATCCCATACCCCCAACTAGAAATACTCTTAGTCAAGAAAGTAATCTGGACAGCTGTTGCCCATGGCTTATGGTGACGGGTTTTACACCTTGATGCTGTGGCTGAAGCTTTGGCTGTGACAGCCCTGAGAAGGGATCTGAGAAGGTCTCCCTTACTCTGGGTTCTTAATTCGGGTTTCTGCCCACCCCTGTGCCCCCCGTGACTTGTGGAGATGCATGGTTTTCCCATGATGGGCCTGGGAATAGGCCAGCAAGGTACTGTTTGGGCATCCCCCACCGATGTCTCTCTGGGCTCCTCTGCCTGTGTGCAGATGAGTGGTACCTAACAGGTACTGCTGCAGTCAGCCAGCCTTGAAATGGAATGACTTTCCACCAGCTTTCTAAGCTCTAACACACAGACTTAATCTGTCACAGGTCATCTGTTTCTTAAACAACGTGTGATGATCAATCCCTCGTCAACATCTGTTAGAAATCACCACATATTGCTTGTCAGTATCAAATATGGTTATTAATCATTAGGTAAATCATGTAATGAAACAAACGGTTGGTACAGGCTGTAGTTAGTAACTTGTGCACACCCCTAATGCTACAGCTTTAGCAGTCTCATCAAGGTCAACACAGCTACTCAAGTGGTTAAAACAAAGCATTTGTGTCTCAGCAAAATTGAAGCGTTACAGATGACAGCATCTGATCTGCAGATGCCCAGAGCCTCATCCAGCACCCAGCCCAGTGGAGTCTTTCCACTCATGCAAGAAGGCTTTGGATCAGCCTCTAGAATCGCAATGATCTTTTTTCTTATTTCATTTTGGGGTTTGTTTATTACCTCTCTGTTGGTCTTCTGTTCCATTAAGTTGTTTTTGTGCTTCTTCAATTTTGTCTGCAAGAAAGAGAAGTCATTATTAATATACATATATAAAAAAAGCAAAATTTTAGAAAGTCATTTAGTGAAATCTGCCTTGAGTTGTCTGTTTAAATTTAGAAGCAATATATTCACGTATTTATATGCAGTACATTACGAGTAATATTGCCATACAAAATTTTATCATATTTTACCAGTGAGGCTATTGACATGTTAAATTACACAGAACTGCAGAAAGAAAAGCATTGGCATTGGATCTGCAGTCAACAACTAATCCCACCATAGTTCTGTACCATCAATAATAATACATGCAGTCAGGGGACTCTCTGGAATAGGTATTATGGCGCATTACAGAATATTTTAATACGTGTTTGAAAAATGCTGTTAGAACAAGACAATGAGGTGTTAAACACGGCGATACAAACAGCAAACAGGATTTGCTATGCAAAGCAGAGCCAATACTGTCACACGGGAGCAGAAGAGGGTGAGCAGTAGCCCTGTGCTTATTCCTCTGTCAAACTATCCAGAATTCACATACAGCAGGAACAAAGGGAGGCCTCAAGTCTTATTCTCGTGCCGTTTTTTTGCAGATGTCCTGCTGCCACCCAAATACATCAGTGTCAGGAAGGGAATTGTGTTTCTGCTGCTCTTACACAGAAGAACCCATGGGAAATAGGGACCTCCTTCTGCAAGTGTGTGTTTGCATGTGTAGAGCAAGAAGGAAGAAAAGGGGCAACTGGAATGAATAAAAACCTGTGACCAATTTCTTTTTGGTAGCAAATAGTGCTTTGAATGTCAGGAAAAGACATTGTTTTGGTAAGAAACAGCAGCACTGCGAGCTGAGCTCTGTACCATATTATGGCCTGACTCACCATGATCTGAGCTTGGAACATACCTTTCAGATATAACTGATTGTTTTCCCCAGTACCTGTGAAAGCATTCTTTTTTCTCCCCCTCTCTTTTTTTTTGAGGAGGGGAAAGAAGGAGGGAGAGTTTCAATTAAATTGAAAGAATAGAATATAACTGAATTCACCCTAAATCTCTCCAACTCTAGTAGGTACAACTCAATAAATGCCAGACTTCTTGGCTGTGATACGTAGGAGGATGACAGCTCTGCAAAGTCCTCACTGTCATAAGCATGGAGGCCATACTCAATCTGACTTTTACCCACCGTTCCTATAAAACACGAGGTTCCCATAAAATGGTCCTTTCTTCAACAGACTTCTAAATTGGTGGGTTTAAATGACTTCTCTAATATTTATGAGCTGAACCACTCAACTACGTTGGAACCATTTGTTCACAATTGAAGTCTTAAATTGTTTTCCAACTATCCTCTCAGTAGAATAAAAAAATTAGAACTGAAACAAACCCTCCTCATAGGATTTAAGACTCCGTTTTGTTCAAATAACACCAGTTCTGCATTTCCACCTTTCAAAACTAGTACCAGGTTCCCTTCTCACTAAAGCTCAGCAATTTCTCTCCTGCACACTGTTCCAGAGAAAGCACCAAAACATCTCACCAGGATGCTAACTGCATGTACTCCCAGAGCCAGAGCAAATGAAGCTTATCCGTAAGTACACAGACAACTACAGTTTCATTATTAAAAGGATTATCTGCATATTTCACACAACTGCTACAATAAATGTATACATTTAAATTCACAATCATCCTATATTATAAAGAAAAATTACTCAAGTATTTTGGAAGTGTGCCACCTTAGACTGCCACAAAGATTAAATGATTTGATCTCCTTAGCTGAGCTACCCCTATTTAAAAAACAATAAACATTAATTCCTCTTAGAAGTTCCTGACCACTTCTTTGTCAGACTGTAACCCCAAACAAAGAACTACAGATAACAGAAATAATAACTAAATAAACATGTGCTTGGTGCACAGTCAGAAAGCTGCCTACCCTTCCTGCATGTCCTGAAATGTTTCCTCCAAGAATTATATTTATTGCACATATGTCTTACACATACCTATGGAGTTAAAAAAAAAAATAATAAATTGAATTTTGGTTCTGGAAACCAAAAACCACTGATTTTCACTGTATATGAGGCACGGCTATTAACATGGGTCCACCTGCTGAAGGTTTTATTAAAGTCTATGTCTTCATAGCAACCTGTATCACACAGCTACCCGATCTCGTTACTGCACCAACGCACATTTAACACTGCTGTACAAAATTTTTGGCAGCTGCTTCCCAACCTGCTGCATTTTATAACTACAGATCCTGTATGGGCAACTACCTGACAAACCACTGCCTCTCAGGCTCGAAGGAAAAACTAGGTTATTCCAAACTGCTGCAGCGCAGACCGTGACACACTCACCCCAGTGACACTGAAACACAGCTCCTTGGTTGTTCTGACAACTCCCACATATGCCAACAATAAATTGCTAAACATTGTGTATTGATATTGTCCAGTCATTCCCTTCTCCTTTGTCTCATTGTATTAGCCATATGTGAAATATTTTAAGGCAAATTATTTCAGATGATGTACCATATTCTTTCACAATTATATTAAAAATTCTCCAATGATACACACATTCAAAAACTCTTTTTAAACAAAAACACATCGCACAGAAATAATCTGCAACGCCCAGAAGGAACTGAAAAATACGAAGCCCACTATTAATTGCAAATAATATTATTTGATCCAAACCTCATTTTAATATTGTTTCAGATTTAAAATTTTGACATTGAAGATACTGTCTAATTTGAAAATTCCACAAAGGTAACATTTCTTTATCACTGGAACACTACTTACTTTTACTAAGAGATAAGAAAATAATTTAACTAATGGAAATTTCTAATACATGGTAGGCACAGCACACTCTTTATTTCCCATAAAATGACAGATTATCATCTGGATTATTTTAAGACCTATCCTCATGTCCCCAACTTTTGGCAGACAGCCTCCTGGAGTAGTAGACATCTAGAAACAAATGATAATTGTGACAGACACACTCTCATTTAAGACGGGACACTTCTCACTAAGTGGGAAGTTTTTCCCCTCACTTACTTGAGGGGAAAAAGCAGAGCAGCAATAAAAAAGGAAATAATCATATATGACACTGTATAGAGGAAACTCCATATGATAGCCGTGTCACAAGCCACAGAGCCAGGTCATGGTTATCCCAAGCCAGGTCAATAGCACAAACAAGCAAACCACAGGTAACATCATATCATATGATATATAATACTGATATTTTATATACATATATATGTAGGGCCATGAAGATGATCAGAGGGCTGGAGCACCTCCCACATGAGGACGGGCTGAGAGAGTTGGGGTTGCTTAGCCTAGAGAAGAGAATGCTCCATGGGGAGACCTTACAGCAGCCTTCCAGTACTCAAAGGGGGCTCACAGGAAAGTTGGTATAGGTCTCTTTATCAAGGAGTGCTGTGACAGGAAAAGGGGTAACGGTTTTAAGCTGAAAGAGGAGAGATTTAAATTAGATATTAGGAAGAAATTGTTTCCTGTGAGAGTGATGAGGTACTGGCACAGGTTGCCCGGAGAAGCTGTGGATGCGCATCCCTGGAGGTGTTCAAAGCGAGCAACATGGTCTATTGAAAGGTGCTGTTGCCCATGGCTAGGGGCTTGGAACTGGATGATTTTTAATGTCATTTCCCAACTAAACCATTCTACAATTCTGTTTGTGTGAGTGTGTAAGTAAAAACACAATGGAACAACACAGGTACAATGGCTTTTCTTTCTCTGGTATTAAACCTTCACACATTATTGTCGAATACAGCTCTCCCAGCAGGTTATCCACTGAGTGGAAATATCATCAAATTCCTTGGGGTTTTAAATATATGATGGAACTGTGCCTTTTAGGAATGCAAGGAAGGAGATTGGAATGCGTTAAAATATGCTTCTTGTTTTACACACCTCCTGCTGTGACAGATCATTAAAAGGATACCAACAGTCTGAGTTAGATATGATGGTGCTGTGGTGGGTTTTTAAACAAAAAAATAAACCAGATTTTTCACCAGATTTTACATTCTCTATTTTTGATCTTCACTGAGAGATATAACCTCACAGATTTTAATTACACCACAAATAAGATACAGTTTATGAAAACCTTTACATTTTTTTTAAGACATCAGCATATCAACATATACGACTTGAACACGTTTATATGTATTAGAAATGCATTAAGAATTTTCAAGAAAAACTTTGAAGGCCTTACTTAGGAAGAACTTCAGTTAAGGAAGAAAAATAAGGGTTTGGGAATTTCAGCAAGGAAAGCAGAAATATTGATAAGTGTGGGGTTTGCAAAATACGAAACCAGTAAATTATGACAGCAATTTAAGCTGTCCATTTCCGTTTAAGCAAAAGAAATCTTCTATTTGTGGGTGTGTTTCTGGTTTGTTTGTTTGTTTGGGGCTTTTTATTTTTATTTTTTTAAAAAAAGCACATAAGAAAATACCTTGGTTTTGCTCATGGAAGACAGTCCTCATGCCAGTGTAATGACTTTGTCCTGCCGAACAAGCTGCTCCATACATCGACAGCACACAGAAAAGCAGAAGCAGTCACTGAGGAGGACTGCTAAGCCACCCGAAAAGTTTACGCAGGAGTGATGAGTGGGATATGTTCACTAAACTTAAGCAAAATGCCCAAATGTGAATATTTTTCACTGCATGGATTTCTACAAAGAAAATTGGTGGGTTGTTGGGGGTTTTTTGCTTCTTGATGAAGACTCAAAACTTCTGCTCTTACACAAGTAAAAAAGGACTTCGTTTTTATTGCTTTTAATCTCAAAAGACCCTGTTTCTCTATGGAAAAATGGAAAATTAGTAGATTTATACCATACTAGACATTAAGAGAAGGCTACCTTATCACAACTTTAAAAAATAAAAAATTGTATCTTGCCTGAAAGGCTAGGGTTTTATATTCAAATATTTAACCAAAACAGCTGGAAGGAAAATGTCAGCACTTTCTTTCCCCCTTCAGTTAAAGCAAGAACTTCCCTCAGGCCTCGCGCCTGAGTCATCCTAAAAATACCTTCAGCAAAACAGCTTTAGACGGCAACAGCTTTTCTTCTTGCTTTCTCAAAAAAATGCACTGTCTCTTACTGCATCAGAAGACATTTGAAAATTAATTTTAAAAAAATCACTTTGCATGTTTTTTCAGTAGAGACAAAGGCACTTCACATGTTTTTTTCAGTGGACACAAAGGAAGATTCCACTTCAATTATTTTTTTCCTGCACTGACAATCTAGATCACCAGCAAAGAAATGCAGTGAGAAAATATTCTTCAGCTAAAGTGCACTAATGTAATCAGTCTATATACATTAGGCAGTATTACTGAAAACAGCACCATAGGTGGTTTTAGTTTTTTGGGGGCTGGAGACACAACTCGAGAAAAACACTGATGAAAGTTCAAACCACTGCATTTTTCCATTACTACTTAACCAACCTCAGAGAGCAAGTGAAACGAGGTTGAGATCCTGTGTGGAAATCTCCACATTCTGACTATCTAAAACCACCAGGCTAATGCAACAGAAACAAAGTGCTTTGAATGAGAAGTGTTTCTGAAAGCATCAGAAGACGATCCCATAGAAATTAATTAATTAATAAGGGAAAAATTTCCTGAGCGCTAGACTGATGATGCAGACCAGCACAGTGTATGAAGAACAGCTCAGATTTGACACGGAGGGTCTCAAGTCCACTCCCACAGCCCACTGGTACCATTTCACACCACCCTCAGAGGGAAGCTGATGCTTCAAGCATCGCAGGCAGTGGCAGGGCAGGCAGGGCAGCCGTTGCCCTGCATGAAGCTGATGCAAGCTTGGAGTGCTTCCCCTTGCAGCAGGTTTCCTCTGTACCACAGGCTGCATTTAATCCCAAGGCACCCTGCCTGCAGCAGAGGGTACCTACCTCAGGCCAGGGAGGATGCAGAAGCGTCCGTGCCCCGCTGCAAGGCAGCTGAGGTGCTTGGCTTTTACCTTTCACTAGAAGGAGTAAAGGCTCTTTACAACCTGCTAAAACAAGAATGACGTAGTCCTAACATGTTTCAGTCAACCAAGAGAAATCCCAAGACTTCCCTTAACTAGCTAAGTAAAAAAAAATGAAGGGGGGGAAAAATAAAAAAGGCAAGAGTCTTGTGTCTGTGCAAGGAGTCCATTAGGTTCACCATAACCGTGGGGCAGCCAGTGGGATGCCTCCTCCTGTCTGTCCTACTAATTTGAAGAAGAACGCTTAAGATGAAAAGGAAGAGATTAGATGAAGCAAAAGCAGTCCCTACGTCTTGCTTTTCAATTTTACAGTGTGGGAACTTGACACCTTTTGGCATACCGTTTGTTTTGTGGTTTCTCCTTTCCAGTCTGGGGCTTAGAGAATCACAGCATCACAGCTTAGTGGGTTGTCAAACACAGAGCCTGATAGCTGATAGCATGGATGTCCCTAGCCTAACATAAATGCAAGTTAAAACAAATTAAATCTCAGTTTTCTGGGTGTTACGAGGTTCAAGGATTGCTCGTACAGCTGTAAGAAAGTGTGGGAAGAAAATATCTATGCAAAATAACGAAATGTTAATTCAGAATTCTTACCAACTAGTAGGATGATGGAGCAGTTGTCGTTTTAAAAACTATCAACCACTTTTAATATAAAACATCTTAAAATGTTGTAATAGTCATTATAACCTTGACTAATGACCTGTTTGATTAGTTTTTCAGGAAAACTTTATGCATTTTCAGTTTAATGTCAACTTTAAATGCTCATCATACTCCTTGCCATATACAATTATTTGCATTTAAAAATGAAAACCCCATGGCAGATACTTTACATAACCTCATTGAAAATAGAAGATAAAAATCCTCCTACTACTCTGCATTTTAAGAAAAAAAGAGGCTTGCATATTTGAAAATATAATCTGTAATCTGCAGATAAGATTAGTATTAGCATTGAACAGCTATACCGTATATACAGCAAGACAGTCAATAGGGAAAGGCTGTGTATAAAAGATACATATACAATAGCTTTATCCTTGCCATCACACGTTTACTGAAGCATGGTAAGGGCTCTTGATGAGGCTGACAAGGTACATAAATTACATAAGCATTTTGCATATGAACCCAAACTCTGTCCCTGTGTCATCAATTTACGACTGGGGAACTTTCAACTTTTTTTTTTGTTGACATGACTTGAATTTCATGATGAATCTTTTAAACTCATTAAAAGCTAAGCACAGGAGGAGTTGGGGGGAAGAGGAGTTTTAGATGCCTGTTGCCTTACAGCTTTAGATGCAGAAGGATATAGCCACAGCAAGGCACCTGGGGGGACAGGCACAGTAGATGCCAAGCAGAAAAATTCAGAAGTGCAGGTGAAGTATCTTCAAACATATCTCCTGCTAGGCATCTTTTCACCCTGTCTAAGCAACACTACAAGGATGGCACTTTCCACACCTAGTGCCTTTTCCACCTGCCCAACATAGCCAGGTGATTCTAGTTCCTGTGTGTACTTCCAAGAGCTGTGCCACCAGAGAGAATTCATTTTCACCTTGTCTAACTCCTGTATCAAAGCACAAACACAGGTACTGACTGCAGTTCCATTTTTGTATTTACTAGTTCGCGATCAGCCATGTAGCACAATAATTACACCACTGCTATGCTGATGGCTAGAGCATTGTTCTGCCTGGCTGCCAAATTCCAGCCTGCCAAATGCTAGCCCTGTACCTAGGACAGGGTGATCACTAACACTAAAATTTGCCTAATAATTATTTAAGAGCCTTGAGGGTATTCACTGTTCCAGGCTTAATTTCAGCTTTCTGTTTATTTTGTTGTGTTTTTTTTTTTTTTTTTTTCTTTATACCCAACCCAGTATCAGGGCTAAAAATTAAAACAAAATTTTAAAGCTGACCACACGTTGCTCTAGCTCACCACCTTCTCCAAGTTGCTGCTATGAGCACCTTCATACTTTCTGTGCTAAAGCAGGTTCCCTCCCCCGGTAGGTTTACCAGCCTTTGACCTTATGTCCCCAGATGGTGTGGTTTTCATGTATTTTTTTTTTTATCCCCCCAAAAAAGCGTGGTTTTCACATATTCATTTTTTTTAAGCCTGACACAAATTAAATAAATGCCAGTGAAACACCTGTAAGCATTTTTTTCACAAAAAAAACTTTTCTCACCAGAAAAATACATAAAAATAGGAAAACGTGTGGCCCAAAAGAATTCTTCGATTTCTGTATTTCCTCCAATACAGATCCTATATAAAAGAAGCCAACAGTCGAGCCATAGCCAAATAGGAGAAAAAATTTCCATCCATCTTTCTGGTACTCTTAAAAGCCCTCATCCTCAATTGCAAGGCTGATGAGGGAGGGCTTGCCTAACACATAAAGAAACATAACTGGTTCAACAAGTAGAACAATGTCAAGAACCAGTATTTCATCATCTGAGACAACAGCACGGAAGCTTTCAAGTTCTCGGAGGGGTCAAACTGCTCTCTAATTTCTTCTATTTCAGGAGTTCCTCAAACGCTACCGAGTTTACAAGGCAGAAATCATTTAAGTATACACATTCAGCACTGAGGAACTTAGAATACCAGCAGCCCTGTTTAAAAACAAGTCAGTTGTCCTAAGCTTAGCATACCTCAAAAAATACCTCTGCTGAGATGCTGAAATCTTAATAGAAATGGTTTAATTGATTAGATATTTAGTAGGACTTCCAATACTGAAGTTATTATAATCACCTGATATTAAGATGGACAATAAAGAGTATGGCTGGCTAAGAAAAAACAAGGTTTTGATGATGCTAACAAAAAAGTAAGCAAAGCAAAAGCCTACAAGCCAAGCCAAAAGTCCAGCCCAGCATCTTGCCTCCAGCAGCAGACAAGAGCATAAGGAAAGGGAAATGCAAGAATGTGACATGTGACAAATCCCTGCCTCTAAAAACACACAGCTCTGAAGCAAGCCTCATAAGCTGTATTAGAACCTCAGGGGTCCCACCGATTATTCCTACATCAGTTTTCTCCAAGTGTGCTTTGAATTCGTGTGAGCTTTACAAATATCTTATCCTCAAACTGCAGGGCCTCATCTAGGCATTCCTTATACAAAAGCTGTTCAACAGACTTATGACCTCTGCAACTTCTGCAGTACTCTTTTATCCTCTTTGGATGTGGAAGTGAAGAAGGGAAAGAGAATTAGGAGGAAGACATCAGAATCGATCACACCATTCAAGATGAGGCACACCACAGACAGGCATTGTGACAGATATGCTTTTCTCTGCTGCTGCCATAAACATTCCTAATGCTTTACTTGCTTTTTGACAGCTAGTGAGTACACAGTTGACTTCTCCAAGCAAATATACGACCCTCACATCTCATGACTGAGTGTTAACAAGCAGCTCAATTTAAATGAAAAATTAGAATAATTTTCCTGTGGACATCACTTTGCATTTATCCACACTGCGTTTCATTTGTCATTTTGTAATATGGTTGCACAGCAACCTAATGTCATTTTGAAATTCTTTGCGTTTTCATTTGTGTCTTCATTTTTACCTCAGTGGATAACTCCATCAAATCAGCAATGCTGCCACTTCACTATGCATGCTCCCTGCTGGATCACTCAAAAGAATGGGGATAGACAGAGGCACATTTTTATTAACTGTAAAACGGCAAGCAGTGTTTGTCTGCTAAGGAACGGGTACTGACTGCAAAATGTGTAAATATCAGCCTCTCAATAAATTTACACATACAAGAGATTTTTCTTCTGGTGTGCGTCAGGGCAGCTAACTCGATACTCTTTCTTCTTTAAAATTGTGTCCTTATTTCCAAACTATCCTTAAAACCCAGCCTCCCCAAATATCATAGTTCCCTTACCATGTAGGTCAAAGAACAGGTGTCTGGGCCATCACCTCCAGCCATCCTGCCCAATCCTTCCTCTTCAGCTCCTGCCAGTGCTGGAGCATCTTCAGGTATTGTCCTTATAATGACACTGTCACTTAACTCAGACTAGGACTTCTTCCAGAAGAATGGTCAGCTGCATCTGCTCCATCCTCTTCCTCCCTGCTCTCTACGTTGCTTTCTGAGCACAACAGGCCAGTATCTCTACTTTAATTTTTTATGCTTTTTGGTAAATCCACTGTGAACAACAAGGCTGCAAAATCAACTTCAAATTTGAAGTCCCTCTTCAGGCAAAAAACACATTAAATGCGAACTTAAGGCTTTTCATTAATTTCACTTACGTATCTCGTTTTTGATTGCTTGTTTTTCCAGGAACTCAATGGTCTTAAAATTACAAGCCATAGCATGTGAATACAGTCCAACATATGAACAGTCATAACGGCATCAGTCTTAGTGCTAAAAAAACAAAACCCTGAAAATTCACAACTAACCTGTTATGCTAAATATGGCTCTGTGGACTTTGCAAGTTTATTTTTCCATATTAATCTTCTTTTTTTGCCCCCATTTTTTATATGCCAAATGCAATGTTACCAGGAGCTGCTTTAACGTGAAAAACAACAACAGAAGTTGGATTGATGAAAATAAAAACACCTTTTAAAAACTAGTTAATACAAGCTGATGCAGGACTAGGCATACCTCAGACAAAACTTAAGCAAAGGCACAAGGATATGACATTTTCCTCTTAACAGAATGCTCCAGCCATGAACAGAGGCTTGGTCACTCTAAGAAGCTTACAAGCAAAGAAAAACCCTAGGCAGCTCATGTTCTCTTCTCAGGACAAACACATACTGGGGGTGGAAAACATAAAGCCAATACTTCATTTCAGTGATTTACTCTACTGTTCTCCTGTATTGGCTCCCATCCTCCCCCAAGACCTAAGACAAAGCCTAGGTATCGAATATTCCACACTTGGTGTTCTCCATGAACCATTCCCATTAAAGACAGTGGCAGCAAGTACAAACTATGTCTCCAGAAACCATGCACAGACTTATGTGAATTCTAAACAAAACAGAGCAGTTTTGGGATGATTACTTGAAATAATTCACCCAGTTCCAACGCTCCTACCAGGGGCAGGGACACCTTCCACTAAACCAGGTTGCTCAGAGCCTCATTCAACCTGGCCTTGAACACCTCCAGGGATGGGGAATCCAGGACTTCTCTGGGCAACCTGTGCCAGTGCCTCACTACCCTTACAGAAAAAAAATTCTTCCTAATATCTCCACTCTTTCAGCTTAAAACCGTTACCCCTCGTCCTGTCACTGCACTCCCTGATAAGAAGTCCCTCCCCAGCTTTCCCTGTGGTCCCCTTTCAGTACTAGAAAGCTGCTATAAGGTCTTTCTGAGCTTTCTCTTCTCTCTGCTAAACAAGTTCAACTCTGGTTTAGGGGTTGAATGGCAGGTAAGCCTTACAAGACAATGCTGTAAAAAACAACTGTTTGTTTGTTTGTTTTTTGCAGGAAGAAGGGATGGAGCACTGGAGAACATCCTGGTGCCTAGATTCAGACTGTGCCCTGCCAGCTAGTAACCTCCCATTTAAATAGTAAAAATAAAGGACTTGAAGTCCTTTATTGCAGGGGGCCAAGTGACTAACAACCGCATTATTATAACATGATTACTTTCTGATCAGAACCACACACCAGCCTGCTAAGGCTATGTTCAGCTTTTATCACTTACCTGGTTACCTGCAAACTGCATGAGCCATTTTCAAGCTTCCCAGCTCCTCTTCCCCTAGTTCTTTAAAACAAAAGATTTCCACTTGGAGCAGGGTTGTGCTGGTCCCAAGGCACTTGTTAAAACTTGCCTGCTATGCAGCCAGCTTGCATCTTGTCTCTGTCTTCCTCTCTTTCTGTTCAGTTCTGCCTCCCCCAGGCTGGCCCTGGGGACACCGCTGCTGCTGGCTCCCTGTTCCCTGTCCCAGTTGCAGGCATCCTGACCCACCCCAGCCCACCTGTAAAAGGTCAGCACTGCCCCGTTCCTGACCACTGCAAAAAGGCAAAATTGCTCAGATCCAATAGGCAGCAGAGACAACAAACACAGCATGATTTATAAGCACTGTTCACAAACAAAAATGTGTTGCAATAGAGCCCCAGAAGGTCTTTTGTGGGGCTGAATTTATAGAGAGAGGGAATAAAGCATTGAAATCTTCAACAACTCCTACAAAGTAGAGTCCTGATCAAAATATGTTTCTTCTTCTTTCTTTGTGTGGACAGGGGTGGTTGTTAAATTATTCGCTGCATGCCATGGATGGTAATCAGTATCAAATCTGAAGAAAAAGATTAAATGCTTGCTCCTTCTCTCTCCTTCTCCAAGAAGTCTAATAAGTTTCTCCCTAAGAAATAAAAGAAAGTAGGCTGAAGTATCTTACTGGCACTTTGGTTTTGATTATCTCCAAGAGACCCTTAGACAGCTAATAAGCTCTTGAAAAAAAATCCTGGAATGTTGACACTGCAAATCTAGTTCATTAATTTTTACGCAAAACCCCCTAGTTACTACAAGAAGCTGAGAAGGTTTTGTTTAGTAAATAAAGAATAGGAAACAAATATGGTAGCATAGAGAGAGTTATATGTATTATTATATGCTAAACAATGTTTTGAAAAAAAAAAAGCAACAATTTTAAAGATCCACTCACATTCACCTCATCCCGCAAGAAGTACAGTTCCTATTGCTATGGAACAGAAACCCATTATCATTTCTTTAAAAACAAGTAAAAACTACATCCAAACAAAAACCTAGCCCTCTTCCCCCTCTTTTTTCTGGGTTCACTAGTGGAGTTTTCTTTATCGACTTGCAAGCTTAGGAGCGTCATCAGCTAGCTGCTTCTTATACACCTACAAAATGATGGCACTCTGCAATCTGAATATCAACCTGAGTGTTTTTTCCCTTTATTTAGAATTCACACAGAATTTTGCGTCGTCTGATTGAAGATGAGGGGGCGGTGAGGAACGTGTGGGAGAAAGCCACAGCAAGCTGCTGCACACACCATCCCATCCTGCATTTGGAAGGGAACAATTACGCCTGAAGGGAGCTCGCTTCAATAGCAATGTGCCGAAGTGAGCATCCAGGGACTTCAGATTCCTCAAACAGATTGGTTTTGGCCGTTAACAAAAAGATTTTACACAGCCACACCAGAAAGACTTGCATCCAACTTTATAAATTCATTTACAGTAAGATTTTGTTTGGTTGTTTTTTTGGAACAATGGCTTCTTGGAAAATATGGTGAGTAGGAGAAGAAATTATTAGAATCTGATTCTTAACTAAAAGAATGAAAATGCGAACGCAGTATAATATCCCGGAACTGCTTTTTGGTTTTGTTTTTAACATGCCTGTTTGGACATTTTCTTGGTAGCATTAAAATTAATGACTTAAGAATCAGCCTCAAATTTTTCAAACTATTAAGATTTTCAGTGTCATTTTCCCCATATATTCCCTAATCTGTTTGTTTCAGTTTTAAATATCTTACCTATTTACAGAAGTATTTTCCTTGGTTTCTTTAACAGCTTAGCTAAAATGAATTTCAAAGTTCCACATTTCCAGTCGGAGAAAGGGTAACAGAGACAAAAATTGTGCATGGCTAATAGAAAGGAAAGTAACATTGGAAACTTTGCAGGCACAAAGGAGGGAAGGAGTAGAGAATCAGTCCAACTGGATAGCCTCTCTTGCTCTTTAACTTGTTTTCTCTGAGAAGTTTCACACTAGAGAGTAAAACCACCGAGTCTCCCTGACCTGCACCTGGAGTTGTTTTGAAGGAAAAGCCTCAAGCCAGCTTCTCACTGAGAGCCCTACTAAATACAAGGAAAGTTTCAAGCAACCCTAATATATACTGAAAGGGGCATTACATGAGGAAAGTGAAAAGGTGCTGGGGGAGAGATACAAAAAAAGTCCACAGCTGCTAGTTTGATACTTTCTCCTGATGATAACCTGTGATGGGAGGCAGAGATGCATCGCTTTTCATTGATGCACAGCAGCTGAGCCAGACCTGCAGCCATATACCAGAGTACACACTTGGGGAACAGTAAGGCAGCCAGTGGCAGATCTCATGAGGGGCACTTCTGCCCCTGCAGTTTGGGTGCTCTTTCCTTGGACCTTCTTGACAAATCATTAGTGATGACCTTTCAAGGAAGGACTGCTGCTTCCCTAATGCTTTATTTTTCTCCAAATACTTATTCTTCTCTCTCATGCTTCTATCTCCTCCAAACTCACCTTGTTCATTGTTAAAAAACATCATGCAAAACAGCTGGAATTACTAGATTTTCTAGCGCAGAAAAACCAGGAGCAAGGCTGGGCTCAAGTGTTCCTTAGACTGAGTTTTACTCTCTTCTCAAACCCTCCTATGCCAAGAATCACGTCAGCAGGACCTTCTTGTTCTCCTCTGCTGCCACCAGATTCACTCGGTGCTGTTATTTAAGGCTGTGAATAGTAGGACAAGGTGGGCACCAATCAAATGCACATGTCTGGTGTTCCCTGTGTGAACCCCAAAGGGTTCTGATGCCTCCAGCCTGAGGGAGATCTTGGGTTGTGCACAGAGCTCAGACAGCACTTCTCTTTCTTTGTGGTCCTCAAAAATAGAGGCAAGTACTTCGCTTCACATTGAAGTGGGTGAGGGAGAAGGAGACAGGAGAATAAAAGCAGGAAGAAAAGATATTCCATGGGAAAAAATAACAAAATTAACTACAACACAAAGCAAATAAACAGTGTCTACGCTGTAGAAATGATGCATTGAAACCACTTTCTTTCTCCTTCCTGAGAAGATAGATCAGTTCATAGTCTGAGGACTCTACTTACGAGAAATCACAGCAACTAGGAAAATTATTTCCCATTTCTTTTCCCTTGTAAATAAACCTTGGACAATACTTCATCGGTGACTAAATTTAATTAAAATATATACTCATACTGCAGATGACCTGATGCTTTCATGTCCTTGGCAGTTTTTCTGTCCACCTCCTCATTTTCTGCAATTATAATTCCTAATTATAATCCAAATAACCTCAGGTTAATCCTGACGCAGAATTAACGAGTTTCTTACAGGTATTCAGGTATCTGTCTTTTGGCTTCATACTTCAGAATAAATCTTTAGCATATAATACTTTAAAAAAAACACACCAAAACCCTAAAGCCACCCCACCCCAAAAGCCAACAACACCCCCTCTCTCATGTGAAACTTATGGTTTGAGTCTTTAAATACCTTGGCTCTCACTTGGTTTACACCATTTAGTCATTACTTTAAACTGTATTAACTGTGACAGTTTTATTTTTAAGAACTTTCAGAAACTGAGTTTTATTCAAATTGAATACTCAACAAGTATTCATTAACAACTCAAGGAAGGATTTAGTAACGGTATCTGACCTTAATTACCAATTATCAACTGGATAAAATTTACACTTTCACACTCCTAGTAGATAATTTTAAAGATTTTGCTGGCTGCAATTTCATTATCTCTCATGCTACAGCAAACAAAAGATTGTGAAATCATGACTCTAAATTCAGAACAAAAGCAGGAAAAAAACAGCGGCGCTTATTAGAAAATCCTTGTAAAACAGGGACTGAAATATGGAAAACCAGATACCATTTTCAAACTATAATCATGACATAGCATGCATGTAGCTTAAGTTCCTGGCACGATCCATGATTTAAATAGTGTCTATTATATGACACCTTAGGAGTCACTTCCCCATCTGACAGCAAGAGCAATGCAACCCAACCGGTACATTAGCAGCCTGAAGTGAAGACTATGAGCAGTGATTTTACCTGGAAGGCTGTGTTACAGGATGCACGCTAAGGGAAAAAGCCATGATCAAAAAGCACTGAAGTGCAGAATGAAATATGCAGGTCAAATCCCTGTATCTTTTTAAATTACTCATACATTCAATTTATGACCTGTTGGTATGCAGCACTGAGGAACTGACCCACAGGTCTCAATGACTCTCTGAAAATAAACACATAATTTAGCTTTCTCATTTTTTGAGGGAGCGGTAAGTATTTTCTGATAAAATGTTGGGCTGGTTTAGGAAAACATATAGGCAATAATAATATAACTATTTAAAAAAATAGAAGACATTCAAAGGGCAATAAAAATAAAATACTTAGGAGCCTGCAGAAGATTCCATATGAGAAGAGTCTAAACGTTTCAAGTGGTTTAATTCGCAGAGAGGTGGAAAACATTTGACATAATGCAGGTATATAAAATAATTGATGTGAAAGGGGAGGTCAAAATGAGCAATATTGGGGAAAAAAGACCAAAGAGAAACCTCATAAATCTTATTTCTAATATCAAGATGTAGGTCTTGGGACCAGCAGTTGTTTTACCAATTTACCTCTGCTCAAATTTCCTCCCTGCTTTCAGGCAGATATTTCAAATATATGTGCTTGAGATTTAGCTTTTCCACTGCAAATGAATTCATCAGTCAATTCTATTTGAAAACATTAAGAGAAATCCTTTTAAGTATAATTAGGCATGAACTTTTGGGTTTTTGTCATGAAGCTGTGCACCGAGGAACCTCAACACTCAACATTATTAAGAACACACCCTGGTAAGGGCAAACAGATAACGTTCGTGATGGAGATCAAATATGATTTTCCACACCACCACCCAGCTACTAATTACACTGCATGAAAGGTTAAAAAAACCCACAAAACAAAACACCATAGTTGACAGCCGGTTCTTGCAAAACTGCAAACTGAACCACTTGTTATTCTCCCTCTGAAACACTTTGCAGGGGCCACTTCTAGGCAGGATACTGATGAATCACTCTGAGTTTGTTTTAAAGAAATGAGGAAAGAGTTAAAAATAATTCTGGTTGCTTTAGAAACTGACATCCTTTGTTTTGATTGAGATGAAATACCATTACATGCATGCAATACTCTTTAAACTTGCCACTATTCCAACAATAACTAAAGCTATTCTAAGAAATTACCACCCAAAAAGAGATCACCACAGATTTACAGTAAGTTTGCCGGTGCAAAGCTGGAGTTTATTTGCAACATTACCAAAAATGCTCAGTTGAGTCTAGTTCGGAGTGACCTGACTGTAACCATCAAAATATGACAGTAACTTGCTGCCCACCAACTCCAGGAAAATAGCAATCAAGATAACAATACAGGCTTTTCTGTTTTCAACAGCAACTTGAAGATAACATTTTCTGCAAATGCAACAGTCAACCCAAATCATTAAGATAACATTCCTAACACAAGAACACTAAAATACTGCTAAAATTTAATGATAAAGCTAAACTCATGTGGTTTTATCATGCATTTAGGCTTTATTATTGCATTTCACTCAAACTGCAACCTCATAGACTGTTGAACTCGGACTCCCCTGTTCGCTGATACAGATGCTTCTGCCCTACACAAGCATACCTGACCACTGACACTTCAGTATTTCTTCTAAACAACGCAGACTTTTAAACTCCTAAGCTGTTTCCTTTTAAGTTGGCATCACTCCATCTAAAACCATCTCAATTACTAGAACTGAAGTATGGAAAGGGATTTTTGTTTCTCAATATTTTAGCTTCCACGCTCCAGTTCCCAAGTCCATCCAGGTTGAGCCATCTCCTGATTCTTACAGCAGCGGATGGCTTGCAAGAACACAAACCTCCTGTTTTGACATCTTGCCCCTTCCTTCCCAAGCAAACAACATTCAAAAGACCACTTTGAATTAACCCAGTAATATTTTTTAAAGTAATATATTGGAATATACTGATGTTCCAGTCATAGTCACCAATATACAGTGTCTGATGCTACATGTGACAAAATACGTGACCTGACTTGTAGCAATCTTGATCTGAGTCTATCTTAACAATTTGGAGAGTGTTCTGACTCAGACAAAAATTAAAAACATTGACAGGCAAAATAAAGCGCAAGAGTTTGCAAACTAAACTGCCATCTTTCCCTCTACATATGCGTATGAATGTACACATTTTCAAGGATGCATAATTAACTGTAAGAAAATAGTTCTCAGAAACCAGAAAGCTAAAGTATGTATATAAAAAGCTAAATATTTCTCACTCTATCTGCACAAATAAACCCACTGAAGTTGCCAGCTTTGTCAAAGTGAGCAAGATTAGCTTCTAAACATAAATCAATTTAAGCAGTCAGAAACCTACAGGAAGTAGTAAAGTTGCTTTCAAATTCCTTGCAGATTTTTACAAATTGAAAGTCACTGTCTTAGTCTGTGGAAACAAAGTTAGCATTTTCTAATGCAAGACAACATTGATATCACATGGAAACATGGTTTCTACTAGGGCCACTTAAAATCAGAATAAAAGTATGGTATTTTCAGGTAGTATTGCAAAGGTGGTGGGGAGAGGGGGTGCTAGAGAAGGAGGAGACTGGAAGGTGGTGCTAATCTTACAAGTTCAATATTGTTTAAAATTCTACGTATCCACACTGGTCAGACAGCCCCTTATTTCTGATTTGTGGGTTTTCTTTTTCTGCTTCCAAATTTTGCCATCTAATTATAACCATAAAAGCCAGTAGTGACTTGATTTGTGAGAGGCACTACAATCAGACAGATCCAAGATAAAAATAAACCTAATTATCTATAAGGTTGCTCTCAAAAGTCAACTAACACATTGGCATCATAATAAATTAATCCATCAGTATATTTCTGACAAGTGCAATGTTTCTCTCTGAAAGGTCATTTTTCTAAATTAAGCAAAGCATTAAATATCTTTCCTGTTCTGCTGCACATCCCAAACTTAACACAGGAAATGTTTTCACAGTAAAAATCAAATTACATTTGAAATATTCACATGAAATAAAGTTTCACTTGCATTTAAAATTGGCATATGCACCCCAAGTCAATAGTAAGGCCTGTTGATATGCTGCATAAACTACACAGACTGGAAATGTGCATACTTAGTAAATGCAGTATAGCCCAGTTTAGCCCAGAAAGCTTCCTTCTTTTAAAACTTCCGTGAACACCCACTAGTAAGCATGAAAAGTAGGTCTGGAGATCATTGCCCACTGTTTAGGGTTTGCGTGGGATTACTGAACTGGGAAACCCAGACCGCTGTCCTACACACTGTGCTTTGCTGTGTGCTGCCTCTCCGTCCCTCCACGTCTTTCCTCTCCCTCAGCAGACAGTGCTGGGATGGAAGCCACCAGAGCTGTTGCTTAGGATTTAGCTTCATGCTTGCACCCTGTCTCCAGAAGGAGCTTACCTGGACTCGTTCAACCAGCGGTGGCGAAGCCTTGTGATGAACTATGGAAAATACTCACCTCTCCCCTTTGACGCTGGAAAAGGAAACTCCTACACACAACACTGACAAGAAAAAGCAGCTCCACAGAATAAAAACTAAGACTCCTCTGCTGTCAAACAGACATGCCAAAGACAACTTCTCTTTGTGAATAAATAACAGCGCAAAGGATAAAGCTTCTCTCCTTTTACACCTATTGGAGTTCTTCAGCGATGAGTGGATATTCTGCAGCGTCTGTCTTCTTGGCAGGCTAGGGTTACAGGAGTGTCTTCACTTATGTAACTTCATCTCTTGAGTACACAATTACCTAACACACCCAAGGCACTTCAAGACTTTTTTTTTTTATTAAAGAAAAATCAGTTTCTTTCCAGTTGGAACACTTTTTCGCCAAACTTCAGTCTGTACGGGAATGTGATGCACCTAGACCCTCAGTATCCCGATAAAACAGAAATTAATTTCTTCACAGTGCATCTCTCTCACTCCCTCTATGTACAGGAACACAGGCGCAGCTCCAGACTTGCAAGAGATCTCGACATTCATAAGAACCTCCTCCATCTTCACCTGTGTAACTTTTTGCTCCTGCAGAAGGTCGTCAGGTTTCTGCTGAGCATTCCTCTGAAAGCCATGTGAGACAGCTACCTGAGCCAGCAAGCCCCACCAGCAGAAACAAATGCCCTTTCTGCCATCTCACAGCACCTGATTTTTGAGTGCCTTCTTCCAAAATGAAACACTTAAACTCGTTTTACAAGAGAAAGACAGTGGCAAAGAGCAGGATACAATCAGTTAAGGGCGTATTTGCCCATGAAAGGGGATGTGACATTGTGTAGGGAGATACTTCCAATGGAGGCATATTCAACTGCAACCAAGAAAACTGAACCTGCATTTGAATGGACATTAGTGAAGCCAAATGCACATCTATCAGGCAGCACATACACAGACTGTAAGAAACTTATTACAAGGATTTGTACGTGCCACAATTTCCTTAAACTTCTCCCTCCTGAACAGGTCTTCACATAAAGGCCATTTGAAAACCGTGGAAACATTCCCCTTGGGTACAGATTCAGGAAAAGACAAAGCAGGAACATGCCGTGAAAGTACAAATCACACCCATCATCATGAGATCTGTGCCAGACAGAGAGTGACAGAGATCTTTGACCGCATGTAAGTAGAAATGGGTCTTTTTAGCCAGTAACCTGAGTAGTTAAAAGCACAAAGGAATCCAAACCACCCCGACTCTGACACAGGATTGTTATCAGACAAGTCTGAAGGTGACAGGGGGTAATCACTGGTGTTCTTATCACAGTCTGCTAGTGAAGGACCCTATTTACTAAGGACTGGCTAGACAATACACAGGGCTTAAAAAACATTAGTCCCCTTCGCCCATGAAGCTTAAATTAAATATGCTATTAAAAAATACTGTTTCTATTTCACAATCATTACAGTTTCCCAAACCCCATACCTCTGTTTGAGGTCCTAAACACCCTGACAAAGTCATTATGGCTGTTCAAGTATTGTTCATTCTTTCACCCAAAACATTATTTTTAACCATTTTATCCAAAAGCAAAGTGGAACCTCACAACCATTCTGTGTTTGGAGGTACTGTAAAATTTCCTCACTCCATCACTACGTTACACCTCATTATAGCTGACGGGTCTGGTACAGCGTCATGTTGGGAGAAATTAAGATGCAATATGTAACTGACCTGCAGCCTGCTCTTCACCATGCTCCCTCAGCCTACCACAGTTTTGCAAGGGTGGGTAAGGCAAGCTCTTGGCATGGCCCTCCAAGCTCTCTGGTGGTGATAACCTGGCAGTTGCACATCACCAACAGGGCTGCTGCAAAGTCAGATGCAGAGGCATTCCCACTTCTGGCCATCCCCTCTGCTGCAGGAAGAGGCAGAAAACGCTTTTCCAGAACTCCAAGATACTGAAGGAGCAGCAAAACTATCAGGTTGAAGAGATGCTGACAAATATTTGTCTTTGTCATTATTTCAAGTGGTGGAAAAAGGTTAAGTTGTCTGAGGGAAATCAAACATTTGAATAGGAACAAGAACAAATATGAAGTTGTCAGGATGTAAAAATGCAACCTCCATAGAACTATTCATGTTTTGATCTATGCAACCAAGAAAGATCCCTTGAAAGTAACCATGCTACACTCCTCCTGAACTTCATTAACATAAGATCTATAGAAGAGATAAAAAATGTAAATAACTGATCAGACTGTTGATATATTGATGATTGCTGAAGATATGCAATTGGAAATGATACCTCCCTTCTCATACAATTCAACAGGACTTAGGGAAAGCAAACCAAAATTTTAATTGTAATATTTCATTTCCAGTTCAGGTTTGAGATGGCTGGTCATATTAGTTTTACAAAATTTTGCTTTATAAATATATCCTGTCTAACTTACATTTAAGAACTAAAACTTGAAACCAAACAGCGTGATAGTAAACCTACCTTGAGGCTCAATGCCAACAAAAAACAGAAGGCTGCAGTAAACCGCACTACTAAACACATTTTGGGAATACCTTGTACAATCCAATAAGAATTTCTGCACTGTATTATCAAAGGGGCTTTAAGCATTATACTGCAAATACCATGTAACAAGAAGTGGATGAAGCATATCAAACCACATAGCGTTCCTTAAAATTCTCCCCATAAAAACTCGGTTTTGAAAAAATCAGGCTGACATTATATGTGAGTACTGGAGAGTAAAATCCAGTATATGGCACATTTATCCTCACAATCATCTCCAAAGCAAGTAACATATATCCATAAAATCAAAGCAAAATAAATTGAAACACATTATGGCAAGGAAATGCTTAAGGTACACAGAGCTTTATTATCACTGGTGTCAATACGGGACTCTCATTAAGATGTTCTGGTGTTTTGAAAGCCTAAATTAAATTTTATTTAATGAGCTACTGGCCATTTCTCCCTTTCTAATGTTACCAAAGGGCATAGCTAGCACTGTTTGGCTGTCACAGTTGATTAATTCTCTATAGCTTACAATGGCCTACCTTCCCCAGGAAAACTGTAGGCTCCTGTGCCTAACAAGAGGATGCTGCTGGGGAGAATGAGCCAAAAAACTTTCCCAGTCAGAAAATTCATTACCAAAATCTAAGACATAGTGGAAAGGATGCGTTTCAGCAAGTTTTTACTTTATTAAATAGTTTGTAGAATGGTCAGTTTCATCTTTTCTTAAAACAGCCCCAAGACCCCCAAAAGATTTATTCAAAGCTTTTTTTTTTTTCCTCCAATTTATCAATTTACACTAAGGAAAGCCACTCAGACTTTGAAAAGTCAAATTCAAAACAAAGTATTTAAAATCTAGAACAATGAAACTCTAATTTAATACACATTTTGATGTCAGAAAAAATTACAGAAATGTGACAAGTTCTGAGTTTTCTGACATTTTAGGCTTTGTTGCTTTTTCAGGTTAAATATAAGTTATAAAGGAAAACAAAGGCACACTTCTAAAAATAACATCAACAATGACCTAGAAATCTAATTTCAATGAACTTTAATTATGGATATTTGAGGTACAAGGAATGGGTTGGCACATGCTCATTAAGTGTGGATTTAATAGCTATTGTTCACTGAAACCAATGAATGAATTTACTAATGTTCAAAGGTTTCATTCTGAAAATACTCTAATCTTAAGTAATTTCAATAGGGATACATTATGTTTTTTGCACAAACAACACTATATCCATTGTAAAGCTACAAACATGAGTAAGGATATTGAAATGCTGGTCTTTTGTCTTTTTTATATCTATATCTGCCCCTTAACAATGGTATGCAGGCACAAACAGATTAATATCTGTTGCATGGGATAAATGAGATGAAGTTAAAATGCCTTCCCCAGCCCCACGTTCCAAATGAAGGTGAGCATTTGGCTTTCCCACCAATACGCTACAACAGATAAAGAACTCAACCTCTGAATTTAAACATCTCCAGAGCAGTGGAAAGCCTAAATATCAGAAAATGGTTAAGCCAGAAAACTGCATACTTTTTTCACAGCAATTCAGGCTGCACTTAGACTGACTATAAAGCTCCCAAGGATTTTAAGAGAACCAGAATTACATCTTACAATTCTATTAGGAATCCAAAACTTCCTGGCACAACCCCATGACATCCACCTATCTGTGGGAACTCCCTTGTTACGACTTCGATTCCCCCCATGGCAAGTGACTTTGTAAACCAGCCAGATCTCACACAAAGGTTTGCTTCTTCCTAGCTCCTCTGGAATCCCAGGGCGTAGATGAAAGTGAGGACTGGGTGCCTTGGAAAGCATCCAGGCACAGGGCAATGAAAAAAAAATCCCCAAAAGCAGGTAGCAAGATGCCGACCAGTAGCACAAAATTCCCTCATATATGTCGAGTGGGAAGGGAAGGAAATGATTGTTTTCAACCATATGGCTCAAGGATGGCAAGGTAGAAGACACTTTGAGGGATAATGCTGGGGAGGTGAAGGTAAAGTGCCACTGGAAAAAATTATGGGGGGCAGGGGGAAAGATTGGTTCTAGGGTTAAGGAACTTGTCATAAAGTGTGTGAGTTTGGTACTGGTGCCCACCATAACCTCCCTGCGTGTCTTAGCTCCAGTCCAAAAAAAATGTTTCCATCCTCCAAAGATTTATAGGAAAGATAATTTATGTTCCTAAGGAATATAGCTGCTGCACACATGAAGTATTACAGGGATATTTAGATAGTTTACTGCACACTAACGTAAGACATACATTTGAATTAACCCCTTAGATGTCCTCCTGAGCCTATCTTATTTACTGGTGTCTTTTTGAATGGTGCACAAAATTTAAAGGCTGCTTGCTTTGTTGCTGTTTCATCACATATTACTACTGTATACAAGGCGGGGGCATGACCTCCTCCTGCCATTACACATTCTGACAGGTTATACACAATAGTCAGACTAATGACTTCAAAAGCAGTTCATGAGTTAAAGCCCCCCAGTAACAGTTCTCCTAAAACAGCCTAGTTTTCAGCAAGAAGCTTTGTGAAAATCAGGCCCCATTAAGCTGTCTCAGACAATGACTCACACAAAGCTGCCTAAAATCCTTTTGCAAAAACACTTGACTCCTGCATGCATCTCCTAAACAACAGTGTAAAGTTGTTATTGCATGCACAACCCAAAATAAGGGTAGTTAGAAAGTAGCCTCTTCCAACTTGCAGCAAATTAATTCCAAAGTAAAAATCTTCACAATATTGTTGAGGATTTTGAAAGGGACTGTGATGTTGGTGACGGGTTTTAATTAATTTTCCCAGAGAAGCTGATGGTAAAACTCTTGTCAATTGAAACCACATTCATCTAACGCAACTTCCAAGTGCTCCTGACAATCACACTCATAATTCCTAGGTGAGGTAACAACCCATTTCAATCTTTTGCAAAAATGATCTTTAAAGATAAAACTTATTATTAAGTAATAAAAACCTGATATTTATCTTGCAATGACAAAAAAGACTTATAATAAAGCATGTATGTTTAACCAGAGCAAAATATTGCTATGCTCAAAATGAACTAGTTTCTGATTATTCACTTTATAATATACAAAAGCCAAACAGTAAAGACTGAAACAGCATACTACACTCGTACAGTGTCTCAAATGGCCACTTTGACCACACCAAAAGAAACCTATGTGTTACTTTAACACCAGCTCAGCCTCTCACTTGACATCTCCCCTTGGACTGGGTTGGCAGAATTATCTTCTTAAGATCCAAAAGCCTTATCCCTGCTTCTCAACCCCCCTGTACTACCAACTGTCTGGGTGAAAAGACAACTTGCAAAGATTTAGGACAGTTTTTTGTAAAATAAGTTAAATGAACTTAGAACATCAGATTTAATACTACAGAAAGATTTCCAAATATATTAACAGAAACATTTGTGCTTGGGTTTTCTTTAGGAGTCTCCTTCTAAATAAATTTCACAGTTGAGTTATAGGCACCTTCTCAGTGTCTTTTCACAATACAAGCCAGGACTGGATGAACCCACACTAATAGCTGATCCTCCACTATATACTGTGTACTGTCATCTATTATCTCCAGGGCCATCGGCACTGCCAGGATTTATAACCAAATCACAGTACGTAACGGACAAATGAGCAGGAATTCTTCTTAATTTAAAATGTCATTAATTCCTTTATAATTATATTGTCTCTACTAAAGGTCTGACAGTTTTAAACAGTGCACCAACACTTAATTCCCAATGACAAGCATGCATATGCCGAAATAAAGATAAAGAGATAAGTTGACACTAGTTCCATGTTAGGGAAGCTAAACTATCTGAATGGCATAGCTACACAACATTGATTAAGACTACCCATAAATCCAGCAAGCTTCGGAAAGGCTCCAGAAGCAAAGCAGACAATGGGCCATATCTCACGTCCTTCAAGGAGGAAGCATTTACTGAAACCCTATACTGTCAAGGGTAGGTGCCAAAACAGCAGCAATTAATGCTTTCAGCCGCATATGGCCAGCCTATCCAAAACAATTTTAAAGTCAAGTTTCATTCATCTTCATTTATTTTTCATTTTTGCCAAGGTAACTGCAATTAACTTACCAAGTTTCAGCCTGAACTACTTTGGGATCAGGGGAGATGAGAGGGAAAGAGGTTAATGCAAAGTCATGTGTTTGCCTTACAAGCCTAAATAAATAATTGTTGGTGATGCAGAACAATACTGCATTTTAAAATAAACAAAGAGTCAAATCCCTATAGCTGAAAAAACCCACCACATAAGTTACTTTAACTCTTGGAAAGTAGTTGTTGATATTAATAAATGTCAGACATATGCAAAAGACAGCTGAACTACACAAAAAAAAACCCAAAACCAAAACCCTTGCTGTACTCTTTACTTACAGAAATGCAGCAGAAGCAAAATTTCCAGTTCCCGAAAACAACAGCTGTAAGCTAGTCTGTGGGCAACCCAGGATGTCTAAACGCAAGCAAAGTTCTCCTACCTAAACACTTCCAAGTTCTCTGAGCAAACAACACTTGCTCATATCCAAAGAACATAGTGTAAATTTTGCAGTCTCCTTCAACAGATACCAGGCCTGTTTTGCTAAATGAGCACTCCAACAACAAAAACATTTCATGAATTCCCTATGAGAAGTTTCAAACCCAGAAGGCATCAGAAATGGATGCAGATGTACCTGCCACCCTGCAGTGACAGGCAGGCATCCCTGCTTCCCAGCCGGGCACTCAGTTGCTCAGAAACTTTCTCATGCCTTCCTGGACTGTCTGAAGTGAGCTGAACTACTGCATACTCCTGCTGCGATAAATCCCATCTTCCGGCTCCCTGTGCTGCCCCTGCACTTGCACACACTCTGTCACGGCCGTATTAATCAGCTTTATGTGTTGTCAGCTCCGACTTTGGCATTTTTAGAATATTTGTGCCTGCACACACAGGTAACAGTTATGCTTCCCTAATTAAAGCAATGACACTTTTTTGAAATGTCTTCATACAATAAATACTTGGCTTCCAGAAAACTGGTTTGGTTGCGATTTTGTCTGGTTCCTCTCTTCTTAGTGCAACTTGGAGTTCGGGATCTTTTCACAGCTGTAAAATCCAATGCTAAAGCTACACCACAGCCCAAGGTTAGGCTTCGCCTATTTATGGAACAGCGACCTTACTTGAAAGCCTGTAAAGTTGTTGTAGTCTGCTTCTGTCCTTTTCATACAAATAATATTTTCAAAAGCAAAATGCCTTTGTTCACGTATACCAAACATAGCCTTTTTCCACGGTAATAGCCTGGAAGCTAATAACTATTTTAGAGCAATCCCAGTACAATGAAATGCTGTTATTGGCTGTTTATGTAACAGTGAATTAACCCCCACTGATACCTTTCAGGAATTCATAACCATAGTGCACAAAATATGCTTTGTGAGAGGCTTGTTAATATGGTAAGTGCAAAAGCCATCTCAATTCAGCAGACTGTCTTTCAAGGCCAACATGCTTAACCTGCAGTTTCAGTCATGGAAGAAATTACTCAATTAATTGCAGACAACAAAAACAACAGGGTTATAACTAATGTACAGTAAATGCTCTGTGGGTGTAATGCAAGCTCATTTCCCAGTAGTGTACTCTCTTCCATCCTAACACACTTCTCACCCCACTGCTGTAAAACAGTTCAAGAATGTTAAAATTTACTTTGATTTTCTTCCCCCCACACAGTTGTTTTCTGGCAGTGAATATTATTATTAACCCAGACAGGGTTTATTCTCTTAAGAAACATGTTCACAATATCGTATTTTGCACCACAGTGTTTTTCATACTTTCTTCTAGACAACACATCACTTTTTCCAAAGTTAAAACCAAACATCAGAATTTATAAAGTTTTGACCTGCACATCCTTGCAGTGACAACAGGTGAGACCGTAGTGACAGGACTCAATAAATTATCACCTGCTTCTAGGGATTCAAGAAGGCAAAGGGTAGCAAAACGCCCAAAAGCACAGACCCATTCGTGGCAACCGCTACTGTTCTGACACTAAGCAAGAGATTGAGTAAAATGCTAACGATTAAAGATAATGGAAAGAAAACTTACCAAAGCAGACACTGGCGTCTTCTTCCATCATTCCTTCCATTCATGTTAAAGAACATCTGTCAATGACTTGACCTAGGCTAGATCACAGCACAGGTCTAATATTTAGACTCACCGCTTGCTTACTGCTTCTAGATTTTCAGGATGTATGATCTTTAAGGTCCCTTCCAACCCAAACTATTCTATGATTCTACGGATGTGTTTACGTGCACAGCCTGTGATTAGAACAGTAACAACTAACTGCGATAAAAGAATATGCAGGTGGAAATTAGAAAGGTCTCCTTCTAGCACATGACAGCCAGTTCTTGGCAGATGCCAGGAACATCCATAAACCTGCATGCCTCCCCTTCCCTCCAAAACCAGCCTGACACCTCAAACCAACCTCAAGCCTTGCCACATTTTCCTTAAGGTACCGTGCAAACGCATCTGATCCTCTTACCCTGAGGGCCACCCCTCCCCGCACAGCTTTATTTTATTTAAAATGATCCCTGCAACAGTTGGGATGCAGGGAGAAGGGATGGGGGATGCTGGCTGCCTCCGGCGACCCGCCGGGTCATCACCTCCCCGGGGGACCCCGCCGCACCACGTTATGGGCGCAGCGGAGCGCCGGGTTTTAAGACGTAATCTCTCTCTCTTTCTCCCCGACTTACGGATCCCAGGAATCCTCCCCCGCTATCTCGCCATGGCAACGGCAGCCACGGGGAGGAGGGCAGCCCGGCTCTTACGCAAGACGAACGCGCCCGGCGATGCCAAAAGCATCCGCGCATCCCCGGAGCAGCGGCTGCGGCTTCTGGGTTGGGGTTGGCTTTTTGTTAGTTCACTGGGGTTTCTTTCTCTTTTATTTTCCTCCCTTCACTCCCCCCCGCCCTTTTTTTTTTCTCTCTTTCTTCTTTTTTTCTTTTTCTTTCTTTTTTTTTTCTGTCTTCTTCTTTTTTTTTTCTCTTTCTTCCTTTTTTTTTCTTCCCCCATTGAATCATAGAATAGTTCTAGTTGGAAGGGACCTTAAAGAACATACAGTTCCGACCCCTCTGCCATGGGCAGGGACACATCCCATTGGGTCAGGTTGCTCAAAGCCTCACCCAGCCTGGCCTTGAACACTTCCAGGGATGGAGCATCCAGGACTTCTCCAGGCAACCTGTGCCTCACCACTCTCAGAGTAAAAAAAATGTCTTCCCAATAACTAATATAAAATCTCCTGTCTTTCAGCTTAAAACCATTACCCATCGTCCTGTCACTTCACTCCAAATAAAGAGCCCCTCCCCAGCTTTCCTGCAGCCCTCTTTCAGTACTTGAAGGTCACTGTAAGGTCTCCCCGGAGCCTTCTCTTCTCCAGGCTGAACAACCCCAACTCTCTCATCCTGTCCTCACAGCAGAGGTGCTCCAGCCCTCTGATCATCGTGACCTCCTCTGGACTCACAGGTCTATTTTCTTTGTACTTGCCACAGCTGGCTGGTGCAGCTTTAACACACTCCAGCACCATCTTCCCGTCATGGAAAAGCATTTCCAGCAAAGCCATGGAATTCCCATTCCTACTTCTCATTAAGGGGGTGCACCAGAAACAAAAACCTGTTGCACATGTGACTTCTTCACTCACAGCAAAACTAGGGAGATGAAAGGGAAGGTGTGGACTTTGATCATGCAATCAGATCCATTCGGGCAGGGCCCCCCAGCCCCTTTGGAACAGCTCTGAAGGTCATCCCAGGCTGCTCAGATTGCAGCAAGAGCCATAGAACACCAGCCAAATGGAGGTGGAAAAATCTATACAGCCAGATATTTGCCAAGAGATGAAAGGGAAGTTCGCCTCTGGTGCTGGGATTTATGGTAAAGGTAAATGAAGCCGTAATATAACACTTGCCAAGATACCTGGGTCTTCCTTCAGGAAAACACTGAAGCATGTGCTTAAAACCATTACTATTCAGGGAAGCCCATAAGCATTTGCTGAAGGTTAAGCACAATGTTCTTACATGGGAGCCCTTAAGTACTATGCTGATTATAGGGGTTTTTTTCCTTCTAAATCTGAGCCCTGTGAACCAACAAAACGAACTGCCTTCATTATATTTTAATATCGCCTCTCTCTGCTTTCAAATTAAACCAGAGAATGCAAACGGAAAATAAGCCTTATTTTACATTAAGAGGATAAAATCCAACTGCTGTGGTTTTTGTCCTTTAAGATCAATAGGCTGCACGACACCATGCATCCCTATGAATGAGCACCTTTCATGAGAAAGAAAGTGAGCACATGGAAAAATGATTGCTCCACTACTCCTAAAACTCTGGAATTCCCTTGATGTGCTGTTACACGCAGGAAAGGATCACACAGAGTACTGTATACATACATACAATTTATCCGCTGATCTTTGAAGCAAGCCTTAAAATGCTCGTAGATTGTGAACATATTTCAGCTGTTAAAGGTCATGGATAAGACAGCTATTTATCAGTTCACATAAGGGCACTGTTGCATCCACAGGCAGAAGGCTTTGCCTATTGCACAAATGACACTGCCTGCCCTGCCCCGGGAAACTTATGACAAGCTAAGCATACATACCAAGCCACAAACCTTACATGTAAATGTTACAGTTCATTAATGTTCAACCGGGAGGTATCATGTCTGTAACTGCTTCAGTTTCTCTTTCACAGCACACCACTTCCCCCGGCACCTCCTACAAAGAATCTGTACCCCCCGTTGGAGAAAGAAACCTCACCAACTAGTGAATCCATGGTTGTAGCTCTTTCCGAAGTCCTTTTTCCTTGCAGTCACTTAGGAATATTTTCCCCCACATACCAAACTATTCGTTCATTTACTTGCTTTATATAAACAGAAAAATAGACCTCAAAAAACTGTTTTTGCCAGTTTTAGGCTTCTACAGGACTAAAATCAGGTTCTTGATTGAATTCTGTAACATCCAGTTTTGAAGAAAATCATTTTAATGTAACTGTTTGGCTTCCTTCTTGGGAGACAACATAGGTAGGAAAGCTTATGAGAGGCAGTCAAATCTCCTACTCCAGGTCTTGAGACAGATGGCAAAGCACCCTGGCAGAAGGTTATGTTAAGGTCAAGGTGTTTCCCATTCTTATTAGCCATATCTAAATACTATGGGTAGACAGGAACGTCTTTACTGTTTACCCCAAGAAACTACCTCTTCTCCTCGCCCTCAGTAATTTTCCTTGCTAAATCCTGAGATAAAGGCACCATCATTTTGCTGGAAACCTTGTTGTTATAAATGAGTAAGGACAAAGAAATAAGGAAGAATATCAGATGTCCGTCCCTACATGAACAGTTTACCTTCCTGGAAATAAAAGGTCTCACCATACTCCTACAGCTTGGCACAGGAGCTGGACAAGAGAGATGAAGCTTGAAACCTCAATGCCACAAGCGCCCTGATGTGCTCTCTTCCAACAGGAAAGAAACCCCAAGAAGTAAGCTAATTATCCTCTTACATTAAAAAATATTTTTATATCATAAAAACAATTGAGAGAAGGCTACAATCACATTGAAAAAAAAATGCAAGTGCAGTCAGCTGTCCATGGACAGTAAAATTATCCAAGAAATGCATAAACCACCTCCTGGGCTAAACGCTACAAGACTTCTGTTTAATCAAAAGAACAATGCTGCAAAAGGGGAGAAATTAGATGTCCAGTCTTTCCCACTGTTCTCACAGCTTAAATACCTATGGGCACTAAATTAACACATGTAGCATCAAGAAAGGAATAAGTAAACAACTACAATCATCGCTGCTGTTAAGTTTGGAAACAAAGAAAAAGAAAGATCAGTACAAATTATCTTAACTCTAAATTTGTAAAACGCACCTAGATCACTGATCTTTCCTTATGAGATCACAGCAGGGCCCAAATGGCTTCAAGACAAAGCATACATGAAATGTTCTCTCCTGTGAAGGCTCAAAACTGGATGCTCAAGTCAACTACCAGGGAGTTTTACTGCAGAAGTGAGACCTTCAAGAGACTGTTTCTACTGCCGCCTGATTCACAGCAGGGACCTGGCAGCATACGATTACTTTGTGAACTTCTCTCTCCTCCCCCAAAAGGGGCACAAAATGAAAGATACTAACTGTTTTCAGCCACTAGCAACTGGACATGACAGCACCTGTATTTGCCTACCTCCTTCTTGGGAGTATTTTAACAGATTATTAAAAAATTAACTACTAATGAAATAAAAATAGATTACAAAGTGATGATCTCCGTTTTCTGAAGTCAAAATCCCAATCTTTTGCACTTCAGTCAAAGTCCAAGTGATGAAATAAACCTTGAACTGTGTCCTAGCACTGCTCTACTCATCAGTTTTAGAAACAAAGAGCACCTCGTCCCAGTCACTGCAATTTAGCAACTTCATCTGTATATGTCCTGTTGCCAGATGTCAAATGAGGGAGACGAAAGCCTTCAGCCAGCCAGTATCCAAACAAGAGCACTCCCCTGATCAATGTCACTGTTCAGAATCACAGTTGTAATCGTAAGGGACACCAGTGAAGTTACTGTCATACCACTGTGACCCGACTCCAGGCAGGCAGCTGCGCTGCCAACCCAGTGGTTTCCAAAAGTGGGTCTCATGAACAGCAAGAAGTCATCTAGATATGAAGGGTGAGGAGGGATATAAAAAGGAGGAACAATTTACCATCAACAGGTTGAGCACAACTCAGCCTGCATCATCTTGTTAGCTCTCCCAATGGTCTCCAGGAGCAAGTGAGCAGGAAAGAAATGACAGAGAAGGGCTCTGAATTGGAACTCGGTGGCAGAGGGAAGGGGAGTCAGAAATGTTATAGTCATCTCACCTCCAAATTCCTCAAAGGAGAAACAGGTACATTACACATGCATGTTATTTCTCACTAATCTCAGCCACTTCAACTGTTGATGAATGCTAAACTCTGTTTCAAATGAAAAAACAAGGAAAACAAAATCTGTGTATTCCTGATGTGTAATATACAGCGGTCATAAGAGACAACACAGCAGACACAGGAAAACAGAACTATTTGGCGAAGTATTTATTCTACTTTTATCTAAGGTAATTCCAAATAATGAATGGGGGGACAAGAATTCACTATGCTGTCTAGTGTTCATCCTAAGTCAGATTGCAATATATTTGAGGAAGAGATAGCACTTCTTTGGCACCACTTTAAATATCATTGAATAAAAATTCCTATCTGGATTTGAAAAAAATCCTAAATATTCTTTCCAATGGTTTGGTTTTACATCAGGTATAATTAAATTTTGACTCATATTCAAATAAGGTATCTCAACAAATTAAAACTAAATTTAGACCACAGTATTTTTACTAATAAAGAAACCTAACAGAGGAAGAACATGCTTGGAACATCTGTCGTAGTGATTGAAAGAAGTCTGACAGGAATAGCAAACACTTATTTTCTTTTCTGAGATGCTGTCAATCTGTTGAAGCAAGGTATCAGTGGATTGTTTCTCAAAAGTACCTCACACTGGCCTGTCTTCTCCAAAACGAAGATGATTACAATATACCCATGTTGCATAACCTTGCCTGCTTGCTTATTATTCTCTGCTGTTGCTGTATTAGGAGGAAAAAACCTCTTTGTCAAAGCTAGTAAACATGTTACAGTGTTGTATAAAAAAATTTCACTTGCCTAAGTCTAAAAAAACTCCACCTAATGAAATTCAAATTCTAACATGTGTCAATTATTATTTACATTTCAATAATCAACTGTATGACTCACCACAATCCCTCAGACACAGACCCCTGAGCAAGGCTGTCTGTCACACAGTGTATTCTGCAGCGATGATCAGAGCCACAAGTATTTCTGACACAACTTTTCAGTTACTTCATGGAAGATGACAGCAGAACGGTTGCTCACCCCACGCTAATGCTGGTTCTCCAGGATGGGTTTCTATGATGCTTGCTACTTACGTGGTCAAAATCAAGGTTCCTTCCTACAAGTATCCTGTCTGCCCAGACCACACAGAGGTGTCTTCCATGTGCAGGTGAAGAAGGAAGAAGTCCCTACAGCTATATTTGGGCTCCCTCTGAGCACAAAGTTAAAGGAAATAGACATTAAAAAAAAGTAATGGCATGACTCATAGGATTCATTACAAGTTCTTGCTCTGCTACTACCACGGTTCCAACTGCGGGCAACCAGCAAGCAGTATCTCTTCTCACTGTCACCAGGCTGAAGTTTCAAATGCATCGTCCAGTGATAGCCCTATACAATGCTCTCCTGAACTAGGATCTGATGGGGCTCGTAAGTCAGGCACATAATACGTGATCAGTAGTGGCCTGTTACATCAGCCCTATCTGACAGCAACAGCTCACAGCTAAGGCAGGCACAGCTCTCGAGCTCTGGTAGAATAAGCCTTGAGGCCTCAGCTGGAAGAAGATAGGCCAGTAGGCTGCCAACATGAAAAGATGCCTTTTATAACCAACAACAGTATTGTATGACATGAGATAACACAGCCAGCAAAGGGCCGGAGGTGGCTGCAGTTGCATGGCTTGAGTGGATCACCTGTGCGTGGTGCTAAACTCAGTTCAGAAGAGATGACCATTGCCATTACTGATGTTCTGGAGCAGCCCAGGGAAGGGCTTTTCATGAGGTCACACCACCATGGGGCTGCCAGCTACAGCACCAGGGTTTTCAGCCACAGCTGAGGACACGTCAGTTTTCTAGCCAAAAGCATAGGATGTGAAATAGCTTAGGAAATGTTGTGACAGAAATTGAGATGGGAACTTCAAAAAAGCAGCCAAGCAGTTTCTCACCAGTAGATATAGATATAATAGCTTTCTGAGAAACTTCAGTATCAAATTAGCTAAGGCATAACTAAGTATCAGCACTCAAGAAGGGCTGAAATTACAGTGAGAAGGGAATGAAATGCCTCAGCCATGAAGTTCTCTGTTGATTATTTGGAGGAGGAAAAAAAAAATCAAACATGGACAGGGATACTTAGATATTCAACTAAATAGTTTAAAATCCCATTTCCATTTCATATGTAAACATCTGGACTTCAGTAAAGCCTTTGACACAGTTTCTCACAGCATTCTGCTTGAGAAACTGTCAGCCTCTGGCCTGGACAGGCGCACACTCTCCTGGGTGGAAAATTGGTTGGATGGCCGGGCCCAGAGAGTGGTGGGAAATGGTGTGAAATCCAGCTGGAGGCCAGGGACAAGTGGGGTGCCCCAGGGCTCAGTGCTGGGTCCAGCCCTGTTCAATGTCTTCATCAATGACCTGGATGAAGGCATCGAGTGCACCCTTAGCAAGTTTGCGGACGACACTAAGCTGGGTGGAAGTGTCGATCTGCTGGAGGGTAGGGAGGTTCTGCAAAGGGATCTGAACAGGCTGGACCGCTGGGCAGAGTCAAATGGCATGAGGTTTAACAAGGCCAAATACCGGGTCCTGCACCTGGGGCACAACAACCCTATGCAGTGCTACAGACTAGGAGAAGTCTGTCTAGAAAGCTGCCTGGAGGAGAGGGACCTGGGGGTGTTGGTTGACAGCCGACTGAACATGAGCCAGCAGTGTGCCCAGGTGGCCAAGAAGGCCAATGGCATCTTGGCTTGTATCATAAACGGTGTGACCACCAGGTCCAGGGAGGTTATTCTCCCTCTGTACTCGGCACTGGTGAGACCGCTCCTCGAATACTGTGTTCAGTTCTGGGCCCCTCACCACAAGAAGGATGTTGAGGATCTGGAGTGAGTCCAGAGAAGAGCAACAAAGCTGGTGAGGGGGATGGAGAGCAGGTCTTATGAGGAGCGGCTGAGAGAGCTGGGGTTGTTTAGCCTGGAGAAGAGGAGGCTGAGGGGAGACCTCATTGCTCTCTACTACTACCTGAAAGGAGGTTGTAGAGAGGAGGGTGCTGGCCTCTTCTCCCAAGTGACAGGGGACAGGACAAGAGGGAATGGCCTCAAGCTCTGTCAGGGGAGATTTAAGCTGGACATTAGGAAAAAATTTTTCACAGAAAGGGTCACTGGGCACTGGAACAGGCTGCCCAGGGAGGTGGTTGAGTCACCTTCCCTGGAGGTGTTTAAGGGACGGGCGGACGAGGTGCTAAGGGGCATGGTTTAGTGTTTGATAGGAACGGTTGGACTCGATGATCCGGTGGGTCTCTTCCAACCTGGTGATTCTATGATTCTATGATCCATGTTAACATATATTTTTCTAAAAATATTTATAACACATTTATATATAAAATACAGACTTAAAAGCATAATTTATCCCTCTGCATAATGTTTCTTATAGATATAGGGGTCTTTACTTCAAAAGGGACTGCCACACAAAGAGATCACTGTTAACTTCCAACTTCTGTATAAAAAGTACTCAGTGTATGAATCCAAAAAAGTTCACAACAGGTACAATTGGGAACTCACATCACGTTCTTGTGCAAACAATTCAGGGAAAGATAGTGGCTGTGTATCTCACTGGGGTGACCCCAACACCTGCCTTATCACACTCTGTTCCACCTACAACTCAAATCCTTTTGTACCTTCATTAAAATGGAAGGATACAGTGAAGACTCAATTTCCCCTCATACCCACTGGTCCTTTTTGGAGTGGCCTCCCTTGAGCTTTCCAGAAACATGTCAACTCTTTGCTCCTGCTCTCTTTAGTCCTTTTTCAATTTCAACAGAGGGACTTGAGCAAAAGCTATCTATTTTAAACTGCTTGTGCAGAGACCTGGATCTACATTTCCAGAGCGATAAAAAGGTAGGACAGAATTTTCCCTGTTGGTAGGAGACAGGAAGAGCTCCTTTTTGACTAATTATTTTATTGGTGCTGTGGTTTTGTTGTACTACTAATTATGTAGTAGGGCACCCACATCTTTGTATAAGCGTAATTTTGAATTATTTAAAACGAAATAAGAAACGGCGGTTACTGAGCATTTCTGCAAACTGTGCAACTCAAATTTTAGCACCAATCACAGAATACACTGAACAACAAATAAGATAGTCACTCATGTGCAGGCCTTGAGAAATGCAGCAGAGGTCAATTCTACAGCTAACTATCCTTTCGTAGCTGTACACTTGCTCAAGGGTAGAAGCATTGTAGGGTTACTCACCATACTATTTTGTGGATTCAATTGGTTAGTTTCTTAAAAACACTCAACCCAAACTGCATAATCCAGAATATAGCATAAGTGGAAAAAATGTTAAATGAAATAAAATGTTTCTATTCATAGAATCATAATAGAATGGTTTGGGTTGGAAGGGGCACTAAAGATCATCCAGTTTCAACATGGGCAGAGACACCTTCCACTAGATCAGGTTGCTCAAGGCCCCAGTGAATCTGGCCTTGAACATCTCCAGGGATGGGGCATCCATGACGCCGCTGAGCAACCTGTTCCAGCGTCTCACCATGCTCATAGTAAAATATTTCTTTCTACTATCTAATTTAAGTCTATCCATCAAAAATCTACTCTTCAGCTTTTGGAGTTTAGGGTTGAAATACCCCAAAGTGAAAGACCAAAGGAGAAATAAAGCTCCCAGACTGCTGTGTGATTTCAACCCAGTCCTCGGCCAATTCAATAATAGTTGATTGAGAAATTATAAACTAATGCAGTTGATATTTGATAACAGGGCTTTCCAGCCAATGTGGAGTGCCCTTCCCTCTTGATCCCAAATCCATTCCAGCCCTAGAGTCCTTGCACGGTGCTATTAAACTGTCCTCTTTCCCGCTGATGATGGAAGCAGCGCAGGGTTTTGAGTTCCCTTAAGGCTAACAAGGAAATGTTGAAATTAACCAGGGTGCAGTCATAGCTGTGTGACTCTTGGAAAGCATTTAGGAACAGATCCATAAACAAGGGGATTGCGGCTGTCAGTAGGGGCTTAAGGTCCATAATCAGGATCAGACAGCACAACGCAAACCACGGCATTTGCTGCAGTAGTTACTACACTTCTGTCCTTTTCCCAGCAACTTCTGCTGACTCAGGAGGACAAACTGCTGACATCCATCCCAGGAGTACTCACACATACAGCAACTCCTTTACACGCACAGAAAATCAACAATGTGAACACAGAAAGGAGTAAGAATGAAGAAGCATATCTCAAAGAACTGAAAAAACAAGAAGTTTCATGCTTCCATACTTTAGTCACCTTTCCCTTTTTTTTTTTCACATTAAGTGCTACACTGAATAAAAGCAGCTGAACAATCAATCTTGGGATTACTGGAAAAAATACAGTGGTGAAATTTTGCAGGATTTTAGCCCACTACAAAGACCCACAGTTTTTTCTCCAATCTAGAAGACAAATTGTTTCAATAACGGAGGATTTCCTCTCTCTTCAGAAAGGAAAATCTTGCCGTGCATGTGTGGCACATCGTAAGTAACCAAAAGTATCACGAGACTTGTTCTGCTTAGGTACCCATGCCAGACACTGCACAAGTAATCCTTCCATTCCATATGTGGGATAAAGACATCCAAAAAGTTTAAGGTATCATTTCTTGAAACTTACAAAATTACTCCTGTCACAAGAAAATAAGGCTAACTGAAGTTATCTAGTACTTTATACAAAAATCACTTGAACTGATTTGTTTTTCACAAGGAAAATGAAAAGGTCACACAGAAAAGCAACTTGAGCTGTAAAATGACAGTATTCAGGCAGGCACCAATGCAAGCAAACAAACGTTCGCATTAATGATAATACTACTACTCAAACTGTCTTGTATATACAACAAAACCAGACTCCTTTGACTACCTCCTAGCCTCAGTTCAGGTATAACCTTGCACCTAAACTAAACTTCAGCACATCTATTGCCAAAATCCTTTTCGCATCGCATTTAGCAACTAGAAAAAATATTCCAAGCTTTGGGTTGTTTTTTCCACAGTGAAATATTTTTATATTCTCTTTCATCTAATTGTTTTCCTTTAATCAACTGTTATCTTTTCTCCTGTTTCACTATCCATCCCACGCTAGCCTCACAACCAGTTTTCCATCTTACACTGACCGCCCAACTTGCACTCTCCCAGCTAAGCAGGAGTTCTGTGGAAGAGAGCTAGAGGATACAGCATACAATAAGCCAAATGTGCATCACAAATAACACATGCTTGCAAAAAAAAAAAACCAAAACATCGTGCTGGAAGAGGCAGACAGCAATGGAGGTCTGTGATGAAAACCCTCTCCTGTACTGACCACTACTGGGACCTAAGCAGGAGCATTTTGGTTGTTTCATTGCTGCACTTCATGAAACATGTGGACAAGTCAGAAGGTATTTAGGGAAGAGTAGAAAAAGGATGGATTATGTAATGTAAGCAAAAGTGAACTGAAGGGAGACAAGGTAACATTCTTCAGTTTTCAGAAGGATGATCAAAAGAGGAAAGGAAGTTATTTTCCTATTACAAGGAGAAAGACTTTACCAAGACAGCGAGAAAAGCTACCTGACAGAAAGAAAAGCACTTGAATAGAATATATTTGTTGTATATATGCATCATATAGAGATATATATATGATATACATTGCATCTTTTCAGTAGAATGAGAATATGTATCTATATATGAAGACGCTAGTTGCTGTCAGAAATTACGGAGATTTTGCCAATGCTGTTTCAGGGTAAGCGGTTTAGATCATTTCTTGGGAACTCAGTTCAGCCCTGTGACTCTGAATGCTGGCAAAGCACCTTGCCCTTTTCCCAGTGCCCATTCAAGCTGATGAGAGGAGCAGTCCCTTTAAAAAAAGCTTTACCTTTGCTGTCCCCAGTAATCTGGGGCAAAGGTCAGGTACAACCTGACCCTCAACAGCAAGTTTAAGGCAGAACAATAAATCATGACGTAGCTGTGTGGAGTAATTCAAGTCAGCTGAACTGCACATAAAAACCCAAAGTCCACGTAATCAGCTACAGAGAAAATAAAAGCAGGGGTTTGCAGTTAGATCCTGAGAGGTCTATAAGTAGGAAAGGGCAAAAATCTGCTGGAACACCCACCACCTTTTGACTCCTGTTTACTGTACCAGTAGATGATGACATTATTTGGCCATCAGCTTCCCTGTACCCTGCTTCTGAATAAAATACATGGCTCTTCCCTCTCCTATGTGCATTTTGTTTACACAGATTACTAGCAGCTTGGTGTAAAAAACTATCTGACTTATTTATACCATCCCTCAAAAAGTAGGGATCTCCCTCAGTTGATGATAAGCAATGACACATCAGCTGTCCAAACAAAGGAGTTTTATCTCCCACTTTACTGTAGCTACAGCTACAAGTTTGGGTTCAAGCTAAGTAGTGATTTTTCCCTCCATCTTCATACAACTTTCTTTTAAGTTTCCAAGAAGTGTTGTTTGTGGGATTTTTTTATCTATCCTTTTCTCCTTTCTTCTTCTCCTCTATCTTTCCTCCTTCTAATCTTTTCTGTTCTCCACTAGCTACTCTCCTCCAATGCCTCTCCTATTTTTTCTATACCACACCACAGAGTAGGAGTCAGTGGAAAAAAGCAGTGGGACGAGCACGTTAAGCTCCAGTAATATGGGGACACTACTGGTGCCTTCCTTCTCAAAACATTTAAAGGCAAAGGTATCCAAACTTCCTTGATCCATCAGCCATAACAGTACATGAAACACTGAAAGCAAGATTAAATTTTCTTCTCTAATCAAGGTTGACTAAATAAAGAACCATTTCACGCACAGAGGACACAAAAAAGAAGAAAGCCCGAAGAACTGACTAAAGACTGAGGGACTGCTGTTGGGGTTGGAGAGGTTCTGATGTGATCTGGATGCCCGCAGCCTGTCTGGTGTATGCTGACCATTGTGTATGAACCATTGTGTCCCTAAGGCTGGAGCCCCCTGACACACTCCTCCTGACTTCCACCGCATGGCTTTCTATGAGTCCAGGGCTGAAGAAGGTTCTCCAAGCCAGGGAGACATCAACAATCCCCTTAAAACCGTTCCTAGATTTTTTTGTGAAGATTGACAGGATTGCAATCCTGGTGAAGATCTTGGCCACTGCATATACATGGTGCTTTGGCTTTTCCTTTTATCAGCAGCATAGAAAGTGGCAGTGTTTTAAGAACCAAAATTCCCTGAGAAAATTCAGGCAGAGCAGAACACATCAGTAATTACATTACCAACATTCCCTTTTCTTAGCAAAGCCGTGTCCACAGCACATGCATAACTAAGTTTCAGCAACTTGTTTTGGAGTCACACCTCATGCAAAGCAACTGTTGAGTTTAACTCTAGCAGCTTCTGACAAACAATTTATCAGAGCCATTACTGAGTAGATACTCAGTTTTTTTTGTAGTACAGCCAGGACTGAAAGCACATGAACTGAAAAACTTATTTCCTTTCATTGTGCCATGCAGGTACATTAGGACTGTTGTAATTCTGGGCCTGGTTTGATGGAAAGATTCTACATGTGTGTATATATACCACACACGCACATATGCTCCAAACCCCAAGGAAAATAAACAGAAAGTTAAGCTGTAGTCACACTTTTATTTATACCCCTCACAGCAATCCTCATTTTCTCTGGGGTATCCAAAACTGTAGGCAAGTGGATGGCAGATTTGGCCTCTGGCTTCACGAGACACTTGACAGCTGTACTGAAGGAGGTTAGTATGGGCAGCTGTGCGACACGTCACGCTGCACTCATTTGGAAAGTACCTAGCAGCCATGCTTCAACTCATTTTGAAATGAGAAAGGAAGCTTCTTCCTGGTTTGTATAAAGGTTATCAGAAGACCACAGCAAGTTCCCACAGCAGTAACTAAGAGATATTCTTAGGGGGATAAAAGAAAACATATCCATTTAGGCATGGATACATGTACAAAGTTGTTTTCTTAAAGCACATGGGCTGAACTCTGGCATAAGGGTGGATGTTGTGCAACAGCTGCTTTATTGAAGCCCGGCAGCTAATTTGGAAATTACCTCCCATTACCTACATACAAAGTGCACTAGTATCTAACAAACTACTGAAAAACTAATGACCAAAATTAAGGGAAAAAAAACCAAAACAAAGGTGCAGTTCAGATCAGAAGCAGTGCTGCCCATTTAACAATTTCCACTGATCTTACCAGAACTGAACGTACTTACACAGTTATATAAAAGTTAATTTGAAAAAACAGACTTCAAATTCTGTTTTTGAAGATGTGAGCCAGTGTGCTCGGTTACACAACATGCTACAACTGAGTTTCTTCTTCTGCTCAGAGCACTAGGCAGTTATAAAAGGTGTTAGTAAGTCTTTAATTACATCATAAACCTTGCCAGTGTTTGATAATTTCTTCAGGGATTTGATAGAGGAAGCAAAAGGTTACAGAAATCTCAGTTTTTCTTCTCAGGTTTCTCACCCTCACAGCAGTGCAATCACGTGGAAGAAACAAATGTGAAAGTACCAGATGAAAGAAAGCAAGTAAATACATTTCAAGTTCCTTTTTAATGTAAAAAAAACCCCAAAATCCTAATAGTCTAAGCCAACTTCAAGGAGCTCTGGCTCAAGGCTGAGCACCTGAGGTTAATAACACTACTAAGCATAAGTATTTTGTAATCAAACCCCTAATTTTGTGCTGTGTTCAAGCTAGCAGTTACTAGCTGAATTAGCTACTGAATTCAGTGCTACCCAAGCTAGGCAGCAAGGGCTGCATGCACCTGTGGCAATCTGCCACTGAAGACCAGCAGAAAATTTGCTCCAGCCCACTCCTTCCCAGCCTGGGTCCGCTCTCCCTACCTGTCCTGAGATCATCCATCAGCTGGTGGTGATCAACTAGTTAGTTGTAAGGCAGGATTTTTCTTCAAATGCTGCAGTCCTTCACCAAGCTGCTCCAGCATCACATTCCATCACTTGGGCACAATGCAATTTTGCAGGGCCTTTTATTTTAGGAAAAATGGAGATGCTGCTAACTACAGAAGGACTTTTGAGCAGTGTCGCTGTAGGGGGACACTACTGGCTATACTTCCTGACGATTTAACTATGAAGGATGAAACTACTGCTCGTGTAATCACAGTAACTAGCTGTTCTTGCCATATAATGGTGTCCTGCCCTACCAGGGAAAACGCAAATATGTACCGAAGAATCAAGTTCTGTTCCCAGAGCTCCAGTAACTTAGATACAACAGGTAGAAGCATGCTCAAGAAAAACTCAGAAGAGGATTTTTCCTTCAGGTTTTCTCATACATGAAATATATGCATGTATAGCAATGTTCCCACTTTAGTAGCACTGGTATTTGTTTTCCATTAGGCATTAAGAAACTTACTTCAGCAAATACGTTTTGTGGGTTGTAATCCATAGCTTGCTAACCACCATGTTCATTTAGAGACTACATATATGCTTTTTCAAATATAAACATAAGGGGAAGTAAAAATCTTGCCAGAGAGCATTGGTTAGTTCCCAGGAAAGACGGCATCTAGAATTTGGCAGCCTTCAGACACAAGAATCACAAAATGACGGAATCACTAGGTTGGAAAAGACCCCCAGGACCATTCCTATCAATTACTAAGCCATGCCCCTCAGCAACTCATCCACCCATCTTTTAAACACCTCCAGGGATGGGGACTCAACCACCTCCCTGGGGAGCCTCTGCCAGCGCCTGATGACCCTTTCCGTGAAAAAGTTTTTCCTGATATCCAGTCTGAACCTCCTCCGGCAGAGCTTGAGGCCATTCCCTCTTGTCCTGTCCTCTGTCACTTGGGAGAAGAGGCCAGCTCCCTGCTCTCTACAACCTCCTTTCAGGTAGTTATAGACCGCAATAAAGTCTCCCCTCAGCCTCCTCTTCTACAGGCTAAACAACCCCAGCGTTCTCAGCCGCTCCTCGGAGGACTTGTTCTCCAGCTTCATAGCTCTTCTCTGGACACGCTCCAGAGAAGAGTATAAACACCATCAGACTCAAAATTTTAAGCAGGTGGTGTGGGCCTTGTTCTGTTTTTTATTCAGTGATTCAAACTTTCACAGTTCTCTGTAGCTTAAACTATCCTTTTTTCCCTTTTAATATAAAACATGTAGCATCATTTCCTCAAGCTGCAGTATTATTGTACTAGAAAATCATGTTTGCAAAACAGATCCACACAATTCTGAGTGCTTCTAGAAACTTACTTTTACTGGACTTTTGATAAAAGTACATTGCTACCAAACCTCTTACAGAAGGACAGTATGCTTGGTAAAAGAATATAGTAAATTAGTTATCACTGGGTTTCCGATAAATTAAAGGAAGAAAAGTGGTCACACCAAACACAGCGAGAACCAGACTCTACCACCTAACAGAAAGCAGGTCAGAGATCCCTGAGGTCATGCTGAAATGATTTAAATTACCTTCAATATGTCAAATCAGAACAGAGGTCTCAGATCCCCGCAAAAGCCTCCTGCACCTCATGAGCCCTGACTCCCTGCTTGGCCAGGTATCAGCTTCCTGATGGAGCACTGTGACTCAGGCAAAAGCCCAGCTGTTGGCAGAGGAGCCTCTGCTCCCGAGCGCTTGCATCCTTGGGTACCAGCTGCCATGACTGAGTGAGGAATTTGTAGCTTACCTGCATGTATGGCAAATAAACTCTACAAAGCTATTACGTTAGGGATGATGCTTCCTAATTAGAAAAACCACACCTTCTACAAGGTAGCTGACTGGCTTACTGTTTTGTTATAGCCAAGAGGAAAGAAACACAGCTTGACCGTATGGCATTTTTTTTTAACAAAATAGTACTATTGAGTCTGTAAAAAACCAAAACCAAAACACAACACATAATACAAACTACCACCCTCCCCCCAAACCCCTCTTATCAGCAGAAATACCTTATCTAAATGCAGACAACAAGAGGAAGCTAAAAATAAACATCCCCTGCAAGTGTTCCCTCCATAGGGCTGCTTCTGCCCTAATGCTGAAGTCCAGCCCATCCTAGGAGCTGTCTGGTTCCCTTCCTCACCAGTGCTTCCCACCCTGCATTCAGGGTGCTCCCCTAGCAAAAATACAGTATTACATACAGGCAGATACATGTTGAGGAACATAGTGGGGCCGGGGAGCCAAGCATTGGACTGAGGTCAGCCAGCACAACCTCCCCTCAACCATAACTTTTCCTACACTGCTTTTCCTCTCAAAACTGCTCCATCTTGTTGTGCAGAAAGCATGGCCATCATTTGTTGGCCAGTCATGCACCATCTTCTTTTTGTTGCTCAGGGAATGGCCCCATGCCCATTTGGCTTGTTTTTCAGTTCAGTTGATAAGAGACAATGTTTAAGAACAAGTCTGGGTGTTGGAATGTAATGCTGTTGAGAGCACAGGTTTAGCAGTCAATACCAAAGATTAAATTTATTTTCTGCTGATGCATCTACTTCTTAATACCTGAATTCTATATGGCCCATAAGCAATGAACTTTAAATTGTAAAAGGGCTTCTACACACATGGTCAGGCCTAAAGTACTCATCATGTTGCAATCACAACAGATACCGTAGAAAACAACAGCTTCCTATCACCATTTAATAAGAAAAATATATTTATATTGGCACCATAGAAAAACTCTCTGGGGAAAACAAGCCTTCAAATATGTTAATTTTGTTAAATATCAAAATTAAGAGTTTATTCTGCAGACTGTGATTGCATTGTAAATGGAAATAAAACCATTCAGTGTGCTTCCTTGAGGTTAAGAAAGCAATTAAATACTGTACAGTTCATAATATTTAATTTGCCTCAACTTCTGGAACATAATTAGACACATAGGGGGGCATATTCAAAATTTTGATCTAGTCTACTTGAAAACTACTTAAAGGAAGTATTAACCAACACATACGTTACTGAATCTGTCTGCCAATACTTGCTGATTATCCCAGCAGTTTTCCCTCCTATTGCTGTATGAAAGAAACAGCCAACTAATTCATTAACCAGGAGGTGTTGATTACATACGTATTGTTATCAAAAGCACAAACTACGCTTTTTTTCCTTTTTCTCAGTTACAGTAATTTTAGTTGCTTGCAAAACAAGCAGACTGAAAATATTCAACCTGAAATCTGATACTTAAACAATGCTTGGGTAATGCCTCCTTAGGAACCCAAATAAGACACAGAAATTTCACACACTCAAAGCTAGCTATGCACAGCTAGTAGCCTGTCTCGATTAAGTATTCTATTTTAAAAAATGGTAAAGCTGAACAGATATAGAGCACTTTTCCCCCCCCCCCCCAGAATAAGTACGTCCATAGGCCTGGAACATTCTCTGAATTTTATATTTATATCTCCTTAAAATCAAATTAGTTTCCAAATGCAAAAGGAGTCCACATTTTCTTTTTTGCCTGGCCTAACTACAGAAAACTTGGATTAGATGTATCACTTCTCACTTGCATATGTATTAATGAATACCAAATTCTGTAGTTACAATGAACTCTCAAATTGTTTCCAGTAATTTACCACTACGATGATCAGAGCGCCAGAAAGTGAGTAACTCTAGAACAGGTTAGTAGTTGAAAACAATTGAGAAAGATCAGCCCTCAATGCCAAGTGCGTAATCTATTTAATATGTTAAGTTTGGTCTCTAACTAAAAACTACCAGTGCATATTAACATCATACCTAATTGCAATAAAGAGTTATAGCTCTAGAAGACAAAGTACTACAGGTTTCAATGGAACTCTTCCAGTACATGATGTAACTGAATTATTAAGAGGTAAAACACATGAATTTTAAGGTTCTTCCTCATCACTGAGATTTGTTCCCGGGTAAGTTTAAAGAATACGATATGACCAGCATCTTGGTTGCCACATAACTAAACACAAGAAAATAGAAAAAAGGAGGTTCAAAAAGATCAACTGAAACTGGATTTGAAATTGTCTTCCTTTAATTCTAGGCAGCATTATAAAGGCAAAGAGCACCTATGCAGAGCTGAATCTTTAGATTTCTGTAGCTATCAGCTACCTTGGACAAAGTCCTTGGGAAACAGGCTGAACAGAATATATGACAACAGTATCAGAGTCTGTACTTTGCTGTTATGCTTTACATTTTCTGTGCTAATTCAGTAATCAAGAACTTAACCCACTACTTGGCTTTTGCTTGTAGTCTCTCCATCATCCTTAGTTGCTTTGCAAGGTCATAGTAAGGACTAGTGGCATAAAATGCCAAGAAAAGGCAAGATGTTTTGCCAAGCAGGCAGTATCCAGTGCCTCCCTGTCAACTGGCAGACAAAACAAAGGCAATCCATGATTTTCGGAAATGCCTGCTTTCATTAATTCATTTTTTTAAAGTCCTCCAAAACAAGGAACAGAGACCTATCACTGTAACTAAAGACAGTTTCATAAAACATTTTACTTCTTTTTCAGACAACACTGAGGATGGCAGGCAATATATTCAGTATCCACAACTTCTGATGTATTTCAACTGCTCTTTTTCCTTCCCGCCATTGTAAGCAAAACCAAACCTTCTACTTAATAATATTTGGCATTCTCTCTGGTAGGATGTCTCTCTGGTAGGCTGTTAATTACAAAAGGCAGGTGGATTTACTTTGAGGAAACACAGCCCCTAACGGAAGTAACTTTTCAGAGTTCAATGACAAAAAAAAAAATTCTTATCTGCTTTATAGTCCCTATAATCCGACTAAAACGTGACCATTGCATCATGAGGTTAGTAACTCCTGTAGTGGTTTCATTGGTGCATAACTCACAAAAGGCATTAGCTGGCACTAGGTTCATAAGTAATAAAACTGAATAATTCTTTGCAAATAGGACATCTACTGCAGTTGTTCATTTACTGGTTCTAGCACTCGTCATATGATTGTCATAGAGGAATGGGTCGTAAAACTTCAATTCAGTCAGGTTCTGAAGGCCTATCCCAGCATCTGACTGCAATATCCCCCTCTCAATATCATATTCCATGCCCAATATTATTCTGTGCAATGTCCTGAGTTATACCACAAATAGCTTATGTAACACAGCTAAAACAAACTACTCTGCAGCAATGAATGGGGACTCTGTAGTTGAAGTCTTTGCCAAACGCATGCATCATTCTTGGTTCTGCTAATGCTGAATGGGGACAAAGGCTATATTCTATCCTTCATGGCAGCACAGTACAGTGACGATGCTGTAAATTAAAGAAACCACAATACGCTGACAACAGACTCATTACTACCTCACTACTCTCAGTTCCAACACATAAACATAGCATAGTTTCTCACATTGTGCTGAAAATAAAATGAAACAAGAGATACATATGGGAGACCCTTTCCATCTCAAAAATATATATCCCACTTCCTCCATATGGATAAAATTTTGTTGGGTGCTATTTGCATCAACCATCTATCCTTTTTCTTACCTTTTATTTATTTTCAGAGCTGCAGTAGAAGCATATCAATAACTTAAAAAATAATCTTCTCCAGAACTACAAATTCTGTACTCCTACAAGAATCTTCTCCATGGCCTCTGGTAACGTCGCATCTCTCTCCACTATTATTATTTCAGGCAAATACAAAAATCAAGTCTGGGGAAAGATCTAAGAAAGTTTCGTTCATAAATAGATGTAGACATTTCCCGTATAGGTAAATAAATTAGTCCTGATTCCTCCATAATCCCTTGTTCTGCCCCTGTTCCCTGTCTGCCTCTCCTTTTCCCCCATATATAAATGACCTGGGCTGTGTAGCTGCTAGCTGTGACCTTAATATCATCAAAATATTGAAGATAACCAAAGTGAAGACTTCAGAAAGCACATATGTAATAATAAAACTGTTTGCAGAACCTTGGAAATTCCAAAGAACTTTACAAACCTAGAAAATATCCATGTATACAGAAATAATATAAAGCAGATTTGATTCTAATGTCCTAGGAGAATACACTTCCGTATCAATGCTATGCTTGCCATAGGAACAAAGAAATTCCTCTGAGCATTCTTATTATCTCTAGAAAAAAATATAATGCTAGTATACACAAACATTGACTATTTTAATTTCAATAAGTCTTATCAGGATGAAACAGATTAATAGTAACTATGACAATGATCAAAGGTTAAAAGGTACCTGACCATCCCCAGCATCACAAGCAGTGCCTCTGGCTCAACATCACCACTCATCCTTAAGACTAGATGAGCCACTGGTTAATAAAACAGCCCCCAAAAACCCAAAAATGCCTGTTATGAATGGCAACCTGACATTTCATGGAGATGATTATGTTACAGTTCCAATAAAGAAATTAGACGTGAAATAGGAGAAACGGTGAATGTTATGCTACTACCAAGATTTAAAAAAAAAAAAAACAAAACAAACCACCAAGAGTTCTCAGCTTAATGGGACCCTGAAACAAATCTCTGTAAATTCAGGATATACTCTCATGCAAGCAGAAATAGAAATCAGTCCAGTCACTAACAGGAAATCTGGGCAGATAGGACAAATATCTGTCTGGACCAAGCACATATGGGGTTTAGGGGCAAAACAAACAAACAAAAAGTTTTCCTTTTTTTTTTGTCCTCAAAGGAAGCAGAGAATTTGGTGTTAACACCACCCTTTTCTTGCAAGTGGATTTCCTCAGAAGCTGAAGTGAACAAAAGACTGGTACATGAAAGCTCCACCACACAGAAGAAACATGCAGCCCGTCGCAGGCTGTGACAATACTCTAAATACTCCCCCAAAAAAGAGCTGGATACAAGCTCAGAAGACTTCAAGCATTATTTACAGCTTAGACTGTAAATACGCAGAGTGAAAAATACAGCTACTCATAGGCACGTGCTGGGCTGTAACAGCTGCTGGTATACGTAGTGCCTGATGCCAGTTTTAAACTGGATTTGTTAGAGTGGAAACAGCAGACCCAAGTGAGCTCCAAGCTGCAGTTACTGACTTGAGCGCCTATGGGTGGCACTGATGGGTCTGCGGGGGTCACTCGGGCATTTTTAAGGGTGCTCTTAACTGTGTCAAAACTGGAGACAATAATTCTGCAGCTCTACAAGGTCCACTGACTTCTCCCATGCTTCTGTAAATTACATATCCTACTTGAAACCATTCTGATATAAGTAATGATTCTGGTGAGACCAGTCAAGTGACAGCATCACTCTCATAAACTGCTTTGCCAAACAGATAAGTAAATTATTTGAGTGAGTGAAGAGATATGCCTCTGTCACTCCAAAGAGTGAGAAAACTTATCGCTGATGGACACAGCCTTGACAAACAGGTTCCCTATACCACTCACCTGCTGCTGCAGGGATTTAATTTGGAGAGAGCACACTCTGACACAAGACTCCACAATCATTGGACCAGGATTTTTCCCATGGAAAGCACAGTAGGGCAGCAGCAGGAAAAAGAAAAATTAACATTTTTGATGCTGCATACACAAGCCTATATGGCTATTGGATATGAGCACTGACAATATCTAAACTCACAAGCTTACTAACTTTTATGCTGAACTTCATATTTCAAATTAGCAGCCGCTCGCATTTCAGTTACGCTGAAACATTCCTAAAACGAAGCACTTCATGTTCCCTTATACAAGATTTTCTACTACTTTAGCAGGATCACTGCTTGCCCTGTAAAGTTCCTCTATTCCCTTTGGCTTTCCCCTTTTGAATTTCCCTTTTATTTACTGAGAATGTTTTGAGTTTTGGAAAAAAAAAAAAAAGTTGTTTACTTATTGAAACACTTCATTAGAAAAGGACAGCACAGATACATAATCATTTCTTGAAATCAAGTCATGCATTCCAATGTCATGTAATTCACACCTCGAAAAGAAGTCTGGCAACTTTTATTTACATGCCTTAACTTGCTCATTTGCATTCTGTAAAATATTAAGTCATTAACTGGAAGTTACTGTATCCTCTATGGTACACACAGAAATTTTCATCCTGCAGCCACAGTAATTGTGTCATTAATCCGCCGCATGATTCAAGCACATCTGGATTTCTGGTAAAAGCGTATGACCGACAGTAAAAAACTATATATAAACGGGTTCAGCTCAGATTCCTGCATTCATTTGGGAAACTGTCAGCAGAAGCTTCCTCCCTGGTTGTAGCTGTATTACTCAACATGCAGAGCACAGGAATTGTTTGTGGAAACATATGGCATTTTCAGGCCTGGTCTCTCAACGGGAATTCCACACTGAAAAAAAGGTATCATTTATACACTCAAACCCCTCATTGCACCCTCCACTAAGAATTTACATACAGGGGGTAGAGGGTGAATTGCTCAGCTATAAGCTGGAATTTACAAATGTGTTTAAGCACCTGCTGAAAATAACTAGGAATTATGCTCTTGATACCAGTACATGCTTCTCTTTTTCTGTAAAATAAAAGCCTCAACTCAGCACAGGACAGAAGTACACATAAAATTAATCAATATTGAATGAAAAGCCACAAATCCACTTTCCTAATTTCCAGTTCTTACCTTAGTTGCACTAATATGTTCTTTTAGTCTAGTTTTTACCACAAGATACTCTGTATATAATTTGTATACCTTGCATGTATTTTTTCTTGATTTAGGAAAAAAAAAAGGCAAATAAACTTATCTCTAACGAAAAAATATTTCCATGGTCATTAAGTACGAATGAAAAGGGAAAGTCAGGAAGAAGTAAAGATGAGTTGGATGGAATATTTACCCCCCCACACCTTTTCCTCTCAGCTGCATGCTGCAACATTAGTGTCAGCTGCAGACAGGTACAAACAAAGTTTTCCTTGGGGATTATATTTATCCACTTAACTGCAAACTAATACATTTTGTGACCATAAAGAGGATTTTGTACACACTGAGTTTCAGAGCACTTCTGTCCTTCCTCACTGACAGAGGAGCCCTGATAAAATGAAAGGGATGAAGCCACCATTGTGACTCGGAAGGCAGAGCTCTGCCAGGGGAGCAAAGGAGTAATGCATTGGGAAAGCGACAGCTCTCTCCTCCATCCTGGCACCAAGCTCCTGTATGGTCTGCACACACCTGGGTTAGTGACAGCACACAAAAAGCTACAGCATGGCTTTGCGTACCCACGCTGCATCACCATTAGCCTTCTACAACTTTAAAATGCTAAGTAAGCATATATGTGGTTCCCACGGTGGGATTTACATATGAAGCAGAAGGAGCAAAGCAGGCATTTCAAAATTTGTTTATCAAACACACTTTTCTCACACAGGCACACATAAAGGATAAACCCACTTCAATTTCCACCACGCAGCATCAGGCCAAGCTCACCAGCACTCCTAGGCACAAAGATGGCAACAGCAGTGAAGAATAACTTTTCTAACCTATAGAGCACCAGAAGTCTAGTCCCTTTATCTTGCCAAGAGTTTCTAATCTCCGTGATGTATGTTTTGTGGTTCCTACTCTACTGCAGATCCCCAGGCACAAGGTCAGCTGCTTCATGGAGGTTGCAACCAGATCAGAAATCCACCGCCTGTACATAACTGGAGCCAGGCTGCCCTGAATCTGCTAGGCTAGTGCTTCAGAAACTGAGTATGAGCTGTAGTCCACCACACAAGCTCTGGATCTTCAGAGGTGTGTCTGTCACGCTGTCACATGCACTGAAAAGAGCGTGGCTGTACTGAAGATACACAAATGAAGTTGCAGGGACACAGAAGAGGACTTGGCCACTACTGAAGGGAATTCATTCTCAGCGGTCAGACACCTAGCTGTTAATTACTTCTCAGGATGAACAAAAGTCTAACTGTATCTTCAGGTGCTTCATTTCAATAATTCATTCACCACAGAGAGCTTCCTTCAGATGAAACTCTTAATTGGGAAAGAAAAGCAGACTAGGCAGCTCCTGGAACTAGTCATGCTGTTCAGAGTCATGTCCCATGGGCACACCAAGACAAGAGGCCCCTGGACAAACACAACTATATCTCATCAATCTACACACCTTAACACCACGCGCAAATACATGATGAGGTGGATAAGGAACCTTGTGAAAGGAGCAACAGACCTCAAAAATTTTAGGAAAGGGTTCTGCTGAAAAACACCACGTCAGCGGTGACCACTGCTGCTCAGGACAGCCAGGAAAGAGCTGGCTTCATTCCCCAGCATGACCCTAAATGACCATTCCAGGGATTGATCCAGTAATGGCTTTTGGTGCAATAGGTCCTCAGGCTTTAGTAGAGAGCAGGTGCCTACACACCTTGGTTAATCTGTCTCTTAATCCTCCTATGCTTCCTCTTCTTGACTTTGTGGTAGCTGTGACAGCAATACCTTATTTTGAAAGGTCTGTTGAAAGAAGTGCATCAAAAAACATGGAAGCCCCCATGTCAGACAGTAAAAAACGTTACTGTCTAATTGTTTCGATTTCAGACCATTTCAAAGAGGATAGAGAAGAATGACAAGATGAATGCCTACATCAACTCAAGCTATTTTCTTCATTTTTCTTCTAGCAGAGAGAGAAGAAAGTGGGCTGTGCTGAATGGCACTTCAGCATCAATGCAATAATAAAAACAGACCACTGACTATTTTGAGTATTACCTACGCAGAAAAACTGACAATTGTGAATTACTTGGGTTTGAACCAGCTTATGTCCTACAGTTATTAAAAAAAAAAAGGAAAGGAAGGAAAAAAAGAAAGCTGGCAAGATCAGTTGTAGACCTGCTTGCTATGAGAGAAAGGCGAACGTTTTATTTGTTGCTCACCTATGTTTACTTTCTCCAGCTTCACAGTTCTCAAAACCTCCAACAGTTCACCAAAAACAGCACAAGTCCGTCTGTGCAAACAGAAGTTTTTGCTCTACAAGCCCAGGTAGAAGACTTACTCAAAACCTTGCAAAGCATGTCAAAACTAATGCAACAAAAATATACCAAGTAGAAAAGGTTTGTGTAACCAGAGAGGACAGAAAGATAACAGTTTCCTTTGGAAGAAAGAGTGACAGATTATTCTTTGCAGGAATTCCCTTTCCAATGTATGAGCACAGAACACTGTCTCTCCTTTTGGACAGTCACAATAATTTGGAAGAGGAACCATGGCTCTTCAAAAGAGCATCCCACCTTCCTGACGTTACCTCCACGTGAACATTCCCCTTCAAAGTTCAATTGCTCTACCTAAAAATTCTTTGAGGAACTGTTCAACCCTTGTGTAAGATGTTGATATTGAAAGAGGAATCATTTAAAACACAAAAGGTGAAAAGCAAACAGTGTAAAAAGAGAGTCGTAGGAAAGTAAAAGAGGGAGGAAAGGAAGGAAAGGATTTTGCTTCTCTACAGAAATTGTTTTGATACAGTATCCCAGTTGCATGAATTTTCCATATGCCTGTGTCAGATCCACTTTAAGCCACAGAGCTGTCAGATGCTTGTTTTTTATGGTGTGCTTACGTGGCAGGCCAACCTTTCTGTTGAATCAGTCAGTTTTTCACAAAGCCAGGATCTGCAACCCAGAAAGATGTGCATGCTCTTTTGGCCAGAAGTCTCAACTTTTCAGAAGTGAGTCAGCAAAGCAAACCACTATATTCTGGTACCTAACAACTGTTATCAGAATCTGTGCTTTCACACAGAAAAATAAACCCCAAACATTATGAACAGCATAAGATATATCAACTATTCTGCACACATATATGAAGCAAATAGCAAAATGGAAATACCAATTTAAATGATTGCATGCTATCACATGTTGGCAATTCTTATGATAATCCAGAGAAATCTCACAAATTTTTGTACCTGATCAACTTCCTTTGTCTTTAACAAAGTGAGCAGGAGACATTTCATTCAGGAACAAAAGCCTTAATACTTCAGTTAAAACTTGTCTTTTCTAGACTAAGTGGAATTAGCAAAAAATCCCAAATATCCACTCTTTTTCCTTTACCCCTATCCGATTAAGACACTCCATAATCCTACAGCTAAGTGAAAATATCAGTCATGTAGGTATTACAGGCCTGAGGGATGTGGGCATATCTCCTCCGTGTTTTTCACCTTGCATCCCCAGCCTTAGGATCTGAAAGATTATTTCCATTTCTCCATGCCTCAAATTTTGCTAAAGTAAAACTGCGTATTTAAAAGCAGCATATGCACTAAGCAGGATGTAAACATTTAAATAACAGAATGCAGATCCATTAATCAAAACTGATTACCAGCTTTCTTTCCATTTACTGGGGGTTCTTCTGTAAAACACCATCTTAGTTGCTTTTGCCAAAACTGTGTTTTTAAAGCTCGGAGAAAAAAGCTGATTAGTTATAGCATTGGCTCAAGAGACATGTTTTACATCAGCATTTACTAGAAACGTGAGGCTGAAAATAAATTGCAGGTAACCAGTACATAATTGTGTGTCTATACAAGCCCTTTCTGTTAACTTATGAACAGGCTTTGTCTCCTCTCCCCCTTTTCATTAAACCAGTAGATTTTAAAGCATTTCAGATTTCTGAATGCCCATACGTGGCTAACCAGAAAATTTCAGCTCTGGAAAACACCGACCAACTACATCCTTTCCAGGCCATTATTTTCCACCAACTAGACATTAACATTCAGTTTCCTCCTTGTTTCTAAGTATTTCTACACAGCCTTTTGTAATTAATGCATCAAACTACGGAAGCCCGACATCAGTGAGCTATAACTGTCGCTGGCCATGCTATACAAATTGTGATTTCCCAACCAAATTGAAAATCAATTCACAAGACACATTTATGAGCTTTTAAAACCTGAGCACAGGCAACATACTAAGGTCCACAAGAAAATATCTCAACAGGTTCAATCTATCTTTCATCCTTGATGCTACAGACACAGGAAAGAAGGCTGCAAGGAACAAGGGGCACACCAGCCTGCTCATCACACACTCTCTCTACTGAAGTTCCCTTTGACAGTCACAGATGGTAAATGGAATAGTTCTACTGTGCAAATCTGCTCAGCGTTGCACTAGAGCATGGCGGATGAACATTCAGAAGAAAAGCTGCTACAATGTGAAGCCCCTACAGAATGGGAAATTGAAAACTTTTACCCTCACTCCTCAAAACAAAGAAGGTACAAAAATTATTATACAAGCTGGGAAAATATTTCAATCTTAATTCTTTTTTTTGCACTTCCAAACAGTCCAAAATGTGTTTATACAGACCTATGAGAAATGCAACCACAAACATACTTGCTCTTTCATCTTGGAGACAGTGTTTGTAGAAATAATGCCTAAAATAATGGATTTTTCAGTATATATGAAAATCGACCCCATTACTTGGCATTGCTTCCCGAGTGTATTATGATTACACATTCTTCAAACCTCTGAACCTTGATTCTTAATATACCATGGTTCTCTAGAGCCAATTTCTTGTTCTGCTTTCTCACAGTACTGTAAAGATGTGATTCCCCAAGAACATACCTTTTTAAAATGTATTTTTAAGGTCTCACCATGTAAATTCCAGGCCACTTCAAGTAGAAGCGTCTTTATACCTACAACTTTGTTCACAGAACAAACCAAAAGCATGTAAGATGTTATCAATATCAAAGGTTTGTGAGGTTCAAGAACAGTAGGAAAAATCAGGAAGGAATAATACAAGACTGTGAATCTGCCTGCTTCCTAGATGCCGACTAGACTGTTGCTTATATTTGCATTAGCAGGCAGAATGGCAGAGAAGCAATATCCATAGACAGTGAAAACTGGAAGTCCCTCTGGAGGTAAAGAATGAGAGCAGAAACAAAGCACAGAGGAAGAAAAAAAGAAAAAAACAAATCAGAGAAATAACACTTGCAAAAAAAATCCAAACAATTTTGTGAAGAAAAAGTGTTAAAATGATAGACTTAAAGAGGAATGTGCTATTCATTTGTTTTTGAAAAGGCATGATAAAAGCCAGCCATAAGATACTGGAAAAATATTAATAATTAAAACCTACTTTGTGCCAAGACCATATCCCACCTAGATGCCTGTGAAAACTTCCCACAAGCTCTGGGATGTGCCCCAATCTGCCTCACTCTAGGATCCGGAATCCCTCTGGCAAAGGCCCCAAGCAGGGGATCCCAACCTACTCCACCAGGGAACTTCAGAGTTTGCCCTGACAGCACTCTTGCACATGCAGACAACCTACCAAGACAACTGAAAGCTTCAGAAAGCCGTAAACTGTTAGAACTGCAGGGCTTCTGAGCAAACCTAATGACTAGCCTAATTAATAAGCCTAAGAGAGGCTGACCATTTCAACAGGGAAGCAGATCTGAATTTAGCAGCACAACAGAAACTGGCTTGCTTTCTACCACTGCAGCAGTGGATTTCATGTACATGAACATAAACTGCATTTCAGAAATCTGACAGACGTAAAAACCATCCTGCACCAGAACAGCACTTCTTCTGGTATCTCTAGAAATTACATCATCGTTTCAGGTTATAGTCTAGAATTTTGAAACATGCTAACAGACACAACATACATACACAGCATTCTATGATAAATGTAAGATTCTACTGCCATGGAAATATACTTTGTTTAAAAGAAAGAAAACGCACCAAGAGAAAACATAATTAGATGTTCAATAAATTGTTATCACAAAGAAGGGTACTATCTCATCCCCTTAACAAATGCATGCAATATTTCAGACAAATTCAGCAAGTCTGCTGTGTAGCCTACATAATGATTTGTTTGAAAATTATTAAATGATGCCTGTAACAAAGTTTAGCATTTTCACAGTTCCTAATCTGCCTCTTAGCCACAAAAGCATTGCCCTTATACTGAAGAAGGCAATTGTCTTTCAAGACTAAAGGCATTAAACTTAGCTCTACCTCTTGACAATGGAGAATGACAGCAACATTTTAGCATAGTCAGTATTTTGTTAATAAAATATATAGAATGGAACAGTTTAAACACAATTAATACATACATCATTGTGTTTTCTTCAGGAGATCTGGGCCAGAAGTACTTCTTTCAGTAACAAATCCTGAAGTAGGGAGAAAATCAAAATCTCTACAACTACTGTGGAAAAGGCATGCACTCTTCTTCAAAAGCACAGCGGCTAGACCTTATAAGTAATGGAATAGCAAAACTACCAGAGAAATTACACTTTAAATGCCATTTCTAAACCCTTCTTTCTTTTTCCTGGCTCTGCATAGTGTTTGCACTGCAACCTTTATGGTGAGAACAAGTGTGCAATCTCCTATCTGAATTAACAGAACCTGGTAGTTAAAAACAACACCATTCAACATTAACTTACTCTACTTCCTCCCCACAAAATTAGGCCAAAAATCAGAGGAAATCATGCGGTGTGCTCTGGATATTCCATGACTACCACCCCTGGCAGGGCGTAAGCCACATATTTCATAGGTAACTAGGAACACACACACAGTTGTTTTGTAGTGACGCCACACTGCAGGCTCCTGCTAAACCACTGCTTTTCCTCCCTGCAGCTCGTTCCAAACCTTTTGCGATTTCAGCTTGGGAAGTCTGCCCTGGGATTTACGAAGGAGACTTGCTGGAAACTTGTCTTTTAAACACACGGGAATTCAGGGGAAAAAAAGGTCGTGGGGTATTTAACATACAAACATAAAAACTCTATTCATCGCTTCTGCTGGCAACCAAAGATGTTAAATCTAGTTTACTGCATTAACCAGATTCAATTATACACACAGACTTTTTCAACTCTGCCTTATGAAAATCCTCCTTCCACTTTTCACAACCTGTGACAAAGACATTTCTTCTTCCATCTGCCACCAAAGGTCATACAGGAATCGCCAAGTCAGCATCTTCTCTGAGCAGCCTCATTTTGAGAGAAGCTTTAAGGGCATTTAAAAAGCTTCTGTATAAAAACAAACAGTACTGCCTTGACTACTGAACTAGAGCTTCCCCACTTCCCCAACAAATGCGTCACCAAAGCCTCTAAACATCTGTCGCAGGGTTCCCCCACCTTCTTCTTCTTAAATATTCTGAGTTACAATACATTTAAATAAGTAGAGGGAAAGAAATACTGCACTTTGTCCAACTCATCTAATTTAGAAATATAAAGTCCAGTTTATTCATCTGGTTTAACATAGTCAAGAAAACCTTACTTTGCCAGCTGAGTAAAAGCCTGAGTTTCTCTCTCTCCATAACCTCATAAGACATTGTTGATCTAAAATGCTTACTACACAAGTCCAACATACCAAAGAATGAAAAAGTCTAGGAAACACATTCTGGTATAACTAGCTCTTTGAAAATGTATAGCTCTAGGAAGTCTCCTTTATGTTTTCCAGCATAAATATTTTCAGCAGTTTGCAATGTGAAAAGTAAACGGTCTGATCGTAAGAAGCAACTCAAAATATATGCCATGAAAGGGAATAATTTCAGGATTAAGAACCAAACCAACATAAAGCCCAAACCAGAGTATTTTTCTAAGCTTCCCCAGTATATGGAGGTGGGCTACAGGGTTACTGTTTTGGTCATAACGACTGCTTGTGGTGGGGGAAACAGGTATTTTTCAGTGATTTTGCAAAGCTTTAGGTTAAACAGACACAGACACTACCCTCTAACACACAGACAATTGTGTGTTGTTACTGAGACAACCTGTGTGTTGTTACTGAGCTCCCTGAGCAGGGTCCTCTATACCTGTCCACCCTGCCAATGACTGGGAATTCTTCTCACAGCCCAAGAATCCTTTCCTGAAACAGCGCATGAGTACTTACCACACAAACCCTTTCAAGCATCGTAACACAGGCACAATTCACACACACAAACATTTCCTCTCCCAAAAAGTTACCTTACATACCGTATATATACTCTCACAGCAAGCCAAAATCTATTCTGAGATACAAAGATTTAAAACAAAACAAAAACTAAACCAAAAAGTCATATTCTTCTCAATGCTCATAAGAAAACCAGACTCTTACAAAATGTCACTGTCCCTGGGCTCAAAAGACTGGATTCAGTTTCATCCCAGAGCCAGCTGCCTGTTTTAATAGAAATATTTGAGAGTACAAGTGCTGAAATCTTACTTCTTGTTTCTCTTTTTTCAGCTACATTTTTTTTTTATGACCTTCCTAATGCACTGGAGTTCATGCTACAGCAAATGCCAGATTCTGTATCATTTCTTCCTCCATGCTCAATTAGCAATAAAGGCAACACAGGATGTTAAGGTATGGCAGAATTACAGATCTGCACTGTTTCCACTTCAATGTATTCTGAAAGAAATCTAACTAGCTTATGCACAGCTTCAAGCCCCAGTTCATTGCTGCTTTTTTGCATTCGTACTAATTCTATTTTCCTTAACCTTATCCTTCACCAATTTCTTTCAGCACGAGCATGTTTCTAACTGCAATTATAATGATCTTGTATTCCATAAAAAACACAATTTGTTGTTTTCTACTATCAAGAGAACAGAATTAATCTCATTCCTCCACCCTTTTTCTTTCATCAACAATCTTGCAGGTATCTCTCTGCAATCCTGTTAGCTGGAATACCATTCTTTTATCCCTGTTCTTTATGTTAGTTTAACTCCCTCTGAAAGCATCTATTTTTGCCACTGTCCTTATCCAGCAGACTGTCTTTGCATTATCTCTATTTTCTTTTCTTCGTATTTGGTGTGCACATGCAGAAATCTATAAATATATACTCAAAGCTGACTGTGACAACTACAGTCAAGTTTAGTTTCCTGGACTGCTTTCTCAATTGCTTATATCTTACCCAAATTTTGTTCATTCTTAAATAAAGTTCTATGCCAAATTTTAGAGGGAGTGGTTTATTTTAATTAAGGTGTCAACTGAGACCAGTTCAGTTTCCTACTGGTTGACCAGTACACTAAAATTCTTAGTTATACACTGAGAACCTCCACCACTTCCCAGTTTAGAACCCTGTCAATAGAAGGGGCTGCTGGAGGGAAAAGCTAAGAAATCAGGAATAAGGAACATACCTTCTGTTATCCTTAGGAAAATCCATACCTGTGTTTGGAAAATTAAAGAAGCTCAAAAAGGCTGCTGCTTGTACATAGTAAATAGAGAATTCCAACACAGTTTCAAGATGAGTTCAGGCAAGAAACTCAAGATAGCCCTGCCTCTGCACTGTCCCTCCCAGGCTGCCAACACCACCTGCTCCAGCAGCAGCATCAGGGGACCAACCAACCCAGTGCAAAAAATACCCACTTGCCCATGATGCTAGTGTAACTCATTCTGGGTACCACTACTTCTTCCACTGCAGGGCCAGCAAACGCATGAGCAAGGAGGCAACACAACCCAGGGAACAAACACTGAGTTGGGGAAAAGCAGGACCTCTTCCATTCCTCCTCCAACCGCAACGGCTTAAACCACTCTCGAAACCAACCTGAAATCATGACATTAAAAGATGCTCCTCTCTAGCAACTTTCCCTGCAGTGAGCACTCCCCTCCTGGCTGCGGGGGCTTTCTCAGCAACAGCTTGAAACTCTGCAATATGATGATGAACACTCACCAATAGGAGTGAATCTTTCTTCAGTCGCCAGCACCTGGTCCACGCTGGCTACATCATCATGCCGCACAGCTCACACAGTAAAGGCCTGCATTGCAGTTTGAGGTCCCAGCACAGGGTGACTCATATGAGAAGCGTTGTGGTTCAATACAGTGGAATTTCTTGGTTTTTCCGTTTGCTATTTTAAAAGCTAGGAAGTAACCTTTAAGAATACCTTTTAAATGTTAGACTGTGAAGCAAAGCAGTAAGTTGGAGAATGCCAAGTGTTTATGCAAACTAAACCAATGCACAAAAATGGGCTATGCTCACTGCTTGGCTCTGCTGACTACCAGTTTCTTCATCATCTTTTCCATTATTTAGCCACAGAGTATCTGTTTCACAACACTAACAACTTTGTCGCCTAAACCCTCAACAGATATACTGGTATCTGACTGACAGGCAGAAAACAGAGGCATAAAGATATTAAAAGATTTGCCAAAAATGTTGGCTAATCTTGAGTCTTCCATTTGAGTCACTCAGACCCCAATTTATTTTTTCTGTAAAGGTACTTAGCATTTTTGCAGTGTTTTGTAGCCACTGTGGACTGACGGCAGTTGCTGAAATTCAAAAATCATGCCCAAAAGTCTCAACTCGGGCAAAATGCAAAACCAAAATGCGATTAGTGGCTGGGTGCAAGGGTTTGTTGTAACAGAATCACTCAGTCTCACACAAGATACTTGATGGAAGAGAAAGGAATTAAATGCAGTTGTTTCAAGGCAATACTGAACAGCCCTATTCACCCTACCATTCTTTCCCCTCTTTCAATATACTCTTGGCAAGCTTTTGACCATCACCTGTGGCCACTGACATAAGCCCCAACATCCTGTGCACAGAACAGGATTAGAACCTGTTGAAAACCCTTACTTAATCAAATTTAGGGACATGAAACAGGGAGACTGGAACAAGACAGGAGGTGGGAAAGGGTGGCAAAAGGCTTTAAATCCCGCCTTTTCTACATTGCAGAGTATTCTACAGTTTTCACACCTAATTACAGACATTATTCACATTACAACAGAATTTAATGGCTGCAGTCAAGATGATGTCTAATGTGCAAAATGTTGGACCATACACACGGTAAGAAACAGACTAAAGTTCTTACACTCTAAACAAGGAAAACAAACAAACAAAAGAAAAAAAAACAAAAAGAGAAACGTTATCATTCCACATCCCAGATGAGAAATATGACGCATGCAGAGACTACTTCTACGATCCACAAGAGATCTGGTCGATTTACCACATTACAGGTGAATATTCTGGTGCTCCAGTCCTGCACCTGGGTTGGGGCAATTACAGGCCGGGCAGAGAATGGATCAAGAGCCATCCTGAAGAGAAGGACTTGGCAGTGCTAGTGGATGAGAAGCTCAACATGAGCCAGCAATGTGCACTAGCAGCCCAGAAAGCCAACTGTGTCCTGCACTGCATCAGAAGTGTAAGCAGCAGGTCAAGGGAGGTGATTCTGTCTCTCTACTCCGTTCTCATGAGAACTCACTTGGAGTGCTGCATTCAGTTCTGGAGTCGTCAGCACAAGAAGAACATGGGTCTATTAGAGAGAGTCTAGAGGAGGCCACAAAGATGATCAGAGAGCTGCAGCATCGCCCATAAGAGGACAGGCTGAGAGAGTTTGGCTTGTTCAGCCTAGAAGGCACCACAGAGACCTTATAGCAGCTTCCCAATACTGAAAGGGGGCTTACAGGAAAGATGGGAAGGGGCTTTTCAACAGGGAAAGTAGTGACTGGGTGATAGGTAATGGTTTTAAGCTGAAAGAGGGAGAAATAGATTAGATATTAGGGAGAAATTGTGAGGGTGGTGAGGCGCTGCAACCAGCTGCCCAGAGAAGCCGTGGGTGCCTCATCCCTAGTGATGTCCAAGGCCAGGCTAGAAGAAGCTTTGAGCACCCTGGTCTAGTGGAAGATGTCCCTGTCCATGGCAGAGGAGTTGGAACTGGATGATCTTTAAGGCCCCTACCAACCCAAATCATTCTATGATACCCCAAGAGCCATGCATCTCTCGACAAACACGAGGGAGGTTTTTAGTTTCAAATTTAGTTTGCGCAAAAATATTTATGAAACAATCTAATATACAGAAACAAAAACAGCTGCAAAATCAAGGGATATTTATGTTTCAAAGCTATCTAGTCAAAGCTCTGACATTTGTTTCGCCTGTTTCACACATGCTCCACAAACTTGAACAAGATGCATATGCAACGCCTTTACACATGTGCACTGATACACCACAGAGCACAGACCACTATCACTTCTGATGTACCAACTTTGCATCAACAGCCCCTCAGAAAGAGCATTGTTTTTGTGTCAGAAACAATTCCAAGATGCAAAAGTCAAATGTTGTGCTCACACATTTATTTTGAACCAAACAAGCACAAGTTAGAGAAGTGAGCCTTGAGAAATCTCAGTGGGCTTTTTGTAACTCATTTGATGCGAATCATGAACTAAAGCACCGCCCATCAATCGATTCTCAAGTTTTATAGACTACACAACCGAACGCTAATAAAAAATATCAACCTGTTAGCTTTCAGGGTAGTCTGGCCCATTTCCATATTGAAAGTACATTACTATTTTAAACCAACTTGAAGAGCCTTTGCTAAATCACACTTAAGACACAGCAGATGTCTAGCTCTTCTGGACATTTAAGACCCAGAATGCATTCAGCTTCCCAGCAAACTTACACAAGCTCTTCAGATTACTACAAAGCCATCAAGCTATTGAGCAATGCTATTCATACTATACTTGCATTTCCTTATCAAATGCAAAGTGTTAAAAGATTTGGAGACAGCTGTTGAACTTCATGGCCCATCCACCATTTGTTTAAAACATTATTATTTGATTGAGAAGGAAAAACAGAAACAGCAATAACTTGCATTCTTAAAAATAACAGAAAGCTGATCTAGAAAGAGACGAAGTTCAAAATATTTGTTACAGTTTTGTACTGGTGAATCATAGCACTGTACTAAACACTGTACACATTATAAATGAGTTTTCATTTTTAAACTCTGCAACTGGGTACTTCTAAGCAAAACAAAAACATCACTTGTTTCTCCTTCTATATCCTCACAACCATCTGACAACAAACCAGGCCCACTCAGCCCTGCTAAAAGCATGATTCTCTAACATAACTGTACTTCTGGGAATACATTACAGCTTCTGTGAAATGTTTTGTTACACCTGTGTATCAATGGGCCACGTAAATATAGGGTGCAACCACATGCAAATTTTTGTTAATTTTAGTGAGCTAAAACTTCACACAACAAATGGAGTAAATGAAGAAAAGATGACCTCTGGATCTGAATGAGACAATATCTTCCCCCTTCTCAATAGACTTATTTTCTGAAGGGAAAACGATGATGCTTTTGATTAGCAATACAATCCACAGCTTTAATAATTAGGAGACTAAGACAACATCAGGAATACCTGCAAAAGAGGATGGTCATGGATGACTATGACCATTAATTAGTCAAAAAGCTAAGTCTGACACTATATACAACTCCTCTCACCACAGTTGTCCACTGGTGATGGTAACATTTTTCACATCAGGGTGCATTTGCAGTGAGAAGCAGGGAAGGCTGATGTGACAAAACCACATAAATGAGTGCAGCACAGCAGATGCCTTATTGGTACACTTCAGATATAACATGCTCATTCAGCTGCAGTTGGGCATTAAAACCATGTTACTAACACACAGTCATGAAAACAAATGGCCAACTAATTTAATCTTTTTTTATAATCTGTAAAAAAATGCCTCCTATATCCTGTCCTCTTGATACAGTTAATTTTTCCTGCCATAAAAATCAGGTTAGTATAGCACTATATTGGCTCATCTACTAATAAATGGTGAAAGCCAAGGAGGAGAGGAGAAAGGGTCTCAGCACACAGAAAATAAATCTTATCTTCAGTGATTATGATACTTCAGGGCCACTGCTAATCTTCCAAAGGCTGTCAGCTTTCTCAGAAGTATAGAAAATGAGTAAAATAAAGCCATGTCAGACAGAAGAGCCTTAAGGTTACCTGCCAAAATCTTAAATTTGGCTCTCTGTATCAAACACTACTACTTAATTTTCCTCAGACAATAAGATTGCTTACAGTAAACATAGGCAATATTAAAACCTTCAAAACTTATTCCTATGCTGCAGCAAACCTCAAATTAACTAATGGGAGTGTGGGGGCGATGTTTATGGTGGGGTTTTTTTCCTGTGTGGTTTTTTTGTGGAGGGAGGGACAGGGGGATTGTGTTGGGGTTTTTTTAGGGGAAAATACTTTAGGTTCTTGGACTTGGTTGTTTCTTCTCGAGGCTGACTTGGACTGCAAGTGCAACCCAAGTAACTAATCTGATGCACAACAGGATAAAGTGTCAAGGGTTGTTCAACAATGACCTCTTAAAAAAGTTAAACATTGATGGGCCCTGGACAAGTCCAGTTAAAGCTGTTGGCCATTTGATTGCTATGGGGCAATGAGAGGAATTGGGACAAGGGAGGGAGAAGCCAGGTGAGGCCATGGAGCGTTCTTTGTACACAGTACAAAAGGTGACAACCAGGACTAGACAATTCAAAAATAACCTCTAAATTGAAAATACAGGTTACATCTTTGTCTTCCAAAAACTAAAAAACCTAAGAGTTGAACAAATTTTGCCTTTGACTACAGACATTTACTCCTTTTGCAGATTTAGTTATCATCAGTCCTAACTACCATGGATTAAACCACAGGTGCAACACATTTTTAAGTTTTAATGGTTAAGACTGTCATCTTAAGACCAGTCTAACTTTGCACACAAAAAAATAAGCATTCAGAAAACAGACCTGTGAAATCTTTCAGGTTCCTCGAGTTCCAGCAAAATATGAGGATTTAAGCAAATATATTCTGCAATTTTCTCAGAGACTGATGAAGGAAACAGAAATACAGTTTTCCTCATTATCTACACTAAAAATGGAAATAGGGCACAACTAATGAGAAGTAAACTGATTTTTCAAACCACTTCACCTCTAATAACCCATGATAGTAGCAATATATGCTCACTACATGTTGAAGTTTGCAGCACCTGTGTGGTTCTAACAATCATTTAACCATTCCAACATCACTTCAAATTACAGGCTCACTGTATTTTGCTTCCACACGTTTAACCCATCTTAATTCATTCAAGAATTCTATTAGTTGTAGAAAAATAGGAACTGATGAAAACTGCTATTACAGAGGGCGATAAAAGCTAAATGACTGGGGAAATTATGCAAGGCAAAAAAACAGCAGCAATTAATTTCTTACACAATTAAGAGTTTAATTAGATTATTTATTTTAAACGCATTTACTTAAGTGAATACAATAGACTTTACAATAGACTTAACTCCTCTTAAGTTTCAAGCAATACATGAGTAGATATCAGACAGAGTACTAAAATTAGATCACTCTCGTATTTGATCAGTAAACATAAGCTCAGTTATGTCAGCAACTTGGTAAGCAGCAGATTGAAAATCGGGCTCTAATTTATTGCTTCACATTCAGTAAGAAGGGGAAGCCTCATCACCTACAGGTGAAATTCCTGATCTGTGAGGGAGGTTTATCCATTGCACTGAACAATGCTGCTCATTGCTTCCCAAATAAAGACAATGCAAAAATGTCTTCTCCAGAAGAGACTGTTAGTGGTAGCAGTGATGCAGTCTGCAAATACAAGGGCTTGTATACAGCTGTATACACTAGCACTTAGGAGCCTCTCAACTGTAAACGAACTGAAACACATGCAGATGTTTGTTGGGTTTTGGCATAAAAAGTTAAAACCAGAATCAAATGTTGTTCCTGCCCCTAAAACTTCACGTTGATGTTTGTGGTTTTGTAATCACTTTTATTCTCTGAAGGGATGCTTCCATACTGCAGCTGTAAAATTCACATTGAAAAAGCTGATGACAGCTACACGTGAGGGTGCAGGTGAAAGGATGCTCTCCCAAAGCCGCGCACAAGGGTGTGTTCTCCCTCAACGTATACACCTGCTTGTCAACTGACCTGTGTATTTTTCCCATCATTTAATTTCTCCAGGGCCACTTCTACCACGACAGTAACAAATAAACATTGGATCAGAGTCCTCACATTCACCTGCCAGTCCTGGGCTCAGTTAAGTGCACTGAGATTTTGCTCAAGGAAATGCCTGTACATGTATGCTTGCCAGTCTGTGGAACAAGTCGCTAGCCTGCTTGCTCTATCCAGAGCCCATGAACTACTCTTTGGCTGTGCGAAGGCTGGACAGCAGGGAGACCAAGGTCAAACCTAGCAATGCCCCATGCAGCATGGGTAACAAATGATAAATAGTGAGAAGGCATGCACAGGAAGAGGGTGAGCCCCCTCAGAATTCAGCAAGACTGATTACTATTAAGAAAAACAACTGCCAGTTGTCATATCTCATGCTACTTCTGTATCACATGCCGTTTCCCACCTCCCTTTATATTTCAACTGTAAATTCTCTGGTAAGGAAACTACGTCTTCCTCTGCATTTTCCAAGTTCGTGCCAGCTATTGCTGTAAGCTGGAGGATATCAAGACTGCTGTAAGCACACAAACTGCAGGAATAAGAACAGATTCCACTTATTTTTCTCGAAATCAGAACTGGCTTGTGGATGACTCCTAAAACTTTCTTGCAAACTATTTTTGGATCAAAACAGACTTCTTAAATACATACTCCTTCGACCTCATAATTGAAACTGCAGTCGAGTTTCCCAAGAACTTTTCTTTCTCAGCTGAGAGCTACCTACCTCTCAGATTTCTGGGATGTATCTGCTTTGTCCGAGGCATTTTCCTCTAGTCTCATACACCGCTTTCTCCTCTCAGAAATGGTAAGTACAGCAAGCAGAGAGATGGCAGCTCCATAAACTTGTCAAAGGGGTCAGTTAATCCGTATGCTAAAAAAAACGAAAAAGGAAAAAATAAAGAGAAAGAAAAGTTATGAGATATATGCACAAACAAAAATACCTATCTGCTCCCTTTAATTCTCAAACAGCTATGGAAATTAGCGGTGAGCAAGAAATATTTCTGTACCTATCCTTTTATGGAGTGAAATGATCCAGTATGTTAAGAAAACTACATGATGGTGAAAACTCCTTTTGGGATTACTCAGGAAGCTTGAGAAAAATGAGACACTTTTCCACATTTGTCAGCTGTTTTCTAGCCAGAAAACATCTTCCAACAACTTGTGTCCCACATAAATAAATCCAGAAAACTAAAGAAAATTTGACATCAGGCTTTAAAATACTCATCTTGGGGATGGGGGGGTGTAGAATAGAGGGAGAATACAGACTGTATCAATAATAATCCACCCTGTCTATATCATCAGCCACCTCCAATTTCCACACATGGAGCATGCAAGTCCAGAAGAACTCCCCACAGAATATTTCTGCTGAAACATCAGTGTACAAGAACCACACCAGCTCTTGACCCATCTGCAAGCTGTTGCACAGCAAGTTTTCTTCCCTGGAGCGGTCCTGCATGGCTACAGCAGCCCCTGCATTTTCAGGGGGCTGCAGAGAGCAAAGCTCTAGTACAGATAAATCCCACAGATCAGAGAATTCTTGTAATAGCCCAATGCACATATTTGCTGCTGAAGTGGCACAAACCTACATTTGCAACCCTAACCCTATATTGTTTTCAAGACTAATACTATTTTCTTACTTTTCAAATATTCTTACAACTTACTTCCAGTTCAAGATGCATTTTTGCTTTATCTCTGAAATCCTATAGGATGTGAAATCTTCCACAGAACTACAGCAAACTACTTGCGCATAAAAGCTTAAAGAAACTGGCCAGTGTAATTTTCTTCTTCCAGCTAAACAAAACAACACTTAACCACTTTTTTTTTTAATAATAATACTACCTCAGGTTAAGAGATTTTTTTTTTTGTGTAGTTAACACTAGGAAGAAATCATAAAAATTTACATAAAACTTTAGAATTGCTCACAATATGGACAAGCTGGTTAAGAATAGCTACTCGAAGGTGGAAGCACATAGAATTTTTAGAATTTGTTATAAGTATTAGTTTCGGGGAGGTTGCTGGGGGTTTTGGGTTTTTTTTTTGTTTAAGACAAGTATGTTTTTGTAAAAATGGAACTCAAATTCAGTTAAAACAGACTACTTGCAACCACCCCTTCAGTCTACAGGCTGTTGAGGAATATCATCATTAATTTTTAATGTTTCTTTTGTCTGTTGCTGCATAAAAGGACCCAAGCAGGAGAAGAAACTGACTTGCAAACGCTACAAAGGAAGGCTGGAAAATTTTATCCTGGCTAACGGTTCTTTGCTACGGTATTAATGCACATTAAGGGAAAAATCCAAAACAGAGCACATAGCCTGTCAAGCTGTTCACTCAAACCACTTAATCTGCGAGGATAACCAAGATTTAGGAATGAAATAAAACCTTATGCTAACAGACCCACGATTATGGTTCTCGGACACTAAGTGGAAATGCAGAGACGTGAATGGAAATGCAGAGAAATGAATGGATTGCTTGAAGCAACAAGCACCCCCTGAACCCTCTTTACTGCGGGTGCTGCTGGGTTGAGGTTTTTAAAAGATTATCATAAACGCTGTCACTTCTTTACTCAAGTTCTCTGGAGCCAGAGTTTGAAATACCCCCTGGGTATCTCTAAATCGAAAGCACCTCCTGATGCTCCCCTGCGGCACAAATGACATCTTATTTACGCTTTAAAACCACCAATTTCCCCCGCTCGCCAGCCAGCAGGACTTATTCTTTCGGGGGAAGAGATGGCCGTGTGAAAGCCACACCACGCAGGGCTCACCCAAGAGTCATTCCCTACTTAATTTGAACAAAAAAAGAAAAAAAAGGGAGGGGGGGGAAGGAGAAATGGGCCTTTACAAACGCAGCGGTCACATTCCCCCTTCCCTCTCCTCCACCCCCCCCAAAAAAATGCAGATCAGAGAGAGGGAAGGCATCCAGCCCGGGGCCCCGAGAGCCGTCGGTATGTGCGAGCAGGGTTGCAAAGGGAAGGGGAAGGGAGAGAGAGAGGAAAAAAAAAAAAACATGAATGAATAAAGAGGGAGGAGCCTGGGAAAACCCCTCTGCAACGCCGCACCGAACAAAGCGCTGCACACATGCCGGGGGGAAGGGGGGGCGGCCGCAGCCCCGCACCCTGTGGGGAGCGGAGCGGCCGGGGCTGGGCGGCAGCACCACCTCCTCTCCCCCCGCAAAAAAAACCTGGCTGCCAAGGGGGGAGGGGGGGGGCTGGGGGGGCAGCCGGTGCGCCCGGGGGAGAGGAGTCCCGGAGGGGGAGGAGGGGGGTGGGAGGGACGGGGAGGAGGGAGGGCTGTGGGGGATAAGAGGTGGAAGGGGGATAGGGGGGTTAAAAGGGGGACAGGGGAGCTGGAGGCGGGGATAGGGGGTTAAAGGGGGGAATAGGGGGGATAAAGGGGGGAATAGGGGGTTGGAAAGGACGGGGAGGGGGGAGAACAGGGTGGGAGTATGGGACGGATGGAAGGGGGTGGATGGTGGGGCAAAAGAGGGGTGGGAAAGGGGGATGGAAAGGGGTGTATGGGGGGAAGGCAGGGGAGAAGGGGAGGAGGATGGAAGGGAGGATGGGGGGACGGTAGGGGGACGGCAGGGAGGATGGGGGTAGCATAGGGGGAGGAAAAGAGGATGGGAGGAGGACAGAGGAATGGAAGGGAGGATTGGGGGGGGGCACGGGAGGGTGGAAGGGGGGGCGAGGGGGAGGGGTGAAAGGGCAGACGAGGGGGGCGGAGGGGGAGCGGGGCCTGCGGTCCCCGCCGGCGGGGGACACGCATTACGTTGTGGCTGCCGCAGCTCCGCGCAGAGAGAGGGGGGCGGCGGGAGCGCCCGTCCCGCCCCGCACCCCACTCCCCCGCGGCGCCCCCCGAGGTCTCCCCCCCAACCCCCGGCCCCCGGCGCCCTCCCCCGGCTGCAAACCTGGCGGAGGGGCCGGCGCGGCGGCTGATGGCGGCGGCGGGGAGCGCGGCGACCCCTGCGCGGCGGCGGCGGCGGCAGGAGGAGAGGGAGGAGGAGGAGGAGGAAGGCGGGAAGGGGGGTGGGGGGGGGAAAGCCGGCAGCCTCCTTCACTTGACAACCTCAAACACAAACATGACCCAGCGCTGCCGCCGCGCACACACACAGAGCCCGGCACCCACCCCCTCCTCCTCCTCCTCCTCCTCCTTCGTGCACCGTCCCCCCAGGGCCGGCCAAGGCGCCGCCCCCCTTCGCTCCGCAGCCCCCCCAGCTCCTCCCCTCCATGTCCCACGCTGGAGCAGACCGACCCCAATCCAACAGACACACACACCCGGCGATCCACGGGACACACACAATACACGGGGAGGGAGCATCCCCCAGCAAGCGGGAGGGGCGGGCTCAGCGCATCCGCCGGGCTCCCCCCACCGCCATCACCCCCCCAGTTCTTCCCCTGGCGCCCCGGTCACTGGCGGGGGGAGGGGCGCGGGGGGAGGAGGAGGAAGAGGAGGAGGAGGAGGGGCGGGGGGGTGTTTTACCTTCTCTCACTTTCTATTGCAGGAAGCGGGGCCGGAGCAGTGACGTCACCGGGTCTCCCGGCCCCGCCCCCTTTCCCGGCCCCGGGGGGGGCGGGGGGGCGGAGGGGAGGGGTCACCGAGGGGGTTTCCTCGCGGCCCCGGGGGGAGGGGCGGCTTTCCCGCCGCCGCCGCCCGATCCCCGGCTGAGCGGGGGCTGCGGGGGGGGGGGGAAGGGCGTCCGTGTGTCTGTCCATGCGTGTCTGTCCGCGTGTCTCTGTGTCTGTGCGTCCATGTGTCCGTGTGCGTGTCTATCTGTGTGCATGTGTCCAAGTGTCTGTATGTGTCCGTGTGTCTCTGTGTGCATGTCCATGCGTCCGTGTGTCCATGTGCGTGTCTGTCTCTGTGCATGTGTCCAAGAGTATATGTGTGTCCGTGTGTCTGTGTGTCCATGTGCATATACGTGTGTCTATCTGTGTGGATGTCCATGTGTCCATGTGCATGTCTATCTCTGTGCATGTTTCCAAGTGTCTGTCTGTGTGTGTCCATGTGTCTGTGTGTCCACGTGTGTGCCTGTGTCCATAAGTCCAGGTGTCTGTGTGTCCATAAGTCCAAGTGTCTGTGTGTCCATGTGTGCGTCTGTCTCTCTGCATGTGTCCAAGTGTCTATCTGTGTGTCTGTGTGTGTGTCCGTGTGTCTGTGTGTCCATGTCCATGAGTCCATACGTCTATGTGCATGTCTGTCTGTGTGCATGTGTCCAAGTGTCTGTGTGTCCATGCATCCATGTGTGTCTGTCTCTCTGCATGTGTCCAGGTGTGCAGTGTGTGTCCCCACGTGTCTCTGTGCATGTGTCAGTGAGTGTGTCCCTATTTCCTTGGGCACTTGTGTCTGTGTGCATGTGTCTGTGTGTCTGTCTCTGTGTGTGCCTGTGCGTGTCCATCTGAGTGCGTGTGTCCACGCGTGCGTGTGTCCATTTGCCCGTGTCCCTGTGCGTGTCCATCCGTCTGCGTGTCCGTGTGTCCGTGTCCAGGGCAGAACTCACCGCCGCCCCCCCCCCCCCCCCCCCGCCGCCCGCTCGTCGCGCTCCCCCCTGCCACGGCCCGGCCCGCGGGGCCCCGGCCCGGCCGGACACACACACACTCACACACACGCAGACAGACAGACAGACAGGCAGAGCCGGGGCTGACGTGTAGATCCCGGAGATTCCTCCCCGTGCTTCCCGGCGACACTCACCGCCGCCGCTCGCTCTGGGTGCCGGAGCCCCTCTGCGAGGAGGGGGCGGGGGAGGAAACGCGAGCGAGGAGGCGGCTCGGTGCTCCCGGCGCCCCTTTTTTGGCACGGGGCTGGGGGGTTCCCGCATCGGCTCTGCGTGTCCGCCCCAGGCGGGGTCACCCTGCCCGCTGCCTGCCTGTCTGTCTGTTCCCCAGGGCGAAGTGCGAGGAGAGGGTCTTTTCATAGCTCAGTTTTAACCTGACAAAAAAAAAAAAAAAAAAAAAAAAAGTCTTGCCAACTTTTCATCGCCGCTCGGGTTTTCCGTCACGATTTGGAGCCAGCACGTGATGTCTTTTGCAAATAAAGCCCATTAAATATTTCTTACACCACCTCTCCACGCTCCCCTGGCACCCCTCGCACTCAGCCTGTGAGCGCTTTGGCTGCCCTGCATCCTTCTTGTGTAAGAGCAGGGCCTGCCTTAGGAGAACGTGACCACCATTTCCAGATGTCCTGTTTTTCACAGGGCCTGCTTTCAAACTGTTTAATTATGCAGGGTTTTCATAGGACAGGTGAGTACTTTCATCACCGTTTTGCAGGGGACAAAGCGAGACGGGAAGGCATGGAGAGCTGCAAAGTAGCTCTTTGCAGAGCTGGGTACAGACACAAGCCCTCTTCTGCCTGAGCTTTTAGCCACAGGCACGATCTTTGGGTTATTTTTCCTCTTGAGTTCACTTAAATTACATCTTAAAACCATTTGACTTACAAGGGTGGTGGATTCTCTGCTTGTGAGCAAGCTGCCCTGCTTCATGCCTGGAAGCAACAGCAGTATTCACTACACAGAAGGCAAAAGTAAGAGGACAACCTGTTTTTGCAGTCCTGGCTCGTCTGCAACTTGGCAGTTTGGGCGAGACTTATTCGTGACAGAATTAGATATTTATGGAAAAATCAGACCCCAAAAGATCATCTTCAGGGAGAAGTGTTGTATTCTACTGCTTCTCTAGTTACATGAGTAATGGTTTTCTTTTGTTAGAGGCTGTGCTTGTCTTCCCCCTCTGGTTCTTACACATAGGGATCTCACTTGCTAAATAATAGAATCGCCATTAGTCTGAATACACCAATATGAATGTGAACCTGGAGGTGCCATAAGCTTAGCATATCAAGTCTGACCATTCAGAAACCTGAGATCAAGTGACCTCTTAAACTAGGTCTGGACCTATAGTTGTTCTATTCATCTGCCTCGCCACCAGTCTATCCCACTGGCCTTTGCAGTACGCAGCCTCTGGCTCCTTCTGCTACTCACTGTTCAAAAGCTTCAGGTTGTTGTCACCTGAGTCATCAGGGAGGAAGCATCAGATGCTGGCCCTTCCTCACAAGATGTCTCAGAAAAAAGGATCCACTACAGCTGCTGCTGAAGAAAGTCCTGGGTCACCTGAATAAGTTTGAAATAGATCCTCCAATGTACAAGTTGAAATGAAAGACAACGGTGAACCCCCTGGAGCTAACAGGAAACTGTTCTTCCACTAGAAGTCAAACTGCATCCCACCTAGCAGCTGAAAATCTAGCCCTCTCACTGCATGGATATGCAGGGCAGTATAATAGGTGCCCTTCCTCTGCAAACAAGCACAAGTAGTGTCTTTACAAGAATGACTCAATGAGATGTCAGAGGAGACAGGTCCCAAGGGAGGCATGGGGCACATTAGATGGTGGCAGCTGATCCACCCCTGACCCAGTTTATGTCACAGGACAAAGCACAGAAATGAAAGTCTGGCTCCATGAGGTTATTCCCACGGCCATTGGAAGAAAATGACTAGAGGCAGCTGTGAGCTGGTGACACTTCTCAGCCTGCTCACCTCTAACAAGCAGAGGTAGGGTCCAAAGAGCCAGCCCAGTTCAGTCTTCCTCCAGCGGACTCTCCTTCTTGCTCCAGCAAGTAGAAAATACAGTCCTGAGGGCAACCTTGAGAAACTTGGAAAAGACAGCAATACCAGGCTGTTTATCCTGGGCAGAGCACTTCATCTTTTTCTGTCTGTTTTTCCATCAGCAAAAAGGAAGTGCATACCCACTCAGTAACACACTTTAGGAAAAGTGCTGTGGATGATTGCTAGTAGGAGGCACATAGTAATCTTCTCAAACCTGCAAATGAGGGAAATTCTTTAAAAGTTTTCAGTGAGATCTAAAGTGCCACATCAATATGCACACTGAAAGAAGTCCTTCATGGCAGAACGTAGGATACCTCTAAAATTTCTCCTAAAAGGAGCCCTATAGGATACAGATTACCTTTAAATGACTGGGTGTATATCCAAGATTATTAAAGCTCTTTTCTCTCTTGAACTCCACGGCATTTTCAGGAAGACACTTATTTCTAAGCATCCTCTAGATTTACACTTGAAAATACTACGCTGAGAAACTGGTGTTTTGTGATTGCTCACAGGTATTTTATACCTTAAATATATTAAATGTGTATATAATATACCATAAATATGTATTTTATTTATAAATACATGTACATACATACTCTAGGCTCTCAAGAAACCCTGTTACATTAGGTGCTTATAAATAATACATTGTTAAGCACCCCATGATAAATCTGTAGTTCAACGGTATGTGATTTTGCTAGAATTATTGGTATGTATTGAATGTGAAACACTGTGGTAAATTTAACTATGCTGAGCATCAAATGTGACAGTTTTGTATTGTACATTATATCCTGACATGCAGGATATCCTGACTGAGCAGCTTTATTATTAAGGCTTCAGGGAATTTTTGAGGGAACTTCTGAAGTTCTGAGAAGAAAAAAAAACTACAACTGAGTGCTATTTCTCTATAAAAGTTGAGATTTTTCTCAGAGAAGGGAAATTCCGTAAGTAGTCTGTGTTGAAATGAAAATTCATGAAAATTTTGACAAACTAACTGCCGTCTGTTAGCTTGCGTTCTGAGGCTCCTCATTCAGCACATTCAGATGAAAGTCAGAGGATCTTGGCTTACCTGTTAAAAGCCAGTGTTCAGAGCAGTTCCAGGGCTTGCCCCTCCTGCAGTGGGGCCAGAGAGATAGGGCAGCATCTGCTCCTGCGAGGGCAAGTAATTTTTCCCCTTTTCTCCAGCAGTAACTGTCAGCCCAGATACTTGTACCTCTCCCTTGTCAGCAACAGCCAGACGCTTTCCTGGAGGCAGATGAAAACAACAGCAGGGACTTAGCTGTGCACTGCTCCCTGAAGCTGCTCCAAGCATGGAGCAGGCCCTGGTTGGGGCATTTTGCATGGCAATGTCCTGTATCTCCTTCTCTTGCAGGATGCCTTAAAGGGAGGTTGCTTTTGTCTTGTCCCCTAAGTCAGAATAACCAGGTTGGAAGAGACCCACCGGATCATTGAGTCGAACCATTCCTATCAATCACTAAACCATGCCCCTTAGCACTTCATCCACCCGTGCCTTAAACACCTCCAGGGGAGGTGAATCAACCACCTCCCTGGGTAGCCTGTTAGAATCATAGAATAACCAAGTTGAATTGGTTTCTTCCAAGTTGGACAAATTGGCATTATATAATGGAAAGGAAAACGTTCCGCTGAGGAATTTTGACCCAGCCTTACTTTTTACTTTATATATATATACGTAGCAGCTCTATGTGTTGGTCACTGGTGTGGACCTGGCACCAAGGAAAGGTGCAAATCTGACCAGCTTCAGATTTATCAAGTATTATGGGGAACAATTCACTGATAGATCTTCACCTTTTTTCCAAGTTTTATTAGCGATACATTTCAATGCACTTCATGGATGCCACATCTAGTTATTTACACCACATTCATCTTAAAAGATTATCTCAGACAAGAATACCTCTGTTTAAGATGCTATGCTAAAATTTGCTTTGGTGACTCTTTGTCCTTCCCCCTCCCTCGAAGAGCCCCAATGTCTGTGGTGCTCCCTCAGGGGTAATTCACAGAACTTTTCCAGCACCAGCTCCTCCAGGCAAGGGAAGGAATCCTCACCCTACCAAAACCACCACCACAGCCTGTCACCAGCCTTCTTTCCCCGCAGCACATAAGGCCTCACATATCTGGTCATAGGACAAGAGATCAGCCAGAGTAAGGCACACACAGGAGGTTGCTCTCTATCAGAGTCTCTTTGAGGTCTCCTTTGGTGCTGCAAGCTCTGGTGAGACTAGTGCTGTGCCCACACCTCATGCAGCATCCTCCCTGCAGAGAGACACGCGAGGCCAAGAGCAAGAGACTCATCCTCAGCACTTTGCAGGCTGGCTGTGCTCCCTGCCTGGCCAAACCCTCCATGATGGCATGCCAAAAATATAAGGAGAAAAAGAGACAGGAATTAAAACAACCAGACTGGTTAAACCAGTGCTGCCTTTTTCTTCAAAAGGCAGCCCCAGTGCCTGGCATATGTTGTGCCCATGCTGCTGCTGACCTGCACTGAGCAAGAGGAGGAGGAGGCTGGACCACTGCCACGTGATGAATGCCTTGGACTCAGCACGCCACACATCTAGCTATGGCTTTGTGGGATGTGACATTAAGCCCGTTTGGGAGGGAGAAAATTGCAACGCAGGATTATGAGATCTGGAATGGAGGATTTGGGAGAAAGCAAAAGCTCATCTTCACTGCAAGATATGATACCATTGGGGTTATATTAAAGGGCTGAGCCAGCTTAGATTCCCTTCTTCCTCCCAGAGATGGAGCTCACCCAAGGCCGTAAGCACAGTCTTCTGTCCAAACACAAGGCAAGTTTGAGCCTGGGCTGGTGCTCTGAAGTTAGCATAGATGCAGCCATGAAAAGCTAGTCCCAGAGCTTTAGGCTTTCCACTGAAAATCACTTCTCTCTCCTCAGGAAGAACTGTTTCTCTGTAGGTAAGCAGACCCTGTACTTTTGCAGCCCTTTAACTCCCTTACATCCTCGTATTTTTACTCCTAACTGAGCTAGACAGGTTTCTTGCCATCTTTGAACTTTTTTTCATTAGGTTGCTCATATTCCACTGCATCTCCTCTTCACCTCAGCTTACCAGTTCACTCTGATCATTTAAATACAGTTTGGTTTGCCAGCATTTTTTTGCTAAGCCTTTTATTTTATCTGTTAAAGAAACAGAAGACACAGGCACTTAATACAAATTCAGCTTGCCAAGATGCTTTCAGTGGTATGCTTTTTCTATATATTCAACCATAAACACTTTAACATATCTAAATGTTTAGAAGGCATTTCATCCTGTGCCTTCTTCCCCAATTATATTTGCCATTCAATGGCACGCTAGTATTATGTTTGCCACAGACACATGTGGGAGAGGTCTTTTAAATATCATATTCTGAGCACTTTAAGTTAGCTTAGCAGCTCAAAGGTTGCAGTGTTAATGATGTTTTGCTTATTTCCTTTTATTTTCTCTGGAAATGTCTTCCCTTGCCTGCTTCCCAGTGCAGATGCAAATACAAGAAGTCCACAAAGAGGGGGAAAAAAAATAAATCCCCATTCTATTGAAAAAAAAATCTCAGATTAAGATTTCTTTGTTTACTGGGAAGTTTACTTTGCCGGCCATATTGCAGATCATTAGGTACAGACCAATAACAAAGCTTCAATTACCATTAGCCTTGCTCCCCCAGTGATGAAGTGGCATTCAAATAATACATGGACTATTTGCAGTGGTGCATCACAAGCCATACGTATAGCACCTTTTGTAAACTGTGGTATTTCTAGCACAAAAATATGTTCAGTCTTCCTTAAATCCAAATGGCTATAGCAATAACAAAATGTACAGGTTTGCTTTGAATCATTTTGGTGTCTTTCTGTTAATAACCCTGCTGTGTAATTTCCCTGCTTCTAGGGTCTCCTGAAAAAACATTTCCTCCAGCTGTGGACACTGATTTTGCTAAATTATATCTTTATAAACTAAGACTAACAAGTGTCAGGCTCCAATGCTAAGGAGCGTAGAAAATTTCCCAAACACACTTTAGCAAACAAATGCAACGTTAAAAACACAGCACTTGCAGTCTTGCATCTGTCCCAAAATTTCACAAAGCCAACGCTGTAAAAACCATGTATCTCATTTTCAAAAATTCTATCACAGCAGCATGACTGTGTCCTATACCCATTTTCACACATCAATAAACAATTACCCACATAGTGTACAAGACAGAGGAAAATGAGGCGTGGGAGAGCAACAGTGCTATAAATAAGAGACCTGGTTCAAGGCTGGCTTCTCACTGCAGTAAAGAGAGAAATAATTTGGGTTTGGTCTTTCAGAGATCTGCCAAAGCCTGCTCAGCATCCCGAAAATCTGACATACAGCCCCGATTCCCCACCTGGCCAGGCTCTTGCTCCAGGCTGGCTTGGTAGCCTCTGCTTAGGCTTGTCCAGGTAGCTGCACATTACACCCCTTCCAGAAAGGTGGGCCATGGGCTCGTCACATCCTAGATGAAGTCCCTTTTCACCAAGAAAAGATACGAGGTTTCACAACTGGCTATATCTTCTATTTAAACACTGTGGTGTCTCGAAAGGCATGCTCTAGGGTGTAACAGCTGGCCTCAAAGCTGTTTGTCTGTTGGCTTAAAAAGTGGCACAACAGAAAGAGCACACTTTGTTTCTGTCAGAGGTAAATAATTCCCCAGCCTTGGCTTTAAAACAAGCACTGAGGTCTCTCCTACATCACAGAAATATGGCATATATCTTATTTTCATCAAACAGTGGAACAGCCATATTGATGATTTAAATTTGCCTGTGTTTGCGGAGTGGGGAATCTGACACTGATGCACAATTAAGCTTACAGATAATCTTGTAGCAACACATGGAAAAACAAAGGTTAAGACACCAGATCCTCCTCTGGCTTAAACTGGCATAGTTTCTCCGAGATACACATTTGTATTATTGCCATAGAAATCCTACAGGAGGAGTGGTGCCCAGCCTGTAAGAGACCAAACGTGGCATGCATTCAGCTCTTAGAAATACTGAGTTTGACAGGGGTGACAAAAGCCCAGGTCGATACTTGACCAGAAGAAACCCAGCACAGGGGCCCGGCCATGTGAGGCAGATGCTGGGTATAGATAGGAGAGGAGCTTGCAGCTCAACTCCCTAAAGGCTTCAGGCACCACTGTGCAGAGTATGTAACACAGCTGTGAATCCCTCTCTAGAGAGGTATTTCCCTTGTGGAGTAATTTTGCCTGTGCCTATCTTCAGGAAAGAATTTGCATGTCTGTTAAGTCCCACTAATGCCAGTGAGTACTCTCTAGTAAGCTGGAGCATTTGCTCAAGGTCTTCTTGTATCAAGTTTCACAGGCATCATTTAAACACGCGAGTTATCCTCCTTGGCTTAGTAGGACCACTCATGCCTAGAGTCTCTGATGATCTTGCTGTAGCCTCAGCAGTAAATTTCAAACAGAAAAAGAAAGTGAATGTTATCAAATCAAAGAAGTTCACAGAGAACTGAAACATAACTGAATCCCTCCTCCCCCCACCAAAGGATCCATTTTACATATCTGATCCTGTGAATAGCTTGCACGATGAGGCATCGAGATCAATGGGGCCAACTAACCACAGGTTGTGCTTTTGGTTGAGTCAGAGGCATTGTCTGCAAATATTCAGAGCCAGTTCTGCAATGTTCCTCCATGCATGATCTTATTATCAAAACTGTAGTGTCGTTCTGGTGTAATGCTTTAATCTCTGCTAAAAAACACAACTGCGCATTACTTTTGTTGTCTCTTAAACAGAAATACACAAAGCTGTAAAAATCCTTCTAATTATGTTTAAAAACCAATCACATTCAAACCAAAGCTGATGCCAAGAACATTTTAATCACACAAACCAAGAGATGGAGAAACACTTCACTCCACCGCTATGAACTGCAGAATGAACTACGTGTGATAATTTCAGTCTCATTTATGGAAGCCAGACTCATGGTACCCACCTTTGCATCTCTCCTTTTTTCTCCAAGCTCTTGTTTTTCATTACCTTTTCCACATACACACACATTTTAATTACTTTTTCACTCCTTACTCCTGTTCCCAAGGCCCATCTCACTGGTGTGTGTCTTGTCTCTTTATCCAGTTCTTTCCCACACTACTTCTCTGCCAACTTCAAAGCACTTTTCCTTATCTGGGTTACATGAGGAGACATATGGGTTCCACCTTATTTTTCCCTGATCTGGATGAAACTTTTGGGAAACTGCAGGTTAGAAGAGGAAGGACTGAATCTTCATTCACTCACTTCTGTATCATACTCCCTCTTTGGGAGTATCATACCTCCTCGTTTGGTGTATGCCTCCTAAGCAGCTGTCAACAGGAACAGAGAGAGATGAAATGGAGGTGCAAGCAACTGTTCTTTGCTTTAAAATTTGGGACAAAAAAGCAAATCAAAAGCTGATTCTGGAAATCTACTGCAGAAACACCATCAACTGCAGACTCCCAGTCCTCTTGACCTATAAAACACAAGTATGTTGTTCTAACTGGTAAGAAACGGCAAGTGCGACCCAAACACCTAGCTCAGGAAACGTTCACATGAAACACATCTGTGCTTGTTTCTTACATACACAAGCAATGCTTCGCAGGCTCAAGCCCATGAGGTGAAACATTAAGTACAAGATTACTATTATTTGTGGGCAAAGTCTAGCCAAATCTGAACCACAGATCTTCACATCTGAAAATAAAAGCATTATCTACATTTTCTCCTGTGTTGCAGTTGTTGCAGCAATGCTGCCAGAGATTTCTGTTCCTTACCCCTGCCTTCTTTTGCCACTTTCCTGCCTCCAGAGGAAAAGGAGCCAGTGAGATGCAACTCCTTCATTGGACAAGAGAGATAACTTTGGTTACAGCACTTCCACAGAGTGAACCTCAGTCACCATCTTCTGTCATTTTGGTAGCAATGTCCACACTAGCTCACCTCTACACACTTACAACATACTTGAAGAGTGTATCAGAGAGCAGGTTTGTTCCTCAAGGGATAGAAAGCCAGGAGCAGAGGCCTGAGGTGATCCCACAGCCTGGACTAAGCCAAGCAGGACAGGCCCAGAGACGGTAGCCAGGTCCAATCCAGAGTCCAGACCACAAGGCAAAAGCACGGTGAAAGGGCAGCTCCAACATCAAGCCAAGAAGCCAGTTCACGAGTCAGTTCCAGTGATGTCCAGGTAGGGCCATGGCAACAAGACAAAGCCAGGTTCAGGCTAGGAAATCAATCTGTGTGTTGAGCTCCAGAGTATGGAACTACCATAGCCAGCCAGAACTGGGGACCAACATTTCTCCAAACAGCTCAAGGAGGGAATGATAGGCTCTAGGTGAACTTAAAGGGTTTCTGGGCCCTTGTAAGGTGGATGGGTAGAGGTCCCAGGTGAGGATGGTCAGGGCCGTTAAGGAGTGTTAATGCTGTCAGGAACCTGAGGGAGAAAATGAGCAAAAGAAATTGCAAAACGTTATTTGTGTATATGTAACGGATACATGTATGTGTCTGTATAGTGCATATATATCACCATGTTAGCATTCTGTTTCTTAAGTCCTTTTCCTTCATTTCCAAGCATCTGGCTTACAGTTTTAGAGCCCCTAAGTTTTTGAAAAGACCTTAACTCTAAACACGTATCTGATGCCACACAACAAACAAAAGATTAAGAAGTTAAAGAAAGCAACATCTGCAATAAAGGGACTGCAAGTACTTTTAAACAAAACTTCCAGCTGCAAATAATATGGCCTACATTCAAGTTTATATCCAGGCTACATTAAAATCTCCTAAAGGACTTTTTAGTTTGCCTGGATAGAAATAATTATAAAACTGGAAAGAATTCTTCTACACTTCCTACATCTTTCCTACATCCTTTCTTTTTATTTGATTACTGCTTTCTACTCCCACTACTACCTGTTATGTTTACTTTTTTGCCTATATTCCCAAAATTGATTCTTCTTTTGATCTTTCTGTTCCACAGAGGTAAGCTTTCCAAGCTACTCTCTATTATTTGTGCACTCATAGTCCTTCCTAAGTTAAAAATCAACTGAAAAATTAATTCACGTGCTATTTGCCTTATCTCTGCTTTTACTAGTATCTGACACCATGTTGGACTCCACACAGAGTCCAGAATTTACATTCCCAGGACTTGCCCTTGTCATTGGTCGGACTGTTACAAGGAGAGTACAGGTGGAGATACACATACAGGATCAGACTTGCAACTGTTGGGCTTCCTGGGACAAGGTTATAGTCTAATTATCGCACAGTGAGGAACTTCAGGGCTGCTGAAAATGTTTATTAAATATAAAACAATTACTTTTTTGAGTAACTTCCTTTACCTCATATCCCATCTTAATTTTGTTTTTCTCTGTGTTTGCAGTCTTTTTTTTATGCCATAATTATTCCTGGTCAAATAATCTGAAAGTTTTTAAAACATTTAATTTTGCAAATGCTCCCACACAAACTTTCTTTTATAGAGTTCAGATACTACATTTATTCTTTCCTTTTCATTGCAAATCTGTGTAATTCAATTTTAATTTAGTTTACATTGGAATTTTTTAATATTCAAAATCCCATTCATGCCAATAATAAAAAAAAATACTATCACTCCGCCAACAGTCCAGGTTGAAGTCAGCTGGATTTCAGGTCTGTGGAAAAATATCTTCCACTAGCTCTACTTTTTCACCGGTGATTGTGTAAATTAGAGTTTACAGCTCCTGCTCTGCCAGCTGAAGGGGTTGCATGGACTTTCGCTAAGCTGCTCCACTGCGTGTGGGCTAGTTCAGACTGCTGTCTTGGCTGGCTGAAGTTAACTGAGTTAATTCTGTAAAGAAGCAAATGTTGTATGTAAATGTATTTCCACCTGCTGGCAGATCAGTGGCAATGGTGACCTCTGGCATAGGAATGATAACCAGTACCTTGCGGCTTCACCCAGCAAAGTAAATGTGCTTATGACCTAACTCAACTGAAAGCTGGGAAGCAAGAATGCTGCAAAATCTGCCTTAAGCTTTGAAAAGAGAGATGGGTGACAAAGAAGAATGGTGCAAGGTACTGCATGTGAGCATTGTGGGACGCAACAAGCAATCGCACAAGGCAATTCCCTCTGGGTTTTTCTGGAAAACGCGTGTATGGAGCCAGCATAGAGCAAACCCTCCCAGATCACATAGAGGACTCAACAGAACTTCAAAACCATCTATGCAGACAAGTTATTCAAGGGTGATTCATGACCACTAGCAGGAGGGGATTATCCAGGGAAAGAACAAGGGCAGTTTCATTTTCTGAAACAACTTGAGGAAAAATGAATCAGATTCAGACTCTGGCCACTGTGAGTGGACATCATGCTCTGAGCCACAGAGAGTGGCGGCTGCATATCATGTCTCAGTGGAGGAAATCTGAAATATTTTAGAAACTACAGTGCAGCCCATGGCTTTTACACCGATAATTTCATGTAGGAAGAAGGTCTGGGCAGGGACAGCAGTTACGCACATCCAGGAGCACTTCATGTTGCACGAGCGTGGTTATATCAGGCCAGAGACCTCACATCTGAGTAACCTGAGCTGAGGACAGTGGAAAAAGAAAACCAAGCCTGATGGAAAGAGCACTGTATGTGCATGTTTGTATCCAGGCAGCTTCTTGCACCCTTTTCCATCTCCATAGTTATGGAGGGGCTGCCAGGATCCAGCCTTCAATAAAAGGCATCTGTTTCTGAAGTGAAAACCGGCGCTTAGTTGCTGACAGCACACAGTAACTCTACACATCAGTGCAGAGCAGGAAATGAAAAACGCCTTTTCTAACTAGGTTATAATGGCAATTTTAGGTAGATGGAACATTAGCAGTGGATGCCAAGCTGGAAGCTGGCCACCCTGTTGGCTTTTCAGCAGCAGCTTTGGTCTTTGGAAGCTTTTCACAGACTGACAATGCTTCAGAAGAGTCTACTTTTGTCTGGGATTACAAAAATCAATTGCACCACTTGCACATAGCATGAATGGCTACCATGTGGATAGCCGTTTCAACCAACTGACATTTTTTCCAGGTTATCACATCCAGCATGCCACAGGAAGCTTTCTTCCAGCTTTATGGTACTGTTTATCAGGAGACTGTTTCTATTTTTAAACTCAGGCTTTTTTATTTTCAAAGGAGAATAGATCATTTTTCTCCCAACAGGCAAAATCAGTTTCCTCAGGGAAGGTTTATGTGCTCGTAATATGTCCCAGGTCCCCTTAGTCTTGTAAGCCATTTCAAAACCTGCACACAATACATGTCCTACTGTAGTGTTGCACCTCTTGTTGTCTTTTAAACATCCACAAAAGGGATCTTAAGACGTAACAAACTTTCAATCTTTCTTCCAGTGCAGAAAAGACATACCAGTTGGTGGAAATTATAGTTCTGCCAATGTTGAACTTCCTTTCCATTGGTAACTCTTTCTTACACTTAGCATTTTATACATGAATATTACCCAAGGAACACTGCAGCAGAGGGGCTCTTTTCCCAGCTCAGCCCACATATCTGCTCTGCAGCCTTTTGGAATAACAGAGTACTCAAAATGTCCTGAAAGCCATCCGGCTTCACTCTGGGGCATTTGCCTAACTTGCTACCACAAAGTTAGCAGAGCATCTTGTACATCCTTATATCTTTTCTGACGATGCCATAAGGATTAAGACTAGGACATTCCCAATGCCAGTCAATGCTTGGTTGCTGCACAAAGCCTGTTTTGTTTGCTCCTCCTTTCTCAGGGCTACCAGCAGTTTGGACAAATCAAAGAAGCTTCAAGGCTCTAGTTTAAGTTAGGAAACTTAGGTTTTGTCCAGCGCTGACCTAAAATTTGGTGTGTAAGCACAGCTTCAAAAAACACATTTGCCTTTTCCACTTCCACTCACAAATTATGCCTTGTATCTGATGCAGAGTCTTGGGACACACTACTTAGCAACTCCATGGTAAATCAAACATATTACATAATGGTTTGATTAAAGGAAGCATTCCTCTTCAACTGAGAAACAGTTATGTCATGGATCTGCTCAGAAAGCTTTCCAAACTATCATTCATCCAACAGTCCAGAGCAGCTGTTAATATTTAAGGAGCACCAGAAGTTACTAAGTGTCTCTAAAATACCTATGGGATTTAAATGTTCCCTGTGAGGTCCAGTTGATAGACTCATAGTGATTCTGGCTGTGCCATAGGACTGATTCATCTGCTCCTTGAGTATTTCCTAGTGCACAGCGAAGAAAAGGTTGCAAAAATATAGTTTGCTGTGAAGTCATACATATGCATGCTACATATATATTTTATATAATGTGTATTTCTGTGTGTGCATATACACAAAAATTTGATCAGAAAACACTATTCAGGCTGTGAAGTTCACTGCTCAGTAGTCAAGAAACACCACAAGAAAGGTTACCCATGCTGCAATAGCCCCGTATATTGAATACTGGAGACCAACATCATGCTTCTTTGCTCTGGGTGAAGGCCACCCCATGCACTGCTTGTTGCTGAGGGTGGGACCTCCAGTGGAACGGAGTCAGGTGTGTTTTGATCACAGCTCATCCCAAGTAAGAGCCTACTGCCCTGGCCCTAGCACCAGCTACTTCATCAACCCTTCTCTGCCAGGGATATAATCACACTTTCTGATCTGCCAGCGCAACTCCATCTGTAGTCATTTCCCAGCTCAAATTATGTCAAACGATCTGTTGTTTGGGGAAAGGAGGGGTGTGCATGTATATACTTCTAAAGGGCAGGCAAAACAGTGCCCCGGCTAAGCCAGATCATTTTTACAAAACTGAGGAACAGTGAGACGTGCTATGCTGCTGGCAGATCTGAAGGGTCAACAACCCATAAGACAGGATCTGCTGCAGCCAGAACATTGTGTCTGATTGCACCATTAATGATCTCCTGTCCAATATTTCTTTTTCACCGTATTGCTCAAGGCATAGTACCAAAACCTTAGTAATGGTGCCATTCAAACCCTGTGGTGGAGACAGAATTACTAATTTCTATAACACTCACCACTGAAGTATCACAAATACCCATTCATTCATGAATTTTAAATGCGCAGTTTGATTTATTTTCAGAAGCTTTAGCATTATACAGCACTTTACTTGGTTTGGGGAACAACTTACTTTGACTTTTGTTACAAACATAAGCACCTGAAATCTGGTGCTTTCTTAAAGCACACTTTCTTAAATAAGCTGTCAAACTCTCAAAACTTGACTAACACAATATAGGAATTAGAGCAGAACCAAGGACAGATTTTTATTTTCCAAAGCAAGATACAGCTCTGACACAATCTCTAGTCTCCTTCCTCATCCCTTTTTTTTTCAGGCAATACACATTTGCCAGTTTCTATACTGAATAAAGCAGGGGACCCTGTAAACCCTGGATCTGTCCCAAAGTGGATCCATCCTGCACCTTCAGGAGAGTTCTGAGTAAAAAAGTATGTATGATAACGCAGTTAAAGGTATGTGTCATGGCTGAAAGGATTTTGCAACCTTAATTCTAGCATGGCCTGTGACTAAGAACTTGATATTTTTAAAGCATGTGTAAAGGAAAAAACCCACAAAATCACGACTGTTATTTCCTAGGTTTATAAAAGTCAGTTGAAAACCCAGAAATGTGCTTCTGTTGTCTCTCAGTACCCCAGTACGCAGGAAACTGCATAACATTCTTGAAGACATCTGCTGCATGAGCTGAAGGACAGCTTCCACCAGTGTTTGACCATCGTCCTTTATGTCTGACAGGATCTCTCTTTGTGTGCATGTTTGTGTATGTGTGTGACACTGGAAAGGATTAACCAAAGAAATACATGCTAGGAGCCATGTGCTCTTCTGCTTTTCCTTCCCAAGCTCTATTGAGTCTGTCCCACCCCACTACAATATTCCTGTTTTGATCCTTCTCTGTCTGTGCACTCCTTGTTTCTCCTTGCCAGTCACATCCCTTCCTTCCTCCCTCCTCTGGGCTGTGAGTCCCCATCCCAGGCTCCTTGCCCAACAATACTTTTCCCTTGGTGAGTCTCTTCTTTCCCTCAGTCCTTCTTCTTCATCAGCATCCCCTTTTTGTACAATCTCCTTGCCCTAGATGAATTCTCTACATTCTCATTTCTTTGCCCGTACAGTTCCAGCTCTGTCCCAGAGCTCTCCTCCTTAAAAGTCTCTCAGACCATCAGGGTCTCTCTGTAGACCCGTCATCAAGATCCAGTCTTCTGCCTTGTCTCATCCTAAATCCTGACCCCTGTCCCACTGCCAGACTGATTTTCCAATCAGTCCCATGCTGGTAAACTAGTTCTGTATCTCTTCTCCCAGCTCCCATTCATTTCTTTCTTTTCCATGAGGCTCCATCTCCTCATCAAGCTTGTAATCTTCCTCTTAGCTTCACATGTCTCATATATCCCTCAAGCCTGGCTCCCTGTCTCCCCTTCTACAAATTCTCCTCTCTCCAAACTGCTTGGCTGCTAGCATGTGGATAGATTACCAATGATGGAAAGAAGTGGGCTCTGAATATTACAGTAATTAGCTGTTTTTGAAAAAGCCTGCAGCAGGAACTACAGAAGCAGTCTGGTTTTGTCACCCCAGGCCTGAGTGGGAGCTGTTGCTGGCTCTGTCTATACAGACATCTTTACCAGATCTCAGACACCTTAAGTACCTTAGCATGTCAGCTGCACAAATAAAATTCCCTTACTTACTTACAACTTTGAGATACAGAGTTTGAGTTCTGGTGCTCAGGGAATGGCAGGACAGACCTTGGAGTCAGAGACATGGCACTCATACCATTTTTAAAAATAGACAGGACTATCTTTATCTTTCTAATACATTACGATAAAACCTGTACTGAGTATCAGTCACCTGCCTGTACTTACATTAGACACAGAAGAATCTCCTCCAAAGGCTGGACAGTCTAATTAGACCAAAAAAAACAAACCCAGCACACCAACCCCCCAAAACCCCAAACACTAATGGAAGTGCTATTGCTTTAGTGTAAGTTACTACTATTGGACATAGTCACTGCATGCTAATAGCTTGCTCTGCAAGGTCACGCAATGCTCTGAAAATCCCCTGAGGTTCCCTCCAGAGCAAAAGCCGAGAACCTGGAAGAATGCAATAATGAGCTCCCACCTGAACCAAAGAGCTCCTACATGCTTGTTTAATTTGTGATGCAAAAAAATGCCACATGAATTCTCTGCATTCACCTTCCCTTTCACCACTGCAGTTGAGCTAGGGGAACAATTTAGGCAACTTAGGGCTTCCCTTCCTAACCAGTGAGGTATGTCCGAGTTGAAGGTGAGGCTCAGCAGAGTGCAGGGGCCAAGTGAATAAGCTCTGCTGGGATCTGCAGTCTTGTTCTTGGAGATGACAGTAAGAAAAAACAGCAGGAGCATGGGGAGCTGTGACACAGGACAGAAAGTAGCAACAAAGGCGCTGGCTGGGGGAAAGCTGAAATGGCATCCTGTGGGCAAAGGTGGAAGTTATCCATTGGGTACAAGGGCTGGGAGGGAAAGAGCTAAGAGGCTGCTGGCTCCAATCGCATTGGTAACCATTGGCCTAGAGACAGTGGCAGCTTGCAGCAATTAATGTATTCCATTACCTCATGGTTTTATGCTTCAGATGCAGATTAATAGCATTCATTCAAAGAAAGAATGACATCATCTGCAGAAAATCCTTTCCAGTGTCACACAGTATTCTCTGGTTATTGCTGGTCTACTGGGTTAGTGATGGTGTTTCAAATTTTGTTTTGTTTTCCAATTCAAAAAAGTAAATCCTTCAATCCTCCATTCAAGCCTATTTGCTGTCCTTTTAACAGAGGAAGGAACTCTGCATCCAAATCTTTATTTCTGTCATCTCCAGGTGCTCCTCATGCATCCTTGGTGCATTATTTTTACGCATTTACACCCTTCTCCTCAAACTTGCTTTAGCAAAGCCTAGGTTGTAGCTAATTGGAGTGTCACAGCAGTGAGGTAAGCTTATGCAGATGTGCTGAGGCACTGAAGCTTGGGCTTGGAGCCTTGACCAACGCTTTCATCTTGTAGGTCTCCCTTTTTCACTGGAGGCCACGATTTCTCATTCCTACAACAAACCTTCTGCAGAGGTCTGGTGTGTCTTCATCCTAGCAATGGTCATCAGGGGATCTTTTTTGGAGGAAAAATAGTCATCAGACTCCTATACACCATTCTGTTTAAGCAGCGCAATGTAGCCTTGCGTATTTTTTTTTATGCCATGGTCTCATAAAACACAAATAATCTCCAATGATAATAGGGCAAAGGAAATGAGACACAGAATACTCTTTTAGATAGAAAAAAATCCCTCATATACTCATGCATAATCCGATATCAAAGAACTGCTTGAATTTCAGAGAAGTATGGTGTCTTCTCAGCTTTTTCACAAAGCTTCCATTAAACACTAGTTGAGTTTACATGCATGTAACAGGAGGACAATATACCTAAGAGTATATATAAAAAGTGAATGAATGAATCACATTCTGAAGATCTTATTGCTTTATTTTGTTTTCATTTTTCGATGCTTTTCTAATCTGAAACACACAATTAAAAGCATGTTGTGCTATCTGAAAGAATAGGCAGGGCTTACATATAGCTGTCAATTATCACAGAAGGTGCAGGGAAACATTCTGTAAAGCACTGTCTACACTATGCAAAAATGAAACCACAGCTATAGCTAAGCAAGCAATGTAATAATTACCCTGAAATCACCTGCTTGAATTTTCAAATGAATTCACCATGAGCCGGCTTAGGCTGAAAAATCTTTCTGCCCTGGCTTTGGGTGAGATAGAGTTAATTTTCTTCCAAGTAGTTGGTATAGTGCTGTTCTTTTTCTGGCAGCTTTCTATCAGTTTAATAGCATAGGCTCTTGGAGAAGGGTTACTTATAGGACCTTAGAGCTAGGAAGGTTTTCTGTGTGCCTGATTTTTGTTCCCTGCTGTGGCTGGCAGACATCCTGTATCTGAATCTGAATAAATGATAAGGCTCTGTCTTTTAAAAGGAGGGGGAGACAACTCTTCTTATTATTTCCCCTGAAAAGATACTGTCCATTTAGAAACCTAGTTTCCAGCTTGAGGTTTTCTTAGCTAACATTGTCCTTTAGCATCGATGATCTTTCCACTGTTTAACCAGTATTTATACACTGCTTCCATAATGCCTTGCAGTCTGGGCTTTGACAGGGTAAGCAAGCTAAACTTTTCTGGTCTTCCCCTGCAGCTTGACATGAGGTGGCAACGTGTGCTTACAGCCCAGAAGGCCAACTGTATCCTGGGCTTCATCAAAAGAAATGTGAACAGCAGGTCAAGGGAGGCGATTCAGCCTCTCTACTCCTCTCTTGTGAGACCTAGAATACTGTGTCCAGTTCTGGAATCCTCAACATAAGGATATGAAGCTGTTGAATGGGTCCAGAGGAGGGCTACGAAGGTGATGCAAGGGCTGGAGCACCTCCCGTGGGAGGACAGGCTAGGAGAGTTGGGGTTGTTCATACTGGAGAAGAGAAGGCTCTGAGGAGACCTTATAGAGACCTTCCAGCACCTGACGGGGCTACAAGAAAGATGGGGAGGGACTTTTTACAAAGGCATGGAGTGATAGGACCAGGAGCAATGGGTATAAACTAGAGAGGGGCAGATTTAGACTAGACATACAGAGGAACTCCTTCATGATTAGGGTGGTGAGGCACTGGCACAGGTTGCCCAGGGAAGCTGTGGCTGCCCCATCCCTGGAGATGTTCAAGGCCAGGCTGGATGGGGCCTCGGGCAGCCTGATCTAGTGGGAGGTGTCCCTGCCCATGGCAGGGGGTTTGGAACTAGATGATCTTTAAGATCCCTTCCAACTCAAACTATTCTATGAATCTATGGTTCTAAGGTTTCTAGATGGTCAAATGGTGGCAGAGGGAAGCAGACCTGTGTCGCAGTTTCCATCAAATGTCTGCCACCCCTCAAAAAACATAAATTCATAGTATTGTTCTGCATTGATGCAAGAAAATAAATTGCAGAGGGAGAGAGAAGACTACTTTCTAAGCTCCTGGCTGAACACCAGCACAACCCAGGGCATGTTAGGCCTATTTTTCAGAAATTTTAAGGACCATCAACCCTCATTGACTTCAGGCAGAGCTGGAGACGCTCAGACAAGGCTCTTAAAAGCATGATTTTGCTCTTGAGGTAGGTGTGGAGTGTGTCTGTGTTCACATGACATTCTAACAGGGCACCTCATGGCCTTAGGCACATTTAAAATTGAGAATGGTGGCAACATTTCACATACTTAATAACCTTTTTCCCTCTTCCAGTCACTTCAACTTGGCATGCCCATTCTCAGAGTGAATCTCAAGTACAGCACTTAATAGTTCTCTGCGGTCAGAAACTGTCTGAAGGGAGCATTTTCTGCCCATTGGAGAATGTTGACTCATCTACACTGAATCCTCTGAAGAGACTCTGATTACAGAAAATGTCCAGTTTTTGATTGCTATATGACCTCTTGCTTCCAGAGACCTTTCCCAGGGCTAGTGATCAGGCAATGGATGGATGGATCAATGGATGGATGGATGAAGTATGCATGTATGTATGCAAAAGAGAGGGAAAGGTCTGTCTTATGTAAGGGAACTAGATGAGTCACTGACATTTGCAATAGGTTTAGACAGTGCAATAGATGGGCTGAAGAAAATAGTGCCAAATGGCATAATTTTGACTGCCTGATGTTAATGCTGGAAGAAAGAAGGGGCTCACAAAAGGGAGAAGGAAACTACTAAGGTCCATGTTGTAGCATCAGGTCCAGAGAGAAGAGACTCTGTGTTCCTGAGAACATGGTCCCAGAAAGCACTCAAGAACGTCCCAGTATGATGAGAAAACTGAGGCATGATATGGCACATAGACATGTTATTGTTTTGCCTAGATCTGTATCTCTCTTGTGCGGCCTAAAATAAATAGTGTCAAGGGGGCGGTCGAGGGAGAGGGAGCGGGGATGTGGTTGGAAACCTCATGCAGAGGCTGCAGTATGCTCTTCAGCTATCACGTGTCCCTGAAGAGGCAATCTGCCAGAATACCCACAGAACTGGTGCTCTGGGAAAGGGTTTGATTAAGCCGTCAGGGAATCTCTGAGAGCTGACACAAGTCTCAGGATCTGCATCAGTGACAGCAAACCACTACATGGAGGTTAAGGTCAGCTCTGACAAAGATTTTAGCTGGCACCAAAGACAAATGAGCTACGATGTTTTTGCACACAAACTTGGCACTCAGCTCCAAAACCCCTATAGAGCTGAATACCAAGGTCTCAGTTCTCAGAAGGGGATGTTTAGGCAGGGTCTGTTCTTTGGGGATGCATCTAGAAATCCAAAGCCAGGAAGCAAACAGATGCAGCAGACTGGATCAACTCACACACAGGGGAGGGAAAGCAGGGCTAGGACTGCTAGCACCAAGGTTTCCAGATCTCACCATGCAGGCCGCCAGGGAATGATGAACTGAATCACCAGCTTGTAGCCTTGAGGTTCCCCAGGGAAGTGGGAGATCCTGTGGTTTTCAGGCTCACTGGTTCCAGTCCTGCCAGTCACCTAGAAAACTGCAAGATGGAGGATCTGCGGTTTCAAGTACCCTCCCTTCTCCAGCAGCCTGCCAGAAATTTAGTGACCCCAAGGGTTTTCCCTTTCATGGAAAATGTCGAAATTCAGGTCTCATTCCAATTTGGAACAAAACCAGATTTTGCTATATTGAAATCCTCTGCGAAATGAAATGACTTCTCATGGCACAGCTTTACTGATTGATGCAGACTGCTTGTGACTGAAAAGAGCCTCCTAAACGGATGTTTCAATCTGAATTTCCTGGTCTGTCACCTCCAAGAACACAATTAGCTGCAGAACTGATGTGTGCAGTTTTGCAGGAAGGCAGTAGAAAAAAACGGAATCGGGCACAGCGTCAGCAGCAAAACACCATATAATGTGGTGGGTGCTGCTCCTCATCTGACAGTTTCTCTGGAGAGGTCGTGCTCACACACTGCACCTTCCCTTTTTGATGTGCCTGATCTAAATGACCTGCAGCACCTCTTCCCCCACTGCTCTTGAATACATGCACGCGTACCTGGTTCTCTCAGCTCTGATGTTTTCACGCTGCAGGCAGTGATGCTACAACAATTTTGGTTAGCGTGTGTTGCAGCTGAGATCAGGGCAGTCGATTGCTTCGTACTGTTTGCAGGAAGTTTGCAACGTGGCCCCTTGTGCTAATCAGCTAGCAGGCAGGCAAGGTGACTGCAAGGCAGCTAGCAAGCTTGTTTCTTGTTTGCTCATTTATTTAAATTATTATATTTTCACCAGTAAAAGTAACTGACATAAAGTGGAGAGGAAGTAAAGTAAGGACAGAGGAATTCTGTAGATGAAGGAATGTTGCACCAAATGTTTTCGTACACCAATTACTTCTGTTTATCACCATTAAACACACGCACATGGCTTCAGTTTTTACAGCAGTTGCCCAACTTACCTACTGCGTATGGATGATAAGATACTCACTTGACTGTGAGGAAGGTTCAATTAATTCAACTTTGCAGTTAGTTTACTAAGTCCATTTGATAGTCTGAACAACACTGTGTTATTAATATCTGCAGGCAAAAGAGAATGTTGCAGACTAATATTTCTGAAACAGAAAACCTGCAGGTATGATTGAGACAGTACAACTTTTCCCTTGTTATACAAGGTGATTACTTTACCCTCAGTTCCCTTCAAGTACCAAAAGCTGGAGGCACAAGCAGAAGTTAAAACATATATACCGCTGGGCTGAGTCCAATGGCATGAGGTTTAACAAGGCCAAATGCCGGGTCCTGCACTTGGGGCACAACAACCCTATGCAGTGCTACAGACTGGGAGAAGTCTGTCTAGAAAGCTGCCTGGAGGAGAGGGACCTGGGGGTGTTGGTTGACAGCCGACTGAATATGAGCCAGCAGTGTGCCCAGGTGGCCAAGAAGGCCAATGGCATCTTGGCTTGTATCAGAAACGGCGTGACCAGCAGGTCCAGGGAGGTTATCCTCCCTCTGTACTCGGCACTGGTGAGACCGCTCCTCGAATACTGAGTTCAGTTCTGGGCCCCTCACCACAAGAAGGATGTTGAGGCTCTGGAGAGAGTCCAGAGAAGAGCAACAAAGCTGGTGAAAGGGCTGGAGAGCAGGCCTTATGAGGAGCGGCTGAGAGAGCTGGGGTTGTTTAGCCTGGAGAAGAGGAGGCTGAGGGGTGACCTCATTGCTCTCTACAACTACCTGAAAGGAGGTTGTAGAGAGGAGGGTGCTGGCCTCTTCTCCCAAGTGACAGGGGACAGGACAAGAGGGAATGGCCTCAAGCTCCGCCAGGGGAGGTTTAGGCTAGACGTTAGGAAAAAATTCTTTACAGAAAGGGTCATTGGGCACTGGAACAGGCTGCCCAGGGAGGTCGTTGAGTCACCTTCCCTGGAGGTGTTTAAGGCACGGGTGGACGAGGTGCTGAGGGATATGGTTTAGTGTTTGGTAGGAACGGTTGGACTCGGTGATCCGGTGGGTCTCTTCCAACCTGGTTATTCTGTGATTCTGTGATTCTGTGATATTTTTTTTTAGCTTTTAGATTACCAGAAGAAAATTAAAAGTCAATAAGCATAAACTTTAAATGATGCATTTCAAAAAATACAGCTTATGAAACAAAGAAACAACTTCTGTGGTTTTGGGGTTTTTTTTATACATTCACCTCTAGAAGAAACCCTGAGTTCAACTACATGTATATATTGCCAGTCTTGTAGATGTGTGACAACGTGTGGCTAACTTGAAATGATTTGCTTTATTTGTTCATGTTATTAATTCATTTACCTCCAGCAGTGACAACAAAGTGGACAATGTACTCTCAAAGGAAGAGTAGGAAAAAAAAAAAAGGGCTCTTCTTGAAGAAATTCCCCATCCAAGGTAACTGGGGCACAATCTGTTTGTCTCAGCTATCCAGGCAGCACAAATTTCCCACACGTTTCAATGAAATAACCCACTATGATTTAGATTCCTTTAAGATTCTTCTTGAGACACCAAATGACAACATATTTCAGATTGTTTAAAATCTGTCAGTCTGTTAATGTTTATTAGTACAGCAGCCCCCTTCTCAATCTCCGCCAAATTCTCATTTTCTGGATGCAGTTTAACAGCAAGAGCCTCCACCCTGCAATCCATCCTCAAACCAAGCACCTGCATTAGGTATAGACCTTTCTACTCTGTCACCCCATTCACATCAGTATGGCCAAGACAAATAAAAATATGCTTCCAGGGAGGTTTTCTACAGTCAGAAAAGGGAAAATCTGTATTGAATAATGTAAGCAAGAAAATGCGTTCACTACTTAAAAACCAATATTCACTGGGAACTTTGTTTCATCCTTATGGTATCTAATTACTTGCAAACTTGCATTTACAGTGACATGTACACGTTGGAGGAAGGAAAGTCTTTCTTTATCCCTCAGAACTATCAGGTTTTAAGAGTCATATTTTTTACGAGCATACTCCCTCCTTGGGGAAACATTATATATTTAATCCACTTAGCATCTTGCTACCAAGACAGGTACTGTTTGGAGCAATTCATATCTTTTCAGTGGGATCTAGGATCTCAGTTAACCCCTAAACAACTCATTAAAAAAATCAGGAGAGGGTTTCTCTTTAGCAAAGGTTGTAAGGCACACAAAACCCAAGTGGCTGGCTGGCTCTAACATGGTCCTCCTCTACCCTATCAGCATGCACAGCCATAAAAAAAAAAAAAAGCAGCAATAATTAACACAGTGAGCTCATTTTAAAAACATCTGAAAAGTTTCTAGGAATGATTCCATTGACCTGCTCTTTCATACCAGACATCTTTTGTCCCTTCGTCTTCAGTCTGCAAGCTGTCCATGAGCACTAACATGCAAGCAGTAGTTTACACTGGAACAGTAATGTTTCTCCAGGGATTTCTAGGTGTCTGCCCAAGGAGCGAATATCTACAATTTATCCAAAGAGGAGTGCTTCCAGGACAGGCCAATTAACTGCTTCATGTAGGAGCAGGAAAAATAGCCAGCCAATTCCCTGCTCTTCCCTAATATTTTGTTTTAAATTAACTTCACACTAAGCACCAAGCAAAATGAACACCTCCCAAGAAGTTGTCAGGAACGAGAGAGTGAACTCTGGAACTTTGTAAGATAGGTAAATAACCTAATAACTCTCAGGTATGCTGGTGAAAATGGTGGAGTAACCCAGGTGAAATTATTGAAGTAATTCCACACAAAAGAGTAAGTGTGAATTGGGTTTCACGGTGCTGGGAAAGATCAAAGAACAGGAGTGCACAGGCTGAAGTAAGACGGATGGTGTACAGACCTCATGCATAGCACTGTAAGAATAAAACACAGACGAAAGGAATCAGCCATTCCTCTCAGAGAGGGCTACTACAATACTGGAGAGTGGGCCCTTTTTATATTATCACTTGGATGAAATGCTCAGCATCGCCTTATGGGTTGTGCATGCCTGCAAAGTTCAAATATTTTATATGGGACTTATCTGGCCGGGAGGGAAATTCACGGTGCCCCTATATTTAATTTGTATCACAACAAGCTAACAAAAGTCCCCATGGTTTTTAACTCTTCTCACCCATGCACAAGCCAAGAGGCAGCTGTCCCTCAGGGCTGTCACTGGGGTGTGGTGAGGGGGAAGCAGCAGTGGGAAGGTGCCCACTGAGAGGTTGTTATGCATTATTAACCTGTGCTGTTCTTTCCTTTCTCCAGCTACACTGATGTCACCAAACTGCAAAACTGTTGAAGTGGGTGAGGACTTCTAAAGATCTTTCAGTTCAACCTCCCTACTCAAAGTAGGGGCAACTACAGCCAGATTCTGAGAGCTGTGTCTAGTTGAATTTTGAATATCTCCAAGGATGGAGACTCCACAACCTCTTTGAGCACCTTTCCCAGTGGTCAGCCACCCCAAGAACGAAAAAGCTTTTACTTAGTATTAAACAGAATTTCCTGTATTTAAATTTGTGCCCATTGCCTCATTTCCTGTCCCTGGATACTAGTGAAAAAGACCTGGTTTTTACATCTTTTCTTCAGGAAAGATGACTGATAAGATCTCCCTTGAGCCTTCTCTTCTCTTCTCTTGATGAAAAAGTTCCAACTGTCTTGGGGCAGACCGCAGGTGCAGGGCAGAGCCAGACAACAGCACTGACCAGCCACCTGTTTACATGCAAACAGTCCTTTTTACACATTTGCCCCTTCATTTTCCCACTCTTGTTCCTCCCACAGTCGTGTAAAACCCTCCCTTGTTCTGCCTTTGGTTCCTCCCCTAAACTTCTGTGATTCCAAACTGCTTTCCCCCTATATCTTGCAAAATGTTCCACCCTTAGATATCAATTCCCTGACTCTGAAGGGTGACCTAGAGGGAAGTTCGTAATGACTCATGGTGATGGGTTTCATGCTCAGACACTAAATGTCTGACTGCTGGGGAAGCCCTGTGGAGGGGCCCAGACAAGATGATTGCTCCTCAAGAGTCCTCAGTTTGGGTTCCCACCTGCCGTTGTGCACCTGTGCTCCTCTGGACTCGTGTGCATGGGCCTTTGATGGGTTAATGGCTCTGGGTGTAGCTCAGTAGGATATTATTCAGGCTCCCCAGCTGCCACTGTTTCCCTTGTGTGTGTGCAGATGAGCTTTATCATATAACCTAAAACAGCAAGCCAGTCATTTCCTGTATAAGGCTATCAGGTTGGTCAAGCACAATTTCCCTTTTTATCATGTTGACTGCCCCCAGTCACCTTCTTGTTCTTTGTATGTTTGGAAATTGTTTCCAGGAAGGTTTTTCTCCATCATCTTCCCAGGGATCTAAGTGAGGCTGACTGGCCTGTAGTTCCCCAGATCCTCCTTGAAGACATCGGTGACATTTGCTTTTTTCCAGTCCTGAGCAACCTCTCCCAAACATCCTGACCTTTGAAAGATTATTCAGAGTGCCTTCACAATTATGTCAGCCAGATCCCTCAGTGGTCCTGAATGCACTCCCATCAGCTCCCATGAACTTGAATGTATCCAGTTTGCTTAAGTGCTTCCTCATCCAGTCTTACTCCACTGAGTGTAAATCTTCCTTACTCTGGACTTTCTGCCAGGTCTCAGAGGCCTGGGATTGCTGACGTCCAGTCTCACAGTAAAAAACAAGGGGAAGAAAGTATTGAGAACTTTGACCTTTACCATGTCCTTTGTTGACCAGGACTTCTGCTCCATTGTGCACCAAGCCCATATCTAGTCTTCCTTTTCCTGCTAATGAACCTGGAGAAGCTCTTTCCCTTCACATCCCTCACCAAATTAAACTCCAAAATTGGGCTTTGCCTCTTCTTACCCTATCCCTGCACACTCAGTGTCTCCATATTCCTCTCACCACCTCATACTTCCACCTTCTACACACTTCCTTTTTACAACTTAAATTTGTCAGGAGCTCCTTGTTTGTCCACACAGGCCTCCTGCCACCCTTGCTTCATTTCCTGCTCACTGGGATGGACCATTCTGGAGTTGGGAGGAGGTGATCCTTGGTAATTAACAAACTCTCCAGGACCCCTCTTCTCTCCAGGGACATTCCCTGTGGGATACTTCCAAGCAGATCCCTGAACAGTCCAAAGCCTGCTCTCCTGAAATCCGGGGTTGTAATCTTGTTTTTAGCCTTGTTTCTTCTCCTCAGCATCCTCAATTCTACCATATCAAATGCTGAAGAGCAGACAGACACCTTGTTCCCAGTTTGGGCTCTGGCAAAACACATGTATGAAAAGTCAATTCTTCATGTGTTTGAATGAGGAAAAAAATTGAGTCTAAAAATAAAAATAACAAAAATGATAGATCTTCCTTTGGAACTGCTGGCTGAAACATTTGGTTTTGTCTCTTTTTGTTCCCAAATGTCTTCTATGAGAATATTTCTTAGTGCTTTTACATAACATTTTATATTGTGTTAAATCACTGATCAGATTTCTTTGAAGGGAATCCTTGCGGGGCTTTTGCAATGCTAGGAAAAGAAGAAAAAAGGAAAGCATATTCTTTTCTTTCTTTCCAATTGGAAAAAGCCAACCCAAATCAACAGGGAAATGGTTTAATTTCAGACTCCTAGAGCGATGTTAGAAACATTGGCAAGGAGGAGAGAAAAAACATTTTAAAAGGTACAACTGATACTTTGCTTTCATTTCTGAATGTTTTGCATTGTTTTCCCAGTCTACTAAAATGGTGTCAACATTTTTTTTTTAAAGATGCAAAGTTGAAATATCCAGCTCAATCAGATCTATAGCCTTTGTTTGCAAAGAAGAAAAGGTTTGTGTTCCTGAAAGCTAACATGGCACGATGGATCCATATTGCCACCTCTGCTCTGCTCTTTGTCAAACATAACCGAACCAGGCAATTTTTAATTTTTTTTGATGATTGCTAAGAATGAGGTGCAGATAATTCTGCTCATTGCTCTGGCCTTTCAAACCACATACATCTAATTGCAAGTTAGTCAAACTAGACTTCACAGAAGTCTTGCAAAAAGATTTGGTATTAGCTGAAGAACATCTGTTATACCTGCTGCCACGAAAGTGTAAAAGCACACAAAGCAGTAAGTGAGGTTTAAAAGTTTACAAAAGTTTCTTAAAAAAATGGTAATTTTCAGAATCTGTAAATACAAAAACATTGGTTGAAGGAGCTTTTACTCTGTTATAGTAAAACTTGCATACTAAGTAATACCAGATGGATTTTCCTTTCTGCCTTGTAGCCTTTGGGGAAAAAAAAAGTAGAAGCATCAAAGCATCAAATCATCCTATTGCCCTTTCTGTGGACATGGGAATGGTGGACATCACTTTAAATTGCTAGTTTGTGGTGTTCATTTTGGTAGCTCCTGGAAAACCATCTCTGCCTGCTGTGGCCCCCTTATGGGACGCTGCCCATTTTTATTCCTTGATTTCTCAGACTCCTGTGCAAACTATGTTCATTCTAGGGCCAGAATGAAAATATTTTCAGAAATACTCAGTACGCAACATCTTTACCAAAATAATTGGGTGAACTACTGAGTAACAAACTTTCTTCCATTGAAGATACCCCAGTTTGGCTTCTTCACTTAAATATCCCACAAGCTGAGTATGAGTCCTAACAAACACTCCTTACTTTTTCTAGCTGGAACCGTTAATGAATTTTTGAGTTCTGTAATAAAAAAAAAATTTTAAATAAGGTTGTGATTTTTTTTTTTTTAATATCTAAAAGTAACTCCAAGCTTTAGAGAAAGAGCAGCTGTTATTCACAGTACAAGTCACTGGAGCTGTACATTTCACCATAGATAAATGAAATCTCTGCTGCATTACACACTGATAGCGAAACACAAAGAAGTCAGCTTACAAATCCAAGGAGATTTTCTTGCATTAAGGCAAAGCTGCTAAAGTTTTAACAGGATTAAAAATTGCAGAAATATGCAATTACAAGCAAGTATTGCATGAAATACAATTTAAAATTATTCCACCTTTTTAAAATACTGGTGCCTATTAAAACACAGGCACACTCATGTGGCTTTCAAGCGCATCCCAGTAGAGAGTAAACTGAAAAGCTATTGCATTTCATTGCAAAAAGCAAAAAACGATGTCGCGTTCTAAGCATTCATTAAAAGTAGAAGTATGCACTAAGGATGTAAGCGTTGACTAGACTCTCAGGGAAGTGTATCATTTATATTCAAAACTAAGATTCATAATAAATATCCAACTTCAAATCTCCTTGGACAGTTTCTCTCTGTAGATTTCTAAAAATGTACATTTATGAAGTAAACAGAATATTTAATGGCTGCTAGCTGTATTTCAGATTTGTTATGCTTATGGGAGCTGTGATCATCAAATATTCATGCTGATGATTCTTATACAATGCTGACAGCTTTCTAATTTATGAAATAAATAATGGGTGAGTGGGAATTGATAAGTAGACTGTTTTATCTGAGAAGGTTGACCAAGATTTTCCGTGGCAGAAGGAAGATTAAGAGTTGCAAGAGGGAAAATCTGAAGGTGTATTTCTTCAGATTATAAACCAGACACATCTCTTGATCTGGCCATATGTTTTCTTCTTCTTCTCACGCTAGCTGTCCCTTCCAGCCCAAGAGGTTTATTTGCTGGAGTTGGGGTCAAGTAGTGCAAAAATGACTCATAAGTTTCTTGTAGTAGATGAGCTGGGCTGAGATACTGGATCATTTCAGGCAGGGTTGGGGGATGCTGATAATGTATACATAACCCATCCTCATATTTCTTACTTAGGCAGTTTGCTCTTAGTCCAATTAGGGCAAATAAAGAATATCAAGGATATTGCCTCTTTAAGGAATATGTTCTGGGTTTTTATTGGTTTTGGTTTTGTTTGCTTGGGTTTTTTTTTAGGTGGACTACACTTCTTAGTGATGGCACATCTTTAGTACATTGCCTGACGACTACTACTACTACTGAACCATATAGTTCTCTTTGATAATTTGGCATAATTGCATTTGCAAAAAGCTGCAGATTAACCAGTTATGCTGTTCCATAAACCAAGATCAGATCATAGGACATTTCCCGTTCTTCACTCTCTTAATAGGCCTTTATTGTGTATGAAAGCTATTACCGTGCAGTAGTTACACATCCTTCATATTATCTGATCTCAGCCTTTGTCCTTCAGCCTTCCAATTTCTGGAATATCTATATACAAGTTAAGGTAAGAAAAAGTACCTTCACAACAATCTGGAGAAATACTATATGCCCAGCACATTATAAGATCAACACCAGTGACTTAGTTGCCAGTTCTGGTTTTCTAGAATTAAAACACACAAATAACCTTTGATTCATTCAGTATGAGCTTCCTCATCTCTGAGACAACTCTTGAAATAAATTTGGGTCTCATGGATTTGACTTGTTAGTTATTTAAGTTCTAAATTACAGATTCTCCACAAAAATAGTTCGGAAAGTCGTTGTACAGTGTGATATGAGCTTAAGCAAAACTATATACACAATTCAAACCTCCAGTTTTCAACCAAAAGATAAAATGCTTCAGTACATAAGCTGATTCCAGTACTCTTGCCAATAAAAAGAAGAGGGAAACTCATACTGAAATAAAGTAAAATTATATCTGCACTCCCAGGAATGATTTGCCTCAAACAGATAGCAATGCAAGGGACCCTGGGTAAGTTCAACTCTTTATCACAAACCTTGAAAGATAAGAATGTTAGTGAAAAGATGAAAGCCATAAGCCTTGGGGCTAGTCTCAGATTTATCATAAAGCACGAGTAACTCGGAACTTAATCTTGCAAATTTGACTTAAGCAGTGCTGTAGAACACACCGAGCAATAAAAGGCACAATCTGAATCTCTACTTTTTGTCATATGGTGCATTCTTTGCAACATAAAGTATAGTTTAGTGGGAACATGTAGTGTTAAATGTTCCCATCAAAATTTCTTTGCTGAAATTCCCATTACCGTGATATGAGTAGCATCACAAGACACACAAGAAATTCTGTGTAGACAACTAAGGGATGCCTACTACAGGATTGCTATAGAAATTTCTTTCTAATGCTCCAGCAGGCAGATATTCCCTCATGTCTTGAAAACTAGTGAATCTATATTCTTGCTGAAACTCATCTATTTTCTTCTTCTGTCACCAAAATCTATGTGCTGTATCTTTTTATAAAAGGGATAGTTATTCATTGTTATGTGCCAGGTGAAGGCACATCTATCACTCACATTGTTCTAATATCACTTTAATTATTAACATTGTTCCCTTTTTAGAGTACACTCTAACAAACATGCGTGACATGGGGAAAATGAAAACAACTATCATCTTACTACTGTTCCAAGTCTTCTCTTCCACTTACGGATTTGTTTAAAAAAAGGTATCCTGTCCATCTTTTGAAGCACTATAGGTTCTTTTGAGCTTCCTTTTACGAAATGCCAAACCCAGGGGGAAGCATCATCACAATTTCACCATCTATGAGTGCCACCTTAACTTCATTCTAATTTTTTGCAGCATTTCTGTAAATGCTTTTTCACTATAGGTCCATCTTCCTTTTTCACATTCTTCCCAGAGCAGCTGAGGTTTGGCAAGGGTAGATCAACAAAGGGTTAAACACAGAAAAACAAAGAAAGATAATTTGAAAAGCCTAGTTTTGCAAAGGACTTCTCAAAGAACAAATCCATCCATTCTCTCCACTTATTCTCCACAATTTTAATTATCTACTTTTACTCCAAGTTATGATTTTCCTGTTGAACACATCTTATGAGATACCATCTCATTACTTGCTCATCAAATTATCTGATTGCCATATGTCCCAATTGTTCTGTGATCTGTTGTGGTTTAATTTACCAAGTTCCCAAATAAGACTTTGTGGTTTGCAGCAGTCTTACTCCCCAGAAGAGACTTTCAAACATCAGGGACGTTTGACACCTTCTGATGTCCCAGTATAAAGCCCGTTTGAATGACGTGAATGTTCTTACTACTAACTCAGTCCTTTTGTAATTTTTACATTTCACCAGGCGTAAGAGTTCTAGAGATTTTCTACTCTCCAGTTTGTGCAGTTCTTTCAACACCTTTTGTTCTGCATAGTTTTGAACAGTACCTCCAGCTATCATCAGAAAAAAATACCCAAATCGCTGCTGAGTAGGTGCCTTCTCAATGTCTTAGTGACATCTCTGTATCTGAAGTGAGCCTTTTAACTATCTGTAATCCAACTTTATTCCACGTTCTGTCTTCCTGATACACGTAAAATATTTCTTGATAACGTTTTTCAGTTTTGTTCTTCTTCACCATCCCCTCCCAAATGTCAGTACCATCTGCCCTTTCCATTTTAGCTCTTCTGATTTTCTCCTTACATATCTCCCAGTGTAGTTTACTTTCTTTTTACTAGCTGAATACAGTAGAAGTTTCATTTTCCAATGGTTTGGTTGAAATAACCTCCTGGCCTTTGCTTACTAGACATCTTGAAGTCCACGCTGTATTTTTCATTCAGTGATATATTCCTTCTTTCTAAGGTTCTAATCAGGATGAGTGGTTAATTTCTTTTTTTTTTTCTAGCCTTCTGTAGGATTTCAAACATTTAAAAATTTCTTTGCTCTTAATCTCATTTTTTTTCAAAATCACCCTTCTAAAATACCACTACGAGGCTAAGCCAGGGTACATTTCCTTGCCCAAAGATGTAGAACAGAATTAGTTTATGGGTCATCAGTTCTGCTGAACACAGATTTACACTGTAGCAGTGCAATACCAAATATCTGAACAGATTATGACTACTATTTTTATTCTTTAAGACATCTAAGAATTCTCCACTAGCTCATATCTTCCACAGAGTAGAGTAAGTCCATCTGCTGAACTGCATGCTGTTTGCCCTCATGTTCTGTTTGCAAAATCTACATGGATAGAAGTTCAGCAGCTTCCAAATTAGCTTTTACAATGGGAATTGGTGCAGGAAGCAAATTGGTTCCGGAAGCAAATTGGTTCCTGCTGGGACAACAGCTGGCTGACACACATATACCTTTCTCCATTGAGGTTTCTGCTTTCTCCTTCAGTGGTTTAGAGGTTTTATGTAATAACTCGTGTGAAAATACTTGACTAGAAGTATAATGTGACACAGAGTTCATCAGCACAATTGAGAAATCTAGCTTCCCCTTAATCTACTTTACTAGTCTGTAATTAGGGCAGTGTAAGCAAGGAAAAGCAGGGAGTCAGCCACTCGCAACACACCCCACCTTTTACCTGTGCTTAGCCTAAAATGTATCACAAGTTCCTTTACATTACCCCACACAATATTTTAATTCTTTTCCTAGAAAGACTGTACAGATTCACACAGTATATTAAGTTGGTTTATCAGGATCTACTGGAAATTCAGCAAAACCATATTAAATCAAGAAAGGAATGTTATAACAAGGACAAGGAAATAAATCTGATATAAGGTAATGCAAATCTGTTAGCAACTTTTGCGGTAGTGAGACTGAGGCTCTTCTCACCTAAATTAGCATCAATAAACTTGTTCACCTGAACTTAATACAATTACACAGCCATCCAAATGGTGCTAGCGAGAGGGGGATTGGTACCAGCGTTTATTTAAAAGATCAGCATTCCTTGTTTCTCACAATGGAATGAATCAGGAGAACCTCACTTGAGCCAGCAGAACTGAATTAGGGAGAAGAAGGTGTTCTATTAGTATCCTGGGGGTAAAGAACAGGGAAAGGCTGTCGGTATGGCCCCTACGGCAATAACTACCACTTTCTTTTCCCCACATAGGTAGTGCCTTGCATATGGAGTCCCTTGTGAATAGTCGTGTAGGGCTGACAAAACATCAAAAGTAAAGCAGCCTTTAATACCCATTTCAAAGAAGAGCCATATAAAGCCCTAGCAATCAATGTTAAGATGGGTACTGATAATTTGCTGGCTCAGACCTTTAGAACAAGTGGCTGACACACTTCGATACCTGCAGGACGAAAGCAGAGCCAAACTTGGATAACTCGAATACACAGTGATGTGCTGTAATGCTTCCCAATAAACAATCTCATTTGGCTAAGAGGAAAATGAATATGAATAAACCATCTGAAGAACAATAATATAAATGATTTCCAAGATGCTGAGGAGAATCTGAAGACATTTTACTGGAAGAGGAGAGAGAGACAGAATATGTGAAATGAGAGACTTCATTACATGCAATGGCTTTCCCCTCCTGATGGTGAATTATATCCACCCTGCCGTTTCCTTTTCTTACTCTGTCTATATGCATTAGGACAATGAGACTTCAACACAAGGAAATAAACCTTTAATTAATAGTCTATAAAAGAATTAACATATCCATAGTGCACTCATTCTCAATATGATTTCTCAGCATAATTATTCCCTCTTCATCTGTCTTCTTCCTCTATATTCCTATCTTCACTATTCTTAATTTCTCACTTTTGTGACTCAACTAATTTTTAAATATGACATGAAATAAATACTAGTTCAATACATCTGAGTGACAGTTATACCACTTACTAGGTCAAGCATGTATAAGCTTTTGTGGCCGCTGAATGCCTTCTTTGTGTGAATGTGCCACAGCTCTATCTCAGATGTATTGCTGATTTTTCATCTTTCTTTCCTTCCCCTCAGTGGTTTACTGCTATTTTTTGTTCTCCTTTCTGCTGTTTTATGTCCTGGCTGAATATAATTTCTAGAAAATTTCTCTAGAAGGTAATTATCATAAAGCCAGTTCCACTCATACCAGTTTCCAGCCAAAGAATACAAGATAGAAAACAACCATCATATCACACATACAACCTGTGTTTCCAAGTGAATTTTAATAGATTAAGAACATAGAAGGCACATTTTAGGTTTCACTTACAACAACTCTTTTTAGTGGAAATAGATCAAAACTGAGAGAATTAATAATTGCAACCTATTAAGGTAAAATGTGTGCAGCCACTGAAGTTACAAGCAATTTCTTATTTCCATGGATTGGTTCTGCAAAGTGCTGAGTGTAAGGCCTCTGAAATCCCAAAGCAGGTTATGCAGATGCTTAACCGCTAGCCTATGTCTGGTCCTATGGAGGCCAGTGACTGAAACCATAAGAGGTGAGGGGCTGGGGGTGCAGCTGGGGGTCCTCTGCTTTCTCCCCAGGGTTGGGGCAGAGGGAGAGACAATGTCAGGCCCACATGGCAATGGCCAGCTCCCCACCTGCTCCACAAATGGAGAACCTTCTTCCTGATAACAGCAGGGAAGGTGGTTTCTTTTCCCACCCTTCCCACTAAACCGTCTCCCTATAACAAGTGACAACCTGCCATCCCAGGGAAATGAGAGAGACATCTGCTTGTAGCACTATCATCTTGAATTGTGAATTAATCAAATCTCTGAAGTCGAGCTTAGGTGTTACAGGCTTCTCTGGGGAGCTCAAATTTACGTGAAAGAATTCAAAGAGTTTTAAACAAAATTATAGCTACAATTTAACAAAGAAAATTTGTATAGTTACGTTTATTATCGCTGGAGTGCTGTAAAATTGAAGTGAATTTTGAATCTGATTAATTCCTACAGAATGATTCCTGTTGAGTAATTATCTTCAATAAAGAACTGTCAATACAGTTTCAAGCTATTGTCATTTTAGATCAAATATAATTTAGACAGTATAATGAACTCAGGTACACCTAAACTCAATGTCAGGTGAAATTCTTGCATGATAATCAAGTGAAACAATCACTCTAAGAAGATAAAACGAAAAGAACTTAATACAATAACAGTAAAACTCCTTTCTGGATTAAGGTAGTGTGGACGATTTTGCAAAATCATCAGTGATGCACATCCCAGGTAAATTCAATCTAACAAAGATTTCAGTTCTGCTTCCTGGAAAGGAAAAGCCATTATTTTGGCTGATGTAACATAGCATAGCACTAAAATAGATAAAACCATGTCTATTTGAATTAGGTGAAAATTTGTTGTAGAAACATTGATTTAAGCACTCGTGTCAATGTATTTGGATGATCTCTGTGGCCAGAAGTACTAATATGGCATACTAAGGATTTAAATTAACAAAATTTATCAATTCTGAGACACAGACAGAAGAGTTTAAATATGTTTTGGTCAGGGCATCACCAGCTGATGAGTGTCCTAATACATCTGAGCAAGAAAGAGACTCAGTTCAGCAGCTTTTATGACTAGACCAGGTATAAGGAAAAAGGACAATGCTGGATGAGAGATAAGTTACAGGTCTCATACATCTGAATGGGCAACTGAGGACTTTTTCCTAGAAGAAAATTTTTCTGTACTACTCAATAGTTTATACGGAATTGACACAAAGCAGCAACAAAAATAGATCTGTAACTTCAGCCCCATTGAGCAAACACAGGATTGCCTTGCACCAGAACAAAGCAGATCTCCACAGGAGCTGCAAAGTCTTGAGCACCTCTGGAGATCATCCTCTTGCATGTGACTGCTGGGGCTTGCTAAGGTAGGTTTGTACACTTAGGCTTAACTGACCCATTAGACTTCAGAGAGTGAATTCAAGTGGGGACAAGAGCCCTGGTTTTGTGTCCCATCTTTCCCCATGACATATATCACCCTCCATATCATCCTGTGAGTCTGCCATGCAGTGCAGTACGGCACAACACAGTGGTGGGGTCACTATTTTAACATTTTTTTTTAGTGCTAAAAGTAGCAAACATTTTTAAGGAGATAGATTCTGTGCTTTGAAGTCCATGCACCGTTATTCTGCCGTCTTTGTTCTTTCTCTAACTCTCTGTCTGAATGCTTGTCAAAGGTAGGCTGCCTGTGAATATTTTTTAAAATTTCCCCTAATCCGTAGTTGCCAGATTGTTCCTGCACAACTACAACAACTCGAAAACTTTTGTTTCTTAATAGAAAACTAAGCTAAAACCCATTGCTTTTATAAATGTATAGTTAATAAATAGAGAAAAGCCAAAGGTAGGTGGAGAAGAAGGGGAATGCTTAAAGGCTCTTTCTTTACAAGTGCAGCAGCAAATTGAAGCATGGATCATCCAAAATGGAAAAGCTAGCAGCCTCAAGCAGTGCTATGCTACAGATCAGAAACTGGCATTCAGGTCTCATAAAATTGAATAAAAATTACAAAGAGAGTCTTCTCCTTATGCTGAGTAATAAGGAGTGGTGACAATGGAGTCATAAAAGACAAATGGCTGTTGAAATAGCTTTTTTTTTCCCCAAGTTATTAGTAACTACTCTGATTTTAAATCATCCGTGAAAAGTGAACTTCTCCACTGACAGTATAGCTTATGTGCATAAACTAAGAAACTGTGTATGACAGGAGGAGTGTCTGCCTAGTAAATGCAGCTCATCTATCTAGATGGACCTATTAACAAAGAATTTTTAATGGAAGTTTGAGTAGTTAAATCAATCCTAAGTGGGAGATTGGTACTGATGCTGCAGGATGCTGAGAGCCCTCAACTTCCAAGTATGCCTCTGGGGATGTCCAGGGCCTAGCTAGATTATATACCTGCTCAGACTATATTTGGGGATCATCAACATGGATGCCAGCAAAACCCTTAAGAAACTGGTGAGTGGTTAGTGTGAGTCTGCATGGACACATGCCATTAGTTTAGCTCCTTAATGCTTTGTACCTGGCATTAAGATTTAATTATGCTCTATCTTGCAGTTATCTCTCTTTCTAGCTGCTTTAAATCCTTGCATTCTGCTTGCTGTAAATCCCTGCTTGGCCTTACAGTTCTCCTTGGCTTCAGTTGCTCTATTATTAGTGATAGACTTACTCGTGCAGTAAATCAGCTCAGACAGGAGGACTGCAGTGTTATTCTTACCCTTACCCTTTGCCTGACCAGGGACTAGCAGAAGTCACATACATCCAAGTACCCAGTAAAGCTAGTTACTGACAATTCAAAGTAAGGTATTACCTGCAGAGTACGATTTACTTGTGCTCCTGCCATGATAAAATGTGTCCTAATAGAGATAAAACCAATTATATTTTGAGATATCGTAACATTACCCATTGCAAGATGCCAGAGCAAACACCAATTAAACCCTATATTCTTCCCCTCATGACTACATGCATTTGATATTTTAGATTAGGGTAGTTAGAATTGCTATTCTATTGCTTCTTTAACTTTGCATACATGGAGTATTGCTCATTACATTTTTTTTCCTGTACCTAGACAGAGCAGTCTTGGAAGATCCTTTCCTCTGAAGCAGTTATATGACCATCTATATGTGTAAATACATAAGATTCATTTATGCCTTCACAGCCTGCAATGTAAGGGAGCACTTTCATAAACACAGGAGTGCGAAACAATGAAATTTCATGTTGGGCACAAAGGAGGTTACATTCCACATTATGTTTAATGTATTTTTGTGAAACAGAAATCTGCAGTTGTATTGGCATTCAGTAGTCTAAAGGTAGGGAGAAAAAAAACTCTTAGAACTAATTTCCTTGATGTACATTTTGGAACTGCTTTCAACACATAAGGAAAAAAAAAAAGCAAAATAAATTACATAACAAACCCAAGAACACTTACTGAATAATGTATGATCTGGTCAGGATGCTCTATTTTTTTTGGAAAAGCAGAAGTAATCTAGTAAAAGATTACTTCAGTATAAGAATAATAAACAGAACTAGAGCAATGTGAGGTACACTGGGCACAATTAGGATCATTACCTTTCTCAGAAATTTGGTCAAAATCAGTACCATGATCTGGGAGCAGTATTTACATTTAGGAAATCACACACCGTAGAGGATGGACTCTGAGCTGAGCTTGGCCACACTGTCATTGTGGTGCTTCATGATTGTTTCTACTTCAGCTGATCCCATCTTCTCTCCTACTCCACCCCATTCCTCAAACCTCGCACAGAGGGGAGGAACATTTTTGCTCCCCATTTGCAAAGGGGCTTAGAGTACTTGGCCACCATCCTGGACACCTGCACTGTCCTTGGGGACCCGAGTAGCATTGCCCAGAAGCCACAGCCACCAGCCTAGATGTGTCCGTGTGACCACTGGGGTCATTCTGCCTTCCTTTCTGAAACCAGGATATTGGAACATTAAGTGGAATATTGACTACAAGCCACTTGCTCATGGAAAAGTGAATACATTTGTACAGTTATCTCTAGGTCAGCAAATAACTACCCCATCCAGCATGGGATAATGATCCCTGCCCCATGATCACTGCTGTGGCAGCTTGGTAGGCAAAACACATTCCCTTTCTGTTTATAATCCACATTCACTACTCCTGCCAAGCTAGAGAGTGTGGAAGGCATGTGAGCAGCTTGGATTTGTGTTCTTTTCTGAATACAGCAGGGTCATTTAAGGGCTACACAGCCCTCCTTGGGCAGAGCTGGTGGCAATAGCAGTCAGGCAGTCCTAAAGCCAGAAATCACAGTGTAATACTGCAGTACTTGGCTGCTCATAGGGTGCTGCCCTAACCCAAAAATCACTTATCCAGAAAGCAGAGAGCAGAAGGAAAATTTGATTGCCATTTGCAACAGCTTCTCCAGAAAGAAACCACCTTGGAGGTGACAACAATATTGTCTTCTGAAGCTTGAGCAAAACTAACACGTTCATAAGATGAACATGTGAGACTATTACAGCACCATCTGGCAATCCCCAAGGAATGATCTCACCTGTCTTGCAAAATGAAAATAAACATCTATTCTCCTCAGCCTCAGGGTCAGACACGTGAGTTGCACTGAAGAGGCTGGAGGACTATGATCAATAACTGGCAAAGGCTCCCCATCCCCTTCAGGACCCTTCACAACATTTAAGGACACAAGGAGAGCAGAGGCCACCGAGTGCCTGTCAGAAATCCCTCAGTGCAGGAGTCAGTCCCCACAGTTACCAGTCATTGTCTCACTTCCCTGCAACCTGTGCTTGCAAGCTGACAAAGAAGCTGAAAGCTTTAAAAGGTAGTTGGTTTTCTCCACCAAGCTTCCCCTGCTGGGATGTCCCTTTGGCTCAGGGGCAGACATACCTTGCTGGAAGGCTCCTGTGTGATGGCAGAGGAGCAGAAGTTTCCCAGGACTCAGCTATCGTAAGGGTACAATTAAGCGCATAGATTTTTCACCAGAGAGCAACTTTGTTTGGTAAACTCCACTTTCCTGCCCTTGCCACTTCATTTCACTTCTCACCTCTGTAGCAATCAGTTCTGTCTTGCTTTACAAGCCCTAGATTAGTATTTGTCTGAAGAGTGGTCACTGGATCATGGTCTCTTGCAGAGGGAAATAAGATATCCCACAGCAGTGATGTTGTGTTTTGGGCAAAGCCTGCCCACTGAGGAGAGAGCTGAGCAAGTAAGTCCTCATGCACCCGCCCATACCTGCTAATGTGCTTTAAAAAAAACACTAATACAATGGGAAGCCTCTGTGTCATGTTCACCAGGCAGTCTCATGCCTGCCAGTATCTCCTGCTGGTTTCACCAGGGTAACTGCAGAGCTTTCCTCCCACCCCATTGCATCTGTGGAAAAATAGTTGTCACCTTACAATACATCCCCAGAGGTCAGCATTCTGCAAGGTTGTGGGCCATGATGCAAGCTGGTGACAGCGTCTTGTGACAAAGCGCAGTGTTGAAGCAGGGCAGGATGTCTTGATAGCTGCAGTGGTGTTTATTTGCACAGACATTCATGTGCCAGGCATGTGTCTCCAGCGCTTGCTGCTGGAGGAGCGCAACAGGTTGGAGTTGGCCTCTCCAACTTCTCACGTTGGTACATGTGTTAAGTTCATTATTGTATTTGCAATGCTTTATCAGGATAATCTAGATACTGGAATGATTGCAAGTGGAAAGCCTTTTTTTTTTTTTGCCTTTTAATTAGTAATCCAACCAACCATTTAATAGGGAGCAAAATAATCACAGAGAGGTGAAGGCAAGGTATGTAAACTAGATTTCTGCTTGACTGGACATGCTTTCTTTGGGTGCAATTGGTAACACTTGTATGCATTAATGAATGGTGCCTACCAAAACCACATGGGAAAAGGCTGGGGCAAAAATGTCATTGTTGGCTTTTTCAAAGATGTTTCTAATACTCCTGTTTGCTTCCAGTTGACCCTCAAAGGCTAGCTTTGATCCCAGTAAGATGCAAGGATTTCTATGTTAGTGTAAGAGGATGAAGAATACAAAAATACAAAAAAAACCACTGAACATCCAATCCCAAAGTATACTTTAACATTAATCTTCATATCTTTCTGGGTAATATTCCACATTATGTTTTAGTCCACACCTATCATCATAGAGTCCTTCTCACTTTAAGAAGGAGGCCTTTCAAGTCCACACATTTGTATACAGAAATCCACACTCTCCTTTTGCACTTGATTTTTGTTCCTCTTTTTGTTTTTTTAAGCTAACCTAGAGGGAGGTATTTTTCCTGAATGTTTTGCCTAATTCTGAGGTCTAATCTGCATCAGCTCCTCTTCATTGGGTTTTGTGGTTTTCTTTCCAATTTTCCTTTTCAAACGAGCTTATTGTTGGAAGAGATACCTTGGAGATTAGCCATATGCAGAGGGAAAGAACTGGCATGTCCCTGTTGTTTTACCTCTTCAATATCAGCCTGTTGCTGGTGTGCCCCACTGTCAGGTCTCAGCCTCCCCAGGCATGCATGGCTGTGCTGGGAAAATCCTGGATTCCACATCCTCCTCCTTGGCTGCCTCTCCCATGGCAGCCCCCCACACCAAGACAGGGAAGTCTCCCAGCCGTGGGCAATGCTACTTGTGCCCACACCCTGCCAGCTGTGGAGTCACCAAGCATCTTCACCATGTTTAGACCTTCCCATGCTCATGCACGACCTGCCACCTATTGCAGACCAGACACCACCTGCTTTTACTTTAGCCATTCCTACAGCCTTCAGCAGAAGCTTTTTTTTCCCCCTTCAGCTTCCTTCTTTCCCAGCCCTCAGGAGGGAGAAGACTCCTCTATATGCTGTCAGAGATGACATGTAGGAGGGTGAGATTCAGAGACAGTCAGCAGAGAACTAGCACTCTGACTAGTCTGGAAAAATGCGCATTTTAAAGCAACAAAGAAAAACAGAGGAGGATAAAGCACGTTGCTTTAAAACAGGGCATATATTTGGGAAGAGATCAGTAACAGGCCCAACATACCAGGATCATTTCAGTTTGCAAAATGAGAAATCAAAGCTTCTCCTAAATTCATCATGAACTACAGGAAGGGACGATTATAAATGTGGGACATATGCTGGAAATAAAAACATAAATTTGCCACAAAGAACACACTATTCAAACAGAGCATTAGTCACAGCCCCACGCTCTTTAATATCCCCACTGCTGCTATTTATAACACTGCAAGCGTTCTTGGAACTATAGAAAGTTCAAACACCACCAGGACAAGCATTTTCCCACTCGTGAGAGCAGAGAACCTGTTTGTGTGATGGTGGTGACTCAGCAGTGGCCAGGGCTCCTTCATTGCCTGTTTGCATCTCTCTCTTGGTGGTAGAGAGACCATGTGTGTGTGAAGCTGTGATTTCGCAAAGTCAAATGTGTCATATGTAGACTTGCAGAGTGCTTTTAGGCTAAGCACTAGAAAGTAATCCAGTTTTTTGCAGGGGATTTTCCATTAAATAAAATGATCATGGGAGAGCTTGTGAGTTAGAAACATGTCCAGAAACTATTTCTGCTGTTTTACACTCAGTCATCTGCTGGATGTACTTGTGATAGGAGTTTTTAGAGATCTGCTCGTCTCTCTAAGAGGGATTCTGTCTCCCTTCACCCTGAGGCTGCGTGTCCTTGAATTTTCCCAAACAAAATAATACCCTGTGGCTTTGCCAAGAATTTTGTTTGGCCATTTTGAATTTACCATTTCACTTGCTCTAGTCAAGGGGCTTATATGCAAACCTCTGACGCAAATCCCAACCTTTCAGTAACAACAGTGACAATCTCAATGCTGGAGGTATTTCATAAGCAAATGTCCTTCTCTGGTGGTGGAGGTGGATGCATAACAATGTATGAAGTTTAGCCCTTCTAAGAAAGACTTCTAACTCTCTTCCTCTCAGATCACAGAGTTATACCTCTGAACTCTATCTTCTCTCTAACATGTCTTATGAGATATCCAATGCTTGAGAATGAGAGGTATATCTGACTGAGCTTTGCAACTGCTGTCTCTTGGAAAGTTTCTGCTGTTGCAGAAAATAGAGCTAATGGTGTTGTACAACTATGATTACATGACCATTCTTCTTTTTCTTTTTTCTCCTTCTGGAACTCAAAGTCAGGATTTTTTTCTTTACATGGAGATATTTTTTTAAAACTGGGATTGCATCTAAGGGAAAATTAAATTCCAGCTGCAAACAATGTCAAATGAAAAATGGACTCTTGTAAATCTTTATTCCTTGAGAGCACTTCATCAAAGCAGAACTTCATCAATACATTTCACAGTAAATACATCTATCTGCCAGGAACAGTGATTTAAGAAACGGAACCACCAACTGCAGAAACCACAGTCTCCGGCTCTTGCCCCCCCTAGGGCCAAATGCAGTAAAGAAAATAAGGTAAATGTAACATTTCCCTGCCAGCAAAGCTCCCAGCCACCAATAAAACTATTCAGCCCAGGAAGAAGCAAATAGTTCTTCCTGCAGCTCCTATGGTATCTCCTCCCAAGCCTATTCAAACACCTACTGGGCCCCTGCAGGCATCTAACAGATTCCATGAAGGCAGTTCTGCAGTTTAGAATAAAGTTAAGAGGTCTTACAACAGTGCCTGTGGTGGCAGGCCCTACAAAACCTCGTAAGATGTAACACTTGTCCTAAAAAGAGAGAGGAAGAGGAAAGCCCAGTTCAGTGAGGAAACGTGCCCAGGACAACTCAGCTCATCAGCCAAAGCATGGCCAGATCAGACATGGATGGAGCAGAGGCAAGGTAAAGTGAAACAATTTTCTATGCCATGGTCTCTTACTCTTATGTGTTATATGGGCAATTACCAGCTTTTGTCCCAATTGTGGTCTAAAACTTATCATCCGTGGGCTTTCCCCAGTGATACCTTGAATCATAAGGCTGCTAGCTATTCTGCCTTAAGATTCCGTATTTCCAATCGGAGCTGTTTCACTCTGTGCAAATCATTAAGGATGAACAGATTTGGTTTGATTGCTCTCATGAAGCTTAAGGCAGAATAGGACTAGAAAAGGGTTTCATGAATATAGTTGTGACCCATATCACATCATGCTATAAGGAGAAGTTGCAAATTTCTTCCACACTGAAAAAAGGAACTGAAGTGGAAAGCACAAACCTTGGGCAACCCATCTCAGTCCAACCACAGAGTGAAACAGAAACAAACGTTCTTAATCTAGGAAGTGATGCAAACAGTGCAAAATTACATCAGTGGAACTGGCTTGGATACCTCATAAGCCACATCTGCCTGCCTGTGGATGGGAGAAGACTGAATGAGACAACCAAAAAAGAGAAAATATCTGCTTGCTCTGCTTCACCTCAGCTCAAAAGGGTTTCTGAAAAATTCCTTGTGTGCTCTGAATGTGCACATCTATCAGCATCCATTACCTTGCTTGGGAAAAAAGATGTTCAAGATAAGAGCAAATTTCTCAGGGCTGCAGAGCGAAACAAATGATATAAGGATCATGCTGGCAAGGGGAAGAATACGCATTTGAAAACTACCCCCTCACATACCCCAATCTAACATAATCTGGGTCCTTGGTGATCTGTGTCTTGGGGTTGATTTTAAGCTCCCAGGGAAGATTTTTCTGTGGTTGGGACATTCATAAAGTCTCTCTCTCATATGGGTGCTTGAGCAGTTAACATCATATGTGATTATGTTGCAGATGCTGCCCGAACTGAGGCACACATCTTGTCTCTTTATTTTACAAGGACTCTAATTTTCACATGACTGATGGAATTTAGTAATGTCTCAGACCTTTTCTCATCTGAAAAATGTGCTTAAAAATGATGAAAGGATTCAAACATTGAAAGGTCCAAGCCAGACAGCCAATGTGTTTATATTAAGACTTGCTTCCTTATTAAAATCACAGTAAAAAACAATAAAATTCAAGTGGCTGCTTTTCTGTTCTCTTATTTCTCTAATTCTAGCAAACTAGTTTGCTGGGAGGGCTAGAAAACATTTCATTTACAGAAGTCACTCAGGCTGTACTCACAACGTCCATGGGATTCAAGGCCTCTCAGTTTACAGGTGCCCTGTGTACTACAGAAGTGTGGAAATCAATCCCTCATTTAGCAAAACCTTCTCCTGTTTGCTTGCTTTTTTTGATAAGAATAAGTCATAAAAATTCTGGCAGCTAATGCCAGCCTTCTTCCCTGATGGCTGGGACCACAGACATTTGGGAGAAGGAGAAGAAGGAGGAGGAAGGTGGTGTCAGTGACACATCCCACACCATGTGTAGCAGCAACTGCAGCAGCTGAGAGGGCTCCCATGCCAGGAAACTGGGTTGCAGATAACTGTGAGAGGTTTCTCCCATGTCCTGTGGGTCTATAAAACATCTCGTGAGTGGGTTATCCACCTTGAGGATGCCTTTTCCCTTGAACAAGCCTGCACCAGTAGGCCACCATTTCCACCAGCACCCTGCTTTATATTAAGAGGCAACACGTGACTTAAGAAGTGCCCTTGTCATCCCATATGTAAATAACAGACACTGTGCAAGCTGCATCATGTTTAGCTGAAAGACAATAACAGCGTCTATAGATTTGTTGTTGACTGTGTACACACTTAAACGAAAATACATTTTTAAAAGCCTGCATGCAGTACATGTTTTCTCTGTCTGTATTCTTAAATTGATAAAATACATCTGCTCTGAAGAGCTATTACAGCTTATCACAAAAACTTAGATCTAATTTACTGCCAGCAAAAAGCTTTCTTAAAGCTCCTCTTTCTGTTTCAGAGGCTGTACAACAAAACATGATAATTCATACTAAGGATACATTTGAACACTGCTGAAAAGACAACTTGTCCCGAATAAAAGACAACATTCATCCAGGGTGATGGCTAGTATAAAACATAGCCAAGATAGGAAATACAAACTTTAGTGATTTGGAGTGCTTCATGTCTTGCCTGATGTGCCTTATGTAGCCAAAGTGGCCCAGAGCCTGCTGAAAAACATCACTCCATAAATCACTTCCCTTTTGGGTCCTCAAAACCACCCACGAGCAGTTTTTGAAACCTAGACCCGTTGCTTTCCCCCCCAACAGCCTCCTCACCCTCCTTTGTTGCTTTTGGAGCATACTCACCAAAGATGGCAAAACTTGTTACTCCTCAGAGGTTTAAAAAATAAAATAAAATAAAATAAAATAAAATAAAATAAAATAAAATAAAATAAAATAAAATAAAATAAAATAAAATAAAATAAAATAAAATAAAATAAAATAAAATAAAATAAAATAAAATAAAACAAAACCATAAAGGTGTGCAAAACCCAAATACATAGTAGCTGACTATGGCCATAAGCTAAGGATAAGTGCCCTGATGCATGATCTGAGCCTCTCTCTGCCCCAGAAGATACCACCATGCCTTGAGGGAAGGTTAAGGGGAAAAGCTCACGGAAGGAGTATGAGGGGTCAGTAGGGTTGTATGAAGCAGCTTTGCTTACCCTCTAGACCACGCTTACCTGGCCCTGTGAGAGGTCCCTAGCTATATGAGGATGTTGCCACAGCCCATCTCTCCCCTGCAGTGCTCACCCAAGCTCTTCATCCTTCCCAGTTTTCCATACCTTTCTCACACGTTCCACTCCATCCCTTGGCTCTTTCATTTTTCTTCATCTTCTGGATAGTGGAGACAGCAGGGGGCAGGCACCAGGGAAAAGTGATGTAGCCCCTCTACCCCCTGCCATTCCCAGTAGCACATATTTCCCTAAGTAAACTCCATCCATCCATCCGGCTGCAGAGCTGTGCTTCCTGCGGAGCAGCTCCTTTTGCTTCTGCCCCAAGGACACCCTCCAAGATCAGCACCTTTCTGCAGCAGCTCTGCTGGATTAGGCCAGTGTGGGCTGCAGTTGCCTCCTACAGCTGGCCCTTGGTCACTTCTCCAGGTCCTCTCCTCAGGTCTTCTCCCAGCACTCACACCAGAAGCATTAAGGCAGCCCCTAGCACAACAGGGTAGCAACTCCTTTCTCCCAAAGAGAGGGACTGACAGTGAATAATATAATGGCCAGTCTCTATCCATGGCATCAGGGACAGACCTAGCCTTTCTGATGATCGCAGCAGTTTCCAGGCAGCTGGCAGCCTTTTGCAGCCCTGGCTTAGACAAGGGTCCTCACTTGCACAGAGAAATAAGCTCCTTGAGCCAGGAAACAAGCAGTGCTGTGGTGCTGCTTTGCACCACGTACGCTTTGGCAACCAGATCCCTCTTCCTTGCAAACTCTCCCCTGCTGAAGGCACAGTGGGTAGTGGGGTTGGGTGATTCAGCATGCATATGGCCACTAGAACCGCGAATGCTTTATCAGCGTCTCATTAGCAATCAGGTGAGGTCAGTCAGAGTCACCTTCTCCCTCCAAAACTGATGTTCAGAGCATCCAACAACCTCTTTCCCTCCCGCCCATCTGCTCAATGAAGCAACCACCCTGCTATAGCTGCTCTAAGACGTGATAGGGTTGAGAATGTTAGCCTTGGCCACACTTTTAAGTTTGTTCCCACTCCTGTGTAGCCTCATTATGTGAACGCTAACAGCTGCTGTTTGAACTGCACATCCACATTGCTTTGTTAACTCACTGAAAACCCCACGCCGCTATAAGATCCCTGCTTGGTGTTGTTGGCAGATGCGCATTTGTGCAACGCTATTCTGACAACACCAGTACTTTTCCGGCATCTCCAGCCTTCAGGAGGCAAATGTATCTGTCAGGTTAGATATACAGTGCCACAGATGAGTATAAAGGAGGGAAAGGAAAATCATGTGAGTAGCTTTGTTCCCTCCAAACGGATCAAGTTCACTGACAGGTTTTTCAATTTTAAAATAACAAATGCTCTAGCATTATTTCTTTAACAACTTGTCCAGATTCTCTTCCTCCCTCTGAGCAAAACTCAGACTTTCCTGAAGCCCTAGCAGCACCCATGAGTAAACCCGATTATTTTTGGCAATGATTAATTGTTACTAGGATCTCTCTGCACATGGTTAGGTTTCCATGTAGAAATACCACCAAAACCTACCCAAAGCATCCAGTGCCAACAACAGCTGGAGACATAGAAACATAGAATGGTTTGGGTTGGAAGGGACCTTAAGGATCATCAAGTTCCAACCCTGCTACCATGGACAAGGACACTTTCCACTAGATCAGGTTGCTCATAGCCTCATTCAGTCTGGTCTTGAACACCTCCAGGGATGGGGCATCCACAGCTTCTCTGGGCAACCTGTGCCAGTGCCTCACCACTCTCACAGTGAAACATTTCTACCTAATGTCTAATCTAAATCTCTTCTCTTTCAGTGTAAAACAATTACCCCTCATCCTATCACTGCACTCCCTGATAAAGAGCTCCTCCCTATCTTTCCTGTAGGCCCCCCTCAGGTACTGGAAAGTCACTATAAGGTCTCCCTGGAGCTTTCTCTTCTCCAGGCTGAACAAGCCCAACTCTCCCAGTCTGTCCTTGTATGGGAGGTGCTCCAGCCCTCTGAGCACCTTTGTGGCCTTCTTCTGGACTCGCTGTAAGAGATCCATGTCCTTCCTGACATCTGTGTTGAATGTTTTAGAAAGTCCACTTTGGAGCATGATCCTCAAGACACTGACTCTGATTATTTGCCTGCCATTAGAAAAGGGCCTGCCCAAGCTCAACGTCCACAACCAAGAGTGTTGTGCATTGTGCATTGCAAAGAAAATGTAAAATAAAATTTAAAAAAATTAGATGTCATTGTTTCTTTGCGTATTACAGTTGCTTAAATGAAAGACTGCTTCAAATTTTTCCTGCAGTCATTTTCTGTCTTATTTCTGTCATGCTTCCAAATAACAGGAATTCAGTTGGGAAACACAAGAAAAAGGAAGATGTTGAAAAGCTATTGATCTGCCAGGTGGAAAACTCTGCTTTCATTTCCAGGGGAAATGAAACAGTGACAAAGCGCCTTATTTTTTTTTCCCAGCTTAGGAAACAACACATCATCCCTTCAGTAAAATACTGTAATCATCATAAGATTATTTTATAACAAGAAAAATCACAAAGAAAATTCATTCTTTCAGTTTTGTTTTCAAGCTCGCATATCTATTGTATGCCATGCTTATACACACAGTCACTTGTGAATACAGCTTCATATCTTGTTCACAGTGCTGATTATAACCAGAGAAGAAAAGACTGCTAGCCATGCTGACGCTCATCCCTATGGAAAAAGCATCTCAACAATGACTGCTTATTTGCCCTAGAAGGTGCCAAATTACAGTACATCGTTTTGCATTAGTCACTCCACAACATTTTTACTTGTTGCCATGTCTCATACTACCCGCCAAGAAAGCAATGATGCCACCAAACTCCCTGCTATCCTTAAGTCCTTAAGTGACAGATTAAAAACATTTTTATTTCTTTTCCTGTTCCTTCTATTTATTTTTTTTTTTTAGGAGGAAAAAGAAATGGGCCATGTATAGGATTACAGAAGACTTTGGAATGTTGCAGTTCTAGACTTCTTTGCAAAAGTCTGAGAACCAAGAATGCTTTGATTTTAGTGGGGTTTCAACTTCTCGTCTGTGCTTCAGATATTTTCTCCAGCTAGTCTTTGCTTGCCATGACACTTCTCTCCAACATAAAGTGCCTGCCCCACAATGTTTTCAGTAAATCCTGCTGTAATGTCTCCTGGGTCTTCAGCAATTTGTTCAGCAAAGACAGAAGTTGATACCAGCAGGTATCCATTAATTGCCTACCTCAGCCATTGCTCATGTCAGATATAAGGAAGCTGACCACATCTTTCCCTAAATTCTCTAAATTAGTGCACATTCCAAGGGCCAGAGGAAATCTAGGCAGACAGTGCCTGACATTGAAAAAGAGCTTTAAAAATTGTCAAAATCATGTTTTTCCTGTAGTTGCTCTGGAGTAGGAAAAATTGTAGAGAAAAGAACGCTTTTAGAGGAATGGATTCTGGAGTGCTTTCTGCTTTTGTGTTTCAAGCTTTGGGTTGGAAAATCCCCTTGAAGGTGGGATTTTTTTGTTAGTTTAGTTGTGCTGCTAGACATGTATTTAATCTTTTTCCGTAATATTCCTGTTATGAGAAGTCACAAAGATAATAAGACATTTATCAATAGGGAAAGTGTGCACACAATTATTACAGCATGGCATAAAACAAAAGGAATACACTTCTCATTACCCTAAGGCATTGAAAAGGCCTCCATTCTTTGCTTCATTATTACACTCTCTCTCACTCGAAACTAGCACCCACCATTTCCTAACAAAGACATGGACTACTTGCAAGCTAACACTGGAGGTGGACCATATCAGTATGGTTGAGATGGGAAGCAACCTGTGGAGATCATCTGGTCAAACCCCTCTGTTGAAGCAAGGTCACTCACGGGTTGTTGCCCAGGACCATGTCCAGAAAACTTCTGAGTATCTCTAAAGGTGGAGATTACACTTATGCCCTTAAAAGCATTTGTTTTCATTATGCAAATGCACGAAGTGCCTTATTTTCCCCAAAACATGCTTCCATAAGAAATAAAACCCATGGGTGATGGATAGGTCCTGGCGTAGAGGAAGACCAAGCAAGCCTGCAGGTATTGCATTGTGGGCATTCACTTGCCCCATGACATGTCCCAGTCCTTCCATTGCATTCGTGAGAAAAATAATCCCACTTTCTCTTTACTCTTCCCTTTATATTTTTGCCCCTTCACACACCCACACTTTGCCTGGGGCACTGGGCATTCAGAGGGGATTACCAAGACTGAATGATTCTTTTTGACACACACAAGAACTGCACAGCCAACTTTCTAATCACCTTATCCCATCACGAGAGACAGTAGGGCTGACAAACACGAAAATTTTACATGGGTGGTTTTGTGGACGAAGGACCAGTTAAGCAAGTTTCAGCCCAACTAGCTTGTTGCTCTTCCCCTGGGGAAATAACTCTCCTGTGTGAATTAAGAAGAGTGGTTAACTATGGGATTACCTGACCAGAACTTTCACTAATCTCCAGTATTTGGGAATTCCTTTAGCCACTGATGCATACATTTCTGAATTTCAGTGACGTACACTAGTGCAGTTCGGCATATTCTTGATATCCAAGAGTCTACCCTGTGGTTTAGTTTTTGGAGGTGGTAGAGTTTTTAGTATTTGGGTTTGGTTGCTTTTTGTTTCCTTCTCCTTTTTTCTTTTCTTTGTTGTTGTTTTTTTTTAAATTGTTACTGTTCTTTTGCTTTGTTTTGTTTTAAATTGAAGCTTACTAACTTTTGGACTTCGCTGACTTGTTGTGGAAACAAGCTTTGCAGACAATTGTTCCTTATGTAGGAAACCTTCTTCACCCTATGCACAACAATGTACTTTTTGGAAGCTAGCATGGATTCTCCAGAACTTTCTCATTTTCTTGTTAACTGCACTAATATCCCTGCTCCAGCACCAGTTGTGAAATAATTAGAAGCCATCTCTCTGGGCTTCAACAGGCTGAGAAGGAAGCCTCCAATTTGCTGTGCAAGATGTTTTGTAAAACCATAACACAATTAACTGCCCTGTGGTGCAAGAGTGTCTCATTCAAGGAGGTGGCTAGGGCAGCAGGAAGCTGGAATTGTGTTTCCCTTGCAGGACTGAAGCCTCTCGCTCCTGCCTCTAGTAGCAGGGAGATCTTGTATTGTGGCGCTGCAGGGTCTGCACTTCTTAATCTTGCCTTGTATTACAGGTTTGTTTATCCCAGTTGTTACCATACTTAATTCTTCATTAGAAAGACAGTGTGACGATAACAGCCCTAATAAATGGGCTAATAATAAATGCACTTGCTCAGGTTAATACTTGGAAATCCTATTAATCAAAAAAACCCAAACCAACCATGATTTGTTTGGCTCGTGTCAGCTGTAATTCCCTTTTTTTTATATCTCAGATAGAATAATCAAGTTGATTTCATTTTTTTTTTTTTTACAGTTAAGTTTCACTGGTGGATTCAATTACAAAGGCTGGATCATGCAAGGTACAGAGCCCTGTATGAAAACCAGCTGTTGACATCGGAGTTTTTCAAAAGAGAGAGACATTTTCTTTGAGAGAAAGAGACTTTTCCTATCATTGCCTAGTTTGTGGCCAGTCGCAGACACATTCCTATGGATGAAGATGATGACAGTGTCAGAATACTCTCATTGTTCTGGAGGTCACAGGAAGTCAATGGCAATGGAAAGACCTGGGTTCCTCCTGCAAAGAGATTTCTACTGCTTTTAGGATTTGTCCTTGATATAAAACTAGGGTGAAATTTAATTTGAGAAAGCTACTTCTAATTGATATTTTGGTAAAGATACTGTGTATGTTACCATTCCTACCATACATATTTGATTGTTTCATCAGGTTGTTTTCAGGCTTTTTCCAGAAACACAAATAGTCCCAAAATATTAAATTCTCATTTAACTATGCAGTCCATTATGTAAGCAACCTAAGTCTAAACCACAGCACTGCTCTTGTCCTTACCCCTATAAAATGCATTAGATAGTCTGAATTCATGTGTTTCAAGTTAGCTCATATCCTAGATAGGCTTAGGCTATGGTACATTGATATTGCATACAAAATAGTTCATGTGTGATGCCTCCAAGCCAAGGGGCAGGAGCGAAAAAGATGATGACCATGGATACACAGTAAATGAGAAGGGAATCACAATAAGGGGCAGTCACATAACTTGCCTTCGTCTACTGGGAACAAACACTATCTACAAGCAAATCTCAGGGGTGCTAAAATGCTTCCCTCCAAGAAAGGCCGGGACATCCCAGGGAAGGGCACCGGTCATCCAGACCATTAAAACACAGCTTGCCCTGTTTCTACAAAGCAGTGAGAGCACCTCGACCATGCTTTTTAAAAAGCACCTTTTAAACCAACCCCCCACACCATGGGTGCAGCATCTTTTTTCCTGAGAACATACATAATGCTTTCATATTCATACTCACTCTGTCATTCAGTACTTAATTGATTTGGTTTCAAATGCTGATGAAGTCCTGCATTTTACTGGCTCTCATCTACTGACTAACTTTGATTTCTTTAATCAGGCCATTGCTTCTCTCTAACTCAGCAAGCCTGTTTCTAATTCCTAGTTCCACTTGATTAACCATCAGCATTATATAGTTCATAGAATCATAGAATCATAGAATAACCAGGTTGGAAGAGACCCACCGGATCACTGAGTCCAACCATTCCTATCAAACACTAAACCATGCCCCTTAGCACCTCGTCCACCCGTCCCTTAAACACCTCCAGGGAAGGTGACTCAACCACCTCCCTGGGCAGCCTGTTCCAGTGCCCAATGACCCTTTCTGTGAAGAATTTTTTCCTAATGTCCAGCCTGAACCTCCCCTGGCGGAGCTTGAGGCCATTCCCTCTTGTCCTGTCCCCTATCACTCGGGAGAAGAGGCCAGCACCCTCCTCTCCACAACCTCCTTTCAGGTAGTTGTAGAGAGCAATGAGGTCTCCCCTCAGCCTCCTCTTCTCCAGGCTAAACAACCCCAGCTCTCTCAGCCGCTCCTCATAAGACCTGCTCTCCATCCCCCTCACCAGCTTTGTTGCTCTTCTCTGGACTCACTCCAGAGCCTCAACATCCTTCTTGTGGTGAGGGGCCCAGAACTGAACACAGGATTCGAGGAGCGGTCTCACCAGTGCCGAGTACAGAGGGAGAACAACCTCCCTGGACCTGCTGGTCACGCCGTTTCTGATACAAGCCAAGATGCCATTGGCCTTCTTGGCCACCTGGGCACACTGCTGGCTCATATTCAGTCGGCTGTCAACCAACACCCCCAGGTCCCTCTCCTCCAGGCAGCTTTCTAGACAGACTTCTCCCAGTCTGTAGCACTGCACAGGGTTGTTGTGCCCCAAGTGCAGGACCCGGCATTTGGCCTTGTTAAACCTCATGCCATTGGACTCAGCCCAGCGGTCCAGCCTGTTCAGATCCCTTTGCAGAGCCTCCCGACCCTCCAGCAGATCGACACTTCCACCCAGCTTAGTGTCATCCGCAAACTTGCTAAGGGTGCACTCGATGCCTTCATCCAGGTCATTGATAAAGACATTGTTAAGACTGTTTGTTTTATTCTTGTAGATTCAAGATGCCGACAACATTTTTACTAGCTCTGCCTACCTCAGTGGGCTGCAGTCAGCAGCAACGTAAGGAGGGGATGCAAGACACAAGCAGACTAAATGGGCTGTAGCTGCGCAGCTCCCAGGAAGAAGCTCCACAACCTAGCAGCAGATGCCAGCTTCCAATGACTGAACTTCAAAGCAAGGTGGCTCCCCCATAAACAGTACCCAGTAAAAAGTCAGTGGTACATCAATGGATACTGCTGAAAAATTCAAACGTGTAGACCTTGAAATGAAACTCAGAAATGCAAAAACTATTCATAGGAAATTACATTGTTTATTCCTTCACACTTAGCTCTTCCTCTGTCTGCAGGTTGTCCAACAGTATATCCCAACTTTTAGATGTATGTCTGTCTGGCATAATACACCAAATAACTTAATCCACATGACAAAAATTATGCAGATAATTTGTGAGCAGACTCCACCAGCATTTAATATTCAAAATTCGAGCTGTGGTGATTAGTCTTGATTGAACACACAAACCAGCCAGTGTCTTGCTGTATTTGAATGATCAAATTAATATTTTTTTAATTGAAAAAAATGCAATTTTGTTCATTAACTCAGAATCTGCCTTTATTTTGGACAACTCTGACATTTTCTTGGTTTTTTTACCATTTTTTTTGTCATTTCCACAGCACTCTCACCAGTAAACCAATATACAGAAAGTAAACAGAAAAGGTGGATGTGTTCCATGTGTAGAAATTTGGACTTAACTTTTACAAAGGTTTTTTGCAACACTTGCTTTGGCCCCTGATTTTTCAGACAAACAACAAATCCATACTGATGAACAGCAGACAATTTGCTGACACCAAGTCAAAGTGCTTTAGAATTATTTTCTTCATCCTACTCTTTCTTGCCTAGGATCAGACCAAAGGACTAGGGGTCTTCCATTTACCTGTTTTCAGAGGAACATATTGAAATGTTTTTTTCTCCTTCTTAAGATGAAAAGTACTTTCGAGCTCAATTGTCACTTCAGTGCTAGTAATGAGATCAAAAGGAAGGGTTTCTTACTTCCCCCCTCAGTGTACACCTAGAAGAATATCAGAGGCTATTTGATACTTTGAGTATCTGTCCTGTTTCCTCTTGCAGCAGATGTTCTGTTCATCCTTGGACACTGCAGCCCTTTACTACACTTATAAGCCCAAAGCCAAAGAGGAACGCTCTAGAACAAAAAAAAATCAACTACTAGAATGCAAAAATCAGTATAAATATCTTATTACTAGCAAGGTTTATAACCAACTGTACTATATTGTTGCAGCAAAATACACAAACTACCTACCCATGAGAGACAACTGAAGTGGTAAGTGTCCAGTAAAAGAAAATCATCACAGTAACAGCATGAGTTCCCTTGGAAAACAGCCTTCCAGCAAAATCAGAGAAGCACAAAGTCATGCCAAGATGTCAAGTTTCACTGATGTTGTGTTTTGGAAATAACATCAAAAAGTAAATGTTGTCAATACCAAAAAGGAATCTGACAGCTGTAGTATTTACAGTTTCAGCATGATAACATTAAGTTGTTTAACCTGATTTTAAAACCACCTTTGGTTCAGCTTTCACTCATTCAGGTATAGTAAGTCAAAAGACACAATCCCTACTTATACCCTCAGGAAAAAACAGCAGAATGGAAATATTTCAGTTACTTGGATGGATGCAGGCAGGAGGATTTGGGGTCCTTTTTATAATTTTAATTATTTTGGTCAAGAATAGTGCAATTTGGAAATGTTATTTTGAATCAGCATGAGATCACACCTGCAAAAAAATTCAGAAGTGGTGGTGAAAGAGCACTTCTATCCTGCAACCAGCTCCTGGTGCAGCAGTAAGGGGAGAGTAGTTCAGATGCCACACATGTTCAAACTTCTTCCTTTGTCTAGCAGGAAAGATCTAAGGATCTTTTGGGTCTTGCATCTTCTGCCCAAGAGGGAAGGATATACTCAGCCTCCTACTGCCAGTGATGGAGCAACCTCAGGGTAAGGACTTCCATGACAGAAACCTCAAGAAGGCAGAATGTGTAGCAGGAAAGTGGGTGGGTATGTGGGAGAGGGAAGGGTGAACAGGGCAGCTGCTTCTGGGAATAAGGCAAAGATGTTTTACAGAGGTTTCTACAGGAGGGAAATCCCCAGCATCTATTTATTGCCATTTCCGACTGAAAAACAGGAGTTGGGGAAATACAGCATGCATGTAAATGGCACTGAGATATAACCAACTCCCTACCTCCCATTTCTGCTTCAGATGGGGAAGTGAACTGAAGCCTGCTTCTGCTCTTCAAAACAGCTGCATCACACACGCACACTTTATATTCATCTTTTGCACAGGGTAAGGGAAACTATTCCAATTACAGAGGGATAAAGACTAGGTTTGCTTCCTGAGAAGAGCGAGGCAAGGTCAGACAAGGTGCAAGTTGGCAGAGCTGTGCCTATTTATGCTACAGGGTGGTTTTTTCCCTCTGAAGGGGAATCCCAGTTTCAAAGTGAGCCTTGTCCTACCAGCAGGAGCTGTCTTATGACAAGGAACCCATCTCACAAATGCTTTTAGAGAAGGGGGAATCACACCATGCCCCAGGGAAAAGAGATGGCTCCAAGATGAGAGGACAAGAATGGGGTCTGCTCTATCTCAAGCTTCCTAACAAACTCCGCACCCTGCCAGTGCCCCTGCAGGTGCCTGGGCTGTTGTCCACCACAGACAACAGCCACCTGGGACCCTCTGGCGACAGCATACAGTGCACTCAGTAGCTCCAACTTCAGCCTTCTCCCAGCCCCATAGAAACACCCCAACACAACCCGATCTTTGGAGCCCTCCCTTACCCAGAAATATGCAGGCATGATGAGTTCAACTGGCCCAGCATGAGTGGGCATGGATGGGACCCTGCCTCTCCACCACCACAGCGCGTTAAAGGATGGTGCCCAGCAGTGGTGGTGCAACACCCTTTTAGGATGTTAAATCCCAAACCAGTGACTGTTCGCCTCCCTCAGAGAGGAAAGGGGGAGAGTTATGCTGAGGCTAGGGATGGGAGGTCTCTCTCCAGTGTCAAATTCAGACCCTTTCTCCCAGGATAGGGTTATTTCCTAACTGAGCAGCCAGATGGCAAAGCTTAAATGTTGTTCCTGTGTTTCAGGAAAAAAACCAACCAAACCAAGACAAAACAGGCAAAGCAGAGAGAGAGCACCATGTGAGCACATGCACCCACTCATCAAAACACAGCTGGCTGGAGTTATTTTTAGACCCGCTTTGACAGGGTTCCTTTAAATTTCACTGGCTTTTGTCAGTTTGTATCACGGAACTAATGTTGTTTAAACAGAGCACATTATTTTTGGCCCCTGAATCACAGGACTCGCTAAGAAGCCTTTTCATACAAACCATCGAGAGGCCTCTGGTTTTGCTGCACCGGATTATTGCTAAAAAGACCTTAATCACCAGGTACAGTGATTGGCATCAAAGATTTGCAAATTAGGAGTAAGCTATCAAATAGTTTCCTGGGGGCTGTAAGCCATGCAAATCCCATTGCCATTAATGAGGGCTTATGCTGCTAAATAATAGTATCTTTTCTATAGAGGCACATATAGATATACATATATATACACACAGTATAGAGTGTCATTCAGATGAAGGCTGACAAAGTGCCTGGCTGATTTACTCCTGTGAAGGAGCCACGTGGGGTTTCCCCAGCACAGCATCTCGCTAAACCTAACCAACAGGCAAGCGAGGAGGTCTCCCTGGGACCATCCTCCAGGAGCTAGCGTCCTGGGAGCAGCGGCAGTAATTGCTTGGCTGTGGTTTTAAAAGAGATGCGGGCAGAGGAGCTGTGGGAGTGTTATGAGGGAGGGTGAAGTACCAGGGGACTTTTAAGTGTTGCAGGAGAAGGAAAAAAAAAAAAAAAAAGGAAAGCAGTTTGTTTTTCAGCTGTATTCCCAAAGACCTCTGTAAATACGTATGCTTCATGCCTAACCACTGTCAGTGTTGACAAGGAGCTTCCTGGCTCCTCTGCGGCGTGAGGAGGAATGTCCCCAGTCCTGAGCTCAGTGCCTGCGTAGGAGTGTGGTTCCCCAGCTGGGCAGCCCTCATCCTGCCCTGAAGCGAGCATCACCAGCACCCTGAGTCACAAGCTGCAGGAGCTCGGCGCTTTGGCTGGCAAACCACAGCCTGCGCAACGCTTGGTGGAAACAAAACAAAACATAACCGAGCCACATACTCTTCTCCACTCCTTCCCAGAGTCTGCCATTCCGAGGATGGATTTACAGGATGATTTGCAGCTGTTGCACAAGCCCATTGACCTTCGGAGGCTTCGGGTCCTTCACAGCACTGACGGGAGGGCAAGGGAAAAGCAAAGCCCAGAGGAGGGCACAGCTCTGGGAAACTCAGACATCCCACTGAACTGTCCAGGTTGTTACTGGCTTTTCTCAGCTTGTGCACATTCAAACCCACTGTTTTAGAATGGCAGCAATATCCAGATCATGACGTATGTGTGAAAATGAAAGGAATGGAAGTGGTTTGGTTGGGTTCTTGAAATAAAAAATAAAGAACCAAAACAAATTATTTAAAAAAAAAAAAAGCAAGCATATAGCTTGCATTTCCCAGGCTGAAATAAAATAATATGCTTGCTCTTTCACACTGGGAATTTCCAGGTTCCTCCCTCCCCCGCGAGGGCCAGCCCCTCAATGCTGTCAGACTCCCTGGCGCAGCTGGAGCCCGTGGTAGGGAAAAAGCAAAGGGCAGCGCATCAGAGGGCTGTCTCAGAAATAGACGCAGCTGTGGCTACATTTCCTCCTCACCACCCTTTATGTGACAAGTTAGGAGCCTTGCCCAACCCTGTCTAGCCTGATTTTTCTTAACTGAGGTGAATTGTGCTTCAGCATAACCAAAAAGGGTAAAGGGAAGGTGGTAGGGAGGGATGCAACAGAGCTCAGAAATCCAAGGAGGTTGGGGGGATGAGAAGCAGGATTAAAACAGCAACAATCATTTCCAGAAAAAAATTTCCCAAGAAATGACTGCTTAGAGAGAATGCAGGGCAATAAAAAAAAAAAAGAAAAAACCCCAAAACCCCCAAATACCCAAAACAAACAAAAAAAACCCCACAAAAGTAGAAGCCCTGTCTAGCCCTCTCCATTTTAAAGAGCGCTTTTCCAAGGCAGCAGCTGCAGTCACCACCTTTGCTGGCTGCCCAGGAAGGTGGTTGAGTCACCTTCCCTGGAGGTGTTTAAGGGACGGGTGGACGAGGTGCTGAGGGGCATGGTTTAGTGTTTGATAGGAATGGTTGGACTCGATGATCCGGTGGGTCTCTTCCAACCTGGTTATTCTATGATTCTATGATACAGCAGGTGCTTAATGCCATACCTCAGTAACACACCCAAGCACAGCTCCTTTCCACATGCATTTCAATCTAACACCATCATTCAAGCATAAGGAATTAACCATCCCAGAAGGGACCAAAAGGTGAGGCAGCACCTCAGCAATATCTGGTGTGGGAAGCTCAGGATAGGGCAGTGTCACCTCACAGCACAGTGGGGACACACACAAGTGGAGGCTGCTGGTGAAGCACCAGCTCTGCTGCATACAGGTCATGTCACTTCACCTGGCATTGTTCTCCCTACCACAAACACAGAGTGAATAAAAGCATTCAGATCTTGGAGCCCACGATAAGTACTCAAGAAGGGCTCAAAGCTACAGTAAGACGTGCATGAACACAAGGTGAGATGGTTGTTTCTTTCTGCTGAGCAAACACTTACATTTTGTTCATCCTCTGATGACACTTTCTCACTTTGCAAGGAAATACTGGATCACTCCAGCATCTTCTCTGCAAGACATTTCATCATCTGGGACTTGTGGATAACTTACCCCTTTAAAAAAATACATATCACGTTGCCATTATAGCTTAACAAGGAACATATTCTTTCCAAAATAAACATGTTGGGCCCTTGAGCTTACAGTGACTTTTAAACAGGCCTTTGGTAAAGAGAAACAAAACAAAACAAATGTGAAAAAGCATGCCTACTTTTTGCTTTCATCCCCCCCCAAATAAAACGGGTTTATCTCCAATGGAAGATTACACAGAAGTGGAAGAAAGATAGGATGACATTGAGAGAACAAAGCCTCCTTCATTAGGGGGTGGGGAAAAAAAGTCATTTCTGGTAAGAGAGAGGGAGAGTCTGATTACTACAAACTGCTATTTCACCTCAACAGCTGATCTACGACAAAAAGAGAAACAAGTTAGTTTTGCCATTGAGGACACAGAGACCTTAGCATGTCCCGGCGAGTAGTATCAAGAGAGCTTCCCACAAGGTCCCTGGGACAAAATGACCATGAGTGAGGGAGAAGGAATTAACACCTTAATGCCAAGCAAGTGTCCACTTAGGCAGCTGCTAGGGTCACCTGATTTTTGGGGCAGGTCAGGAGGTGACAGGATAGTTTAGTGACTAGCATGGCAGTCCTTTACACAGTGTAGTATCCCTAAGGAACCTAAATCCCTTCCATTCAGTGTTTCACTTGAATTTAAATTTGCTGGGCTGTACTTCTATTCCTTCACAGGAGACAACCAGCATCAGAAATATCTTCTCACACCTACCTCAAAAAACCTAACTGGGTGGAAGAACACACACCCACACCTCTACACGTATAGAGAACACAGGGAATCTAGAATCCTCTCCCTGTGTTACCAAACCTTTTTTTTTTATTTTATTTTAAAACAATAGCCTCAGCAGTATATTCTCCTTTAAGGAAATGGTACCTAAAAGGTAATAAGACCATTTGGAAATGCCGCTCCTGACATAGATACCATGCACTGCTTGCACAGTTGATCTTGTAATCACAGAATGGTACATTTGAAAAGCAAAACAGTTTGACAAAAAATATACTCCTGTTTCCTTGTGATTGTTGGCCATTTCCTTTTTCCACTCCTTTATGCTGCTTTCCCCCTTGCCCTCCTAATTTTTCCTGTTGTTCTCAGGATATTTTTCATTCCCTGACTTCATCATTGCCTGTCAAACTCCTCTCCATGCCCCAAGTGCACAGCTAGCCATTGAGGTTCATTAAGAAAGAAGGTGCACTCAGCAAGACCAGTTACACAGAATGGAGGGGTTATTTTTCTCCACTGCAGGAGGGCACTTGAAATAAATTTTTAAGAGTCTGTACATGTCCCACAGAATTATGTGGCTAGCTTCAGATTTGCAACAGCAGTCCTCAAACCCATCATTTAAAGATGCCCAGAACACTGCCTTATTGAGTCAGCTCAAAGAGCTCACTTAAATTTATATTCTCCTACATGTTTCCACATGGTGTTTCAGGCATTATTTCATATTTTTACTATATATCTAGAACAAAAGACCAAATAGTAAACAAGATATCCTGTCTACTGTTGGCTATATGTATTCAAATCCCCTGTACACTGAAGTGCAAGGTTCCTGTTGCAGACCTAAATCTTGTCTGTTTCTCCCCATTGTATGAGCCTTGCTGATGAAATCTGTTATCTTATCTCTCCTGTATGCTGCAGTCAGTATTGGAATGGCTTCTGCAAGTCCAGTGTAGCCATGAATTATGTGGAGTCACTTGGGAATCAGAAAAAATTAGTTTTGTGGAAGAAACAGATTTAATGCCATGCAGCTTAATTAAAAAGGGGATAAAAGCTAACCGATTACTCTGCACATATAATGTTTTCAACAATCTATAGCAAAGCCCTTGTATGCTCCGACTTCTCTGTTGTCGGGAAACAAGCTCCTGGCTCATGAAAATGCAAGCCATCTTTGGTGCAAGTGATATCTGCTCAGTATTTTACTCATTAATTTCACTCTGCTCAAGATCATCTCCTCTGCAGCTGGTCTCCAGAAAAGTAATGCAAAGCTGCGCTAGTAAATCCCTCTGCCAGCTTCATGTCTTAAACCTGCAAGCTGTCCTGGGCAGGAACCCTTCTGGTCCTTTGTAGGACCTCTCCTAGATGACTTTTTCTCCGTTTGGAGAAACCATCACTTGCGTGATCCAGTCCTTGCTACTTCCATGGGTTTTCTGTATGTTTTCATCTCTTTCTACACACCCCACCATGCTGCTTTTCCTAGCTCCACTGGAAGGAGACTCAAGCCGGAGGGAAGTTCAACAGCAAGCCTCATCTGGATAGTGAGGGGAGCAGGGCTGTGGGGTGCACCAAGGCTTCTACCTCCCACACTGTACAGATGCAGCCCAGGTGGCTCACAGAGTCTTTATTACTGGAATGATGGAAAAACTTGAAGGAATGCAGCTTTGGACAGTCTGGAAGTCATTACCCCACAGCGCTGCCTTTAGGTTAGCTATTCTGCCTTGAACACAGTATTGTACGCTGCCTAACTTTTATGCTTTAATAACCAAAATACAACTTTACTCAAAAGTATCTGCCGGTGTATATAGTTGCTGTTTGAGAGGAATATGCATTTGCTGAACTAAAAGAACTGTTGTAGAAAGCAAAGATGCTCTGCTCAAGATTGTTACTAAATATCTGCAAAGAACCAGAGAGACACAGCTTCATTCAGCACAGACCTTCACTGTGCTGCCCAGCAATATTTACACGTGATACTTGGCCTTCGTGAACTGCATGCTTTACAGATCAATCTTTTAAAAAGGCAAAAAAAGCAGTTCAAAGGATCCTTGGCATGTGCTGCAGTCATGTGCTGCTACTGCTCAGGGGACTGAACTAAACATTATCGGCAGACAGCAGTTTGATCCAATCACTGGAATTCTCAGCAAAGCCTTTTTTCTAGCACAGCATCAGCATGCTTCTGCTCTAACACCAGGCTGGCTAGTAGATCACAAAACTTGCAGACTTTTATACGGTGGGAGTATATTTTTCTGTTTCCCAGTCCCATGCAAAGCAATACTTCTTTCCCCTTCAAGTCTCCTAACATAATATTTGCTTTTGAGCTTGAAAATAAACATCCCAATGGAGAGGAGACCAAGACGGAGAGAAAAGGATAAGGGAGCAAAATAAATTAAATTCGGAACAATCATCTTTTTAATGTGGCAGTCTCTCTCTCCCACTCTGGTGTGAAGTTTGGGTCTCTTCCTTTAACTAACTACATCTGCTATTCGGTTATTCATTAATTTTCCTTCATTACTACTGACAGCCTGGATTCTCCCCTGTTTTTTTTTCCTGAATAAAATACTGTCTGGTTTCATGACACTAAGCCCACTTACACAACAATATCACTTTTTCTTGCAGCCATGGTGGAGTGAACCAGGACATTTTATTCTGCAGTAACTACACGTTTAATTAGACGAGCAAGGGCATATGGATTTATGCTTATTGTGTGACCCCATTGGCAGACATGAGGAAAGAAACACAGACTGTGCTTATATACATTTATGCAAATGAGAGCTTCTGCACTGAGGTCAGTGGAATAACACCAAGATAAAACCCAAGAGCTCAGGCAAGCTCTGGGCTCTCAGAATCAATGCAGAATCACCTATTTTTTTCTCCTGTGCTTTCTGCATATGTGCTGGGCTGAACTCCAGGGATTAATTTACCACCCACTGTGCAGTTTTGCAGAGGAGGAATGGATCAAAGACTAGTTCAACAACATGAAGCTGTCACTAATGATGCGGAGGCCAATATTTCCTCTTGGTAGCCCAGGGTGCAGAGAGAGGTGGTGCTGGCACCTCATTAGGTGGCACCAGCACTCCTCTCCATTCCAGAGCGGTGTGGCTGGAAGGCAGCGCTCCCCAGCCTTAGATGCAATTGGCTGCAAGAAAAGCTTCAGCCTCAACATCCCAGCAAAACTCCAGCTTGACTTACATGAGGCTGATGCTGATGGTACCCAGGAAATGTGTTATCCAGGTCCAGGGTCCTTTTGACTGTTTTTCCACTCTTGCCCATTTCCCTCATGCGTTTTCCTACTTTGATCACCAGCACCAGAAGGTGTCATCACAAGTCAGATTTCCCCTCACAGTCAGCTGCAGCATCAGTGTACGTTAGCATAAGCAATGCTGTGCTAACATACACTTAAAAAGTTCCACACAATAATATGCTATTGTGGGACATGGTTTGGGAAGAAACAGGCTTATCTGAACTCCTAATTGTCTTTTCACCGACTTCCACCTAATGTACTAGGACCAGCATCCTTACACATTTTGTCTAGAAACTTGGGTTTCTAAAAGAAAGGGCAATGATACCCTCCTTTTTTAAAGTGTCTTGAAACAGGCAAGTGGAAAGCAGTACTGCAGATCACCACTGAGTGTTACAATTAAACAACAGCAGCAAGCTGCTAGAAAACAAGCAGGAAGCTCTGTCCTGTGTGCTGCAGATGAACTTGAGCTCGCTGCCAAACACAAGCAGTTGTTTAGCTGTACCAACAGCAAACAGCAGAATCAGCTGATAACCAGCATCTCGAACTCAGAAAGGGCAGGTTTCTTTTCCACCCCCACTTTTAGAAAGCAAAAATATAAGAAAACTCCAGGCTTTTGAGAGGAGGAGCTAACACCAAACACTACCTCCTCCACCAGCTGATCCCAGAAACATAAAGTTTAACTACTTATGTTTTCACTAAGCAGCTAAAGCCTGTGACCAAGAAACTTCAGATCCCTCAAACACATTTAGCGTTAATGAGACGCAACATGTTTAAAGAGGGCACTGAGAAAGAAGGGGTCAGTGCAAGAGTTTTGTAGAAAATGGCCTTATTCCAAACTCAAATTCCTCACAAATACATCTGATTTTCTGACCAACGGCCAAATGAAGTGTTGCAAAAGCTGGAGGCACTTTTCCTCATCATTGATAATAGCTGTAAGGAAAGGAAACATGCCAATGTGCTTCATGTAATGGAACTGATAGTGGCAGAAGAAAGTTAAGGTGGATTTTTTTCAAGAAGGGTGTAAAAAATGTTGGGAGTTTTGTGGATATTTTTTTTCTCCCACCCAAGTTCTTTTCTATTTAGGATAACTTCTGAGAAATAACTTCTTGTTACAGCCTGCCATGTAAACAGCTACAGAAAAATGCTCTGCAAGAAGACACCACTAAATCAATCCAGTCCACAAGCTCATCATGTGCATAAGAGCCATGGTTGCAGAGGCAAAGGTAAATGAACTGACCCCCTCAAAAACATACTGGTGTTGGGGAACATTTTTACATGGGTGTCATTCAGGAAGAAATGCAGAGTAAGCAGTAGGCCACTTCAGCTTGGGGAAGCAGGGCAGGGCTTGCTCTGAACATTAGTATTCCTCATCCCAACTTCAACAAAGATGCAAGAAAAGACATCTTCCAGGGTAAAGGGGTTGAGTAATTAGGAGCAGTTTGTCAGTTCTTTGCAGTAGCAGGAGTTCTCATACATGGGTACTGAAGAACAGTAGGTAAGATGCTGAGATACCATTTGTATCTCACACAGTTCCTGCTGCAGAATTCACTTTTTCACTTAAGAAGGAGATGAAGAGCAGGATTCACCTGGTAAACTGGACACTTGCTGACAGTGTCCCATTAGAGTCTGATTGCCAAGGCAATGCTCCACCTCAGGGGCTGAGTAAGGGTGTGTGGGTTGCACCTGAGTCTGCACAGCCCTCTGAGTAACCTCTGTTCTTGTAAGGGACCACTAGCAGCAGATGGCTCATTACACAAGCAAGGTCCAGAGCCACAAGCTGTGTCAGACCCTACTGATATCTTATGTGAACACCTAAGCAATGGTGTGCCTGCTTTTAGATAGGAAACCCACTTTCTATCCCCATAGCTAGACAGGCAGTCTGACCAGCCCACTGGTTGAACTTTTGAATGTTGTTAGCATCTTTGTTTTACCCCTGCGTTTCACAGATTGAAAAATTTATTTTGTTCTTCAGTCTTTGACTGATAACGAGCAAGAACTGGATGTGGGTTTGGTGTTCAGAGAATGTTAGTGTCCCCAGGGAGAGGGGATCCTTGTACTTGCCTCTCCAGCCAGCTTGCATGGTCCCCATCATCTAGGAAGGTTTAAGAGGCTCTTGGGCTTGTAGCATGTTTTATAACTTGTTGAGGCATCTGTCAAAATGATACCAGTGTTGGGGACTGAACTAGCAACATCTCTTCATCATCTCTTGCAGAATTATATCCTTTCCTTCAGCATCTTTTAGATGTTATCAGGACTTTGGGAGAACCATCAGTAATTTGTGTTTCAACAGAGGTGTTCAGCATGAATATGCACACACCATTTCACTGCTTTGGGATGCCCTTCTCCATGCATATGGTGGGAATAAGCAGTTCTTTCCTCTGCTCAGCATTGTTGCGATCTACATTCCAAAGGCTGTGAGAACAGATTTAGGTACTACACTAATAAGGGTAATAAACAGGCCTTTATTTTATGCTCTAATAATATTTCCTTAAGGCAGATTTACACAAACTAAACCACTTCAGCAAGCATTGACTGGTGGAGTCAGTGCTGGTTGATTTGCTATGGCCTTGCGTGTGGAATAATTATTTACAATCGTACGTAGACCACATGTGTTATGTTACTGAAGAGTAACATAACACTACATCTGATAATCTTCTGAATGGCAAGCAGAGAAAAGCCACAAGTGATGTATTCTCATAGTCATGAAAGAACAGTGACTTAGCTGACTTTTCTACGCTTTCACCTGCAATCCTTACACCATCAGTCCAGCAAGGTGCTCTCTATATCCAGTCACAAATCTTTATGAGATTTTTCTATCAAAGAGCTATTGTATCCTGTCCTAGAAGTTGCTGAGTTTTACTGGGAGACAAAGAAACACCACACAAATCATAAAGCATTTTGATATGCAGTACCTTATCACACATACCTTGCAAGACCCATTGGTACATTCTTGTTCCCCTCTAGAGAGGGCAAAGAAAAAAATTAACATAAAAACATTTCTTAGCTTGCCCACCACAATTATCTAGCAGGAAGAAGTCCAGTAAGAAACAGTCATACCTTATGTATCCAAGATCTAAAAAACACCCTGCCATTTCTTCCTTAGTACACTGTGGTGTGCTTGTTTCACTCTGAACTTCAGGTTCCATGTGCACAATCTGTCTAAATGGTCAAAGATTTATTTTGCATTTCTGACAGAATATGGAAAAGGCACAATTGAGAAGCAATGTTATATATCTCTTCAAAAAGTATATAAGTGCTTGGAAGCTGTTGAGAACTAATGAAAAACATGGCTTTTATTTCTAAGCAGTATTCACCTTGCCAAGAGAGGAGACACTACTGGGGCTTGGTGATAAAGGAAACAATTAGTAATTTCCACTAGAGTTGGAGATAATGAAGTATCATTTCTGTATCAAAGTGACATTTCATTTAGCAGCCTAAATATGCATATAGTTTAAAACTCAATTGAAGTCTGTGGAAGGGAGAAACTTTTAAATCTGAATGAGTATTTCCAGCTATTGAATTGTACACCAGTCTGCATTTTGGGACTGAAAAATCCCTCTAGATTTTGGTGGTTTGGAACAACTTTTTAAAAACAATACAGAACAAGCGTATCAAGATGAGATAAACCACTTCCTGTCTTTCTCTTAAAATTTATATTTTAAAAAAAGTATCTCACACCAGATAAAGAAGAGAGGTCCATAGAGCAGGATGCACAAGTTGTCTTTCCTGCTGTATAACTTTCCTGCTTGCCATACACGTCAGGTATGTGTTGCAGCATTGCCTCTTTTCAGATTTTCAGTGATATATCTTAGGATGCTTTTATTGATTTTCATTAGTTGTTGCTACCTCTGTAGTGTCATTGGGCAATGCCCTCTGCTTTTATTAGCAGTTAAAACATATTTACACTTGTCACTTACACTGCAGTGAAGAAGAGTTGGAAAACTCAGACTCCTAGAAGCTACTAAAGCCCAAGACAAATAAAACCAGAGAGAATTAAATTTTGTGAATTACACTAACCACATGATTTTATGGAGTTTGCCTCAGGATTTAAGGATGCCTGGAGCAGACTATACCAGGCTTACAAGTTTGTCAATTAGATTTCATTTCATACATCAGGACTGTCACACAATGAATCATTATTACAGACGTTCCTGGGGACATAGAGCTCAGGCAGCCTCACCCTACGTGCTGAAAGGTTTCTTAGCTAATGCTTAGCAGAAAACTACTTCTTCCATACAGACCCCTGTGTTACCTGCAGCTAAACCAGAATGTAGCAAACATGGAGTCTATTAACTCTGGACACACTCACATAACACACAGAACAAGAACAGCCCTGGGTCCTGCTTTCGAGGAATGGCACCGTAAGAGCAAGCCGGTTTACCGCAGCAGTAAATGAAAAATAAAGAAATTATGAAATCCATACATGAAATAACAGAACTGCATTGAGGATAGATGTTGAATAGAAACGAGTATTGGAAACCTAGAAGAAAAAATGTACTCACCCAGCACCTCACGTTTCCTTCACTCTATAAAATCCCTACAACCAAAACTAGTCCCGGTTGCTTATACAGTCCCTTATTCTTAGATTGCACCTAGAGCTAGATGCAAAGACCCCAAACCTTTCCTAGGGCTTAGTTTGGCTTTGAATCCTTTCCCCCTACCTGGCCTTAACTGCTGTCATCTGCCAAGTATGTCCTGCCTTGGCCCTGCTTGTCCTGCTTTCACTGGATGCTGCCCTGACAGAGAGCAAACCTTGACAGTGCAAAAATATTAAAGAATATTTGAAAGGCTTCTAACTGGTCTCTAAATAATTTGTCAGCCCGTGAGGAAACGGGAATATTGGCACTATATGGTAATGATGGACTTAACAGCAGACTGATCGATAGCCTGGAAGTACCACTCCCATCAGCAGAGACACACAATGACATCACAAACAGACATGTTGGTCTAAGATATTACCAGTTTACACTGTTTACTGTCATCTCTATATCTGAACTATGATACTGTAATAATATGAGTGAGTCAAACCCATTTTGTTGTAAAATCAGGCAAGCTGAACTTACTCACTCCCCCAGAAGATGGCAGGAGCAGGGGACAGCTTGTGCCTACAAGGTGATTTACAGCTCCTGTTACTTGTTACTATTCTGCAGCTAATGAACTAAGTGGGAATTTCGAGTCTGCTTCAGCACAAGCTCAGCTGTGGCTGCTGAAATCAGATGAGGCCCTGAAGCAGACTAGGGAGCATTGGCAGACTTCATGAATGTGGCTCAGCTGCAGGGGAGCAGCAGATTTTAGCTGGGGTGTGGTACTGAGCAGATGGAAATTGGTATTTCCCTAAACCATCCGGCAAAATCTGCAGCAGCACATCTGCCTGTGGCCCTGTGTTCCAAGGGTGTCCTGTTCTAAACATCTTGATAAGCAATCAGCAGAAGAGACTAATGTTTATTTATATTAATTAAAATAAGAGAGCTTGTACTAATTAAAAGAACAAAGTACCCGGAGAATCTGATATAGGGTACATCCTGGGCATCTGGACTAGGGGAGAACATATTAATCAGGCCTTGTCATTAGCTGTGCCAATTTGGCAGAGGAACATAGGCAACTCCACCTCCAGGAGCAGACCCTGTACTCACTGAGCCCATGTAGTAGAGACCTTGTATGATGCAGTCACTGGTGATTTTATGTAAATCATTAACCAATCACTTGTCGAGGGAGGTACTTGGCATGTATTCACTTTGTAATTTTTGTAGTAAATTGAGTGCAGAAGCTCTGGTCAGGTGTGCTTGATTTGTGGAAAGCCACCAAGCACCCAGACTTGTGCAACTCTGAAATAAATTCTATGTCTCGACTCGGCATATGAGATTGGCTATTTGCCTGCCTGGTAACAAATACTACTTTTTGGACAGCACGTATGTGCTTCTTTCTCCTAGGCTCAATTTCCTGTTCTGTTGAACTTTCAGTAGATGCTCATTCCCTTGGAGGGACAGCATAATATGTAAATTTTCCAGTGTATTTGTTCGTTGAGTCACATTGGCGGTGAAATAAGAAAGATTCCCTGAAGTGTGGGGGTGTTAGACTTCAGTTCGTGTCTGACGCTCATCCTTTGTGATGTTTGTACATCCAAACTTCATCCCTTATCTAGGCTGAAGGATATGTATCTTGTTTCTTGTACATAGGAAAACAAAGCAGATGGCCTCAGTCTGTGGGACAGGTGTCCACATCAGAAAACTGTCACAGTACTTGACACCTTCCCAGCCATACTGGCCAAGATCCTCCAGAAAAGAGAAAACATACCTTGACTTTTTGCATATATTTGCATTTATTTGCTTGAATTTGGGCACCTACAGAGCTGAAGCACATGCCTTCCCATTTTTAAAGCTGCACTGTAGCAAAACCTCAGAAAACCTGGAGTGAATACAACTTATTAAGTGCTGACTGCTTAGTGGCTTTGATATGCAAATTGCTAATAAAAAGGGCCTTTCCATGCCATAGTCCTATTCTGTTCCTGCTGTTTTGTCAAATGGAGGAGTCTTAATAAGGAGGAATAGACCAAGCAGCTCATGACAGCACTGGCCCTCCCTAGAAAGTTAAGGAATTGTCTCCCTGTGAAGGCAATTGAAAACTTTTCTGCTGGATTTCCATTGTCAGTCTGAAACACACATTTCCACCTTTTTTCCTTTTTTTTTTTTGTAAGTGTTTTTCTCCTCCAACTTTGAACAACCACAAAAAGATCTGTACCTTAATTTTTCCTAAGTGAGGTGGAAGTATTTCATTGGGATTGTGATGGCTGGAATGGCTGGGGAATCTGGAGGCAGGTAGTCTGAATTAGGGGAGAAGTCAATGAAAACATGAAGGATATTGAAGTTCCTTAGTGCAAGGGCTGTTTCTCACCATGCATACACGTTGCTGTCTGAGTTCATAGGAGATAATCCCACATGGAACCCTATGTCCAGTACCAAGCGGGGGGAAAAACGTTCAAGAGAAAACCCAACCCAAAACACAGCAGATTACTCAATACTGCCTGTAGACCAGTTAGAAGGGGAAAAAAAAAAAAAAAGAGATATCCCTTCATGTAGCTTGCTTGGCTGTAGCCCAGCTCTACCCCTGGAGACAGGGACAGTACCACCTCTCCCAGTGCTGAGCAGGGAAGGTCTGGGCATGGGCTGGGGCACAGTACTCATTCCCCACCAAGGCCCCTGTAAAACACTCAGGTGGCAATTACTGCTGACAGCACCACAATTACTGGCCCAAATGCACTCTGGCCCAAATAAGAAATGTCATGTGCATTTTTCATTGCTAATTAGGGCTGCTTAGAGAGGCAGGAGGAGAGGGAAAAATGAGAATTTCCATGGGAATTTTTTTTGTTCACTTCGTTCTAGAATCATTGCATGAGTATTAACTCTTCCCTTCTGTACCCCAGCCCTGATGGCACCTTAATGTCACACCAGGGAACAGGGGCTGTCTGAAGGTGAAAGGCAGCAAGCAAAGAAGCAGGTAGGTGAGAGGCCCTGCTTAGTGCTTACAGTTTGTAAAACCCTGTGTCTCCATCCCTGCCAGAGCTTCCAAGCGACTTGGGTTTTGGCTGACCTGCCGTGCATGGTTGTGAAGGATCCCAGCTGCGTGAAGCAGCATAAAGGCAGCACAGCCTTTTCCTTCAAAAATTATTGTCACCCGCAGTGATTTTCAACCCTAAAGACCTTTGCCTACAAATCCTCTCAGCTTCCTTGCCACCTCCATAGCCTATCAACAAATCAACTGATTTTTCTTTCACAGACCATTAGGTTTCTCACTTCTTCCTTTGGCATAAGGTAAAAACAGTCATAGAGTCTTCCCAAGCTGAGCTGGAGACATGGCTGCACTCGTAGATATGAGTGAGGAAGATGTCACTTGTTTTCACTCACTACCCAAAGCGTGACAGCCTGTTACACAAAATCAGCAGCAAAGCTCCCCCCACTTTTAAAACAGAAAAAACCAAAAACTTATGTAACTCTGCAACTAATCTTCACTAATCTTGAGCAAGGCATTTAAATCCAGGGAATAAGCCTATTCTTCTCGCTACCCACCCCCCCGCGCCCCAGCCTATCCATACAGTGAAAAGGGAAACAGATAGAAGCAAAGTGCACAGCCTTGCGTGTATTCCTTTTGATGAGAGCAAAGTGGCAACGTGTCCCGAGTCCGCTCCGAAGTAAACCCTCCTGCCCATGCATAACGGTCGAGGACCTTAAGAGAAAAGCTGCTTTTGGACTGATTAATGCTTGCTCTTAGCTAAAGGATGGAAATCTCTACTCTCGCAATGTACCATTGCCTTGCTTTTGTGTGGTATTTTTTTGTCACTTATTCAATCACGCACGTAAGAACAGAAGAGCGGCCATCTGAAGTGTTCCTTTATGGTGGGCAGTGGAAGTATTTGACAGTCCTCAATCTGGTAAGCAAATTGTGTTGTACAGTGATACCAATATGTCTACGTGTTTGTCTGCCATCTGTGCCTCAAGACATATGCAGCTGGTATACTTGCTGCTGTTAAACTGCTTCCTTTAAAAACGGCTTCCTTTAATGGTTTATACCCCAAATGAAACTAAGTAGGAATCCATGCTTGTGCTGTGAAAAGCATTCACAGGTTTTATGCAGAAAGAATATCATCTGGCAACCTGCTTGGCTTTCAAAAAGTATTCTGAAGCTAGCTGCTTCTTTGTGAAGGAGACAAGCTATCAGTGGGGAGAGGGACAGAAGGTAGGAACTAGCGCAAGTTTGATGCATGTTATCTAACCTTTAATTCAATACTTGTCACAGTGCTGCCTGGAGTTTGACTTCAATTTTTTAATGGGCTTTTATGTCCTGTAAATTACAGAAAAGGTAAAACAAAGCATTGCATGGTGCTAATTTAGCCATTTGGAGTACAAGTTTAGTTTGAAAATCAGTTTAGAGCATGAGGGAAAGTAATTCTAGCCTGCAGAGAGGGATGCTTATGACACTATTAGATATGTTTGAACAGTGCTATCAACTACTCACTGCATTTCCTAAAAGTAAACAGGAAAATACAGATCATAAAATGTTCTGCTTCTCCTAATACGCTAACTTTTCACAAGACAGAAAACTGAATGAAAGCATGTAGGATATCCTTCAGGAGAAGGCTTGTTCAAAGTCCAAGTCGTTCACCAGTGACTCATGGTGGTGGTGGTAGTGGGTTAGAAGGACCAGGCATGTAGACAAGGTTCCTACAAGGGACATATTTCAGGGGCATTTGCTAGTCTGAAGGATGATCACAGGGACCTTTTTAGCCTTTAGTCCATTCTGTGTGACTGTTAAATACCAGTGGGAGATCTGGCCCAGAATATGATTATCTCTACTTTTACTTTTTATAAGGAGGCATATTGTGGTGGAGTTCAATGAAGCCTTTGGAGACCCCTGAGGGTGTTGGGAAATTTGGATCCATTCCATGCTTTTATAAGATATTTGCCACCAAGAAACAGTGAATGGCATGTGAGATGGCTACAGCAGCTCAGGCTTCAGGGAGCCACAGCACCCAAGCCAGCTGCAGCAGGATGAGTGCACGTATACCACTGTATTTAGGATGACATATGTATGTTTTGTTGCTATGTTATCTTCATATCAGTATAGCTCGGCTTTTTGTGATGTTTTTAAAAATTAATTTTTCTAAAATGCTAGCAATCAAATGGTCAGGGTTCAACAACCTTGAAGATATTCAGTTCCTCCTGCTGGAATATATGTCAGTAGACTAAAACTTCACTAGCTAAATCTCAGACAAGCTGCTCCCTGTGTGTCCAGCTCCTTTCCTTTCATTTTTTGGGTTAAGCTGGCCGCATTAAAGTACCAACCATACACTCAGGCAAAACAGCATCTCCACCCCCTGGCACAATCATAATGAGATCTATCACTCAGTATATGACAAAGTTCTAAAGTATGAGAACAAGGAGAAAATGCAAATAACCCATCTCCCAGAATTTTGGGATGAGGAAATACTCCTTGAAATTAGCATCCAGTTTCCCTTAGTGACCAGCAGTGGATGATCAGGAAAATGCTGCACAAGATAGAGCGTGTGTAAGTAGAAAATGAACTTCCCACACGTCTAATCTCACAATAGCACACCCATTTACCCAGCCAAATAATGAATACAGGCCAAGGTCGCTAGTATCCATTCAAATCCTTCCCATCATATTTCTAAAGGAAAAATGTACCTGTTTATATTTCTAATACCTTCCCTGTCCTGTGCAATGAGTGCCACAATGCAAGCATACCTTGTGTGAAAGAGCAGTTCATTTTGTTGGTGTAAACCTTCTTCCTGACAACTGAATTGGATGCCGCTTTACTTCTGTGTTATAGTTTAATTGTCTATCCCTGTTCACTTTTTATTTGCCACTCATCAGAGACCTCTACCAGCTTTTCCTCTCTGTTACTCTTTTCTACAAGCTGAAAGTCTGAGCCTTTTTCATTTCTCTTCACAAAGGGCTGCTTTTTTTTTCATTTAAACATCCTTGTTGCCCTTTGCAGTAGTTTTTCTAGGTCCAGAAAGGGGTAAGTAGGGCAAGCTGCAGTGTCAAGCTACAACCGCAGCATGGATTTAATCAGTGGCATAAAGATATTTCCTGTTCTATTTTTTATTTCTTTTTAACAATTCTTAACTATTAGTCTTTTTTGAGCAAGGAGCTGGCAGTTTGAAAGAGCTATCCACAGCAAGTCCAACATTTCTTTCCCAGAGGGTGATAGTTAATTTAGGACCTATTTTTGAAAAATATGTAATTGAAGTGGGTTTTTTTCTGAAATGCATTACACTGCATTTATCAACAGTGACTTTCACTAGCTATTTGATCTCTCAGACACTCAGTATCCTGAGATTCTATGGCAATTTTGCAGTCAGACTTTGCTTTGACATAAAAAAGGGGGAAAAAAAAAAAGATATTTACAAACCTTTACCAACTCAGTGTTTATTCCCTTCCCCAGCTCATTTACAGATCTCCTGAACAGCTCAGGTCTCATTAAATCTCCATGAGCAGAGGCGCTTGCTCCAGTTCTCCAGTCCTTTGTCTCCCATCTTTTAAACACTTATTGATCCGACTCTGACACTAAAACAGAACTGTTAGCCACCATGGAGACGATTTGGGCTGAAGATATTGCCTGTCTCATGCAGAAAATGTGGCAATGGGGCACTGCGTGCAAAACTACTCCTTCGTTGCCAGTAGTCCTACTTCTACAGAGATGTGGGTTTTTTCCAAGAAATTATTGTCGAAACAGGAAAGGGCCTGGGAAGCAAAATGCCCTCATCCCTGCTTCTTCCATTGATCTGGACAGCATTTTTGGATATCTCTGGGTGGTAAAACTTTTATGAGTCACTGTATAACATAGGAAAAAAATGAGAAGACAAGATGGCCTAGGGGGCATGGAGTCCCTGTGCATCTCCACAGGACCTAGAAGAGTTGCTCCATGGTTTGACATTAAACCATTCCCTGTTGCTGCTGAGGGACATCAAGGAAAAAGAGATGGCTGTCAACGAGAGGGATGTCCCTCAGCTGCACATCTGATGTGTTAAATTTCCGTGCTTTTGAAAGTAGTCCCAGGAAACGCTTTGGGATGCCTGGAGATATAGTCTTGGGAGAAAGAGCAGGCAAAAGGTTCCCTCTGGGCTGTTCTGGTTCAGCAAAGTCGCTGTGCTGGTTCAGCAAAGTCACTGTGCTGGGCAGGGCTGAGCTGTGTCTTAGAGGCTGCCGCCAGAGTCAGGCAGGCAGGGCACTTACCTACCTGTTCTGCTTGTCTCCTGCTAGGCTGCAATTGACTGGCTTCTGGCATTGGCTGGCTGAATTGCTTGGAAATTTTCCCCCAAAAAATTCCTCTTAACTCTTTGGAACTGTATTTAAAAATTTAATTCTGTGGAAAGCTACTACGGCCAACTCACTCTGATCTGAAATGGAAATACTGGGAAATGTGACATTTTTCAGGGGATGGAAATGCAACTTGACTCCCAGCTCTGCTAGAGGAATGCTGGAAGAACATCTTCTAGATATGACCCTCTTCTAGCACCTCATTCAATTCCTTGCTAGGCATGCAGTTCTCCCAAGAGAGCTACAGCTCTGATGTTACTTCAGATTCATCTATCTGATTAATGATCATAGCAATCAGGATTCAGAATGGAAATATTTTTGTAAGGTGGAGGAGGGGGTAGGGGAGAAGATAAGTAGGCTTTGTATCAAAGCTATTCATTGACCGATTATTGAACAACTAGAAATGACAGATAAAAATGGGTTTGTGTTTATTTGTCTGTGACACAAAACAGTACAATCTGAATCATTCATTGCCTGAAATAACTGAGCTCATAAAAATCTGCTCACTGATGTAAATCCATTAGTAAATCATTGCATAATGATCACACTGCACCTTTAAAAACTCTTAATTGCATTCCTGCCCCATTTTACTACTTGCACTTTTCTCTCTCATAATTGAAATATTTTCAGTTCTCCTGAACTCTGTTTTTTATTTATTTCAAAATAGACCTAGTATTTTAATATACACATTTTCCAGGTTGTTATCATGTGAATGGATGTGCGCCTGCACTAAATGTTGACTGTTATGTCTAATAGCCTACTCAGAATATTGGATTTATCCTCTCTTAAGGGCAGAGCTTGAAGCCCAGTTTATTTGTATTAGTTGGAGATTTCAATATACACATGTGCCTAAAACTTATATGTGAAAGTAAATCATGTCAGGTTAGTTAAACAGAAACATGTCTTTCATCACTGTAGCAGATAGAAATTATGGTTTGTCTTTGTCACTATGACTCTAAGTTTGGAAAATTGTTCTGGCTAAATTAAGCATTTCTACAGCACCTAGGACCATGGAGCTCTGCGGGGTCTAGAGAAAAAAGCAACATCTCTCCAACAGGGATAATCATATCCATATCCTTCACTCTGGGTTAATCGTTAGCGTTCTGAATGCTTCCAGCCTTCCTTCTGTTCATGTGGGAATACTTTAGGGGATCCTCTTTATTTACACCCAGTGGATTTATATTCCATGAGTGGCTGCAATGCATTTGTGAGCGCCAGCACTGCTGTTTGGGAAATTAACAGGACATCTGGAATAATTTGATGTTTTCATGTCAATTTTTTTTATGTCAATATTTTCCCATTAGTGCATGGCTGTGAGATTTGGACACAACTTTCTTACAGGAATAAGCCTGGAAGAGCATGGGTTGGGAGCTCTGACTCAACCCTACCAGAAGTGCACCCTGCCAGATTGAGCATTGCTGAAATGCTAGGAATGGCTTTAGCTAGGTTCAGTTTCCTGACTTGAAAACTATTTGTGTGTTCTTCCATTACTCCTGAAAGTACAAGATGACAAACTGGCTGAAATCCCTTTGAGCCCAGAGCAACAGACAAAGGTAGAAGAGCTACAAGTGTAGCTATGAGCTACAAGAAAAGCTTCTGAGATAGAGTTCAAACATCTGCAGGAGTTGGTCTTCTCCATATTCAGTCTGAGAAATAGATCAGGTTACAAGTTCAGATAAGCATTTTCCATACGGAAGATAACATTGTCTTCCTCTGCATAAGACAGAATATTTACCAGACTGAGAATGCGGCTGGTTTGGAACTGTTTCTTTTCAGAAATGTTTGTTTTAGTTAATTTTGAAGGGGAGGAAAGAAGCAGCCTATCCCTGTCCCATGATTAATGTAATGCTGACCATGAACAAGATAATAATAGCCCCATCCTCTGGGAACCAGTCCTCTCCCTAATTTATTGGCAATTAGTCACCGTGTGTCACCAGACTCTCACCACCCTCACGTTCATTTTTCATGCTTTTTACCGAAAGTTATTGCTGACTCTACAGGGTGTAACAAGAGCTTCTGTTTTTTACCAGGCTTTCCTTAGCCTTTTGGGGACCTGATTTTGGTGTCCCTGTGAGGCCAAGGACTGGGACAGACATCGGGGATGAACATGTGCTGGGATCTAAGTAGGCTGCACCCTGTTACAGGCTTTTCTGAACTAGATCCGTGACTTGGTGGGCTGAATCCCTGCTGACTGAAATTGTGCCTACAGTTCCAGAGGCTAATTGTGATAATGGGGAGAGAGAAAACCACATTTAAAAGAGCTGGTTTGGGTGCCTCAGAACTGAACAAAACCATATGTGGGTTCTGATGAAGATGCTTGGGTGTTTTATGTAAAAATGTGGCTGTTCACCCCATGCTGATGAGAGGAAACATGGGGATTTTCCATCACCCGGGTGGTGCACAACCTCTGATACCTTTTCCAGAGTGACTCTGGGCCAATCACCCAGACTGTATCAGCCCCACCATAATTCCAAAGATGTGGGTCTGTGCAGGGATAGGGGACACTCCACCAGCAGCACCTGATTGCAGTCTACTGCAGCAACTATCTGGACTGTGGAAAGGACAGGGAAGGAAGGATCTATCTTTTCCCTGTGCTGGGAAGCCACAAAATGAACAGGGGTGTCGCAGATAACTTCAAGGATACTTAGGCCATGCAAACTACCATCACTTTGCTCCCCAGGAAGACTCAGTATCTACAAACTAAAGTTTGCAGAAACCCTTGTCTGACAACAGGCGTTGTAAAATCATAGTCCTCTTCTTCCCTTAGATATTTTGATAATAGAGGAATTTCTGATGCAAAAACATTGCACTAATACTGTCCCCTCCCAAGCACCACCCTTCTTGGCTTGTTCAGAAACTGATGAAGTAACTGGCCACAACTTCAGACACTTCTCTCTAAATAAATATCTGATTCAGAGTAAGATCATGGCAAAAAGGTCTCATCCTGAAAGTTGTAATACAGCCTCTTTCTATTTAAGCACCCCTAGCTGATCCAGCAATTGCAGTACATTGAATTTCCCATGTTGTGTCACTCTGGGACAACCTAGCCTTAAAAAGAAGAGGGCACCCCATACATCAACAGATCTGAACTAGACTCACGGCCAAACAGAGGGTAGTGGGAAAAATATTTTTCTGCTAGGGTTTGCTTTTGTTTATCTACAAATCCAGTTCAGCATGATCCACTGTGTAGTGTTAATGGAAAAAACAAAGTAATTAGAAAAAGCAATATTGGCTTAAACCACAATATTCTGACAATTTCATACACAGTTTCCAGAATTCTGTTTTGTCAAGGTGCACTTACCTAATCCTTTACAAAATCCTCCTAGGACCCTAACACCTTCCCCAAACAATCCCACTTTACTTGTAAGTGATTTAAAGAAAGAAAAACACCCACCCACAATAAAAACCCACAACAAAACAAAACACCACCGCCAACTGCAAAATTCCTTTGTTATAAGTAGTTTAACTAATTCCATTTTAATTACTGAAGTCTGTGTCTCTGTAAGGACTTGCAATACTTTCCTGAATCCCTCTGAGTTCAGCAAAAGAGGTTCTGGTTTTGATAACTCCTTTTCATAACTTCTGCACCTTATTCTCATATTAGAGCATTTGGAGCTACTCTGTGCGGAGATCAACTGCACTGAGAGTCCCTGGTAAGAAAGACCCTGTGCTGACTAAATGATGGGAGAAGCTGTCTAGCAATCACTTTGCAGGAAACATTTCCTGGCATATTTTGTTCTCTCCTGCTCCTGCCCAGTTACATTGAATTTAACAATTAACATACCAAATGTGAAGGAACTGGCTTTCAACATGTCCTTCCACACCTCCCATCTGAATCACATCACACATCTCTGTTTAGTCTGTTAAACAAGATACTGTTAAAGTTATCTCCTGAACAACTTTATTTAATCTGTTTCAGTTAGTAAAAGATTTAGCCAACGGCTATTTCCCTCACATGGGCTTGCAGCTCATGAACAAAACAGCTCCCTGAAGAGCAAGAACAGCGTTCATTGAGGAACGTGCTAATTAAGGCTGGATGAGTTTCCCTCATTAGGTGTAATTACTTTAGGTTTTGCAGGCTGTCTTCTATGGGGTGTCCTTCCTGGCTGATGCATTGAGACTAATTAAGAAACTGCGATGTGCTAAGTGTGTAATTTCCAGCAGAGACCTGCTTTTCAGTGTCCTGGCTTTCCCAGTGTCCACAGTAAGTAACCTCTATATGTAAAAATAATGTTTGCTTGAATGATTGGGGTTTCTAGCATAATATACACACATATAAAATAGAAAAGAACTGTAGGCTTTCTTTAGCATTTGAAAATGGGTTTGCACTGTTTAGAAGAAACAGTGCTGAGCCTGTCATGGTTGAAAGCAAACAAACTTTACACAAACTTTAGGGTTGCTGTCCCCAGGCAAACACAGATTGAACCCAAAAGATGAATGAGATGTAACCTCTCCATTAATCTCATGGTCCAAATAGCTGTGGATTTATCAACACTGATCATTTTTCTAAAGGGCAGCATGGGTCAGGAGGACATGAGAGGGTACCTAAGAGGCAGTAAAAACTCACATCTCCTTCTCTGACTCTAGCATGACTTTAAATGACAGATTCATGGAACAATAATTATAGTTGTGGTCAACATCAGATTAACCACAGATCACCTACTCCTTTACAAACAATGCTTTTTGTCAAAGTTCTGTTTATCTGTTGCTGTGGGTTGGACTGGAACTGATGAGTGGCTTATACATATAGGTACCTCTCAGAGTGAGTGAAGCCAGCAGCCACCACTGAATCTCAAAGGGCTGAGAAGTGCTGCTTAAGTTAGGTCCACAGTCAGCCAGCTGGCTCACTAAAAAAGTACTGCCAGAGACAGAGAGACTAGCTAATTTATCTTCTCTGCACAGCAGTTTTAATGATGCTGCTGTCATATCCCTCCCCACCAGCCCATACATACTCACTGTGCTCGCAGAACAGAAGCACAGGGTAGTCTCATTCTTCCAGCATCTCACATCCCTAGTTTCCAACCCCAGGAACAAGTGCTCAAGCAGCCAGGCCAGAAAAATGCAAATCAGCTTCCAGGTGTCAGTAACCAATGCCACAGTTAATTTCCTCCAGTTTTCTCCCACTGTTAAGTCCTCCTCTCTTGGGATAAGAAAGGGTACCCACAGTGCAGCTTGCAGCTGCAGTTTAGGAATTAGATTTATGAATTGTGAAGGTATGGGTAAGTTTTAGGTGTATTGATCTCTTTTTGTTACCGAGCAGAACAAATGCTGTGGCTTGACAACCAATCACTCCTGGAGAACTTCTGGACCATCAAAGGATCCCATCTGGAAAGAGGGGGGCGGGGGGAAAGTTTAAAGCTGATCTAGTATTCCACAGAAAATGTCAGTGTTGGCAGTTTGCAAAGGAGTTTTTTCTTGCAGTATCAACACAGAACACTGCACCTTTCTTTATGTTGTAACATGTGAAATATATGTATTGATCTAGCAATATCACCATTTTTCATGTAGGAGATGCTTTGCCTTCTCAGAAATGAAAGCACTAGCCAAATCCCATCAATTATATTTGTCATTCATTTTGAAAATTCTTTCACTTTGTATTTTGGTTCCAGTTTGTATGTTTATCCTTTTGGACACTGTATACCTACAATCGAGAGCTGGTTTACCCCAAAAGCCTTGATGGAGTCATCCCACTCTGGTTAAATCATGCTATGGTGAGTAAGAAACTCGCTGAGAAGCGAGACTTTGCAACACATATCCCACCGTTGCGTTGTGTTGCTTTCCAGAAGAGTTTCACGGCTTTTTCTTTCTCACCTCCTCCTTCCTACTTATTTGAATCTGATGTGAACTCTGCACAGCAAATAGATGCGTGTACTTGAAGTTGCTTCGAGAAGCCTTTTAGCACACAAAGAGTGTCAGTGAATCAGTGCTTGTCAAACCTCTGAAGTCAATGAAATTATGTGTAGTCATAGGGAAAGAGGAAAAAGAAAACTCTTCTCTGTTATTGTAGCTCAAAAAAAATTGTTTCTGCAAACACAAGTCTATGAAACACAAAATGGCTGGGAGTATAACAAAGCAATTCTTAATTTTTAGAAAAGGTGCAAGAATCAAAGAATATCTGACAGCTCAACAACTGTGCACACAGCTTTGAATTGTGAATTGCAATGGTTGTTTACAGATTTTCTATAAATACTTCCCAGATTCCTTCTTCATTTGCTCTGGCTGTTTTTATGATGTGTTGAATAATCACATATTTCTCATCAGTCAACTATAAGGAGGCTGACAGTAACATGGAAACCGTGGGTGGATTGTAAGGTCAGGGAGGCCTTGTGGGGCTAATGGGAAGCGGAGGGGAAGGAAAGAAGCCAGAAAGTATGAAATAATCACACAGAAGACTCATTGCTCTCCAGACTTAATTTCTTCAGCACAGTGCTTTGTAACCCACTGAAGCATTTCACAATGCATGTTGAAGGTAAATGCATGAGGCTTCGGGACTTCTGGCTAAGGGCATTTGATCAAAGTTCTGAGCAGCCACTTGATTTAGATCTGCATATTCAGATACATGTGCCAGGAATTCAAACACACAGAGGCATGTCTGTATTACTGATGTCAGAGTGATAAACTGCAGCTATCATACACTTTTAACCTTATCATCTGCCCTCTCCCTAACAATCTATGTCCACTGGGGTCCTTACATGGCAGTACAAACCTCTGTATGAACACAAATGGGCACAACTCTATCTCAAAACATCATCTGCCAAAAAGAAAATTCCTTGTGCCCTCAGCATCACGCTGGTATCGGGGCTGGGATTCGGTATGGGTCGCTGGTTGAAGTTTAAAAACTTCACGGTAGTGGAGGTGCTGGGGAAGGGGAGGGCACATAGTGGTGCTGAGAGGAGATGGGCTTTGCTTCTTGTTTTAATCCAAGCTCACAGCTGAGAATTTGCCCTTTCCATTCCCACATTTGTTTATGACATGGGAAGGATGAGAAGTGCTAGAATGTGCATTTTTATTTCATGCACAAAAAGTCTTTGCAGGAATCCCTCAAACGTATTCTTTATAAATTCTTTCTTACACTACTTACATCTACATTTCATAACAGTCATTCTGAAAACAACTAAAAGCTTTTCCACTTCAGAAATGTCAAAAACAGGCATTAAAAAATGGAAAACAATTCTTCCTTAAAATTATTCTGACAAGAAAGAAACTTCACATAAAGCAAACCGGTATCACTACCTAGCATTTTATTCTGAAGCTCTCAATGCACTGCAGACATCTTGTGTTTGACAGTTCCTGGGTGAGAAATTTTCCTTCCAATCACTATCAAGAATAAAATATCTGCCACAAGAGTAAACTGCTCCCTGTTATTGACAATCTCCATGTTTTGGGATACCTTCCAACAGGTGCCTTCAGGCTTAGCTGAGGCATTTCTTTCTTCCGAACAAAAATATCCACTGGAAATACTAGAAAGATCCAGGGAGCTACTGATACTTTAAGGGACAATCTCCAAGTTCTGATTGCCAAACAGATGCTTTTTATTCGGGTTGATTTTCTTGCACTTTGCTATACTTCATGGCTCTGAGATTACAGACATTTCATGGCAGATTGAGGCAGCATCTAGCTGGCTTTGGTGGAAAAAGACATCAGTGTATCAGTAGTAGACATCAGTGCCCTATCATTTGTAGTGGGAGCGGTTTTTTTTTATCTCAGTCTATTTTAATGTTGTAAATAGGGAAAGCATATGTTGTTATGTAACTGAATAGTAAGCCTAAAAAATAATCATGCAAAACCACTTCAGGAATACCAAGATCCTTGAGTTCACTGTCATGCTACAGCACCTTCCTTGCAAAAATTAACTAGCCATTTATTTTTCTCACATTTACTGCTATTACAGTGGGAAAGTGTCATTGCCCACCTAGTAATCCAGAGCTGTATGGAAAGCATTATATTTTAGGCATGTTCTTGTACTCTGAGCTGAAACATTTTCTGGTTTGCAGAAGGAATCACTAATGCAGAAAGGAATCTTGATAATATTTGAAGGAGGCCAAATACTCCAGACTACCTAGTTTTCTGTGCCTTTCTACTGGGTTTAACCTCAGTTTCCACTTCTGCTGGCTTGGGATAATTGTGTTTTACCATCTTTATACAAAGCTTTGAGCTTCAAGGGTGAAAAAAACCCCAACCTAAAACTACTTATGTCTCAAGAACAATTATTTTATTTGGACAAGATTTTCAAAGAGGGAGATGGCTGAGACGAAAGATACACTGGCCAATTCATCAAGTGAAATTGTTTATTTCTTTCTCTCGTTTCAAGCAATATTTGGATACTCTCCAGAGGGCGACTATCTACTTGAGACAGCTGGGATTAAATCATATGCATGTTTATTCGACTTCATGGAAGTATAGGGGAATACTGCATATTGAAGGGACTGACAGAATTAAATGCTAAACAAAAAGGGGCAATAGTAGGTCAGAAGAGATCACTCAGAAATCTTTAATCTATAACAAAGGAAAAGATACACTTTGATGCTGACCAGATGCGTTCGCAAAAATGGTAACAGTACACTTGTCTTTTTGTAAAAGGAGGTTTGTATTCTGTCTGTAAGACACAGATCTTGTAAAGTGTAAATTTTCTAAAAAAAACTATATTTTTCTTTATTTTCAGGCTGTGCTAAGTTTAGTTTAGCCATCTTTTTTTTCCTATTTATTCTACAGCCATGCTACTCTTTCTCCTTGAAAAAAAAAAAAATCAGCATTTCAGTGTCCTGGGCACTTTACTGACACAGTTATGAACGTCTTCTGAAGATCATGGGAATTAAATAATTAGAATAACTAATAATAAAGGAGAGGTGGGGAACAGAAGAAAACTGTCTTACCTAGCGGACTTTAAGCAAAGATGACAACAGTCTTCGTGTGGCCTGAGCCTCTAAACTTCTTCACGCTCTGCCCTGATAAACAGCAGCTAAGCAGTATCTGAATGTAAAAGGAAAATACAGGAGAGTGAAAGAAAGACCTGGGTAGACAGAAGTGATTTTCTTTCACTGAAGTAAGCCACCATAACCTGACATTAAGAATGTCAGCAAAACTCACCATATCCTCTCTCATCTTGGAGCTTCTTAATATCTACAAACTGCTTGTGTTATATCCACCTAGCTAAACCATTACTTTCCTTAGTATGGAAGCAACTACATAAACAGAATCAGTATGATGTACTTCCATCAGGAGAAGAAAAAAAAAGTATGACTACAAACTACTTTGCTCCTATGTGAGGGCTTCTATGCAAAGGATTGTATCTTCCTACAACTATTTTAGGAAGCCACTGCAATACTAACCAACCAAGGGAGTGCAAAATTATTGTGTGGAACACAGAATCACAGAATCACAGAATCACAGAATCACAGAATAACCAGGTTGGAAGAGACCCACCGGATCATCGAGTCCAACCGTTCCCATCAAACACTAAACCATATCCCTCAGCACCTCATCCACTCGTGGCTTAAACACCTCCAGGGAAGGTGACTCAACCACCTCCCTGGGCAGCCTGTTCCAGTGCCCAATGACCCTTTCTGTAAAGAATTTTTTCCTAATGTCCAGCCTGAACCTCCCCTGGCGGAGCTTGAGGCCATTCCTTATTGTCCTATCCCCTGTCACTTGGGAGAAGAGGCCAGCACCCTCCTCTCTACAACCTCCTTTCAGGTAGTTGTAGAGAGCAATGAGGTCTCCCCTCAGCCTCCTCTTCTCCAGGCTAAACAACCCCAGCTCTCTCAGCCGCTCCTCATAAGGCCTGTTCTCCAGCCCCTTCACCTGCTTTGTTGCTCTTCTCTGGACTCGCTCCAGAGCCTCAACATCCTTCTTGTGGTGAGGGGCCCAGAACTGAACACAGTATTCGAGGAGCGGTCTCACCAGTGCCGAGTACAGAGGGAGGATAACCTCCCTGGACCTGCTGGTCACGCCGTTTCTGATACAAGCCAAGATGCCATTGGCCTTCTTGGCCACCTGGGCACACTGCTGGCTCATATTCAGTCGGTTGTCAACCAACACCCCCAGGTCCCTCTCCTCCAGGCAGCTTTCTAGACAGACTTCTCCTAGTCTGTAGCACTGCACAGGGTTGTTGTGCCCCAAGTGCAGGACCCGGCATTTGGCCTTGTTAAACCTCATGCCATTTGACTCAGCCCAGCGGCCCAGCCTGTCCAGATCCCTTTGCAGAGCCTCCGTACCCTCCAGCAGATCGACACTTCCACCCAGCTTAGTGTCGTCCGCAAACTTGCTAAGGGTGCACTCGATGCCTTCATCCAGGTCATTGATGAAGACATTGAACAGGGCTGGACCCAGCACTGAGCCCTGGGGAACCCCACTTGTCACTGGCCTCCAACTGGATTTCACACCATTTACCACCACTCTCTGGGCCCGGCCAGACACAACCCACTTGTCCAGGCCACTCTAACTGGACTCCTTCTCCAGGTGTACACACAAGAACCAAGAACCTCCTCAGGTTTGTGTTTGACTCTCTTAGACAATTCTCCTTGCAATTGGTATTTAATGCTTAAAAATTCTTGCATATTTACACAAGACAGAAACATTTCCATTTGTTTGCATTTCACAGTGTCTCAATTTTAAGCTGTCTGGCAGCTATGGACATTCATAGACTTTCAATTATGTTCAGGTTTTGGCCAAAGAAAAAGAATGTGTGTGTGAGGGATATGGCACATTAAATTAATCACCCGACACATTTAAGAGTAAAGACGCTTAGCTTTTCCCAGCACTACATATTTTTTTTTTTTGAAGTTTCCATTTTTGTTGATGTAAGCCTGTTTCCTCGGGCATGTGTATGTGTTTCACAGACAAATGTTATGGCAGGGAATACTCCCAGGCTGCTGCTACCCCAGTGCATGCAGGTGCAGTCTCTGTAACCCACCCTGCCAAAGAACAGCTGGAGAAAAATATTCCACAGTGAAAGATGTGTCACTTCAGACTCATGTCAGCTTCCAGCTGCAGTGCAACATGAGTTCCTTAGACTATGTATCTAATGTCAGGGAGAAATGCAATTAAAATTCTGGCATTGGCATGGAGACAAACCATTTGCTAGTAAGCAATAGCCAGGGCCTTATTTCCAAAAATGCATGCGTGCATGCAGGAAATGTTATCGCTGAAACCCTTTTACCTTTGATTATACAATTGGTCTGACATTTCTTACATTTCTCATGCTAACGCTTCCAAACAACCTACACATCTCAGAAAAAGCAGGGAAAAAAAAAAGTTGCTTTTCAGATGAGCATGAACAGACCTGGAAAGGGCAGAAACAGATAGCAGCTGACAGTTCAGAGAGCAGTGCTGCTGGAATTAAATTGAGCAATAGCTTCCTGGCTAATTTATCACCACACCTGCTCAGTAACAAGGCTCCTTGTGCCTCCTGCTCTATCCATAAAGTAAATCTCTGGTTTCCTGAATATACTCTAATAGCTGACAATATAAAAGACAGGTAATAGTTCTAAAAGAAAACTATTTCTTTGACTAAATGTGGCAATGTTGTAGTTAAAGAAATAAAATGAATGCTAATGCTTAAGCCCCTCCCACCCTGAAAAACATAGAGGTTAAGAGAGGAAATAAAAATGTGTAAAGACAGATTACAAAATAAACTTAAATGGACATTTGAATGAAGGCAGTATCTTATCAAAATAAATTAAAAGTGCGAATTTGTTCCAAAATGAAGTCAAGAAAGGAGAGTGCATACAGGGTTTCAGAAAACTGTGAGGAGTATAAAACTAAATAGAGGTTATAGTGACAGGAAGCCATTTAGTTTTATTATGCTCAGATAACACTGGCTGTAATTGTTTATGAAAGCATCCAAGCCAAGGAAATTTCCATAGACAAGAGAACATTTCCCAACAAAGAGCTTAATAACTGAGTAAACACTTCAAGGGTCAACCAATGAACACTGGTTTCATGAGCCTCATAAGACAACACCAAAGTGAGTTTTTACTTTTTATTTGCTGTAACATACCGACAGAGGAGATGCAAGCATGAGCATCAGCCATGAGTGGCTGTCAGCACACAAGCTCTGTGGGGAATTAATCTGAAAGGAGAAACACAGGCAGTTTTACAAAAGCAGTTGATGGTGTCCAACTGTGCCCAGTGGAGTTCAGTTTGGCCAGTGGTAACTGTTTGTGAAAAATCCTCTGCTAAAGTCTCACACGTTAATGGAAAGCAGACAAAGAGGGTATGTAAATGCAGATGAATTAGAAACAAACAGCTATGGTCAGCTGAGGCATCATTTCCTTCACTCTGGAGTCAAATGGGGTCAAACTGAGTCAAACTGCAATACGCGCATTAGGCGCACGAGTGATCTCAGCCACTCTGGGGAGATTATTCATGGGCTTAAAACTCAGCCTAGGTTGGAGGATGCAGCTGAACACAAACTCTACCCAACCCTGGCTTCCCAGCCCTAGGAAACTTGCTTTTACTTCTATTCTCAAAAGCAAAACGAGATTATAGCATTAAATAAATACACAAATTACTCAAAATACGGGAAGTCAAAATTCCATATGGTCTTATTAAACAGTGGAAAAAATATCCAGAGAGGTGTATTTATCTCAGTTTAGACTTAGGAACCTGAAATGTATCCTGGGAAATGTACAACATAGAGTGGGAAACAAAAAAATAAAGAAGCAGGAGAAAGTTATCATTTCATTTATCCCCACAGGAGACAACTTAACGTGCCAATATTTCAGATAAAGTTCAGCATATATTTATGAAACGTTCTTCCCCCCGTATTCTTATGCCAGAATTTCTGAGCAACAAAAAGAATTTTGTGATTTTATAAGTAGTTCATATTTACCTGAGCTTTTCAGGAAAAAAGCAATTAAAGCAAATTGAAGTTAAAAATCATAATAACTGCCAAAAAAGAGCCACAGAGGATATATCAGTCAATGTTTTGAGTCAGAATTCAGATTATAGGCATGAGAACTTAGCAAAATGGCTCTGGTTATTTTTAAAGTCCCATAACTTTTATCTTTCCACTACAAAATTCAGTTTTTAAAAAAGGCATTTCAAGTAGTTCTGTCCTTACAAAATTTGTAAGCTGAAAGTTTTCCTCAACAAACAGAGGTTACTAGACAAGTAAATATATTAATATTTCAAAGAATATAAAAATAAATACTTAAAAGGTTTCTGCCAAGAAAAGATAAAAGCACTCTGATTCAGTTTGGCTCAGTGATAGTCTGATCAGTACATCGAGGTATTGTTTTAGCTGATTTTCCTTACCTTGGAGTAAAATAGAATTTTTCTCCCTCTGTGATAATTATTTTTGACAGTTTCACTGTTTATATGTGAAACTGAGAAACTGTTAATTGAAATAAAAAATTAGTCACTGTTTTGAGCAATTATTGCCAATATTTTGATCTATGTCAATCTGAGCTTAATATTAAGTTTTCTTTAAAGCAAGAGGCAAAACTGTGTGTTTGAATTTGGCCCCATAAAAATGCTGTGCTCTTCAGACGTATGTCAGTTTAAGGAAATAATGTGCAGCTAAATAGGGTTCAAAATATACTTAATAGCCATCCACGAGAGAGCTATGGTAAAAATAACTTGAATGAAAAAATACATCTTTTTTTTTAAGAAGTCTGTAAAGTCTCTCAGCAGATATAATTAACTATGATATATGGTCTATCACTAACAATGCTGCCAAAGTCAATGTCTATTGGCTATTAGAGGGAAATCATTTGGAAAGCCAACTGTGTGTCAGAGGCAAAGGGCTGGCTTTGCACCCCATAGCCAGCTATGTGTTCTGGTGTCTACTGTACAAATATGCCTCTGCTTTCATAAACATGTTTGATTATTCCATAGAAACTCCAGTGTGATTTTACTGTCAATGGACAAACTGGGCTCAGCAGAAATATGTGAAGTCGCCAATGGACTCTGGGATAGCAGAAGGGCAAGGGAATATTTTCCCACGTGTTTGTTGGGCCTGGGGTGTATGTGTATATGAGAAGGAAGAGGGGAGAAAAAAAAAAGAAGCTTTATATTCACAAAGGAAAAATTATAAACAAAAAAATCTTCATCCTGGGAGTGCATGAAGTAGCTGAAGACTGCTGTAGAAATCTGTAGAAATTTGCATGGAAAGTTTAAATAGCCCTACAAAAAGCACATCTAGTTAATATACATAGTGATTCTTTCTAAATTGGAATAATCTAATAATCTAATAATAAAAAATTTGGATTAATATATGGCAAAATGTTTTTAAAAATATACAATTATTTGTACAGAAGACACAGCACATACTTTAATAAGTCTTATGCCAGTGTCATCATTGGACTTTGGAAGAAAGCAGCTTTCCTATGTCACAACTTATTTCCTTTTTTTTTCCTTCTTTTTCCAAATCATCGGGATAAATCTGAGACCTTTAACAAACTGTTCACAAAACAAGAGGCAGACAATCCCACTTTTGCTGCTTGTGAAGCTGGAAACACTCTTCTGAGTGAACCTCTGCTTCACTCCTCTGTGAATCAGTCAGAGCAGAAATTTGAACCTATACCTTCCACTGATCTCTTGGCTATTTCCAAAACCAGCCAAATTTTCCTGCTTTGCTAGTGACTTTCAAACTTGTTTTGATTTCTAAGTGCCCGAGCATTTTCTCTAACTCCTTCATAGGTGGAGAAGCCTGCCAAAAAATGACTACTTAAGCAAATTAGCATTTTCTAAATCAACACAGAATAAAAAGACCACCCAACTGCGTCTCTCAAACACTTCCAGTTTGCTACTCATTCCCAGCTCTCATACATGTGTTAGAGCAGTGGGGTGCCCCTTGCCACCCCCAGCATGTTGCTCCCTGTGACTCTATCATGCTGTGTGCACGTTGTTAATGCAGTGCTGCAGGGTGCATCCAGTTCACAGTTCACAGAATCACGAGGTTGGAAAAGACCCACTGGATCATCGAGTCCAACCATTCATATCAATCGAGGAATTTCAATCAAGTTCTGCTTCTATGGATGAGAATTAAACTTTTCCACAATTTGAAGGCTATTGACAAGTTTCCTACTTAGTTTTCTTGTGACAAGTGTGGCATAAAAAAGGTTTTATTTCATCCTTTAAAATTAACGGCTTCATCCTGCTGATCATTGCAAATTCCCTCTACAAAATCAGCTCAATCCTAATATCTCTTTAGTAAAAGGGTAACCAAATTTGTTAACAACATTCTGTGAAAAATGTTGTAAGCAATTATTTGTGTCCAGAAATTACAACATTTAAGAAATGGATATGAAAAGTTCATTTTTAGTTAGAAACTATTTTCCATTCTCTCAAAAGACAAGGAAAATAGACTAATGCCAAATAAAGTATTTCATTTATTCTAAATCAAAATATTACAGCTTGGATAAATGTCCCTGTTCCAGAATTAAAAGAAAATTAAGTCCAGCCATCATCCAGTGCAATGCCCTTCACTCCCATGAGGGAAATGAGCAATTCAAACTCTCAAAGCGCAGCAATGCATTCAGTTATGATTTCTACTTCTGCCTTTGGACTGCTTTCCTTTCCGTATTTGCTTGATATTTGTATTATCCTTTCCTGGGAATGTTCCAAATTATCTGCACCCATTAAAATGGGGTGCTCTAAGTCAGAGACAGAACACCAATCAAAACCTCATCACTTCAAGTACAGCAGCATAGTTACTTCCCACGTCTTTCTTATGCACGATACTGCTCTTAATATCATCCCAGAATGCCACACACTTTTTCTATTAAAGCAGAATCATACTTCTGACTTGTACCTACCTAGCATTCACCCTAAGAAGAAAAAAGTCACAAACTAAGGAAATAAGTATGTAAAATAACCCCCATTTGAAAACTTTTCCCTTCAACAAAGTATTATTTCACCAGGTCACTCCTACTAAATCCGTCTTAGGACAGCAGTAATACATCTGCAACAACCAACTTGCAGTTGTTAGAAGTGCTTAAATTAATTAAATGACTAGCATTACATTTGATTTGTCCCAAAGTAATATTGTACCTCATTGGATGTCAAGTGAAAACCAGGGCTTGCAGTCACTTTGCATAATGGACAAATCCCCTGCAAAAGGCTCAAGCATAATAGTAACGGCAAAGTACAGGTTTTTCAACATTGCTGTTTTGCATGGACATTTTGGTTTAGTTTGAAGACATCTATGGAAAATAAACTTTTTTAAGAATAATTCTAAAACCAGCTTAACATAGATTTCTGACTAAAAGACAGTTACAGGGATTATATATGAAAACTGCGTGCACCGAAGACATTTTTCTGGTTATATTAATCCAATAATCACTTGTACTTACATGGCGAGACCTCTGCTACCAGCCAAGTAGATCGTAGAACTGAAGAATATCTCTGAAACAGAACAAAGAAGTATCTTGTTGCCAATGAGTGAGAGGAAGAGGAAAATGAAATAAACCTTTTCTCTCTCTTTCCTCTGAAAAATGATAACTGCAATGGAAAGCTTATTTTGGTGGGCAGGGCAGCAGGTATGAAAGGCAACTCCTGAGGGTGCACTGGGGGGCCTGAAGCATGACATGCAGCTTCCAGTGAGCTGTCATTTGGCAGCACCAAACACTTTAACTAATAGGTGAAGAATATTTTATGCATGCTACGTGCAGTTCATTGTGCATTTGCAGAATTTAATGTGTCTTGGTGGCAACTCATACTATAAATACACATTAATAAAACTTTGACACTATGGTATCATATCAGATACATCAGATACTCAGCACAGCATCTGACAGATCTGTATATTGAAGGTACTATAACCAATTCCTTTGGACTTTATATGATACACCCAGCAGTTTGTGCCTTTTGGGGAAAAACAAACAAAAAAATTCATTAAGTTCAGTGTCCTTTCCTTTTTTCTTTTCCTTTTTTTAAGGTCAGTCTGTCTTTCTCTGCTGCCCCCCTCATTTACCTGTGAAACTATTTTCTTAGTTATCGGGAATTTAATCAACTAATTAAGATACAGTTGTTTCAATAGTTTTCTCCTGTTGTGCCTCATTGCTATTTCAGTGGTGTTATTCCACAGCATTTTCCAGGCCTTCTTTCCTAGGTATTACAACTTAAAACTATCACTTGGTTCATGGGGACTATTACAATACTTCACCCCAGCAAATTATTTTCTGAAGTTGCCACAAATCAGCCAACAAGTGTTAAGTGTTAGCATCCCAGTGCCCTTCATTATCATTCATCCAAGCCCAAAAGGACTTCTGCACTGCTCCCATCATTTCTGTTGATGAGCAGCTCCCACTATAAAACAGCCAGTGCCACCAAGCTCTCTGCCCTGTGCTGAAAATCCTCCATGCTCATACAAGCCCTCCAGTAAGCTGACTCTAGTAACTCTTGGTTAAGCTTGTTTGAAGTTCCTTCATCATCTTGAATCACAGGTAACTTAAGTCCTCTGCTTGTTTACTACTGTGATTTTCAGTTTACAAATAGATGCAAAACACTCTGCACTTGCCCTGGATTAAATAGTGAATACATATAAGATATAAAAATAACCCAAAGAAAACGTGAAGGCAATTCATAAACTGAAGGAGGTGACTTCTGTCCTCCTCAAATGCATATAGCAATAGACTTCAATATCTTTTGCACCCCAACAACAATTACCCCCCCAAAAAATGTACTGCATTATAAAATGTAAGAGGAAAGCTCACCTATTATAAAGTAACATAGATCATTCCGTGGGCGGACCTCATTGCAATACTTTTTACACGTTACTAACAAGAAAGTACCAATGCTTGCTACTTCAGAGATACTTCTTCACTATAAAAAAACTTCAGTGTGTGCTTTTGTGTACATTCAGTATTGTTGATGATCCTTTGCTTACAGGCAGGCTATTGAGCTTTGAGACCCGCAGCAAATAAAGGCAAGGTGCTGTGACCAGTAAGTGACAGATTCTCTTTTCTCCCCAGCACACGGCTGTGTTGCCTTTTGCTGTCCTGGAAATCCTTGCCACACCGCACCGATACCCAGCAAAGAAGAAGGGATTGATCCTATTGGGATTTGTCGCTTTTTTGTATATCAGTTGGTAAGAATTTTGTTCTTTAAAACATTTCCTTAAGTGATCTACTTTGTAAAACAAGGCCAAATGCTGTACTTAGATTTAAGTTCCCCTCCTAGGCACGTGGGAGACAACAGTCTGTTCCGTGGAGGAGTCATTTAAACTTCAGCTGAGGCCCACAAAAATTATTTCCAGATATAGGCAGAGCAGGTTTCTTCAAGGACAACACAGCTCATGAGAGCATACATGGTATCTCCTACTCTTCTAAGGCCTCTTATAAAAAAGCAACTAAATTGAGCTCTGGGGTACTTTGGGTTATTTCTTCTGTGCTGGAATTTTGATTTCTGCCAGTACCATCAAATTTACCTCTTCTCACTGTCTTGCTCACTGCAAAACCACCTAATCTCAAAGGTCTGGGGGTCATAGGAGCAGAAGAAGAGTAAAACTCAGTTTGGTATTTGGCAAGGACACATGACTGGCTTTAGAAACTTGAGAGAGGAAATGATACTCAGAGACAGGTGCAAACTGATGGGTAGCAAGGAGGCATCTGCCCCACTACCACCTCCCATTCCACTGGTGGACTCCACCTACATTTCCAGCAACGTGCCACAGTTGCCACCTGTTGGAGGATGACCCTGAAAGAAAAAGCTATATCTAAACAACCCACCTGTCAGTCCATAGCCGTCCACCCACCTCTTGCATGTGTCATGCACCCCTGGAGCTGGGTTTACATCTGCTCCTGCTCGTTGCACCCCAGCTGCAGCGCTGAGGTCTGGAGGCACTGCCCACTCCATCTAACTATGGGCAGCTGCTGACAATTCAAACCACCATGAAGATGCATTATGTTGAGGCTCAGCTCAGGAATGTGTCCATATATTTTCAGGGTATGCTGCAATATCACTTTTGAGAGCTGAGGAAACACCCAGACCCTAGGGTGAAGACAGAGAACAACTGATAAGCAGGAAGGGGACTTGACCTCTTGCAAAACTTTCTGAGAAGTCACTGGGACTATGAGGGAATCCATCCTTCCCATTTCTGCCCACCAGCCCACAGAATCAAAATCTGCAATAGAAAATTGTTAATAATGCACAGATGAAACTCATCAGAGTGGCTGTGGGCTTCACTGCTAAATCACACAACCAAGCTAGGTTTATCCCAAACCAGCTCAGAGCCTAATAGGATTACAACCACATCTTCCTGAATTCCTTTTCTATGTTCTGGTTCACCAAGTTTCTTAATGCCAGCATTTTTTATTTTTTTTTTGCTTATCTTCTGAGAGCATTTTGGTTTTACTGCCTTTGAGACCAGAAGGCTCTCTAGACGACCACAGCAGTCACTAGTGCCATATTTCCCTCTAAAGCTCCTTTCAGCCGAGCAGTTTCACCCCACGGAAGACATGGTTCCTGCAGGACCTGGATTGTCAGCAAAGGATGAGGATCAACACAGGGATCAACACATTTGAGCCCTCACAGTATCTTCATTGAATTGATATTGTATGGTGCTGCCAGGGTCCTGAGTGGAAGGTGGTGTTTGTCACTGTGTCCTAGAGCCATGATAACTGGATAAATGATATTAGGATTTCAACACTGTTGCATTTCGTCCTCCTGAGGCGCTGAGGAACCACCTCCCATCTGCTTTCCTTTTTCCTCCTTGTCTTGGTTCCCTGCAACCAGAGACAACAGCTTTCAACTAACAGAAATATTTTTATCCTATGCACTGAAATCGTAACATGGATCTACATTTTATTGTTGGTGTTGCAACCTGGAGATTTAATAGCATCATTTGGGTACCTTATGTTTCACAAACAGCAGAGTCCTTCACAAAAGCCTCTCCTTTAGCTATCACTGTCACCACTGTGTTTCCGCTTCCCCAGTGTCGATGGGCTGAGACTTGACTGATCCTCGGCAAGGAAACGAGAAACCAAGCAGCTAGGGATGCCTTGCACCAGCTGCCTACCCCAGGGCTAAGAGGACCCTTAGGCATGTTAGTTAATTCTTGCAGGGATAGACCTTTCATCTGCTGGTTGCAATAAGTAATGCCTTACTCCTGGCCTCATCACATTAGAAATAGTGAAGAATATATAAATTTTAGAACTGCAAGAGAATATAAATCATTATAGATTGCTCTCTGTGTATAAAAAACAAAAAGACCCCAAACTAAATTACATCTAGAGACTGGTGGCTTTCTGGTAATATGTCCATATTCCACCTCTGTTAGGATTTAAACTCTTTTACTTGACTGCATGTTCATTTTCAGTTCACAACCTTTTAATTTTGAGTTAACCACGGTCCCAGAGAGCTCATATGTGGCCAATACATTCTTCTCTTCTTTCTGGAAATTCTTGTTTAATCATTCCCTAGGGATACTTTCTACTCCCCCCATTCAGTGAATGTAGTGCTGCCATTAACATTAATGGATGGGTAATGAGAGGACAGGACTACCCCCTCAGTTACATCCAGCTGTCTTAAGACATCACCTCTCCCTTAGGTCTGTATGCTGTTCTCTATCCTATGGCAGTTTGACAACTTTGGATACTCAGGGCTGTCATCTCAATGTACTGTCACCTTAATCTTGGCATTGTCTGCTTCTGACTTACTGATATCCAAGGTAAAATCTTTGGAAAAATTTAAGTATGATAGAATGAAATCTTCAGAATAATAAGTCTCTGCGTCCTGCATGTGTATTTAACCCATGAGAAATGAGCAATATGTGTTTGTGGGGTGCCTTTTATGAAATCACTAAGAAAAAAAACCCGAACTGATCAACCATTCTGTGGTCAAAACGAGTAAGTTTAGTAATATGGAGGAATGCCCCAAGATAAAAGACCTGGCTACAAGTTAGAAACCTGAAAGTGCTTTAGTGCTCCTACATAGTCATTTGCTTTGGTTTGTAAATACAGGTTGAAGTGCTTCATATCAGGCAAGTCAGCTGGCCAAATTGGATCAAGATAATATAGTTCCTCGTTATATGAAATAACGACGGTTGTCACTCTGTTCTGCTATTTGAGACTCATTAAGAAAATGTACTGGCTCCTGTTAGCACCTGATCTTCAATATTTCTTCTCAGCTTCTCCATAGCCTTTTGCGTAGGCTTTGGGTTATTGGTTTTGTTTTGTTTTAAATTACTTAGCTGTTCCACAGCCTAGTTTATTTGATGAAAGAACCTACCTTAAATCATGAAAACAATTCTCCACACTTAAAATTTTTATGCTCAGTGCACAATCCTCCTCTACCAACTTCCTCCACTCCTCCACTCCGTGACTTAGGTGGAGATTAACAAATATCTCTTTATAAGCAAGGTAAAATCTCTTCTATTTTATGCCCTACGCTTTCCTGCTCTAACTAGAGAAATTAGAAATCATCTTGTCAGGCACTTCTTTTTCTTCCTTATCACTCTCCCCTCCTCGGTTTTATGACACAGTTTTGGGCTGGTGGGGCAGCCTGTTCATCACGGGCGTGATGCTCAGTGCAAGGTGGCTGGCTGTGTGCCATCAGGAAGAGTGGGACTGCATTCCTGTGTTAGCGCTGGTGGTAGAAAATATGGAAAACTCCTCAGATGTGTTTTGTTTTCTTTTTTTTTTTTAAGCAAGATTTAAACCTTTTAGGACTGTTAGAATACAAAGGTTCTTTTTTAGGCAAGAATGGCATATCCTCATAACATCACTGGAGATTTGCCTTATTTTTTATATTCTTTACATATTCAATACAAATACATACAATTTTCTCCATAAAATATACTTTTCCTATATTTTAAGTATAAAGATCATTTTAATAGTATTTTATAGGTATTCACTACCAGCCACTCTTATGTGCTATAAACAATGAAAATAACGACACTGAACTGACAGCCACTGCGAGATTTAAAAGAGAGAAGAAAAAGGCGGAAAGAGATGGCCTAAGTAGAAAAGAAGCCCTATAAAGCAATCATATTTATCCTCTTCCTTTTCTTTCTTTCCCTTTTCCAATCACTGCTTTGCAAATAGTCCTGAAAGAAAAGAGCAAAGCAGCTACATCTCTGTTTCTACTTACTTGCTCCTCCTCTCCTCCTACTTTCAGGTCAAGAAAAAAGGTGCTGGAGAATTTTCCTTGCCCTCTCACCTTCTGAAAACTTCTTCCCACTCCCCAAAACAGTGGTCAATGACGGCAGGATAGAAACAGTGAGAAACAGCACTTCTCCTCCACAGGCACTCAAGATCTAGATAGGGCCTGAAAAGCTGTTGTAACTAAAGAGCAAACACAAATGTGAGAGCTTATTTGCATAAGCTTCATTTAATATAGCCAATTGCACATCCTCATTTCTGAGCATCATAGTACTTTACTGATATTTTACTGCTGTTAATAGCCAATGTCACCAGAGTGTCAGCAGAACATTGTGTGCATTTCAGTCTGCGCTGAAACACATCTAATTTAGCAGTGGCTCAAGCATGCCTCAATAAATAGCCCAGATGTTGAGGAGGTGTATTGACAGCTGAGATTATATTCTCTGTATCGTGACTGTTTTGATAACTTGGACCTTCAGGAGTTAGAAAATATGAAGTGGTCCTTGTAACTGAATGGTCCTAACCAAAGGTTGTTTCTTTCCTTGCCTAGGGTCCTGTGGATTTATTCTGTAACAGGAGAGTGGGTATATCCTCTCTTCGCTTTATTCAGACCTGCTGGGCTTGCAGCCTTTTTCACCTGTAGCCTTGCCATCATCATCTCTTTCTACAACTTCGGAGAGTTCCTAAACCGTATGATATGGGGTCAGTCCAAGTTTTGGTTTTCACTTCTACCCACAGACAAACAAAATTATCTAAAATGAGTAAGTGTGATTGCCTAGAGGGGTGGGAAAGGGAGGAGGGCCCTTGTACACTAGGAGCGGGGCAGTGCCATTTGGGTGACTGATAGAGATTGCCAGGTCCTAAGCAGCTACTAAGAGAGAACCATTCAGAGCAAGAATCCCAACCCCGCCGAGTAAAAGGGTGGGCCAAGTTTCTCTCATGTGGACCAAGAAGCACCTTGTACCAGCATAATCACTTGATTTCAAGTTGCTTCTCAAACAAGGGTACTGAGAGGCCAAATCTCTCTTCGATAAAACTCTTACACCTTCATCACACAGCGTTTGTCCACCTAGGGAAGGGAACTATTTACTGACAATTTATAGGAAGGCGTTAGTGTGTCCTAGTGAAAACATCACAGGAGCTCTATGAGTAAAACAGCATTTCAGAAAGTTTTAACAAACTGTTGAGAGCATTTCTACCTCAGTAGTAGTATAATCTGTAAAAATTTAAAGAATTTTGCTTAAGTAAATGAGCAGTTGGGGGAGGGGGAAAGTAGTTTAGGAGGACACATTCAGTGAGTGGAAGGAAAAGAAATGATGAAGCACCTGTGGGGGTTTGGCATGGGATATATATTTTTTTTTGTTTGGTTTTCTCTCTCCTTTTTCATTCAAGATTAAGGTTTTCAGGATGAAAGTGTTTCTGTCACAAAAACGTGTGTATTTTATTTAGGACAAATGTGTGAACATTTGCAATTTCTTTAACTAGATTTCTGATGAAAGAAAAAAACACTGCAAAAACACCTCTGAAAATAAATAAGACAACCTCCCTCTGTTCTCAGGGAACATTTGATGCCTGATCCATTTTGTGAAGTCTCACATGCCTGTCAAGCCAAAGTAGAGTGTCTGTAGCTAGTCTCTCACCATCCGTACTTAGCTACCTAAAAGCAGCAGATTGGCTTTCAAATGTGCTGAATAACCAACTTCACAACTTGATACCTTTACAAATAAGATGCTTGCTCTACATGTCCATGTTTGGAAATTTTGGCCGAATTCTATTCTTGCGTAAATAGGATACAAGAGGAGGACTGCTGGTAAATGAAAACAGTTCTGTAGCCTTTATGCACTAGTACTGGTTTAACAGGCATCACATAAATAGTAACTGTTACTAATCAAAGACCACATCATCCCTGCAAGTCAGTATAGGTCTTCATATGAGATCTGATATCTAGGTATCAGATTTAGTCATCACTGAGTCAGTATTAGTAATTTCAGGCCTAGAGTATGCCTGATGCATAATAATCAGAATTAAAATAATTTTATTTCCAAGGTGCTAATTACAGAATCACAGAATCACAGAATAACCAGGTTGGAAGAGACCCACCGGATCACCGAGTCCAACCGTTCCTACCAAACACTAAACCATATCCCTCAGCACCTCGTCCACCCGTGCCTTAAACACCTCCAGGGAAGGTGACTCAACCACCTCCCTGGGCAGCCTGTTCCAGTGCCCAATGACCCTTTCTGTAAAGAATTTTTTCCTAACGTCTAGCCTAAACCTCCCCTGGCGGAGCTTGAGGCCATTCCTTCTTGTCCTGTCCCCTGTCACTTGGGAGAAGAGGCCAGCACCCTCCTCTCTACAACGTCCTTTCAGGTAGTTGTAGAGAGCAATGAGGTCACCCCTCAGCCTCCTCTTCTCCAGGCTAAACAACCCCAGCTCTCTCAGACGCTCCTCATAAGGCCTGTTCTCCAGCCCCTTCACCAGCTTTGTTGCTCTTCTCTGGACTCTCTCCAGAGCCTCAACATCCTTCTTGTGGTGAGGGGCCCACAACTGAACACAGGATTCGAGGAGCGGTCTCACCAGTGCCGAGTACAGAGGGAGGATAACCTCCCTGGACCTGCTGGTCACGCCGTTTCTGATACAAGCCAAGATGCCATTGGCCTTCTTGGCCACCTGGGCACACTGCTGGCTCATATTCAGTCGGCTGTCAACCAACACACCCAGGTCCCTCTCCTCCAGGCAGCTTTCTAGACAGACTTCTCCCAGTCTGTAGCACTGCATAGGGTTGTTGTGCCCCAAGTGCAGGACCCGGCATTTGGCCTTGTTAAACCTCATGCCATTGGACTCAGCCCAGCGGTCCAGCCTGTTCAGATCCCTTTGCAGAGCCTCCCTACCCTCCAGCAGATCGACACTTCCACCCAGCTTAGTGTCGTCCACAAACTTGCTAAGGGTGCACTCGATGCCCTCATCCAGATCATTGATGAAGACATTGAACAGGGCTGGACCCAGCACGGAGCCCTGGGGAACCCCACTTGTCACTGGCCTCCAGCTGGATTTCACACCATTTCCCACCACTCTCTGGGCCCGGTCATCCAACCAGTTTTCCACCCAGGAGAGTGTGCGCCTGTCCAGGCCAGAGGCTGACAGTTTCTGAAGCAGAACGCTGTGAGAAACTGTGTCAAAGGCTTTGCTGAAGTCCAGGAAGACCACATCCACAGCCTTTCCCTCATCCAGGACATCCTACTGCATAGGACAAAAGGTCATGCCAAGCAGAGATCAAATTAACTGCAAGAATTAGACACATTTTGAACAGCTGACTAAATATACCTACTGAAGAGATTTTAAGAAATCTCTAAAGAAACTGTGGCAAGCACCCCAGCTTTCTTTTCTGTGCTCATAGAAAGGCCAAAAAGCAAACTCAGTTGTGATAGCATGAACGTAACCTAAGAAAACATATAGAAACACAGCATGCACAATATTCTCTCTTGATATCTTGTGTGCTCTTGCAATTCATAGAGAACCCCTGTATGTGGTGGGTCTGCCTCTCCATGTGTACTTGATATTTTTCAAAGAGGCCACAAAATCATGGCCTTAACAATTACACGATGTTTTGATCCAGGTGCAGGACACTCCTCCTGAGTTATAGTTCCCCATATTTGTGCCAACTATTGCTGCATCCTCAGCTCTTCAATCCCCAGGACTGGCAGCATTCCCTGGATTTGCTTGGCATCAATAAAAGAAGCTGCAAGCTGCACGCCAATAGCTGGCCACTCTGCAGTTTGATAATTCAGGGGCTTTGGCAGCAATAACTCCTCAATAAGTTCCTGCTCACTGGCCCCCACTCCTTCCTACACACCACACACACCAGTTTCTTGCAAGCAGGGGTTGTTTACTGTTCGGATCATTTTCTCTAATCCATTTCCCAGCTCTGTCCACCCAAGAGAAGGGTAGGGCTTCCTTAAGCTGATATTGATAACAAAGTCCCAATAAGCATTGATACAGGGCCAGAGGGAAGCTATTCCAAATTTCAGTGTGCCAGAGTCTTAATATATTCCTGACTGAGACAAATCTTTGGCTCAGCATCACCAGAGTAAAACCAGCTGCAAACCAAATGAAAACACAATTCCAATGTACCTTTCTTCTCACTGCAAAAATGGCTTCGCATTCTTTTTTCATCCTACCCTTTCCTGTCTCACCTTCCCACTACAATAAGGGAAAAAATGCAGTTAAAATAACCCACAGAAGGAAAAAAAAAAAATTAAAAAAAGCCCACACAAATCAAAAGAGTCTGTGGTGGTAGAGGTGAGGCCTTTCCATCTCTCCTTACCCTCCATTCTGCCCACGTCCTCCCTCTCCCAAAAGAAAGGATAGGTGGAAGGGCACTCCTACCCTCCTTTTTGTCACCTATTTTGATCCCCAAAGTCACAGTTTGAGTTACAGAGTAATGCAATAGGTTCCTTTAGGCAGACCTGGAAACACCTTCTTCAATAACACGTGTAGCCACCAAGCAATTAGACCCAATGCTGGTGGCATCTGCCAAGGCTGACACCCCTCTCTGGATTGCTATGTCTGGGCTTCACCCCAGAGGGAAAGGCTCTAGGGTAGCAGCTTCTTTTTCATTCCTTCCCACTTGAAGAAAGCAAGCTGGCTGCGCTTGTGCCCAGATAAGCTCTGTTTATTTGAAGGTGCAAGAAGTGATTAACAAATAGGTCCATGTTAGCAGCAAGCCCGGTTTTCTTCTGGACTTACATCCCGTGGCAGACAGTAAGCTGCAAATGAAGCTTGTCCCGCAGTGCACCATGGGTGCTCTTCCACAGTCTGTTACAGCTTCAGGTCACTATCCCTTTTCCTAAAACCAGCTATGTAATATTTACTCTTTTTAACCCTTAAAGGTGTATTTAGCTTCAACTTATTCCAGACACCATGGATGGCAGTTTTCAACTTTGATAAATCCTGTGCTTGACCAAAAAGATGCAATATCATTTCTGAGAGCTGGAAAATCCAGGCTGTTGAATAATATAATCTTGTTTTTCCTTTTCAGAATAACCAAAAAGATGCCAAACTCTACATTTGTTTTATTATTTATAGACAAACTGTTTCATACAGTGTTAGAGGTTTTAAAAATGTATTATCTCTCATGCGCCTCTCCCTCCCCTTGCACAGTTGGATTGGTGGTAACTAAGGCAACCCAGCTGCACAGCCTGAGAGGCACAGAAAATAGTACCAGTAATGACTTTTTTTTGTTTTAAATCCCAGAGTTTCTAGAGTACTAGACAATGCTGAGCAATACATAAACTCTAAAGAGGATAATTGGAAACAATGGGCTAAGTATTTTACTGCCATAAATTTACCTCAGCCAAGAATTTGGCTGCAGGGTCTGAGTACCAAAGATTAACCATGCGATAGCTTCTCCCATTCCTGATGGGTAGAAAACATCACGCTGGCAACTGATCTCCTATTACTTTGACCATTCAAACTAGAACCCTCACAAATAAAGCAATGCAGCTCTTTTCCTCAGGTTTTGCTCCCAGTAAGACAGCCAGAACCTAAGGAGAAATTCAGATCAAAGTTTTTGACATCAGGCAGAGCAACCTTTCAGGTGAAGTTTATTCTCTGGCACCAGTATTTGAAGATAGGGCAAATTCATTTGCCTTCCATCTAATATGCCTGAAAAAACCCACACAAAACAATAAATAACTGCTTCATTTCAATTCTCTGAAACAGAATTGGATAGCAGCTATAGCTAACAACAGCTACCTGCTCCATCAGTGATTTAAATGCCTGCTGAGGGACATTGGACAAACCACTTGCTAGATATTACAGCCACAAGGCCTCTGCCAAGTCCAGAGAAATGCCCATCCCCAGGTGGTGGAACTGTTCTTTGGGAGAGAAATGGACAGAAAGAGAGAGTGGCTGTCAGAGCAGGCATCAGCTCCAACAGACCCATGCCAGGATGCTTGTTGTCCTCCAGAAGGGATGAATTTGTTAGCAGGTGGCTGAGGAACACCACAGGGGCATAAGCCAAAATTAGTTATTGTAGAGCAAAGGATAAGGCAGTACAAGAATAAGAGCTGTTGCTCTCAGGAAAGAGGAAACGTATGGCAGAGTAACTTCTTGTGCTCAGGGAATGGATGGATGTGCCTCTCCCGATATTCTAGATCTTGAGTATCTTGTGAAGACATCGCTGAAACATTTTCACCCAAGACTGAACTAAAGCTAGACAGAAATCTTCTCTTTAGTATATTTTTCCTCTTCTTTTTGAAGTACTTTTGCATGTACATGTGTTTTCCAGAAGCACATAACAGGCTTTAAGAACTGGTCATTTTCCCTGGGTGTTATTTTTGTATTTACGTGCTTGTGAAACCAAGCTCCCTTAAATATCCTGTAGTCAGCTATTGGGAAACTCAGCCTATGTTGCAGCACATGAATCTCTGCAATACAAAGTGATACTACACTACAATTAAGTTCTTGATGCTCTGATTTTCCTGAGAAGCTGTTGAGATTACAGAAGCCCAAGTGGGAAATGAAAGGATGAAAAGGCTGTACGTGTGGGGTATGAAGTCATTCTGCCGTTGTACTGGTACAGGCTTATGAACAACAGTTTTTATGTGAATGTTTAAGTGCTCCTGTTCTGCAGGTGATTATCAATCCGGTCACAGGTTATAGCCCTCTTCTTTAGTGTCTGGGAGGGATTTTTCAACAGAGCCTCCTTTCTAGAAGATACCTTCATTTGTTCTGTTATGCCTGTAAGAACAAAGTATAAAAGCTCAGGGTATATCTGTTTCTTTCAGTGAACAAATAACATTTATATCTACAATTTCACTGCATTGCCAGTGACAGACAGAACTCAAATTTAGCCCAGAGTTTGCAAACTAAATACAAATATTTACTTTTGTCTCATCCATTCATCCTAGTTGTGCTACAAACTTGTGACAGCATATTTATATCCTCCATATATTTGTCACTCCTTCAAGCTCCATATTAGCCCCCGTTTACAGAAGTCTAGCTATTTGAAGGAAACCTGCACCATCTGTCACATGCCCTACTCTTGCTGACAAGTTTATCTGATGATCCACAGAGGGATATAGGATCGGAAGCTCTAGCAACCCAGGGCATACAATTTCATACTGGAGGCCAGATATAAACAGATGCTTGCTAATAGGCTCTCTGTGGCCTAGTAGGCTACTATCTTCTTTATTTGGTGGGTTTTTTCCTCCCCCATCTTTAAATTATTAATTTGGTCTGCACAAAATACTTACGAGAACATTTGGAAAGGAAGAAATGTCAGGATTTTGATCCACATCAGACCAATTGCAAAATGCTGTGCAGGCTGGAGATAAATAATATAGAGTAATTGGTGTTTCAGAGTCTGAGGTTTATGGACAAGCAAAGTACCTTTACAAGAATTCCTTTTCAGTAAACAGTCACCAACGGGGAAGGAGAGAGACTGAGACACTGCTTTACATAAGGGTACCCAAATACATTTGGTTATTACCACGCTTAGTGCACCACAGCAGCACATCTGGTCTCTAGCTGGTGCTTCAGAAAGCTGTGGGTCTTTGGTAGGTCCTGTGCTGTCCCAACCAGCCGTGTGAGGATGCTCCAGGTATCTTAGCTGCAGAGATTAATATCTGCTGCCTTTTCAGAGAAACTTTACTTTCAAAGCTTTTCACATATACTTATAGCAAGCTAGGTTTGTTAGGCAGCAGACCCTTTATCCCCACTAGCAAAACACTGTTATTCTCAAAGGATGTGGTCCATGGTAGATTTCAAATCATTCCTCAGTAGTCGAATAAACTCTCTCTTGCTAGGGACATCCCAAGCTCAGTAGACTTCTCTAGCACTTCAGCCTTAACAGCTGGTCCAAACCATAGCTTGCTCACACTCCCAAAGTGGTTCGCTTCCCCAGGGTTGTTGGGAGGCTGGTGCCAGGTTCATGCCCTCCTCCCTACAGGTTGCTTGATGTGTAAGAGGACTTGTCTATTGTGCCCTTTTCCCCCAGTAATCTTTTCTCCTCTGCCTCCAAACAGGAGATTCAGTATTAATACTCGACTACAGGCAGAAAGGCAAGTGACTCCTCCTCGTCAAACCAAACAATCTCTCCATGAATGCTGAAGCCGTGAAGTAGAGGAAAATAAATGCAGATGTGATAAACCCTTTCTCCAGTGCATTGCAGCTTCTGGTGAAGCCATTATGTCATCAGACATATGGGAAACTGGTGGAAAATATGAAGTGTCTGCCTCTTACATGATGACTCTGCAACTGCTATGAATAACAAAATTGTGTTCATCTGTTTACATAGATTTCTCGTCTCTTGCACAAAGTACTTGAGGATGTGTCCATGGTTAAAACTCGTCACTGGTAAATGAACTCCCTCATGAGCTTGGCACCACTCTGTAAAAGACCAGTGAATACAAGCCAGCTCTTATTTGGATTGCCCTTCATCAAGTCTGGAAAAAATTAAGGAAAGGGATAATTTTAACAGTGCTGTGACTTCCAAACTAGCTAGATAACAAATTGGGCTAACAAGGACTGTAATCAGGAATGTCTGCTCAGAAAGATCACCATGAAGCCAAATTCTTTTAATGAGAAACTTTCTGGAGTAATAATATGCATAATATCTTTTCTCCATTTTAACAGGAAATCTGAACGCAACACTTTCTTCCTTTTTCTTGGTTTCAGTTAATCTTGCAGCAAAAGTAACCTAATTATACTGACTGTATGATTGCTTTGACAGAAAGCATGTTAATTTAAAGCACTGTTTAACATAAAGCTGCCTGCCATATAATTACACTCCATTCACATGTTTACTAATCTTGCTCAATATAGTTGATTTCTGTTATTAGCCTCAACATTTTGTTAACATCTAAAACACTGGAGATCTGCTTTGCAAACTGCAATAAACAGACAAAACCAACAGTAGCATTTCTTAATGGTCAATGTGAAAAAAGAAAGATCTCTGATTTTAGCCTTGGATTTAAAACTAGTTGCCATACTTAGGTGTCTAATTATCTTCATTGCCAACATTCCTAGCTTAGAGCTACCGTGCATGTAGTTCACTGAGGTGTTATCTCCATCCTTTGAATGCTGCTGGAGCTTAGTAAAAGTGAAACACATTGTAAGCTGCCTGTGAGCAATAAAAAAAATAATGTGTATACGTAAGATTGTTCTTCTCACATGTCAAGCACACAATAAAATTCTGGTGTGGGAAGTTAACATATTAGGGCTTGATTGTAAACCAAGTTAACTCAATGAAAGATGTACATCCATTCAATAATTCCCAGCTTGCCTAGATAACTCACTCCTGCTAACTTTGCAAAGGACATGTAAGCACTTACACATACCCTATGACTGGTCAGTCCCTAATTTTCTGTGGAAGGTAAAGGAGAACGTGGAAAGAATTCAGCTGAAAGATGCTGGTCAAAGGAAATATTCCAGAGAGACAGACAGAAGAAAGACCGTGAAGGGATTTAGGGAAGATGAGAAAGCTCAGAAGACTTCCGTGATCCAAGAGGAGGTGGTCAGAGCCTTGCTAGCCCAACTAGACACCCACAAGTCTATGGGGCCGGATGGGATTCACCCTAGGGTATTGAAGGAGCTGGCGGATGTGCTGGCCAAACCCCTTTCCATCATCTTCCAACAGTCCTGGAAGACTGGGGAAGTCCCACTGGACTGGAGGCTGGCTGATGTTGTGCCCATCTACAAGAAGGGTCGCAGGGAGGATCCAGGAAACTACAGGCCTGTCAGTCTGACCTCAGTGCCAGGGAAGGTCATGGAACAGGTGATCTTGGGCGCTATCATGAAGCACATGCAAGAGAACCGGGTGATCAGGCCCAGTCAACATGGGTTCACAAAAGGCAGGTCTTGCCAAACTAACCTGATCGCCTTCTATGACAAAGTGACTCGGCTGCTGGATGAGGGAAAGGCTGTGGATGTGGTCTTCCTGGACTTCAGTAAAGCCTTTGACACAGTTTCTCACAACATTCTGCTTGAGAAGCTGTCAGCCTCTGGCCTGGACAGGCGCACACTCTCCTGGGTGGAAAACTGGTTGGATGGCCGGGCCCAGAGAGTGGTGGGAAATGGTGTGAAATCCAGCTGGAGGCCAGTGACAAGTGGGGTTCCCCAGCGCTCAGTGCTGGGTCCAGCCCTGTTCAATGTCTTCATCAATGACCTGGATGAAGGCATCGAGTGCACCCTTAGCAAGTTTGTGGACGACACTAAGCTGGGTGGAAGTGTCGATCTGCTGGAGTGTAGGGAGGTTCTGCAAAGGGATCTGGACAGGCTGGACCGCTGGGCTGAGCCCAATGGCATGAGGTTTTAACAAGGCCAAATGCTGGGTCCTGCACTTGGGGCACAACAACCCTATGCAGTGCTACAGACTAGGAGAAGTCTGTCTAGAAAGCTGCCTGGAGGAGAGGGACCTGGGGGTGTTGGTTGACAGTGACTGAACATGAGCCAGCAGTGGCCCAGGTGGCCAAGAAGGCCAATGGCATCTTGGCTTGTATCAGAAACGGTGTGACCAGCAGGTCCAGGGAGGTTATCCTCCCTCTGTACTCGGCACTGGTGAGACCGCTCCTCGAATCCTGTGTTCAGTTCTGGGCCTCTCACCACAAGAAGGATGTTGAGGCTCTGGAGTGAGTCCAGAGAAGAGCAACAAAGCTGGTGAAGGGGCTGGAGAACAGGTCTTATGAGGAGCGGCTGAGAGAGCTGGGGTTGTTTAGCCTGGAGAAGAGGAGGCTGAGGGGTGACCACATTGCTCTCTACAACTACCTGAAAGGAGGTTGTAGAGAGGAGGGTGCTGGCCTCTTCTCCCAAGTGACAGGGGACAGGACAAGAGGGAATGGCCTCAAGCTCCGCCAGGGGAGATTTAGGCTGGACATTAGGAAAAAATTCTTTACAGAAAGGGTCATTGGGCACTGGAACAGGCTGCCCAGGGAGGTCACCTTCACTGAGTCACCTTCCCTGGAGGTTTTTAAGGCACGGGTGGATGAGGTGCTGAGGGATATGGTTTAGTGTTTGATAGGAACAGTTGGACTCGATGATCCGGTGGGTCTCTTCCAACCTGGTTATTCTGTGATTCTGTGTACAGATCTGTTGGGTATTTTCCTTTACTCCACTCTCCCACCCCCCTTTTTTTAATTTGTTTAATAAGTTTTTGTTTAATAAGTTTTAATTTGTACTGATAGTCCAGTGCAAACAGTTTAAATGTTAGAAACTGAGAACGAAGCCTGGGCCCTGACACAGAGGAGTAATTCTTTCCAAGTCCAAACAGAGGACCTGAAAGGCAGATCTTGTCCTCTGCTCCTGCTCATGCCAAAATTACCTTTGGGATCTGACATGGAGACTGTGCTGCCAGACTGCAGGGGTTTGAGGAGAATCATGGGGGTAGTTGTTTCTTGGAAAAGGACTCAGAAGAGTCATTGCTCCATTGCTCTCTGCTATGTCCTGCATAGAGAGGCTGGATCATAGTCATGCCCTTTGGGAAAGCGGTCAGGAATGCCTGTCCCCAAAACACAAGTGTGGGGACCTTGGGTTTGCTTTGCTCCTTTCTCTGATACACGTGAAGCCCTGTAAGGAAGAAAGTGTGCATCATTGCTCACAAACTGACATTTTCCCTGTAATTTCAAAGAGGCTTTACTGAGGTACTCTGTGTAAGGATCTGGCCTTTACAACATTTACACTAGATTTCTCTTTCCAGTCTGTTTCTCTGTCTCATTTTATTTTGAGTAAGTATGTAAAGTCAGTCAGAACTGTTTATTTATAGCTGTAGATTTTCATGGCTGTATAAATTAGATGTTATTACTGAATGAGATGCCCACCCACTCACCCAGTGCAGCTGTACAGGAATGTTTTCATGCTGCTCAATGGTACACAGGCTCAAACAGGAGGAAAACGACATGCTCTCAGTCAGGCAAAGGGACCGCTGCTTAAACCCTCAGGCAAAAAAACAGCAATTAATTTTTTCCACAGTACAATGTGCAGTATGACAGCCACAATTACCTAATACTATTTAGACCTGCCATTTCTGTTTGGCAGAGAGAGAAAATGAAGGTTTAAATTCACCAGAGGAAAAAAACCCCAAATTAGAACTTACCCCCGGTACTTTCTTTTTTCAAGATTAAGTGATTTTTGTTTGCAGGGAGTGAGGGGGTGGGGACAGTCAGGGGAAGTAGAAGTAAAATTGGTTGCTATTTGATACAGAGCACCATGAGAAAATAAGGACTTATCCCATACACACATACAGACCTATTTCCAGCAGAAAGGGCTGGAAAGTAATATCCACTATGATAAGTGCTTATTTATTTCTTCCACAATTTCCCACACAAATGTCTTGGTTTGGGTCTTTGCTAGAGCTTCAGGGTCACAGTCTGACCTCAATAACATAACTTAGGATTGTTCCAAGCCTTCAGTGCATCTACTGAAGATTTACTTTGACGGACATGAGGTTGGGATCTGGCATACAGAAAATATGTCTTTGCACTCTACCAAAGAGTCTAAATTTGTAGCCCATGGAGGCTGAAAGTCAATTTGAGACCTTGTATTCACTTGGCCAAGCACACAATTAAATATTTTGTGCCAAAGAATTAACCAGAGAGTCTCAGGTGTATAGTAAGAGAAGGCTTAGACTTAACCATGAGAGCCAAACTACAATCTGCTTCCCAGGCAAATTATTCAGAAATTATTGGAAAAAATCATCACATTCATATATGGATTGGTAATAATTTTTGTTATTATTTAAGCTTATCTGGTAGCCTTAAGGGAAGAGGTTATTGGCTGTGTAGATTCATATCAGTAACACCAATATCAAGTTCTGCTCTTAAACTAAAGCAACTGCTTAAAGCTAAGAAACATTGGTGATTGAATTAACTGTTTGGAAAAAACAGCAGGTAAAACCCAAGTACAATTACAGTAGGCTAGACCTCGTGGCCAATGGTTAAAGGCTCCTAAAGTGAAATCTTTTCCTTTTTAAAGTCTATAGAGGCCTTACCCTGCAAGGAGTACAATGTTTCTGGAAAGCAAGCCAAATACATAAGGTGTTTAATGTCCATATGCTTCAGTTTAATTTCCACATGTTTGTGTTTGAAAGTATGTGTTCGAGTAAAAAGTCTAGGACACAGCCCAATAATAGTTCTGAGGTATAAAATCTAACAATACTACTTGGTTTTTCAATGCCATCTTCTATCACACACTCTCAAAACTTTCAAGCTTCTTTCAGTTTGAGAAGGTAATTTCCCTCATTAGCTGGAGAGCAGTACGTTAGTAACAATGCTTTTCTCTATATCTGAGACAAACAGAACTTTGAGCTTCTTCTACTTCTACTTTGAGCTTCTTCTACTTCCTTTGAGCAGGATGATCTGGTTTTGCTGTCAGTAAGCACTACGTTCCTCAGGAGAGGAGATAGAAACCTACATATACCAACACATACCTGCTTTTCATTTTGAGATGTTCGTTGTGGCTCATGGTGTGGAACAACCAGGTGATGATGCCATCGCCAGCTGGCAGGTGAAATGCATATTTGCCACTTATCATACTAAGTGTTCACCTGCTACAACACATCGCTGCTTCTGCCCATGTTAGAAAACACCCATTTTTCCTTCTGCTGCTCTTCTTTTTGGGGACCAAACGCTTCAGTAGCAGCATCCAACACCACACGCAGGCACACTGCACACAGGGAAAGGGTCCACCTGTGAAGAGTTCAGCCCCCAGCTTGCAAACTGAGTGCTGCAGAGGCAACTATCCACAGGGACCTGTGTTACCAGCTCGAAGGTGACTGTTTCCATGGCAGAGACAACTACAGGTGGGCAGCACAGGTCCCTGTATCCCTGATGGAGCGCTCACCCCTGCAAGGATGCAATGAGGAGTTACCCTGGGCGCTGCTGAGGGGTTCAGCCAGCGCAAGCATCAGTTCCAAAGTAGGGGAACGAGGACATGTGTGTGTAAGAAGAGGAGCTGAAGCATTTGTTTCTGGCAGGCTTTTCTAGATGCTGACACAGAGATGGACAATTTTGGAAACTTGCCTTGGAAAGGGAATAAACACGCTTTAAAGCCCGGGTATTGCTGGCCTTTCACGCCCCAGGAAAGAAAAGAAAAAAAAAAAGAATAGACGGAAATGCATCACCTTCGCTCCATCGAAGACACCGATATCTTGATTGGTTTAACTCTTTAATAGCCCGGGGAGGGCGGCCCCGGCGCTCCCAGGGCGCCCCCTGGTGGGAAGCGCAGGCACTGCAGCCAGCCCGGGGGCTGCGACACCCCCCAGAACGCCGTGGGGGGTGTCCGGGAAGCTGCTCCAGGGCATCCCCGCACTCACAGGAAAAAATATCTTCCTAGTATGTAATATATAGATAGATAAGAAAAGGTTTTTTTATATATATGTATATATATTTATAAATAATATATGTGTGTGTGTATATATATACATATAATACATATATACTATATATATAATAGAGAGAGAGAGAGAGGGACTTGGACAGGCTGGAGAAATTGGCCTGGGAGAATCTCATGAGGTTCAACAAGGCCAAGTGCAAGGTCCTACACCTGGGTCAGTGCATGACGGGGGATGCTGTGATAGAGAGCTGCACTGCAGAGAAGGACTTGAGGGTGCTGGTTGATGAGAAACTCGCAGCCCAGGAGGCCAACCATATCCTGGGCTGCATCTAAAGAAGCGTGGCCAGCAGGACGAGGGAGGCAGTTCTGCCCTTCTATTCCTCTCTTGTAAGACCTCATCTGGAGAATTGTGTCCAGTTCTGGAATCCTCAACATAAGAAGGATATGGAGGTGTTGGAACGGGTCCAGAGGAGGGCTACAAGGATGATCAGAGGGCTGGAGCACCTTCCATACGAGAACAGGGTGAGAGAGTTGGGATTGTTCAGCCTGGATAAGACAAGGCTCTGAGGAGATCTTATAGCGACCTTCTGGTACCTGAAAGGAGCTACAAGAAAACTTCGGAGGGACTATTCATAAAAGCTTGTGGTGATAGGACAAGGGGGAACAGGTGTAAACTGGAGAGGGGCAGATTTAGAATAGGCATTAGGAAGAACTTCTTCACCATGAGAGTGGTGAGACACTGGCACAGGTTGCCCAGGGAAGTTGTGGCCGCCCCATCCCTGGAGGTGTTCAAGGCCAGGTTGGGTGGGGCCTTGGGTAACCTGATCTAGTGGGATGTCCCTGGCCATGGCAGGGGGGTTGGAACTAGATGATCTTTAAGGTCCCTTCCAACCTTAACTATTCTATGATTCTATAGATCTCCCCTCCTTCATCTTAAAACCATAACCCTTCATCCTGCCACTGAACTCCTTAACAAAAAGCCCCTCTCCAGCTGTCCTGCAGGTCCCCCTTTAATTACTCAAAGGACTGCAGTTGTGGCTTGTTTCAACATTAACTATGATGTTCAGGGATGCCACAACTGAGGCTCAATTCAAAATTATAAGCAATGTAATAAATATTTAACTACAAGACTTAACATCCCGGTTTGCTTACAGATGCACTAGCATTTACTCCGTAAGCACAAGTGGAGACTTTTGGCACAGGCATTATTGTACTTGTACATCTGGGAGCCCAAAACAGCCCCAGCCCAAAATAAAACCCATGCTGTCCCATTGTGTCACCTCAAAACCAACCAACATTGTGTTGTTAAGTCAACAAATAGAAAGTTGTTCATGTAACAATCATGTGGAAGAGGGGAAAAAAAAAAAGCTAGAGCACATTATTTCTATCCATAGTTTCAAGTTTGGGGTTGTTTTGCCTTCCACCTCCTCCCCCTCCCCACTTTTTTTTCCTCCTTTTAAAACAGATGTTGCCAAATAGTTTTGACCTTGAATCACACATACCTTTTAGAAAGCTCACAATATTTTGAGGAACAGCCCCCAGGCTCTAAACTATTACATCGCTGAAGTGGCCTCCTTGTTGCTAGCTGCCAAACAATAGCCATTGTTCCTGGAGGATCTAGCCAAAAATAATATTGTGTGCAACTGCCTTCCCACTGTTGTCTTTGCAAATGTACTTATAAGTTCCAGAGATGACTTTCTGGATGGTGTATAGCACAAATAAACAGAAACGGAGCAGAAGACTTGAAAAACACGTAGAAATACTGGAAGTGGGTGGAGTAGGAATAAGAAAATGGTAGGGGATAAAAGAACAAATATGCTATGAGGAAGAGTTCACATTAAAAGTAGTAAAGTGTTTAAGTTAAGCAGCTCTTTTAATGTTGTTGTGTAGATAAAAATAAAACACAAATATGAGTATTCTATGGGCTCATATCATTAAGACTTGCATAGTATTCTTGAGCAAGGTAGTTGTGTGCTTACACCTTCAATAGTGTTTTATATGGCTCAGATTTTAGAAATAAAATTAGTTGCAAAGAGGGAAAAAGATACTGAAACTGTTTTCTTTTTTAGCTTCCCCCCTCCCCCGTTCAACTTTTACTACATTTTTGCCAGTGTTGGCTCTCAAGACACAAACATCAGTTTGAATGACTATTTGTGAAGGAATGTAAAATAGCTTCCCCACTGGGTTGAGGAAAAAAGTTATCTGAAGATGAAATATCTGGATATCACAGGCATCACAGACACACAACTAGACAACAACATAGCCTGTGGTTTATGGGCAATTTGTAGTGAATTCTAAACTTTGCAGAAAAGCATACAGGAAAAAAGAGGGAACTTCTTTAGTCAGTGAAATTATTTCCCACCTGTGGTTTAATAAATGAAGGATCAGCTTAGCTTTTCTGTTATCAGTAGTCCAGGCCAAAGCAGAGGCACCTTGGTCAACCAGCAGAACTTCATATTGCTGTTGTCTGTATGTGCATTTCTTGATATGAAATAAGGATCATTCACCTTCCATCAGCAATACATTTATCTTACTGATAAAGAAGGTCCTGAAAGAAAGGACAAATCCATATGCACACTGTACATTGCATGAATGTTTGACTTTTGATTTTTCTTCCACATACTTCCACTTCTAGTCAGTCTACTCAAATCACCTAAAGCCTCAGTTCTACATCCTGAAACAAATTTAGAGCTAAGCTTTGCTTTAAATCCTGAATCAAAGGTGAAGAAAAATCAAATTGGGCTTCAAGAAGTCACCTCAACTACTTCAGATGGATGTTACTTTATTTCTTAAATCCATTTTGAAATTCTGACAAATACTGAAACTCATGTTTCTATGTAATGCTATCTAATTATAACATATTTACTAACCACAACATACTTATTGCTAACAGAATGTCACAAATGCCTGCTATAATGGGCCTCTGTTTAGCCATTACTGGCTATTTGATAAATGATCTGTAGTGTTAGGTCACAGAAGAATAGTACAGAAAATGAGTGGGTGGGGGAGAGGGCCAAACGGCCATCAAGACCAGACTGTGGGAGAGACTCGGTTATGCTCCCTCTTTAAATGTGACCATCCCTTAAAAGGGAGAAAAGTATTACCAATGTAAAAACAGTCTGCAGGCAAAGTCTGTGCCATTCAGATGCATCCCTTGAGCTCCATCCCTAGTGGCATGCTTGTCTACTCATCGTAGAAACATGTTCCACTGAACATAGGGCTGCAGAAAAATTTCCTCCTCCTTGGAGATGGCATAGAATCATAGAACAGTCTGGGTTGGAAGGGAACTTAAAGATCATCCAGTTCCAAACCCCTGCCATGGGCCTCTATATGTCTAGAGAAACAAGCACGTAAGTCTAGGTCTGTCAATCCAAGTCCATATGGCGTAAGCTGCTTCCAGAGCTGAAGAATAAAGAAATGACCTGGAGGAAATGGTGTGGGATGTTGTTCCACCAGTATGCTCTTGTCATCAGCTGGAAAAAAACCCAAACAAACAGTCCCAACGGAAATGAGGTTGATCTGGTCATTACACTGACTGAAAAAAATGCATTTCCTTTTAGCGGTGATGGTGCCTTTTAGGAGTTTCTGGTTTGTTTTGCTTAGTTACTGGGATTCGGAGTTCCCCAATTATCAGAGCACTCACAATGCACTCCTACATTCTCTGTCTGTGCATGTGTGAGCCGCCTCCTATTCCCCAATGAGAAAGACATTTTTAACAAACTGATAAAATGGAATTTTCCCATACAGTTGTTATCAGGCAATTGGAGCACTGCGTGGCATGTTAGAAATGAAAAAATGTGCTTATGCTCTTTCTAACTTGGATTAGCCCTCCAGTTCCTCCTCCTCCTCATCTCAGGGCCAAAGCCAGATAGAGAAACATCTCCCAGGCTACAGCACTTGCACTGCTGTAGCAAATGCCAGACATGGCCCCGTGCCCTGGATCTAGTCCATTTGGATACCTCCTTTAACTGATAGGGAATTTCAAAGCAGAAAAAACAGTAGCCAAAGGAATGAAAATATCAAACATAAGTAACAAGCTCACGACACCCATGTGCTATATCTTACTTGTGCATTGCACTTCAAGGAACAATCCATAAAGCATGGTTTACCTCAGACTGAAAGTGTCTGAGGCCCAGGCTTGTCATGCAAAGCATCCTCACACTGGGGATCATATGGGAGGGTTTTCCCGTGGAAAAGAAGCAAGAGGCAAGGGGGAATTCAGCGCTTGCTAACATATCATCCCATGAAACATCTACAATCCCAAAGGGTTAAAGAGGAGATATACATTTGGGAAAGCTGTACTACCATAAAATAGTTTTATAATTAACTGAAGAATGCCTGCTGTTTAACTCCACTTGCAATGAGATTTTGGTTCGTCATTGTGTTGAGAGCAGCCAGAGATTTCCAAGGGCAGAGAGTACAGTGTGGCAGGCAGCAGGTCACATCTTTCAACAACACGTTGCAATGGGCAGGCAGCAGGCAGCGTGGGCCAGCTCAAGAACCTCTCTTCCTGCCATTGTTATCCCTGCTGCCCTGGAATTTCATCCAAATGGATTTGACCCCTCCAGTAAACAGCCTGTGCATACTTCCCTGATTAGGGTATTCCTGTTCAAGGAGATGATGGAGTCAGGAGGGTGGTGGAATGACAGCAGTTTGTTTCATCCCTGCCAAAGCAACACAAACATGCTACCATGTGCCTGACTCCTGGTTTGGCATGCAGCTTTATAGAACAGTGGCTCACCCAGCTGATGGGGAGCAGTCCCATGCACCTTGAGTGCACTCCACCAGCAGCAACTGCTGAAGGGGAGAAAAATATAATGTAAAGGATGCAGTTCTTCATGCAAAGTGCACTTGCTTGCGAAAAATTATCAGCTGCCACCTATGCCCCATGCTTTAAAAAGTGTGTTATTTCAAATGTTCAAGCCTGAAATGCATTGTTTAATACTTTCCTACAGTAGAGCTATCAGTTTGCTTTAATGCCTCAATACGCTTGCACGTAGTTCTCATTTCTGTACATACTTCCTACTTATTTTGCACAGCATTTCCCTGCACAAGTGCTGGTCTTGGTTTCTGCCTGTGAGAAATTCTCTTTTTGCAAACCATCTTTGCAGGAGAGCAGATTCTCTTTTCCTTTTTTTTTTCTTAATATCCATAGGATATTTCATAACAGTTCACTGCCACTAAGACTCTGGCATCACAGATGATACTCCAGTTCTGTCCTGCAAGAATACATCTGGATGGTCTTTGCCTTGCAATTTGACAGGTGTAGCCAGACTAAGACTGACTGCCTCTTTAATCTTTAATCTTTTTCTGAGCCCCACACTCCTAAAAAGCTTTCTCCTGTTTGAGAATATATCCATCTGTTTCCTCACACATATTTGTACCAGAGCATGCCCTGCTAAACTTCCCTTTGCCTTACTTTTACTGAGTCCTCAAAATGCATATCAACATTCACATAATGGAATAATCACCAATTAGTATTATAATCAGCTTCCAGCTGCCTCACTTTGCTCCTCTTCATTCTACTCCCCAGGCTTCCTGCAAGAGAAACTAGACACTTTCTTCCATGACAAGGCTGATGATGTCCTGAGATAGATCCCTGCCACCACTTCAACCTCTGTCACCCAATCTATCCTGCTGCACATTCATGAAAGCATTTTTAAAAGCTAAATTTTGGAGAAAACATTTGAATTTGAATTCAAGCTTTGCCTTTGTAACTGGGTTCTCAATTTCTACTCTAGGGCATTCTCGTGTCCCCAGGAGGGGAAGAGTAGGACCACCTCTCTTCTCTTCAGTCATTCAAACTTTCCATGCCTATCTTAAGGAGACCAAGTTCACAGGAAGGCTTCCTACCTCTTTTTTTCTCTCACAGAATGGTTTGGTTGGAAAAGACCTTAAAGATCACCTAGTTCCACCCACTCATCATGAGCAGGGAAACCTCCCACTAGATCAGGTTGATCAAAACCCCATCCAACCTGGCCCTGAACTCCTCCAGTGATGGGGCATCCAAAACCTTTCTGGGCAGCTTGTGCCAGTGTCTCACCATTGCCACAGTGGCAAGACCTCCTCTGTCTCAGACTTGACTCCCTAGGAGATGTCAATCACCCACCCTCTGTAAAAAGCCATATTCTCTCTCAAAATTTCCCTTCTCCTTCCTCTGAAAGTGTTCAAGAAGCAAGATTCCTCTTCCTCCTGCCATTCTAAACAACTGCCCCGAGTCAGACACCGAAACTTCATGAAACGTGATTGACCCTAGCTAATGAAAACTTTCCTTTTAAAAGCAAACTAAACCATACTTTTTTTTTTTTTTTAACAGATCTTCAGGTACTTTGGGCAGAAACTTCAGCTGGGTGTCAGTATAGCTCTATTTGAAGTTAGTGGCATCACACCAGTTTACATCTGGAGTTCCTGGTCTGGCATAACATAACTCTGTATTGTGGCTTTTTCATTTAAGAAAATCTAAATATTAAAAAATAATAATAATAATTAATCCTAAAAATGTGATACACACTTTAATATCACATTTACAAGCAGGGAAACAATCTTGAAAAGATAAGACCCACTCCATGATATCCACTGCTTTTGGATGGGTGCACTTGTAAATGTGTCTGGGCTGGATTTTCAGTATGAGTCAGAACAACAGAAGTTGGTGGGGATGGTTGACTGACAGTACTTGTGATGGCCAGGTCACAGCGAACTCAAGCTGGATGACCCTCAAATAGAAAAGCTAAACACATGAAGCTAAAAGGCCTGGCCAGAATGCTCCAGACTTAACAAAAGAAGATCTGGAACGCCCGGCTCCCTGCACAAGATCCTCATTTCATTCCCTTTGTCTTTACTGGGCTTTGGATCAACGCGTGCAAAAAAATGTTTCCTCTGCACTGGGCTTTAACTTTGGCCACCCAACTATGCAGTCACATGACATTATTATGGTTTTAATTAGTAAAGGTTACACAGCTATATCTATTGTTTCAGCCACAAAGTTCACATGGTCAAACTGAGCTGAAAACTGAGGTTATCAAATAATCAAGCTGTTTGTTGCAGTTACAGCTCCCTACTTGTTTTATTCACACACACACTCACCTTCCTCTCTTGCACTCCCTCCTCCCAAGCCCTGTTGCCAGCTTACCAGCTTTGAACAGCTTTTTGTTGCTTTGTTGTGAGCAGTGACTTTGCATCACGTTGACAGCTGAATTAAGTCCTATCACTGTACTAATCTAAACTGACATTTTGACAGGGGTGACATGGGTATGCCTTGGCAATGATATGGTGGTAAATGATGTTACAGCAAAGACATGCCATTTGAAAGGACAAAATTCATTGTTTGTAGCTGTGCTGCATTGAGTTCAACCACAAGCCAGGCTGCTCTTAGCCAGTGGATTCAAATAACATAATTGATTGAGAATTCTTCCTGTGCCAAAACAATAATGAGAGATAAAAAGGGAATTTAGACATTCTTCCCCTTTCACTCTCATTCGGACTCTAAACAAACAGTTTCATCACACATGCTTCAAATGAGGTATTTTAAAATAAAAGTGCACAAGAAGACTGAAATTGTGGGACGAATTATGTTCTTTTTTGCACTGGCAATAGTCATGTGTAAAAAGCCTCAAAATTTTGGCCCCTGATATTTATCAGAAATTTCTTCTTCTACTGGTAAAAAAGATTACATCTGATAATCTGTATAAAATGATTATTGCCCAACAGATCACTCTTGTTATCTTATTTACATTTCACCCATCTTGGACTGTGTCATTGAGTAAGTTCATTTTACTTTAATATTCAACTTGTCATATTTTCATTCTTAGGAATTAGTGCGAGATAGTTATGATTGGATCACTGCAATATTCAAAATTTACAATAGGTTAGCTTAAAATGGCTTATTAATTGATATAATTAAATACTTGGAAACTCTTACAAGGATGCTTTTACCTATCTAAGCCTTCCTTGGTTCAGTTTAATTATGCCTCTCAGAGATCTAGCTTATGAGTAAGCATAGTTTGCCACTCCATTCTGCTTTTCACTGTCTTCATATGCCTCATTGAAAACCCATGGCATTAGAAGTACTTCAGCTTGGATCCTATGCTTTTCTCAGAAGTGAAATGAAGACTAGAATGTTTTTTCTGCCTTTTGTGCTCTGCTTTGTTTATTTAAAAAAAAAAAATCCATGTTTTATTATAATTAAAAGGCATTAAAAAGTGAAGCCTAAACTAAGATGCCGACACAATTAACAGTAAAACAATTAGAAGCTTGCAACACAACTATCATAATCTGTAAAAAACAGTCTGATATCCAGTCCACAATTAGCTCTTACACTAGCGCAGTCATCCAGGTGTAAGCCCATGTTTTACCTTAGTTTAACGGCAAACCAAGAACACTGGCCGGTTAGGTACTCAGGTGACACAGGGCAGTTGTTAAAGCCCTCAAGCTTCTTTGGAAGGAATCCCAAGTGTGCTACTCAGGGAGTACTGGTGTCTTCCTGGAACAACCACCTCTTCCCAGAGACTGGCTCTTGCTCTTGAAGTTCTACCACATTTATACCTCAGCAGCTTCTCCATTTAGAGAAGCCTTAAGTAGCTCTTCTTGAGCTCTTTAGATTGAGAGAATAGGATGCCAGCTATCCTCAAATCCAGCAGTGATCCCTTCATCAAAACCTGTTTAACACAAGGTTTATTCATGGGCCACACAGGTCTCTTATTAGGAAAACACTGTGTCTGTAGCAGAGTGGCTACTTTCTTCTTCATAAAGGTAACCACAGGAAAAAAAAATCATATTCAGTTTAATTAAATGGTAACATTTATCCTTTCCTCAAGAATTAAAGGAGTTTCAAATATGGTGGTGAAATCAGATTTTTATAGGCCTCGATACAAATGGAGTCAAGTCCTCCAAGACAACTAGTCTTGGAATCTCCCTCAAAAAAAAAAAAAGGGAAAATGATGTAGGAAATTCTGATAACAGATCAGGTGTCAGAGCTGATAGAACATAAACTGCCTGTTTGCTCTTCCTCAAAAAAAATATGAGGACAACCTGTTCTGAATTCCTCAGAAAATTTGTACAAGAATTAACTTGCTTTCGAAACAGATAGATAATTCATATGCTGCTTCTCAAGCATCTGTCTGGTTTTCCCAGATAATGTGTTTTTAAGCACAGTACTGATTAGCTTTGATTTAATGCAAGTTTTCCTGTTACTACTCACACATAACAATGAAGATTTTTTTTCTCCCCAAATGGAAATAAGAAGCAATATTCTTTTCAAGCAGTAGGTATCAAACCATATTGTTACTTGTACCTGGAATTTGGCAGTTCTGAACTTAAACGAAAAAAACCCAACAGTTATTCTTAATACAAACAAATTTCAATACTTCTTTTATCATACCTACTTCTTTATTTCCATCCCTAAGTTTCACACTATTGAAGACTGTGGATATCTAAACTGGGCAGCTGATGGAGATGCAAAGGACATTCAGAATCAATTCACAGATGTAAAAATCGATCATATTTCATTTGACTCCATGTGAGAGAAACAACACCCAGCTGTCCTGAGCAAACTTTTGTGTTTCTTTTAGAGCACATAACAGTTTGCATTCTGTTAAAACCAGTTCCACTAACAGAAATAAATGAGTGCTATTCACTGAGTATAATTTCTAATACAATTGGTCTGTCACTGTATCAAATCCATATCAGAATGAAAAATGAGTGGCGTAGATTAGTTTTGCAGTGGAGATTTGTCAGTAGCTATTTCATTGCTGTGCTCTGAAAATGCTTGTAATTAAGTCTGACTGGTACAAGAAATTACTTAACATTAGGCTCACATAACACAGAGCCCCTGAGGAAGGCCAGAACATCAGATATTCCCATTGCAGGCATCTTCTCCTCCTCAATGGGCAGTGACAAGAATATATTACTTCACGAGTACTACTTACTGAATCCAGACCCTTGTTCAGTCGGCCCTTTCATGAGGCATCCAGTTATGGCAAGGCAGTGTAGCATGGAGAAAGGTAACACAGGAGGCAGGATACTATCGCTCGTGCCAGCTAGATTGTGCGAGAATACTCTACAATTGAAGTACAGGCAATAAAAAGATCATGTCCAGCTTCTGCCCCTTCTAGTAATGGCCTTTAGGAGGCTAAGCCTAATTTTCTGTTTAGTTGGCTTGCTGTTACACACCTGCAAGGAGAAGAAAGGGACAACAGTTCAAAGCTTTGGAAAACTCTTTCATTTGGTTGGTTGTTTTCGCTTCTCCCCTCTACAAACAGCACACTATCTCTGCCAGTCAGCTTCTCCATCTCTCTTTAAGGCCAATCACACGGTAAGAAAGGAGTGTAATGGGGAGAGATCTGGAAGTTCTTACAAACCAAACCCTTTTACTAAATCTGTCTCTGCATTCCCAGTTTCTGTAAGTAGATGGTGAGAACAACATGAGGACAAAGACACCTCTAGGACACACAATGTTACTTCACAGCTTTTTTGTGTCAGCTTTTCAATTCTTTTCTTTCTCTTCTTTTGTGAAAGAGTTCAATGAGCCTGAAAGAGTATTTATTGCTACAAAAGTTTAAGAAATGCTTATATAAACCGAACTCACAGTGGTGTAAGGATAGGATTCAGAACTGTGTAATGGATACAAAATATTTTAGCACTGGAGCTGGTGATATACACTTAATTTTTATTCTACAACTTGCCTTTGCTTTCCTCCCTTATGATCTCCCTGTGTGTCACGCACATTCATGGTACACTAAGTGGTGAGGTTGCAGTGGCAATACAGACAGCAGCCCTTTACAAGAGAAAGCGAGCTCTCATTTATGCAATGAGTACCCTATGCCACTTAAAGATACCAAGTTGTTTGGTGGGGGAGGATTTAAGGGATATGTGTTTTAGAAAACATGCTTCCTTGCTTAGATTGCTAAGCAACTTCATAGCGCCTCATAAGGAGGGAATACAACTAATAGTCATCTTTTAAGAAGTGACAACTGGCATATAAAAAGCAATAGTGCCTCATGCAGTATAATTGTTGATATTACAAAAGATGACCGTGTAAGCCTGAATGTCTACAAGGCACCCTGCTGACTACATGCTATTTGAAAGTTGCTGTGGTTTTGTGTGATTTTTTTTTTCTGTAGCTTTATCTTCTCTGTAACAACAACAGTTTAACTGTAAAGCAGAGACTGGCAGACATTTTAGCTTACCAGTGACAAATTATGGTCTCTTATACTCTCTGATACCAGAAAAGAGTAAAGAAAACATGGTTATAGAGTCTGAGAATTAGTAAAAAACCCAAATTCTAAAATCTGTGGATCTTTCTGTGAAAAAAACTGCTGTGCAAGAGAGAAAAAATTAATTTCTACTGAATAACTTTTCCACTGAAATTGCCTCAGGCAACATATATAGATTATCCATTGTCACCTCAAACAGACTCATAGGATCACAGGTTGCAGGGGACCTAAAGTCATCCAGCCCTCCTTCCCACTAAAGCAGTCAGCTATGAACATGCGGGTTTTAAAAAAATGAATCTCCCAGTGATTTTTGTCTATATCTGAAAACACAAGTAGAAAACAGCCTCTTTCTCATCAAGGTTTTGAAAATAAAAACAACTCACTTACCCCCGTCCCTTTCTTAAATAGACTTTTTTCTATTTAAAAGTGACAGATCATGGCGCTTTCCCATCATCTAGTACCCACTGAAGGTAGCAGTGGAAGAAGAACCTCTCTTGGTAAACAGATGCATTAGCACATACAAGAGAGGACGCGGTGACAATGGAAACGCTGACATCCAGCTTGTACCAGTTAACTCCAAGGAAAAGAGGTAAAAACTGCTATTGCCTTTGGAGTTATGGTTTGGAGTTAAAACGATGAAAGCTCAGACTAGGTGAGCTCAAAAATAAATCTTTTAAATCTAGTCAAAAGAGGTGTTGGGGAGAGACCAGTAATTATAGCTTAACTAAGTCAGTATTATGAACAAGAAGTAACAGAAGAACTCAGGAAAAAATCTCCATTTCTCCCCCAACCGAAACCTCCCTCAAACCAAAAATCTTTGCTTGCAGTCTGACTTCTCAACACGCTGTTTTTCATATACAGCAAACTTGACTTTAAGCCCAAGAGAGCTTAATAGTTCCCAGGAAAGAAAGTGTCTCAACAACAGAGCAATAAAAAGCTAAGAAAGTCCACGTGTGCTGAGCTCTGAACCCAATGTCTACTCAGGGAGTGAGCTAATGCATAACATGAAGTAGGAAGTTGCTAATGACGGACAAGCTCCAAATTTAATCGGTACTGGGGACTGTCATGTGCCTATCAGATGAAAAAAATAATTGCAGCAAAGGAAAATACAAGGAAATATCAGAAAAAGAGACTATTCTTATGGTCTATTTAGATGTGGAACAGTCTCACTAGCAAAAAGCTAATCACTTTTTCAAAGCTTTGTTAAATCAATTGTAAATACATCTCCTGAAAAACAGAATTGCATTGGCAGGGGGAAAGACATGGTCATCCAAAGGGTCTTTTCTATCTCTAATTACCATGACCTCAGTTAGACATGCCCAAAAACTCTGAGAGAAGAATGTGTCTTAACACTTAGATGAGGACATTGGCCCTTGGGGAGATGAATACGTAATTGCTTCAGTGAAAAAACATCATCTGACTAGTCAGGAATGAAAAGATATTGTACACAGAGCCAGTATTAGTCCAGCTGGGCAATTTCTTGTCTCTGTGGGTTTTTTTGGGTTTTTTTTTTTTAATTACCATCAAGCAGTTTTTCTATCCCAGCTAGCAATGAACCTCCCAAATTTCAAATATTCTAAAAGTTCAGATTAACAGTTTAATTCAGCATTATAACATTTTAAAAATTTGTATCATTACCAGATAAGCAAAAGTGTGTTTGGGGAAGAAACTGTGGCATGTTTCAGATTTTCTCTTCAGTGAGTATGTCTGCCCTCCAAAAAAATGAATGACTGTAGGAATAACTAGGGCTGATTGAACTCCTTTTGTTAATACTACTTAAATAAAAAAGAAATTTTCAAGCAGTATGATAAATATTTATATACTGTCTACGGGAAAGTTTTTAGCTGAAAAGAAAAGCTTCCAGAAAAAATATTTCCGTTTTTGCTTATTTTTCAAAAATAAAGACATTTTTCTAAAATATAAAATTATTAGAGATTTTCAGCAAGCAACATTATTTGTACGGTTTTTGTTTACAGCTTTCTATTCAACAGTCGCATAAAAATGTCATGAGAGATTAAGTAAACAATAACAAACTTCAAACCACATCCATTAAACATTTCCTAAGAGGGAAAATTAATTACTGACTTTTTTGTTTTAGTTTTAATAAGAAGAAAGCACAACTGCTTTGTTTCAATAGCAGATTCTGAGGAATTTTCAGAACAAATGTTACTAGTACTAAAGCGGTGATAGCTGAATGCAATTAGATTCAACTTCCTACCTGAAAAGCTTATCGTACAAGCAATGTAAACTTACATTAAATCAAATCAAAATATTAATATAAAAATCATTACGGGAGCACATAACTACGTCAGACCACAGGCGTACTACATCACCGGCTTTTAATACCTGAGGCAAAGAGCTGCAAATAATATCAAGAACGGAGTTATTCAGAAAGGTGAGGAGGCCTCCCTGCCTCAGTTTGACACTGAGCAGCAACAGGATGCCCTCTAAATCTGAAATCAAGAAAAGATTTTGTGGTTCTAAGGTCTTTCCTGCCCCAAGGCACGCCCACCACCATCAAGGTAGCATTCAGCCCTAAAACCTGCTGGGACTGAGAGGACTGGAAATGCCTGGGGACATAAGTCTCTGGCTTTTGGCATTAGCTTTGGCAGTGCTGAAGATAAATATCTGAAGAGAACAGTATCTACGGTTTGGGGTTTTTTCTGGTGTTAAAACAACAAGGAAGAAAAAAACCCTCTGCTTCTTGATCCACAGTGGTATCACTTTTTTCAGTCACTAATAACATTCAAATTGCCTTAGGGCAACTACTACCTACGACAGTGAAAGGCTATATTTGAAAGAGAGATCAGGGTATGAACTTCTACCCAGTCTCTGAGGGAGGTGGAGATTTTATTATCATCACCATCATCATTACATTGAGCTTAGCCTTAACAACAAGAGCTATTTTTTGAAACTGAAACGTGAGTGAAAAATGCTTGGGTCGTGAGCCAAGGTTTCCTAGGGCACTGTTCCTTAGCTGGCTTTATAAACATTCTAGAAAACACTTCAAAAAAAAATTGCTTTTCAACTTTTTTTTTAAAAAGCAATATAAACTGTTAGCAGCAGTGCAATGCTGCTCCATAAGGCTAAGCCACAGCCGCAGGGAGATACACATTTGCAGCTGAACACAGACACAGCATCCCCAGCTCCAGCATCAGGAGCTGCACACCTTTAGCATCCTGCAGAGGAAAAAGCCCTGCCATAGGCACCTTGTTTCTGTGCCTCAGGACACACCTCAGTCTGCAGGTGAGTGACAGGGCTGCAACCAGAGACCTACCCAACCATGCACTTTTAGGGTCACTTACTATTTAGTGGTGCCTCTAATCCCAGATATACAGCATAAGTAGGAGTGCTTCAGGGGGAATAAATTGCTCCTTTCCTCTCCTTTCCCTACAAGACCCTTAACTCTATGATCTGGAGCTCATGTGTTACACTGGCCAGCCTAAATGAACTTGGTAGTGTTGGATTTATGGTTGGACTTGATGATCCTAAGGATCTTTTCCAACATAAATGATTCTATATCCACTAAAAGTATGATTTTGATTTTTTTTTAATAAAGTCATCATAGATCTATATGCTGCAGAACTTCATGTATACACTCAGATATGCAAGTATTCTAAAAGTCACCATAGACATGCATATGCTCCATACAGACTGGTTTCCATACAAGCAATGCTCTTATAAAATGTAGCTAAGACTATGTTTCTTAAAAAATATCAAACTGATGAGACTATATAGGATAGACACATATTAGCAAGGAACTTAAGTATGTTCCCCAGCTTTAACTCGTTGAAAACAACATTCTTGCACTTGAACACGCATTTATCCATCTTGCTAAATTGGGAACTGTAAGATTTGCAAGGAACTACTAAAAAATAAATGAGGAACCTATGGTTCCATCTTCTCAATTGAGAATGTATAGTTAAAGCTGGAATGACAGTTTAACAAATGTAAGACAAAATAAATGTTTTTCTATGCCATTATGAAAATTGTCATGGGTTAAAACAAAAAACCACAATGGACATTTTTTTTCTGAAATGGTTAAGGAAATAAGAATGTTCCCTATCAGCAAAATATAATTTTTACTGTGTCATTCCTCTATGCAGAGGAATAGTGGGCAGGTGGTACCAGACTTACTTATGTCCTCAATTAAGATAATTAAATGCATATTGGATTAATAATATTGTCCCATAAAAAAAACTGCCAAGCCCACAAATGTCTTAATGTTTACAGTATTTAAGAACTGCCTTGACAGTTTGGCAAGAAATTCCTAAAAAGGGATTTTTTCCTTCCTCTGGAAACTGAATTCTTAAAAAAAAAAAAAGAAACCTAAAATAAAAATACCCACACATTTTGGCATCTGCCCAACTGTATATTGGAAATAAATTATGAATTTCCACTTTGCAAAGTGCATATTCAGTCCATGTTTTGGAAGCTGGGTTCTTACGTGCTGCCCTTTGTGCGCCGCTGGGCTCCTTTGCGCCTGTTTCATACTGTACATATTTGGAATTTTTCTGTGTTTTTTATCATTTCAAAGAGAGGAACATAAACATCTTTGCTTTTCCTGAGATGACTCCATGTGTGTATATGCATCACTGAAACTTCCTAGCTTCAAATGCTGTTTTCTCTTGCCAGACAGCCCTGTGGGTCTTCCTGAACAGCAGGCACTTTTTCAATAGCAACTTGGAGCTACTGGGGGGCAATAGAAGGTCATTTTAAAGACAGGATGCTGAGAGGACAGGAATTGAATGGTGCTGGCTGGCCACGAGACGCCATGCAAATCAAGAATGCAGTGTGGTCCTCAGGGAAATAGCTCATGAGCCTGGAGTATATGATAAACTTGCAACTAAAACCTTCTTAGGCAACTTCGATAACAATGTGTCACATTCCAGAGGAGTCAAAAACAAAGGTTGCAAAAGTCCCTGCAAAGCAGCACTCCCTTAAACATCTATGCTTTCAAGGAAATTAAAAGGTCTGGCAATTTTTGTAGCTTCTGGTGATTTTTCTGAAAACTCAGTTTAGAGTTGGTGCTTCTTAAAACCCCTAAGTAAATGACAGCAGAAAGTAGATGCAAGAATCTTTAACCTTTAACAGATTAAAAATTTAAATATGCACATGCACCCACATTGCATTGAAAAATAAATGCCACAACAATGATATAGTAAAATGATATTTCCATAGTATATTACAAATAACTGTTTATCTGAATGTAGAATTAACCACCAGCTAGAAAGATTCAATCCATCTCTTTAAATTGGCTTTCTTACCCACTTAATTTAGGCATTGTACTACTTCCATAGTTAAGCAGTCACTTCATTGCTGCTCATAAATTGAGCATAAACAATCCAAGATACTTACTCATTCTTCTATTATTTGCCATTGTTCAGTGACTAGTCTGTACAAACAAACAGATCATAAAATGACTGCGGTGAGTATTTGTTACTCGCTATTAATTATTCATGTTGGCTCACTGGCCAAGTGCCATAGACAGTGGTAGAAGGGATGGAAGACAGAGCAAAAGACATTTGACTAAAGTGACAGATAAAATTCTGCCATGCAGGTGGAAAACATGTGATGCAGCATGAGATTTCACAGGAGAAGCACAACTCATGATGTCCTCCTTAGAACCAAGGAAGGAAAGATCAAGAGTGCCCCGGAATTAAGAAAGCAACTACATTGCACTTTGTGAATCAGATAAAGTTTGCAACCTCACCCCGCTTTCAACCTTGAGGTTTGCTGCTTCTCTTTCAGATTTGAAGCATCCAAGAGCTCATTTGCTTCTTTGTTTCAAATATTCCTGTACAAACACCACAGATCTTTGTGGTAATGCTTTGTAAAAATTCTTTGATATCATCAAAGTTCACTTCTTAACAGCACAGTATCACAGAGCACCTCACAACACTCCATCTTGACAGTAGGATAAAGGCCTTTGTGCCAAGGCCCAGAGCTGGAGATGATTAGCTGAATTGTAATGAATAAACAACAATAAAAAAAGCAGAAAAAACACTCTGAAAAAAAGCCCCCAAATTATTCCATTCCAGATAGGAAAGCAGTATTAAAAAAAAAAAAAAAAAGAAAAAAGGAAAAAGATAGTGCCAGGAAGACTGCCAAGACAACACCTGAGCTATCTGTAGCCTTTCATGGGAACCTCTAAGAATTAGCAGAGATATTATGTATGGCTAAGGTAGGCATTGCCTCCTTGTTTCTCAGAGGCGTTCAGAATTTATGCACGAGAAGAAAAACATTTGCAGCAGAAAACATCTACAAAGAGATCCTCTAGAAAATGATCTGCTGTATAAGCGTGTGACATCATATGACCAGAAAACTATCAAGGTTCAAATACACGTAGGTGTCCTGTATGATAACTTCCATTTCTGGCACCCTTTCTTAAAGCCTCTTCTTGCATGGATTATGCAGTGTTCTGTTTTCATCTCCAATTGCATGACATCCTCTCACAGACCTTGGGGGGCACCGTTTGAACCACCATATTTCAAAAGTTAAACAAAGATTACCAAGTCAGTAGTCTTTTTCATCTTGCATGGACTGATGATTATCCTTAAGTACTCCAGTAGCTCCTAATTAAGAATACAGAAAGCATCAACCTGACCAGAGTGAGTGCTAAAAAAAAATTTTAACAAGTGCCATTTGCCTGCATAACTCTCTCCTGAAGAAAAACCCAAAGCTGGCATTAATTTCACTTTCTGTTTTCAGAGGTGCATTTAAGACAATTGGCCTTTGCTTCACTGGTAAAACTGACAAAGCTTCCCCTTTCTCCCTCTGTCTGCTCTGTGCTTTTGAAGAAATGCAGAGCCATAGAAATAAAACTTGTAATGTCACTTCCACAGACTGTTCCTCACCTTCCTCTCAAATAACATCTGTTCACAGTAGTAGGCCCACTCCAGGTAGACAGAAAAAGTTGTACATCCAATGAATAGTTAAGAGCACTACATGGTTTGAGAAGTCAGGACACTTGGTTGTTTCCATCACTAGAGAAAATGCAGTCCTTGTGAGTACCTGAGCTGTGCAAGAATCACAGGTCTCCTTTCTTCCATATCATTCCCACTCCACAACTCCTGGATGATTTTCCACCAAAGCTCAAATCTTTAGGTTACTCTTTCTCCCAGTCTCACACACAACAGAGATAAGTATGAATCCTGGGCTTGAATTCGCAGCCTGAATTCTCCCAAGTGTTCAGAATTCTCACATTTAGTTTTCCAATTCAGACTCGCCTGCAGAGACAAATACATTTGGGAAAAACAACAAGAACAGTGCATACAAAGCCTGCAAACAAAAAAAAAATACAACTATTTTCTATGCAGATACTGCTTATAGAACATATGTATTCATCACAAATCTATCATAGACCTGACTCCTGGTTTCTACTTCCTCATATTCAAAAGCCTCCTACAGATTATTTCCTATATGATCCTTTTTTTTCCTATCCATCCCAGCCATGGCCCTTCCTGATAGTGCACCAGTTTTATTATTGTTCTAAGGTGAAAACCAAAATCTGCCCCAAGAACTCACTCTGTCACGGCTTAACCTAAAATGATTCATTTAAGAAGGGTGAAACTGTCCAGTACAGGGACCTCCAAAGCTGGCCCAGTAGCCCTGATACAGCACAGAAAGCCACATACATCACCCTTCTTCCACTTGCTTTACGGTGATAGAGCCAACAGTCCTGCAAACACAGAAAGCTGATCACATACAAGAGAGTTAAAAAATACACACTTACACTTAATGACTAACTTCCAGGCAAGCAATGGTGAAGTTGCCACAAGGAAGCTGCGGGGTTTGAAAACAAAAAGGAGGGTGCACTATTCAATCACGTATGGAAGCAATGCTTCCCTCCCACATATCCTCAACACACAGCTAAAGATTTTCTCTATTTATACAATTTGTGAAATAATTTGACTGGATATCTACAGCTTCTGTAAATCTACATATAAAATGAAGCTGAACAATTAAGCTCTGATTATTTGCACCAACCAGAGACCTGCACCCTTAAGGGTCATTGCTACTCTAAATTCACTCAGCATTTCACACTTCACTTTTCAGCTTAACCTTATTGTTTATTACGGTATCTTTTTTCTAAGAAAATAAGGAGTCATTACATGGAAGTGAATTAGTCTTAATTAAAAACGTGTTTTGCAAAAGGTTTGATTTCATTCAGTGCCAACCAGAATACAGTGATCTTACAAGGGCTGGATCCATTGTCTAGGTTTAATTAGCTGATTATTAGGCTTCCCATTTCTGTTATTGCAGATCCTTAATTCTTTTCCTGACACAATGTGCTTTAAAAAATGTTTTCCAAAGAAAGCAGAAGACATTTCTATTCATCCTAATTGCTCAGGAAGTTAAAACATGCCTTTTTTTTTCATCTAATTATCTTGAAATACCTTGCTTCTCATTGCTAAAGCTGACCTGTAACATCATTCTCACTCACTCTTTAAATCAACTGCTCATTTTCTTCCTTTCAGCATCCTACATCATTCAGCAGCAACTTTTTCCACAGGACTTTTCCTCTCACAGGTGGTTCGTTTACCCATGAGAAAACATACCCTAATGGATGCATGAAGTTTTTTTCTCTACAGATAGCTACACGGCATACTACTGTTGATAGCAGAAGTCACTTCTGGAGGAACAGAAGATGTTGCTTCATGTAGGTGAAGAGAAGTAGAGGTGTGCAACATGCCACCGCACCACAGGCACAGGTAGGCAGGATGCCTAGAACTTTGTTTAGAACTTTGTTATCACTGCTTCAGCCAGTAATTAATGTGATCAAACACTTTTTGGAAGTCATCTGGGTCCTTCGATATTTCTGTCAGCACCATGTAGGACCCATCAATTAAGTCTTCCACATACTGACCTTTAACACACCAATTTTACAGGCCAGTTTTAACAGCATTTGTCTACACATAATCAACATTAACCATTCCAATCTTACTGTGTAAGTGGATCCTCTTACTTCAGAATTAATTACTTTTTCACCTTGATTTCATATTATGTAAAACATCCACAGGAAGCCTGGTCCTATACATCTTTCTTTGCAAGCCTCTATGGTTTTTTTTTGAAGTGTTTGAAATAGCATCTGTCCATATGCAATTTGTTTATGTAGCCATTGCATGTGCTAAGTTTTATACTTCATCAGAGCCTGAACTGCTATCACAAGAGTAATTATTTAAAACTAAACTGACCCCTTCTTTTGACATTGGATCAATGCTTCCATGAAGTGTGCAGAAACAAAAAATCACAGATGAAATGCACTTACTAATATATGGTTTGGTTTTACTGCTGCTTCAGTGAAATGTGAAGTGCTTATTTACAAAAGTCAGTGGCATGAAACATCCATCCAGTTCTTCTATGAAGATAAATCAGATCATGTTTAAAATAACAGTAATTCTCCTGAAGGGCTTACAAACACTATTCAGAACCAAGACAGGGAACACTCACTCTACCCATAAATCACAGATGCCACAGAAGAGAGCAACAGGACTACTTCATATTCTCCTTTCCTATCCCTTCAGCATTTCTCTCATGACACCACTGCCCCAGAAAAATGATGAACTCTTACAGGAAAAAAGCTGTTCTACTGCCAAGCCCATTCAACATACGTCAACTTTAAGAACACAATAGTAGCTTGATCTGGTGGCATTTGCAATATGAACAGTCATCTGCAAAGGATGAAATCATCAATATATTTCAAAATACATGCTGAATCATTGAAAAGTTTTGAAGTGGCATGAGTATCTGGGATTTTCTTTTCTTTTCAAGTGTCTTTTGGCTTAGGAAAAATGTACCCGACATATTAGGAGATACATCTCACCAAAAGTAAATTTAAAACACTGTATATTTCCTAACTAAAGCTGCTCATCTACCTAAGGAATGTTGTTAACTTATGCTATTATCCTAGAACTGCTGTTTTTTAAAATAATCCCATGTCTCAGAATAAAAGATGAGACTACATCAATACACCTTTTCCCCTTCTCCACCCTAGCTGCAACACAAAGTCCTCATGGCAGAAAAGCAAGTGAACAATATCCTATAGACAGTCTTGCAAAAACCTCATGTGTCCTAAGCTCCCTAGCAGACTGCCTTTCCTAGAGTAGCAAGGAACAACAAGGACAGGAGATCTTAATATTGTATGCTTGTACGATTCCCTTTGCTGCTAAACCCCCCCAAGAACCACATTTCCTGTACTGATGTCATTTTGTCTGGTATGAATCAGTTATCACATTTCTTTTATGTAGCTAAAAGGAGTCATAAATGCATTCACTCAGACAGCTACTGCATGTCCTTAGAGCACACGGGAAAAAGTTCTCATGGGTAGGGAGCAAATAATAATCTTGTTTACCCCTAATACACTTGTGGGCTTTATTTTAATATATATTTTCCATAAATTTTATTTTTAAAAGTTACTTTTAGGCTGCTTAATTTCTGTGTCAAGCTGCATGAAATAAAAGTTCTCTTCCTTAACCCATTCATGGAATCCAGTCTATAAGATGCAGTCATAAGCAAATCCCAGAGAAGAGGGATATTTGTAAGTGCTTACGCATAGTATCGTATTTGTAATATCAGCTGCCCCAGGCAATTCAAGACAAATAATTCTGTATCTTTTGAGATAAGCCCTATTGGAACTGAGGGAGGAGGAGGAATAATGCAGGGACATGCAAAAGCAGCTGTAATTTCACAATAAATCAAACCATTAAAACCATTAAAAACAGTGTCATCTGGGAAGTCTGAGACACCCATCAGTAATTAAAAGCTAATTGAAAGACAAGGGAGCATATACTCAGCATAGCTTTCAGGAAACACATAGCATGGATATGACTGCTGAAATTTAGAAACCCTTTAAAAACCTGTTAAAAACAATTGAATACCATTGTGTGTGTTGCAGGAGCGGTATACAACAGGAATTTCTCCTTTGCTCCATCTTGCATTATGTTAGTAAGCACATGTATTAGACAGAGTGTACATAGAGGATTATTGCTTTCTCTCAAAATACCTCAGTCGACTACGGTAATGAAAAAAAATATGTCTGATAGAATCATAGAAGGACTCCAGAACTGAATGCAGTCCTCCAGGTGAGAGCTCACAAGAGCAGACTAGAGGGGGGAGAATTACCACCCTTGACCTCCTGGTTGTACTTCTTTTGATGCATCCCAGGACACAGTTGGCCTTCTGGCCTGCAAGCACACATTACCAGCTCATGTTGAGCTTCTCATCCACCAACACCCCTAAGTCCTTCTCCTCACAGCTACTCTCAATCCATACTCCATATTTTTACTTAATCTTATACTCACTGTAAAGAGTGAGTTACAGGAGGCCAGGGAACCAGAAGAGAGCAAGAATCACCACAGGTAGGTAACAGCATTTCAGAAGAGCGCTGCTGTACAAACCACATCAAGAACCTGTGAATGAGAAGGCAATAGAGTACCACCTATTAGCGAACTGAAAGTATTGAGTAGCAAGCCAGCCTTAAAGCTGCTCATACAAAAAGCTTAGGCCTGTATTTTAGGATATACTATCACTCCCCTCTGCTGCATATACAAAAGCAGAGACCATGCAAGCACTGTAGAGATTAAAAATTAACACCAAGTTCACCTTTTGGAGGCTCTCTTTCACTATGGACTAGCAATAAACTTTATGACCCTCCACCCCATACCCCCAAATTGTGCATGCTCTTATGTTCTTGAGCTCTCAGCCTTTATTTTAATATAAGCATACAAGCAAAGGAATTAAACCATGCCACTATTAAATTACATGTTTGTGAAACTTAGGCTGAAAAGGGAAATTTCCTGACAATTATAGAAAAGAAGCTGGAAAGATTAATTGATATAACCTGGTCATGACCCATCTATTATTCAGAGGAAGTAATTAGGCAGATAGTGTTACAATCCTTAGTACTTTCACACAAAAGCAGCACCATCTGCTTCTGCATGTTTTGGCACAGGGTTATTAGATGTTTGGTCCTAAGTCCCTGCTTTAGGTATGGGGGGAAATCAGTAGGATCTGCCGTTATGAGCCAAAGGAGTCCAGCATCAAACACTCAGAGGAAGACCAACAGAAGAAAAGAATGAAGAAGCCTAATACTAAGTTGTACCTTACAGACATTTGGTTTAAGATTTGTAATAGCCACTTTATCAAACAGCAAATATACTCTTTGAAGCCTCAAATGCACATTTTTAAGATTGAATAGACCTCATTGTTTACGTAACACAGACCTCAACTAAAGGAGATCTTCCCCTTCTTTCATGGGGACATTCAAGGTCAGGGACAACAGTCTCGATCAGCCATAGCGGTATATTTTCATACTGACAGTGGTGCTGATGGGTACTGGGTTTTTGGAGGGCATATGCTGGACTGTTTTGTCTCAGAAGATGGATATCGGTACTCATTTCTCCTGCACTTCCAGAACTCAGTTTGACCTTTAGGTACAGACTTGTTTTGCAACAGGTCAGACTATTTAGATTTTGTTTGTTTTGTTTTTAAATGTAGGCATTATTTCTTCAAAATTCACAGCTCTACAAGTTTCATGTTCAAAATGGAACTGTTTTAACTCATTCAATGAATCTTCCACCACCCCTACGCTAGTATTTTTCTAGCAAGAACAATGGCCCATCATATAATTTCTGGCATTTAGTAAGTGCTCACTTTACTCTTTCTGTTTAATTATTCAAGTAATAAATCTCTCCCTTACAGTTCATTTCAAACATATGTTCCATGCACTGCACTGTATGTGCTCAGAGGCTCCTCAAAGGCAAGAATATTCAACTACTGCACTGCAAACACGCTACAAAACTCATCCCTCAAACCTATGGTAAAGGGCAGAATATTGCTGTTACTGGCATTATTGAAAGTTTACAACAGGGATTAATCTTTTTTTTTTTTCAACTGGAAGTTTCCACAGGATATCTCAAAGATGTTTACAGCTTAAATTTAACAGTTTTCATCTTGTGGAAATAATTAGTTGGGTAAGTCCAGTAAACAGAAGCACTCTAGAGACTGGTTGAAAATACCCACCATCACCACTTTTAAAATTCAGAAATATGAAGTCTTTATGTTATTAACCTATTTGGAACCTGTACTCAGAGGCTGACAAAGTTAAACACAAAGGAATCACTCTTACTAATCCAAAAAGGAGTTCACTTTAAATGCAAAGGACCACCAAAGGCTGAAGTCTTTACTTCCCCCCCTCCATGATACTACTCTATTATAATGTAAAAATAGCATAAACAAACTCGTGTGCTGTTTGTTAATACTATACTATAGCATACTTCTCTATCAAGACAAATTGTAAGATACAGAAGGTGATAAACATGCTTTCTATTGCAATTGTGGCAAAAAAAATTAATACATATACAAAGAAAATATATTCTACAGCACTGCATCCTCAAATCACCATGTTTGTCTGAAAACAAGTTGCCAAATGAATTACTCAGTCTGGAAAATATCAAGTAGAAAAATGATGACCATCAAGTCCAAGTCACGCTAATTGAATGGTTCAAATACCTGCTTTAAGAGGCCTTTTGGGAGGTGGATTCAGGCTTGAAATCACAAATCTTAAATATGAAAAGGAGTGGCTCAGCCCAGGGCATCTGCAATCATTGTGATTATTTTTAGGCAGATTAGTTAAAGTCTGAGTTTTCGTTTTGGTTTTTTTTGTTGTTTTTGGGTTTTGGGGTTTTTTTTAAATGCTTATACCAAGAATTTCAGGCACTTTTCTTCTCCACTGTAACAGCTGGTGGAGTTGAAGTTCACTGTAGTATGATTTGGAATCTTTCCCATGGGAGATAAGGCCCTGCAAAATAGCTCTGCACTTCTAGTGGTAACTGCTAAGTTCCACTCTCAGTTGACAGATTTTAATGTTATCTTGACTGATTCAGTTGCTTATAAGGCTGATCTTCCTTAGACATGCCTGCCAAGGCCCTAGTTAACCAGGATTCTCTCTGTCAGCAAAGGAACTGAGCAAAGGTACTCTGTCAGCAAAGGTACTGAGTTAGAGCTGCAGTACATGGAAGGAAAGAAGATGTATCAAAGAATGAACCCACTGTAGCAAGCCACATAGAAGTGAAATCTCAAGGAGATTCCCTTCTGTCCCAGTTTATTGCTCCATATCACTCCCTGTTTCCTTACTACCTGTCACCAGTTTTTGCCCTGGATTCCCAAACGAACACATTTTCACTCTATTTCTTTCTTTCTTTTTTTTTTTTTTTTTTTAAAAAAAAAAAAGGAAAAGAATCCATTCCTTCTGCTAGTCAGGTAAAGAATAATTTTACATTTACGTGTAACAGACCGGGATTTTCTTGTCTGCTCCTGGACTTTTTATTTTGACTTTTAGAAGTATTCATGTTACATAGCACAATGTTAAGGCGTACTACATGAATAATACTGAATAATGCCTTGAATACCGGACATCATAAGCAAAGATAAAGTTGAGACAAAAAAGATGAATTGTTTCAGTTTGCCCTAAGCCTTTAAATGCTAAGACTTCTTACAATATTCAGAAGCAGCATTAAACCAGGATTATTGCTTAGATCATTAGCTAGATGTGCAACGTAGGAGGAAAGGGGGAGAGAAGGGAGGAAGAAAAAAAAGTATGCACGGGCCAAGATCACCACCTAGTGACAGAGCCTCTGCTTTGCAGTTGGTTTACTTAAGCACTAGACAAGTTGCTGTGCAAGCAAATTTTTAAAAAAAAAAACCAATAACGCAAGGATCAAGTATTCCTTCGGGATCAGGAAAAAATTCAGAGCATATGATCTGGTGCAATGAGGTACATAATACTTAGCACATGGAATTTTTGTTAGTTTTAAAACAATGAAGAAAATTATTTTCTCGAATTTGTGGAAGATTAATTTGGCAAAGCAACTGTTCTAATATTCCCTAAACCAGCTATTTTGATAAAAATAAGTTAAATATTATTTTAACCGGAACACTTTTTGAATGGATTATTTTGGCAGTACTAAACAGAGGTAGAAAGTTTCTGAACTGGTGGAATCCTGAATAAACACAGAGTAAGAACTGCATAAAAGAAGAAACATTCCTCCTATATGAGAGCAGCCCTGGTTGTGTACCTTCATGCAGCACCTGGCACTGAGGGAGTGCTTGGTGAAGTATGAAGATTCCTTAGAATCTATCCTTAATTCTTCCAGCAGAACACCTTATTCTTTTCTTCGGTATCTCACTACTTTCTTCCTCTGCCTTCAGCCCTGCCATCATTCAAACTGGTAAACATGAAGCATGATTTTTTTTTATGTGGATATCTACATTCTTATGTTCAGAATAATAAATCGGTCTAACAGACTGATCGAGTTTGTTGAAAACTTAACCTTTTGGGTGAAGCCAATGCCATCTACCTTCTTGGTTTTGCAGTGTCTTCTTTCCCCACTCATGAGAAACACAACTTTGCCTGCTTTATCCCTTTTACACCCTACCAAGATCCTTGCCACAACACAGTGCATCCTAGTCTTTGCCACCCCAACCCTTGTTCTGCTTCTTAATCCCATCTAAGTCCCATGCTTTTCTTTCAAGGTATTCCATAGCTTGCGCCACTCAAGCCATCTTATACACTACCAGGGTATTTTCACCCACATCCAGTGGGCCCATAATGTCACTATTCAGTATTAACTTCACAGACATCCTTATGCTTTTATCCCTAATCACAGAAATTTCTTAGCTTTGTGATAAGAGGATTAATTATGTCTTTAAGAAAATAATTATTTCAACCCTGTGATTTTAGCACACTGAACAATGCTGACTGTTACCTTGTACTACTCATGCTGTCTTTTGATGACTATTTTCTATTGTCTTCCACTTAGTCATAGTCTGTTTGGGGTAGCTCCTATGCACGAATGCTAGCATAGCAGCAGAGCAGTCAGAGACTAAAGCTCTAGGCTACTCAGTCAAGGAATGGAGCTGCACACCTCACCCAGATAGTGGCTGAAGCAATGGCTCATATAGTTAGTGGAACAAAACTCCTACAGTGAGGGAGGGTACCAGGAATCGTACTAAATGCACAAGCAATGTCTAGTAAGGCATGCATTAACTGCAACTGCTGCAGCACTAAATAAAGAACAAATAGTGCAGGCATTAGAAACATTTTTTAAGGTAAGTTTTGGGGATTTTTTGTTTGTTTGTTTTTCTGTCTTGTTTGTTTGTTTTAAATCATACTAGGGACAATTTAGACATCTCTAAAGTCAAATAGAACCACTGCACAAAGGCATTGCTTGGCTGATAGTTAGGTGCTGTGTAAAGAGAGCTTCATCTGCTTTTGGAATGGCTGTATTGAAACAGACTACATGTTAAATAGGAAGCTATATGCTCAGACAACTGATTACTCTGGCTCCCTTTCTACTGATAAAATTTTAAGCTGCTATTTTACAACAATATTTTCCTTCTGTTTTCAACAACTTTGAAAAAAAATATCTTGATGCTGCCAATATCTATCATCTCTGGAATGTCAGTAATCAGTGTTGTTCTATAATCTGTCAACAGAGTTGGGTTGATATGCACCATAATTCATTTGGACAAAAGGAACATATTTGAAATAAAAACTAGGTCTTTGTGCTCTCAGAATAATTTAAGTCTCCTATTTTAGAGTTGAACAAGCTCCACCTACACTATATGTCTGTGCCAAAGTTTATTGGAAATACCTAAGAAAAGAGAGAAATAACAGGTATATTTTTAAATAAAAAACTCTGTATAATAGGGTAACTCCCCCTATTATTTCCACTAGTTAGTTACAGCGAGTATTATAAGTTCAACTAAACATGGACATACATATAAGTATAGATGTATAACATGGAATTTTATATATACATGTATATATGTAGCATCATATATTTTGTAACATTTTAAACACAATGTGTTATACTCTGGTAGCATCTACTTCACTGGTTATCAGTTTTGGTATTGAAAAGACGAAACTATAGCTTCTGTGTCAGAAAGAGAGAGAATGATTTAAAAATCTTTCTATGAAGCAACGCAAGATGCAATGTCTTAACATCATTCCCCAAACCGAAAATTCCCAGAAAGCAAGAAAATCTTTTCTCCAGGAGAAAACATCTCCTAAAAATAAAGAAATCTCATTTTTCAAGAAGAAAAACAATTGCCCAAAGTAGTTCTGAATGAGCCATTCTGGCACATTAGAAACAGCATTTGGAAACCATTCTTCCCAGAGAGCTTCAGTCTGGGAGAAGAGATTACTTACCTTGGAGCAGCTCTAGTGCTTTCAGGTCTTGCTGTCCCCTCAGGTTCCTGATGCGCACACAGCTCAGTTTTTCTACAGATGCCCCTGCAGAGGTACAGGGCAGGCAGCCAGGAAGCACTGTGGCGGTGAGGTATCCCTGCAGTGGTCAGAGGCAGACTCCAAACGTAACCAGTTGTTCCACACAGGCAGTTAGCCCACACAGGGTACAAAATTAAAGTAGCTACACTTGCTTCTGTTACCCTGAAAGCTTGCACTTCTGTGCAACCCCCAGAGTTTATAATCAGAAGATTCAAGAATTTTGAATCTTTTCCTTCAGATCAATTTCTCTACATGTGCCCCCACCACTTGCAATAAAAGTTAATCTGGAAAACTTTAACTTACAAATTAAAATTACCCAAACAAATCCCCACCCCCTCAAGACGTGGCAACCTGTTTTCAGAAGTCCCCTTATGCTCATCACGAGAAGTCAGCTATTGTGATGCCATCTCTAAAAGCAGTACCTTTCAGTCTGCATAGAAGAGATACAGATTTACCAGTGGATATTCTCAGATTGATTTAATAAAATATAAAGCAAATAAAAATATTCATTTTATTTAAAATAAACAATACAAAGCTTACATTATACTTAGCCATTACCCCTTGGAGACACCATTTTGACTAATACACTCAAGGTGAATTAGAATTCCTTAAAAGCAAAGAACCTGTGACAAAAGCAGGAATAAGTAGTACCTATCATCTTCAGCAGGTCAACAACAATGAACAAAAAACCTCAATAAAAATGTTCACATCGTGTTGACTAAGCATACTTTTTTTCCCAAACAGCATTCCATTGTGAGCTGGCTTGACGTGATAATGAACTAAATCAATCTGGTTTTCATTTCTGCAACCAATTTGTTTTCCAAATTATGCATATCCAGTTGCATTAACAAATTCTTATTATAACCAGAAAAGCAGGTGACTGTTTCTGTTGTAACTATTTATGTATGTTTCAGCTGCTCAGGCATTTTTTTCCCCACACGTTAGAATTTAACTATCAGAAACAGAGGTCTTAGGTATTAAAATCATGTGTGGAAAAAAACTGGGGGAATGAGTCTCACCTACAATACACTCCAGTCCTGTCCCAACAGAGGTCCCACTGAAGTTCTTTTCTATCTATAAGGCAAAATCAAGATGCCTGCAGGAACACATCACTACAGTCAGAAGGAAGTATATAATAATAAAATTAAAAATAATAATTGTGTTAATTAGCTTTGTTTAATGTGTACATTTGTACATTTTAATCAGGTTCACAAAATGTAAAATTTTTGTTATCAGAGTATTTCATATAGAGGTTGACACATAGTTTTATGATTACTTATTTATAAGCACATGCAATAAACTATGAAAGGTTTCTGAAAATATTTTAACAGAGACATTAAAACAAATAAATCAGCATGAGAAACTATGTTTAACTTGTAAATTCTGTTTATAAGTTTCTACAAAACATTTTCTGTCACAAAAAAAAAAGAGATAAAACCTACTTAAAGGCTCTTGAAACATTACAATTGGACAAGTGTTCCACCGTGTCTCCATTCTAAAGCATGGAAGTGGAAATTGTGCAGAAAAAATATTTACTTTAAATAACTGTCCAACTGTTATTGCTGCTTTTCAAAGACCCTGAAAGTATACAATGAAAACTTAGAACTAAATAAACAGCTGAATGCATGTATTTAGATCATTACTGCAATTTAAATTCAAATGTTAACTACAAAAGGTTCTCAAAATGTTGGGTGGGGTTTTGTATATGTACACAGAGAACTGTACACAAATAGGGAAATAAAAAAGTTATTTAAAAAATGAAGGATAACAGTATACAGTATTTACAGCTTATATGTCAGCCATTAAAGTACTATCAATTTTTTTTTAGTTGGAGTTAAACTGTTACATGACCATGCAGTACATCCACACCTCAAAGTTAATAACTTTTTCACAGTATAATATAGTGCTGGACAAAACGCAAATCAACGATATGTTAAATCACTCTTCTCCATCACTGTGCTTACTACCCTTGAGCTTTGTAACAATGCCATGATCCTTTAGCGTGGCTAACTACAGCAAGTGAAAATACGAACAGTTATTTCCAATACAGATTTGCAGAATGTGTTCCATCCATAAAACACTTTATAGAGAGTTATTATGCTGCATTGTGTATGACCTATTGTTTAAGTCATGTTTGATGACAAATAGCACTGGAGGTGCAGAATTTTGTCAGTGGACAAATGTATATACTTTCTGCCTTTTTTATTTTTAAAGATTTTCCAATTCCATTTTTCCTCTCCTTATTCGCTCAGCCAAAGCCAAATGGTTATAACACTGACTATATTATATTTGTAAACCTTATAGTACAACTGTTACAGTTATTGATATAGACGTCAAATACTGTAACATGTTTCTAACTGTAAAATCGATGTCTACCTTTAGTGGGTTTTGATTGTCCTCTAAACCCTAAAAATATTAAAGACCTTAAAAATATCATCATCTGTATAAAAGTTAAGTACATTTCAAACAAATTAAGACCTCCGGTCAAGTAATTTTAAAGTGTTTTAATTTTTTGGCTCTGATGGCCTCATCATTGTACCTTATATGATGGATAATCCAGAAACAGATTTTTAAATGGTGATATTAAATACCTTAATTAAACCTAAAATGTTGGATTGCAAATCAAAGGGAATGCCTTTTATATCAATCAAGTACTGAAAACAGATTGGGGTTGGTTGGTTTTTCTTTCTGATCCATAAAAGGACTTGCGATCCATTCCCTTGAACAACTGACAAATCTAACTACTATCCTTGCTGTAATTCTTAAAGCATACAGTAACTACAAGCCAAATGATTTGAAGTTAAAAGATGTGCGTCCCTGAAAGGAAATGCTACTTTAGATCATTACTTCAGATTATAATTGGTTTTACACCTGTTGTACTGGGAGAATATCCTAAGCAGTAAGTCATCTTTGCACACTTTGAGGTATCTTTATGATTACATTTAAACTTAACAGACAAACTGATTTCAAGTACAAGTCTAGGCACAAGTGTGGGAAACAGCATGCTGTCAAGACACAATCTTTCTCACATACAAGATATCAAATGGCATGTACTCAGCTTAAACTCTACCTTCTATGACAATTTCATTTTCTCTGAAGGATGTACAGTTAAGTACACAAACTAATGCAGCCCAGCAGATGATTTCATTGCTTTAACAGAATACAGAATACCTTTCCATGTGTGATGTTGAATGGCTGTCTACAAAATCATTCAGCCTAATATACTCAAGATATAATATTCAGGTTTAATGCAGGAAAGGCATTATTAGAATACACTTAGTGCATAAAATTGATAAATTAAAGCAGAAAATAACAATTAAATCAGTTCTTACACTTAATAGAGCTTAGGCTCCATTACAGCTTCCGCATTATATAAGTTCCCATCCCCGAACTCAAAAACAAATTGTGAACAAAATAAATATCAATATGCAATATGTTGAAGAGGGAATATTATTTCTATTAGAGTATTAATAAGAGTTTACTTCAAAATCAGAAAGCTATTTTACACAAAACAAAGACTACTCTCTCTGGTCAATGTTGAATGATCAAAGCTGGTTAAATTATTGGTTTCTTTAAAATAAAACTGTCAAGAGCGAACTTCAAATCATAGCACTAGTCATGGTGCACAGATTAGCTTCATAATCTTAGAATTCTCCACAAAATGAAAGACAATAATTATTTGGGAGGGGTTTTTTTTCTGCAACATATCTGGAGTTTGAGTCAAACCCAAATTTTTTGATCATTATGATGAATTGGAAGTGTGTGGAATGTTTAAATCCTTAACTGCAGCAGCCTCTAACAAAGCAGCAGAAGCTTCTTCACTTTAAATAGTATATTCAGTATTCCCTCCTCCCTCCAAGATTAGTTTGTATTGATGTATTATTTGTTCTTGACTAAAGGAAAAAAAAGGTTATCAGAAGTAATTTTTTTTTTCTTGGAAAAGTTATTTAAACTGGTAGTATGTGTAAGGTATAGTACACATCCTAAAACCATCATACATACACATGCACATATATGCATACACTGCACTCACTGACTGGAGCACCTTATGTTTAACAATGCTGTTTCTAAGCATGTGGAACGAAACTTCAGAGTTCCACAAACATAAGGACACTTACACTTCTTTTCACTCCTGGAGTTATTGTGCAGCAAGTTTATGCTATGATCAAAGAATATTTCAGAGACAACCTTTTTGTCCTCGTATATCCCTTACAAGAAATAGCTAAAACCATAAAATATTTCTATCAAATGCACATCTTTGCCTCTGTTAAGCTACTTAGGCATTATATTATCTGCTTATTCATTGTTGCCAGGCAATAATGCTTTACAAAGCACACACAACTAAGCACCTTACAATTTTTTAAAAGATATTACAATCATCTATGCAACAAAACTATTTAGAAGAAGGTAACAACGTCTGCAGATGCCTCTTTGTCAAAGGAAGAAAGTTACAATGGATTGTATGGATTTCATTGGCACAGCAATAAAAAGAAGAATGAAGTTCATCAATGAAAGTTTTGTATATGTCTTTCATAAGTTCGCAGTGGTCTGTTACAGTTCAATTTGGTGAAAGACAGCAAGCCGTTGATCAGTGGCAGCATAATAGCCTCATAAATAAATAAGAATCAAGATGCTCAAGGAAATTTTGAAACTAGGAAGAAATTTCAGTGTGAGGTGAAGTCATGATACAATCTAAACTACTAAATATAGTGCTTCACAAAATGGTTGGTTTTGATCCAGACAAGCATTTCCAGGTTGTCAAAAAGAAACATTTTAACGTCTGTAAATAAGACATTATATCAAATAATCAAATTAATTAGAATAGCAAAACCAGAAAAAGAATGAAGATATGGTTTGGGTTTGTTTGGGTTTTTTTTAATCCTCTCCCCTAAAAATATATGTAACAAGGCACACTAGGAGAAATATCTTCGATTATATTATTATTCAATTTGATGTAAATACCTGATACCAGTTTTCTCATGATTTAAGACAACGGGGAGAAGTTTAATTTGCCTTTTACAGATGTAATCATTTCACTGTCTACTAAAGCGCAATGACAGAAAGCCAAAAAGTACTGCCAGAAAGTAAAAGCCACAAGAAAAAAGTCCCAAGCCATGAAATATAACATTTTTGAAGACATTCAAAATAATAATAATAATATATATATTCAGCCACATTTTAAAGCAATCAAAACCAAAAATAACACTAAAGTTTTATAAACCTACATTTCACCTTGTTCCCTGCAAAGACTGTAACTTTGTACATTTCTCAAACTTGAATACTCTTTTTACAAAAAAACAAATATTAGCATCCTTAGCACTTAGAAAAAACAGCTTGTGGAGTAAAAATAATAGCAGACAGGTTAATCAACAATATTTTGAAGCACTAAACAATATGACTGGATTTTAAGTTATATTTTAACATTTTTTTTTTCAGCTGTGCAGTAGGTGTCAGTGGTCTCCGCAGTCCTGAAAGTCTTCGAAATCTTAATAACAAAATCTTTGAGCAATTTACTCTTCTTGACAGCATTAAAAGCTGACTGCTGAAAAGCATTCAGCTGAGGAGACATGTAAAAGATTCCTTATTCCTCACACAGAACTTCAGGTCCAGTAAATTTTGCATTTCATAAATAATTAGTAATTTTAGAATTAAAATTTTTATTCACTCCAAAACATTCACATTTCAGACACTTCACATGCACACCACCACTGTCCCTTTTAAACTGGAAAAATCACAAACTCTACTGAAAGCTAAATATTTGAAAAATCCAGCTATTTTCATCTTTCCAAAGATACAAAGTGTTCAGAAACAAGGTAGTAAATACATCAGCACTGCCCCACTTCCAAACTTTTGGAGTACAGTAGCTATTTTATTAAACACAACATGTTTGTGTAGTAGAAAAACAGTACATCATATTTTCACCCCTTTCAATTTTCCCCATAGGTGTATTCTCTTAAAGTTATTTGTGTGTTCTTTAAAGAAGACAGGTAAGGTTAAGAATCCTATCAGTGCTTAAATAAATACAGGGAGCTGATTTGCAATGAGCAGCCTTTCTGAGGTTTTCAGAAGGGCTGGTGACCATCTGTACATTTAAGACAAAAGAATTTCAAGGAAAGCATCAATTTAAGATTTGTGCATACACAACAGATTGTACTCAGTAACCCTCACACAGTCTCCTTAAACTACTGATTTCTGATGAGCTAAAACCGTGAAGAAATGATGTGCTGAGCTTCAGAAAAATGCCATGAGCCATTCTACACATAGTGTTAATTACATCAGGGTTGCTAAAGCTGTGGTTCTTAAACCCCATCAAAATTCATTTACACTTTGAAACAGACTTAACAGTTGTTTTGAATGCTGAATAAGAATATTCTGTGTTCAAAGAGATTCTGCTAATACAAAACTGAATTATCTTGCTATTTTACCTGAATTCAAGTAGAGTGCGTTTTCACAGCATTCTTCCGTAATTACAATTACAAAGGTTACCCAACCAACAGTTAAGAATTAAACTCCAAGTTTGGCACATACAGCAATTTTCAGGAGCATCTCTTTACTTCATTAAAACACTGTTCAGAATAATGATCCCATCGCCAAGCATTAACCTGACTGGCAGCTATTCAAGGTGCTTTATCACAGCTTCGCACGCATGAATTGCACCTTGCCTGTGACTGAGGCACATAAGGTGCAGTGCAGAAGTACAACAGTTCAGACACTAGAGGACAGTCTGTTCATCTGACTGAAACTCTAGATTTGTAGTGCAGATCCCACATAGCTTCCTTGTGCTAGAATTCAAGTTCATAAGCTGATAAATCCACTCTCAGGAAGCTTCTCTTCAGATAAAAGATTTCTTTAAACTAGTTGTTTTTTTCCCCCTTTTACATAAGTCTCAAAGCGTTGCAAGAATTCTTGAAAATGAGATAATTAATGTCAGTACTGTCTGTCCAACACCAAAGACAAGAGCTTCTAAGGGAGCCATATTCTTTCCTGCTACTCTGTAAATTCCAGCTACTGCAGCACCTGAGAATCACAAGAAAAACAATTATCAAATTACAGAAATAAAACCAAGGTTGAAACATATGACAAATTGTTTACTGTGTCTATGCATCAGCCATTTATAGAACACTATTAAACACTGTACTACTACATGGCATTATAGTATCACTAGTCTTGCTAGTAGTTTTCTAGTTATGAAAGTTCTTCAGGAATGATTTTCCCAACTGAATTAGCTTAACTTTTCCCACACCAGTTTCATCTAAGAAAACTGAATCTTGACATATCCTTGTAGATATCTTCAAAATATTTGACTTCTGTTAATTTTAAAAAGTAGCAAAAAATCCTTTAAAATGGATCCAGAGTGGTGTGATAGTGCTTGTATAGATGAGAAGACAACATTAAAATTGCTAGCATCTACAAAACAGCTGTAAACACACACCTATCAGCTTCATTTAATATTTCAGTTGAATTAACTGGTCATATCGTGTCAGTTTAGTTTTGACTTAAACTGCTGAATTGTTAACAATTGCTTAGCAAATCAAACAAAACATGAAAAAGATCAAAGTATTGCATTGTTATCCAGGAATGAGTATGAGAAAATATTTCTAACCAACATGATTAGGTTTTGAGCTAGAACACATTAAAAATTAAGACACACTTTTACCTGAACAGTTGTGTGTAAATATCTATTTAAAGTATAACAAACAACCAGGATAAAGGAGAAAAGATACTGCACTGTAAACAAAGCCAGGTGCTACTAACTCCCTTCTATTATCTGTCTATTCTGTAACTGTCTATCAAACGCCTTTGAAGTACAGAAGTGACAGAGCAAACGGATAGCTGGGATGTCTTGGAGCAAGCACCTGAGAAAGATCAGTCAAAAAAAAATAAAATGCTAATGAATAATATTTTCTGCTCAAACAACTTCTAAGCCTTTCAAGGATGCCAAAATGTTCATTCAAAAAAGAAATACAGCCTTGTATACAGCTGTGTCCTTAGGTAAAAATGTTACTCAATCCAACCCTCAGAAGCTCACCTATAGAAGGAAGCTTTTATTGAACACTTTCTGAACAAGTATTTTCTATAAAGCCCTTGCTTTGCCTAAAGGAACATATATTAGACCTTCAGTATACATGGTCTTAGACACTATCTAATGGTTACTAAATGCTTTCAGAGACCACAGAGGCTTTTTCAAGGCTCAAAGAAAGTAGGAAGCCATCAAAATGTTTAAATAACAGGCAAGAGTTGAAGAAATAGGGAGTTTTCTTGGTTTTGCACAGTCATTAGCAAGAAAAATCAGCTGAAGTGATCAAAAACCCGGTAGTGACAGAAATACATGAAGTGCCAGAATATTTTTCTGAAAGTACAAACTGTATCTGAATATAATATGATACCTTAAGAAAATAATACCACATTTTTACAAAAATTTTAGGAAAGGTAGAGTTCATAAATAATTTTGGCCATAACGGCATTTATAAATGCTATTAAACAGATGGTTAGGTGAATAAGTATGGGGTTGGGGGAGTACTGTTGATGTTTTTTTCTTTAAAAAAGCATATTCTGTAAAGTATATTTTATCAGAAAAATCTCAGCAGAAGGCTAGCCTTATGGTAATTCACTCAGCTACCTTACATAAGCTTTTCCATTTGCTCCTTGATTATCTGCTGTCACAAGCTGAAAGAGATCCTTCAGACTGAGCCTAGTGCTGACACTAAAATGATTTTGGTGTTTGAATTCTGAAAGCGAATTCAAATCGGCCAAAGTGGGATACTAGAATTTGATGCTACTAGTTAATCAACAACAGAAATGTTGAGGTTCTTTAGAAAACAGAGATATTCTGGAAAATATCGATAATAAAAATCATAAATTTGGTAGTTTGTATTTATACTCATGATATACCAGTGTATAGTACAACCCGTAATGCATAACCCAGCGGAACTGGTATAGAGCCAAAAGACACTACTACTGGCTGCCAGTTGGGGAAATGAGAATATGTTACCAAAAAGGACTGCACTTGGTGAGAGGAGGAAGAACAGACCCTTCTGGATGTAATACAACTAAAATCCTTGCCTCAAACTGCCTGACATTTATCCATTCTTGGGCTTGGGGTTTTCTTTTGAAAGTATCCACTGCTATTTAGTACATTTTTATACCTTTTAAAATAACAATTACATTCTGTGATTTTTTCAAAGCCTAAGAACTGAGTGGTTTCCTTCTATTCTATATGCTTGTAAAAACATTCCAGAAGGCCAGAAAGTTTGAAGGACATACCTGAGCAAAATTAAACTTGCATTATTTAGTATCTACACTGCATTAATTCACCTACACAAACAATGCAGAGGACTGGAAATAAAAACAGAAATTGAAGTCAGTTTGCTATTTCAAGTACTGGATCACATATATCCAAACAACTAAATACTTCAACTTGCATCCCAGTTTGCAGCACAATGCCTATTAAAAATCTTCTTTTTATTATTTTATCACCTTCAGAAGCTCTCCACAGAATTTCTTTCAGTATGACACAAACCAGTGCTGTCCAGAAACAAAAATACCTGAAAGTAAAAGTATTTAGCTAATCATGTTACAGTGCTCTGTGTGATACCTTTGGGAACAGCATAACAACTCTGCATTGTAAGCTTGGAGAAATTCTCAGGTCAACTACACAAACAGTACTGTTTAATTGTTGGATGTTTTGACCTGCAAAACTGGATGCCAAAGATACAACTGTGTTGCTCCTCTTTCTATGCATAGGTAAGAGAAACAAAGCACTTTGATTTGAGAAACACTGAACCTGAATGTGGTGTTCCAGCATCACGTTTCCTATTTTCTGTTCTTCAGAAGTGTTCATGCATCAGTGATCTTGTAACAGGGCCACTGCCATTTTAATCAGAGACAAAAACCAGCCTAATGTGTAATAGAACAGCACTGAGCTGGTTCCACCTCACCTTAGCAAAAACCAAGTAGAGATATACTGAACTACACTGTCTTAAATGATAGAAATTCCAGGTTGAAAAATATATAGCAATTAAAACAAACTTTTGAGGAAAGTCTTAACGAAACTTTAAATAAAAACGCAAATTTTATAAAACTTTGAAAACCCATAGTCAAGGAGGACCTTCAGCAGCAATGAGAAATAATCTGTCACAAATCATCCCTGAACGTGTTCAAAGCTGAAGTGATACCACTATTCTGATATTCTGAGCAGTACACAGAAAAAGTGGGAATGAAAGGCAACAAGACTTGCCCACTGTTTAGGGGTATATCATAGCCACTAGATTTACAGTTTCTTATCCTTAAAGGCCTTTCAAATCAGACCATCTTGTTAAAAACACTGAAGATCTTGGAACAGAAAATACAACTCAAGTTGATATAAGCCCCATTCAATCCATTGATTTTTATTGTTAGGAACTCCTGATCAGTATTGCTTCAGATGATGAAGCACAAGCTTCTTCCTTGTGAAAATAATATTCACTATTTCTTGCCCCCCCTTCCCCAATCAAGAAAAATTACCATGGTGCTGTTTGCTTGGGAAAGCTACTGTAGCCTATCTATAAGCTACATAAATGTAGTTGTATATGATAAAGCCAAAGACTGAATAAAGCGTCCTACTGATCTTATGGCATACGTATTGACACAGATAACTGAATTTCTTAGGAAAAACAGTATCTGCTACTGATAACTCTAGATGAAAACAGCTAAGGAGCATTTCCTCAAAATGATCTTGGCAACATCACTTGTGCCATATTTGCTCAGATGTAACACTTCTGCACTTTAAGACATAAAATTCACCTGCTTTCTGCAATGTGTTAATGAGTAAAGGTTTCAACTATAGCTCTGTGAACTTGCCAGCATTCTGGTTTAACAGACAAATAGTATAGCATCTCATCTGTGTATACAACGTTAAGAAATAAAAAACATCTAAAACATATCTTGAGTGATAGGCATTAGACAAACATAAGAAGAAACTCTGTAACAGATATCTTTGCCAAAGAGCATTTTACCTAAAACAACAGCAGAGCTTAATTTTTTTTATTTTTTTTTCCCAGCAGGGGAGAGTATAGTGGCCTTTATCCCCCTTTCCTCCCTACCCAAATAAACTAAAAAGTAACACTACAGCCAAGCCAAGAATGGAAAAGAAGTTCTTTGAAATCCATGGGCCAAGTGTAACTTCCCCAAACAAGTGTTCTTGGCTGCAAATCACCACCTACATGACACCTGTATTCCTTTTAAGAGCAACATCTTAACCAGGTGCAATGTAAAAAAACTTCAGCAGGCCCATAGAAATGAGCAGGAAGCCAGCCTTATAACCAAGGGATCAGGACCTCATTTCCAACAGAAACATACGGCTTTAAGGGTACTAAGAGTTGATCCTGATCAGAAACCTTTGACAAAAGCACACACATAGTAGGATAGGAATGCTTTTCTTGATCCCAAAAAGGTATTACCTGCTGAGCATACACTTTTTGAAAAGCTTGGTATACACGCCTTCCACAATGGAAGGGTAGGATGACTTCTGCACTGCTCTAACAATTCACAGTAGTTTTATCTTTACAGAAGAGAAACTTGGCTGTAATTGTCATTAGGGTAGCTATACAACTAAGACAAAATCCTTAATAAACAATCAACAAATCACTAAGAGAAAGTTTTTTTCTTTTTAGAATTTAGATATGAAATAAGAAAAACAAACAAACAAAACAAAAGACAGACTTACTGGTTATCATTGCTCCAGTTATAGAACCCAGAAATCCAATGCTGACCACAATGACAGAAATCAGCCTCCCCTGCCTATGCCTCTGCAGCATCACAAACATTAATACTCCCACAGCACCATGGACAAAGAGAGAGGAGAAGAGAGCCCAGAGGAAAACCCAGTACCACATCTCTGAAAGAAAGGAGTCAGATAAAGGGTTAATATTCCTGAGACAAGAACTTTGTAAGTATGAAACTTCAAAACATTGCATATAATCAACAGTAAAAGAAAAGCATTACCGATTTCCATCTTAAAAGGAATCAATGTGACAACATTAGCATATGCTCAAGACACTTGCCCCCTTTTAGCAGCCTATCAGAAAGGAACAACCCTATTATGATCAAAAAAATAATAAAAAGGATTCTGGCACTATACTTAATTCAGATGTATTATAAAAAGTCGTCCATCATTCTTTTAATAGTTTCTTTAAATCACATTAACTGCAACTTCTTACCAGGTATTGTAACTACTCCCACAGAATGAAATATTCTCTGAATCAAAGACTGAACTGAGAAAAGCTAAGAATTGTTTGGAGGTATTTTTGTTTTGGTTTGGTTGTGTGTGTGGTTTCAGGGTTTGTTTTGTCTTGTCATTTTATTTTCAACAAGAAAAAAGCACCAGTTAACATGAAATTGGAAAACTGAGATTAAAGACTTCAGTTTGTCTACCCAAGAGCTGTATAGAGCGTTTCATTGAATTAGCTTCAAAGACACAAATAAAACCATCACAATTTTAACAAGAAATTTTAACACATCTAACTCTTCACTTCTATTAATAATTGCTTCACACAGAACTTCAGAGACAGGAAGATGTTATTATTTAAATTACTAAGCAAGGACAAGATATGAGAACATGCGGAGCACAAACATGAAGAATGGGAGACATGATCTTTACCTTCAAGGCAAAAGAGCAGGAACCATCAATGAAGCCACATAAGAATTCAAGAACCTTTGTCACTTGGTGGTAGTTTTCTAAAAGCATTTACTATAACTCAAAAGGGTGGGAAAATGCAACAAAAAGGGGGAAAGTATTTTTAAATAAAAAAATACATCACAGCTCAAACAAAACACCCTGCAAAAAGATGCTGAGACAGATGGTTGTTACCAATAAGCACAGTCCTTCGAGTTCAAAGTCAATACCGTATGTATATAGATAGCACAAATACAGAGCTTAAGCTTATTTATTTAGCATTACTTTGAGACTAGACTCAGCCCTTCCCTTTTCATTAAAGCATAAAAGGCAAAACAATATCTTAAGATTTACAACTCCTCCAAATTTTGGTAACCAAAAGCCTCTCTTAAGAGAGCGGCAAGGTGGGTGGTAAATCTACATTCAATTAATACTTCAGAAAGATGTAACTTTTCTTTGAGAGCTTGAATATATGCACACACATTTATGGTGGCTCCAAGCAGCTTTCCTCAGATCCTCCATCCTTTCATCCCAGGCCCCAAGCTGGAGCTCAGAAATCATTGCAAAAGGATAATGGCCACAGCACTGTTCCATTGAATATCTTACTATTCTCAGAAGCTGCTGTGACAGGATAGGGGCAAGAGTGCCAAGCAGTTACTCTACAAATACATGACAAACCCACTCTAACATTAAGAAAGACTAACTGATGACTGATCTCATCTGCTGTGGAAAGTTTGAGAGGAACCTCTCGCGGTCCTAACAAGCCTTGTCTGTTCCTAGCACAGCTTGTGTGTTCCCATTCTTCTTTTCTAGTAGAAGCAAATAAGCAAGGATTAGCCAAACAATCCATCAATGTATTATCAACACAAAAAAACCCAAACAAACAAACAAACCCGAGACTAATCCTATACCTCAGGAACCAAGAGCACGGAGGGAGAGACAAAGAGATGGCTATAGAACACGTTGTACAAAGCTCAACACAATTGCTTCACTCTGTATGAATACACACATGTTCAAATGCAGATGTTTTCTTACCCTCAGGTGGAAAATGCCAGTGTGTACCAGCCCACAACACTTTGTCTGTGAAGCTGTTTTTAGCTTGAGCCCCAACCTGAATCACCAGACCCAGCTTCCTCTTCCCAAGGATCAAGTCAATGCTCAAAGGAACCCATTTTTTGTTGGTAAAAGATGTGAAAGAAAATCCAAGGGAGATCCTCATCAGCCTTTTAGAAAACAATCTGTGGAATTCCTCTGAACACTGGCAGTATCAAAAGCAACTGTGTGTCAACTCAGAGGGGAAGTATTTTGAAGATTAAGTTGATTTTCTTAATTTGTTAAATAAAAGGTTACAGGCACAGTCTCAGGGGGTTTTGTGTCAGACCTCCTAGAACCCAGCAGCCCAGCTACACCTACAGTTTGACCATAAGAAAATAAGCCTTCAGAGATAGGGGGAAAAAAAAAAAAGCTTACTTTCCTGCAAACAAAAACCACATAACAAATTAACCAGGAAAACCCTGTCAGGAAGGAACACTTCCATTCTTTTAGCATGCATTGGAAGAGCTATCAGGGAAGACCCTTTCATTGAAAAAAGTCACAAATACAGATCCCTAAGAGCTCAAAACACTACTCTATCAAAATTATAAAAATACACCAATGGTGTATTGATTAGTATTATCCCATCATCCCTCCTACAGTCTAAACCCAAACTTCTGGAATGTGTGCTGCTGCAGATACTGAATTGAGGCAGATATCAACTGATTTCATAAAACTGCATCAGAATGAGATAAACTTGTCCCCATTTAACATGAAACCCAAGAACTGAAGACTGAGTTATTTCAGGCAAGAAGGGACCTGCAGTTATGGCAGCTCATTCAGCAGCCAGTTATTCTGAACAGCCAATGCATAGATATGCTCTGGGGAGGAGAAGAAAAGCTCTTCATATTGCATTTCTGCAACTGTATCTCAGGGACAGTCCTAGGACACTGAAAGCTGCACTTTCATTCTCTTTTAAAACACCACTGCAGCTGAAAAGCTTGAAACTGGGCCATGGAAGTCTATTGGAATCTGACTTAGACACTGTCATTCCCTGTAAGTTACACAGGGTTTACTAGGCACTGCATTGTCTTTTAGGAAAGTAGTGTTTGTGGCCATTGTTGACGCTCATCAGGTAGAAAAGGGAACTGATTTCTAGTCATAGAAAGGCTTATTAGGATGACTGTATTTTCAGAAGAAGAGGAAAGACTAACTACTCCCCTGTAACTAAGAAACCAAAAATACTTACAAACCCTTACACAACAAAATATCTGCATAGTGAGCAACTATCTTAGGTTTTATTTACTTTCCAAATAAGGCTCAAGGAAAATTAGCATCACCTTTTGCTTTATATTTAGGGCAGGAGACATAAGAATAGAACCAGCCCCAAATATCCTGTTAGATAAAGCAATATAAACTTGAATTCTTTGCAATACACTTTCTTCTTCTTCTCCTTCTCCTTAAAAGCAACATACATATTGAATGTATTCAAAAGGACCTTAGAGAACATCCAGAAATATTCACTGGTCCACACAAATGCAGCTGCAGCATATAAAAATCACTTCACAGAGGTTTAGGTTTCCAAGTCTATAGCATTATAAAGTCATTGACACCAGAAATTCAGGAAGCGTTACTTGTAATAATGCAGTACCTTCTCATTGTAAATTATTCATAATAGCTTATAATTTTGCCAAACAGACTGCAGATGCTAAAACTTACAGGTGCTCATCTCAGAACAGCTGAATGGGAGGGAGGTGGAGGGAGGAAACACCTTCATGTCCAGCTGAAGATAAGCGGTAGGAAGGACAAAAAAAATTGTTTATTTGGGAAGGAGACTGAAGGGGGAAGTGATAGGTGTGAACAAAAGGGTTAGGGGCACAGGCCTGTGACGTTCCAATTTGCAGAAGGCAGGCAGCAGGGTGAGGGACACAGCAAGCAATTGAGGACTGGTTAATTGTCTTTGTACTGTAACTAGACAAATTACTTACAGATCATCTTCTATTTGGGGTTACTATTTATTTGGGTAACTCCAACAAATACAATTGCTCTACATTATCCACTCTCCACTGACTTACATATCTAAATTTGTTAAATGAAAGCAGCTAAAAAAACTTCCATTTACGAGCAGAGAGACTAGAGGAATAATTTTGTCCTCCCCCACCCCTCACACAGGTCCTCTGTTAGCTTACCTAATTGTCATATGACAGTAGCATTTGAGTCTGATATTAAAGAAATAGAGAATTTGATCACACAAAACTTTTAATAATCAGTTTAGATCATACTTTTCTATGGCTTCACCAAGGGCCTGTATGACCAGCCTAGTGGCTTTCTCTAATGGGGTAACCACAGAAGTGGACGCAGGAAAACCAACAGATGTGATCTATCTGGATTTCTGTAAAGCCTTTGACGCAGTTCCCCACAACATCCTTCTCTCTAAATTGAAGAGATGGATTTGACAGGTTGGCTGTTTGGTGGATAAGAAATATTCAGAGAGTAGTGGTCAACAGCTCGATGTCCAGATGGAGATCCGTAACAAGTGGTGTCCCTCAGGGGTCCATACTGGGATTAGTGCTGTTTAATATCTTCATCAATGATACAGACAGTGAGATCAAGTGCACCCCCAGCAAGTTTGCAGATGACACCAAGCTCAGTGGTGCAGTTGCCACACCGGAAGGATGGGATGTCATCCTGAGGGACCGGGACAAGCTGGAGAAGTAGGTTTCTGAGAACCTCATGAGGTTCAACAAGACCAAGTGCAAGGTCCTACGCCTGGGTCGGGGCAATCCCTGATTTCAGTACACGATGGGGGATGATGTGATTGAGAGCTGCCCTGCAGAGAAGGACTTGGGGCTGCTCCTTGATGACAAACTTAACATGAGCCAGTAATGTGCACTCACAGCCCAGAAGGCCAACCATATCCTGGGTTGCATCAAAAGAAATGAGGCCAGCAGGTTAAGGGAGGCAATTCTGCCCCTCTATTCTTCTCTTGTGACAACTCATCTGGAACATTGTGTCCAGTTCTGGAATCCTCAACATAAGGAGTATATGGAGCTGTTGGAATTGGTCCAGAGGAGGTCCACAAAGATGATCAGAGGGCTGGAGCACCTCCCACGTGAGGGCAGGCTAAGAGAGTTCGGCTTGTTCAGCCTGGAGAAGAGAAGATTCTAAGGAGACCTTATAACAACTTTCCAGTACCTGCAGGGGCTACAAGAAAGCTGGAGAGGGACTGTTCACAAAGGCTTGTAGTGGTGGGATGAAGGGCAGCGGGTATAAACTGGAGAGGGGCAGATTTAGACTAGACATTAGGAAGAATTTCTTCATGATGAGGGTGGTGAGGCACCGGCACAGGTTGCTCAGAGAAGCTGTGGCTGCCCCATCCCTGGAGGTGTTCAAGGCCAGATTGGAGGGGGCCTTGGGCAGGATGAGGCTTTGCACAACCTGGTCTAGTGGAAGGTGTTCCTTCCTGTGGCAGCGAGGTTGGAACTGGATGATCTTTTAGATCCCTTCCAACTCAAAACATTCTGTGATTCTATGATTCCAAAGCTGGCTTTTCTGGTGAGGGACTCAATGATATACAGCAAGATATTTGCCATAAAACTTACACAACATACATAATTTATAATCTTTGCATCACAGTCATCTTTGTCATGTTAAAGTCGTCGTTAAAAATCCCTTAAAGATCTGCAATTCAGAGAATTGTATCAAGTGATTATTTCACGTGTTTTCTGTTCTTCAGCTACTGTATAGACATTTAGTGACTGCATATTTACTAGCAATTCCTCTGAATACAAAGAAAAAAATTTTTTTACATTTCTAAGTACACATCATCTACTTTGTCAAATCATTACCTCACTTCATTAAAATATCAGTCCTAGAAGCTGAAACAGTATGAATCTCTTTTGAACACCCTCCAAAGGAAAGGCAGGAAGAATCATAGCTTCTTATCCTCCTTTATCACGTTTATGGTTGACAGTTCAACGTGCTCACTTATTTACTTCCACTCATTATTTAGGCCAGAGACGAAGATGGCTGGTAAGCTGTTTAACATAGATGGACAAGGTAAGGAGGACAGATAACCATTTAAGCAAACTGAAGGAGGCTTCAAGGTCCACAAAAGCAGACAGCAGCTTCGTCATTCTTACTCCGACAGGTTGAGGGCAGACAACTTAATCCACAGGAATTTGAGTGGAAGAGTTCGAGATTTTCTAAAATTCAGTATCACCTAAGTCCAGAATCATAATGAAAGATGAAGCTCAGAAAAAAAGCATGCTAGAGTAACAATGAAGGAAGCAAAGAACAGGTTGAGGATAACACTGAGCGATGCCACTAGAAAGGAGAGAAAGAGAATGTGGACATCCAGACATAAATGGTCAAGACTTCGCTTGTTCAAAAGTAACATAGTTGAAAGATTTGCAATATGTGTCTACAAGGAAGAAGGGAGACTGAAGTGTTTGGTGCAAAACCCATTTATGTCCTATATACTGATTCATAGTGTAAGGAATATAAATTTACCTACACGATCATGGTTGCTACCTTGATAAAAAAGTACACTGTTAAAAAAATGTCAGTCTTTGCAAATCTGTACTAATTAGCTTGCTCTTTTGATGATGACCCACACATACGGATTCCTTTGCTGGTATAATAATAATGATTTCACTTTATCTGACAGAGAGCTCAAAACACCAACCTAGCCTCAGTTCACTTAGTCGTGTTCTCATAGGGCTACCCTAAAGAGCCATGAATAGAATAAAACTTTAGAAAAACCTGCCAGCTTCCTTTGCTTGACCCTAAGAAAGAGTCAGAGTTTACTTTCAGTGTATCCAAATTACTCTTAAGTAGCCAAAACAAAATTTCTTTGTATCAAAAATCAGCAGTTTTCAAAGGAACACACCAGAACCAGGGAAGATCCAGTATAACTAGCTTACAAGCATACTGACATCTAATCTATTGCAGAGAAGCCACAGCTTTTCTAACAGAGACAGTACTAAGATCCGTCCTTCAGGTTTATTTAAAATTCTTAGCAGTTAACCACTACCTTAAATCTTGTCTTCAGCTTACGTTCCTTTCCACTGGTTTTACTTGGGTGGAAATTTTTTCCTACCAGAAAAACTGCAAGACTCAAGTAACTTGTAATTCATGCCCTATCACTCCGGTTTTAGAGTATTTCTTTGTTAGTTCAGATTTTTATACATATTATAGATACCTATCATACATACTCTACTCTTAGGTACTATATATAAGCAGACATTATACATGTCATATTGGTGTAGGCATACACAACCATAAAGATTACACTTGAGATTAGAAAATGAGTTTTTAAAGCATGTTACAGTTTAGAATAACATTCATGCCACTTCCCACTTATCAAAACTTGAAGTTGTATTACATCAACAGCTTTATCTTGGACAAATAAAAAAGTGCAAAGTCAGAGTATATAAAATTCATAAATGTTAGTATTTATCTACACATATAAACATGCTGTCCTACTGTCACTCATCTTCACTAAACAAGAAGCACTTCACCTTTGGCGGTTTTATTTTCTAGTAATCCTTAGTTTGCTTTGCCAGATGAATAATGACTGCCTGTAATATTTCATAAATCAAGACTGATTACTCTAAAAGCATCTCCCGAGATTCTAACCTATGCACACAGCCTACCGCTATTAGCTAGACTTAAGGGGAGCAATAAGTATCTGTGCTGTGAATACAAAGATACAAATTTAAGTCAACATAGTAGCATGTGTTAAAGTTTGAATTAAGAAATCGTACAATGCAATGTTCCTTTAGACTTATAAATTTGAAGCACTCACAATAAGAAATGCCAGTATAATACATCTGCAAATGTAACTTAGCTATTTACAGGCTACAGTATTTTTCTTCATCGCTTGTTCTCTTCCTTAATTATTTTATTAACTGATATTCTCAAAGTTATCAGGACTATGCCATCAAATCGTTGTTTGGAGATGCCACTTTCTTGCTGCAGTAAGTGGAAGAGAGGTACTTGCTGAAGAGCATTTAAATCATTAATTATAGACTAGCCCTCTCAAGTTACAGGATAGGGGACAAAGGCGTAATCCAGAGAATCAGGGACAAAGGATTACAGGATGAAGCTAAGGAAAAAAAAAAAATCTAACAGGCAAGGAGCATCTCCTATGTGACACAGGTCACCCCTTATAAATCTTCACTTTCAACAAATTCAGGGGTTATTGCTGTCCAGCACTTTAAAATTATAGACTTTTGTTATTTCAAAGACTGTAAGGAAGGTGACTCTAACTTTAGAAGTCATACAGTATAACTCTGCATGCAGTGACACAGAGAAGACTACATCCTCCCTCCAGGTCCACAGAGGCTAATATAAAAGCCATTCAGACCATAACTGTACATTCTTGGAACATGCAATGACTTGGACCAGAAGCTTGAATCTTTGGAATGTGTAACAACTAGACATAAACAAAACATTCACATTGGTTACTGAAAGAACAGGAATATTACCAAGATCTTTATTGTGGAAGTAGCCTTTAAATATAAATACTTCAACAGGCATTCAAACCAGGATTATTTTTTTTTCCAGTTCAGATACAGATATTACCTAACTTGCTCTAGTAAACTCTGATCTACCACTAGTTCTAAAACACAAACATATAAAGGCCCATATAAAGGAGCCATTCTTGGAGTTTGCTGGAAGAGGTAAAACCGGGCAAGGTAAAAGCCTACTCTCTTGGACTTACCAAAACCTTACCTCCACTATTAACAGTAATACTCCTCCTCCTCCCAAGTGAAGGTCGGAAGACATGAATCAAAGTATTGGAGTATCATGTTGATGGACCAACATTCATCTACAAAGAACATTGCTTGCAGCTTTAGCTATTGCAGGGTGTTTCTGTGGCACGAATGAAACTCTCTGTGGTCTCCTGGGTATTTTGGGCCGTATATGAAAGACATGATTTCTTTTTTTTTATGTTGAACCAGAACTAGACATAGAGTGTAAAAATAATGGTTCATCTTCTCACTAAAGTGAAAAAAATGCCAATATTAAACCATTAATGTTTGGAGCACTTCCTGGCTGAGGCTGCAGTTCACATCGCATGCCTGTTGAAAGTTAATGTATTTTTAAGAAAGATATGAACTTGTTGATAAAACTTCACAGCTTTCATCATACAATCATGGTTTGGGTTAGAAGGGACCTTAAATATCATCCAGTTCCAACCTCCCTGCCACGGGAAGGAACACCTTCCACTAGACCAGGTTGCTCAAAGCCTCATCCAACCTGGCCTTGAACACCTCCAGGGATGGGACATCCACAATTTCCCTGGGCAACCTGTACAATGCCTCATCACCTACACAGCAGAAAATTTCCTCCTAATACCTCATCTAAACCTCTCCTCTTTCAGCTTAAAGCCATTACACCTCGTCCTATTATTACACTCTCTGGTAAGGGACCCCTCCCCAGCCTTCCTATAGGCCCTGTTTAAGTACTGGAAGGCTGACAAAAGGTTTCCCTGAAGCCCTCTTCTCTCCAGATTGAACAACCCAAACTCTCTCAGCCTGTCCTCATACAGGAGGTGCTCCAGCCTTTTGATCATCTTGGTGGCCTCCTCTGGACTCCCTCTAACAGATCCATGTCCCTCCTGTGCTAAGGACTCCAGAACTGAACGTGGTACTCCAGGTGAGGTCTCACAAGAGCAGAGTAGAGGGTGAGAATCACCTCCCCTTGACCTGCTGGTCACACTTTTTACACAATCCAGTGCATGGTTAGCTTTCAGGCTGCAGGTGCACACTGCCAGCTCCACGCTGAGCTTCTCACCCACCAACAACCCTAAGTCCTTCTCTTTATGTCTACTCTCAACCTGTTTTCCACCCAGCCTATAAACATGCTCGGGACTGCCCTGACACACGTGCAGGACCTTGCACTTGGCCTTGCTGAACTTCAAGAGGTTTGCAAGGCACCATTTCTTAATCCTGTTCAACTCCCTCTGGACGGCATTCTTTCTCTCCAGCGCGTGGATTGCACCACACAGCTTGTTGTCGTCAAACATAATCAACATTGTTTATCTAAAGAAAGTAAGTTTTCATTTGAGCAACTTAAAAGCCAAGTCCAGACCACAATTTCAAGTCCATAAACACAAAGCAGTCTTAAAGAATAATTACAGAATACTTTATATTTATGAATTTCTTTTGCTACTGCTCTGAGGAAGTTTCTCTTCACAGTTGATAGAAATGCAGAAAGGATTGAATTAAGTAGTCAAACAAGATAAAATCATTCACACATCTATTTTTTTATCATGAAAGAAACTAGAACTTCTATTTTTGTACAAAGTTCACTTCTACATTTAGTAAGTGTTTTGGGAAAGGTTTATGTAAGTTTATTAAGAGCTGCTGGTTAATATCAGTTGTTATATTAAAAACAATCTCCTAAGACATAATCAGTAACAATGCATCTTATACAGAAGATTTTAAATCCAGTGAAGTTATTAACTGTTGACAGCCATAAGAACATTCAGCACAACAGCTTATGGCTCTAAGAACAACCTGCATTTAAGCACCAGTTTAGAAACTATAGTGCAACTACAACCAACACCAACATATTCTCCAACAATACTATGACTGATAAATAATTATTTTTCTTTATTAAACTAAAAAACAAAATTACTTCCCATTAAAAATACCTTGTGCAACTCCTCATCATATTGCAAAAGCACCAAGAAACAAGCTGTTTTGCTTACTTAACACTCAGCACTGAATTTCATAAAAATGCCTATGTTGCATAATGCCCTAAATAAGAAAAAATTCATAGCGGATGTCTGGTACTAGAAGTTAAATCCACCATTAGCTTTTTCCTTTAAGACTACAAGATACATTTTTACAAGTATGCTGAAATAACTATTCAGAAAATAAGTTGTATTAGTCCATCGCTATGGTAATACCCGGAAAATTTATTCAGCAGGCACACGTTTTAAAAATTCACAGATTAAAAAAAAAAAAAAAACCACACAAAAGAGCGTAACATTTTTATTACACTAAAAATTATCTTGGAAATTAAAACAGAGCCTAGGATGATCATTTTCTGTTTGCTGCAGGTTAAACTTCATCTACACCTCAATTTTCATCATATTTCTTCCACTTTGAATAGATTTTTTTTTAAAAAAAATATCTAATAATCACTACTATGGGGGGGGAAGATGGCGTAATACTCTTTCATAAATATTGGAATACTTCCATAAATATTTAAAACATATCCCTTTTACTCAATACACTCCACTAATCTATCACCACTTAATATACCCCTTTGGCAAGTAGAAATAATTCTCTCGGTAACATTTCTGCTATTGATGCAAAATCCTTGCTTATTCAGAGCTGGAAGCTTACACTTTTCTTCACATTTGTACAGAAGATGCACCTCTCTGCTACATGTCCCTCAGTACACTATATACATATTTTTCTGCATGAGACAAAGCAGAAGAAAAGCCGGTTCTTGCCAAAACTAGCTAAAGGATGAAGAGGATGAAGACCCAAGTCTGCTTTGGTTCACAGAACTTTTCCAGAACAGTTCAGTCTTTAAGAATCGCGGGTGCTTAAGATCATGTCTGTTGGTTCAGGAGACACCAACCACCCCGCTAACTCCCACAGCTCTCATTGTCCAGGGGTACATTTAGGGTGGGGAGGGAAATCCCTGCCTCTCACGTTCGTTTCTCAGCTTTCTTACAGCCCTGTCAAAACGCCCCTCCCCTAGGCACATACTCCAGCCTTCCACAGATATTTATACACTCAGGCACACCTCCTACAACCCGTTACTCACACGCAGGTACCATCAACTCGCTCACGTACACAAGCCATAGACCGTCAGGCTTTTGTTGCCTACACACACGCACAAAAAGCGAGCGGCCGCATCCCCGCCCTCGGCTCCTTTCACTCGCGCATCCCCACGGGACCCCAGCGCCCACCCCGTTCCTCCCAACACGTTAAACGCGCGGATCCCCCTCTCGTCTCCCGTGAAGCGGAGCGTGAGCCTCGGGAGCCCCAGAGGCGCGGACACGCCGCTCCCACCCCCACGGCCCGCACCGTGCACCCTGGGGCTGGCTCGGAGGGCACCGAGCGGCTCCCCCCGCCCCGCCGCGACCCCGCCCGGTTACCGGTGAGGCTGCGGAGGACGGTGCCGTGAGCCCACAGGCTCAGCACTTGCTGCACCGACAGGTTGATCATGGAGTTGTCTCCCGCTTCCACCTTCATCGCGGAGGATCGTCGGTCCGGCGGCTTCTCCGCCGCCGCCGCTCAGCCGGGGGACGCGGGAGGCAGCGACGGGCTGACGGCGGGGATGCCGGGCGCCTCTCGCCGGACCGGCGGCGAGGAGCGAGAGGGCGGGGAGGCGGCGAAAGAGCCTCCGCGCCGCGGGGGAGACATCGAGGATGGAGGAGATGGCGGACGGGGGTGGGGGGAGCCGGGCGCTCGGGACTGGCGCTTCCCGGCGGCTCAGGGGCAGGGCAGAGCGGCCCCGAGGCGCGACCCGGCGGAGGGCACCGACCCTATCGCCGCGGCCGCCGCCGCCTCCTCCTTCTTCTTTTTCCCCATAAGCCGCCGCCTCGCCGCCGGCATCGCCGCCCCGGTCACCGGCATCAGCGGGGGCGGGGGGCGTGGCCTCACGTGCGAGGGGGCGTGGCCTCGCGTGGGGGCGTGGCCTCACCTGAGGGGCTAGGGGTGAAAGGGAGAGCGGTCCTACGTGGGGGCGTGGTCCGAGATGAGGCGTGGTCTGCGACGGGGCGTGGCCACGTGGGGAGGGGGCGTGGCCTTACGGGTGGGGCGTGGCTTGACGCAAGGTGGCCTGACGTAGGGGCGTGGTCTGAGACGTGGGCGCGGTCTTAGGGGCGGGGGGCGTGGCCTCAGTGGGGGCTCGGCCTGACAGGGGGCGCGTTTTACCGTGGGGTGGTCTGGCGCGTGGGCGTGGTCACGAAAGGGGCGTGGCCTGTCACCGAGGGGCGTGGCTCGGGGTGTGGGCGTGGTCTGACGTGAGGGCGAGTCGTGAGCAGGGCGCCACGCCCTCCCTCCCTCCCGCGGCTGCGCGCGGGAAGGGGCGGGGCTACAGGCGCAGGAGTGGCGCGCCGCTCTCCGATTGGCTCTCACCGCCCCCCACGTGCCCATGGCCCCGCCCCCTCCGTCCCACCGTTAGCGGCTCGGGGCCTCCCCCAGGCGTGGGGACTGCTCCGGGAGCTTGGGGCAGGAGCTGCTGCACCAAGCACCCGGCAATGGTGCAGGACGTGGTTACTAGTACAAAAAGTGGGCTGTTTTAGGTTTAAGCTACAGCGAAGTTTCATCAAAGTCAATTGTATTTTTTGAAAGTTAGACAGAATGTCCCACCGATAGCGTGTTTGCTTTCAAACTGTTTCTCCTGACACTTTTCATGCCTTGGAGGTGATAACCCGGACAAGCTAGAAAAGTAGCCTCTGAGAACCTCATGAGGTTCAACAAGACCAAGTACAAGGTCCTACACCTCGGTCGGGGCAATCCCTGATTTCAGTACACGATGGGGGATGATGTGATTGAGAGCTGCCCTGCAGAGAAGGACTTGGGGCTGCTCCTTGATGACAAACTTAACATGAGCCAGTAATGTGCACTCACAGCCCAGAAGGCCAACCATATCCTGGGCTGCATCAAAAGAAATGTGGCCAGCCGGTTACGGGAGGCAATTCTGCCCCTCTATTCTTCTCTTGTGAGATCTCATCTGGAGCATTGTGTCCAGTTCTGGAATCCTCAACATAAGGAGTATATGGAGCTGTTGGAATAGGTCCAGAGGAGGGATACAAGGATGATCAGAGGGTTGGAGCACCTCTTATATGAGGACAGGCTGAGAGAGTTGGGCTTTTTCAGCCTCAAGAAGAGAATGCTTCAAGGAGACCTTATAATGACCTTCCAGTACCTGCAGGGGCTACAAGAAAGCTGGGGAGGGACTGTTCACAAAGGCTTGTTATGATAGGACTAGGGGCAATGGGTATAAACTGGAGAGGGGCAGATTTAGACTAGACATTAGGAAGGATTTCTTCACTATTGAGAGTGGTGAGGCACTGGCACAGGTTGCTCAGAGAAGCTGTGGCTGCCCCATCCCTGGAGGTGTTCAAGGCCAGGTTGGATGGGGCCTTGGGCATCCTGGTCTAGTAGGACATGTCCCTGCCCATGGCAGGAGGATTGGGACTAGGTGATCTTTTAGGTCCCTTTCAACCCAAACTATTCTATGAGTCTACGATTCTATGATCTTGTGTGAAGCATGGTCTGTACTGAACAGACGTGTCTTCCGTGATCACCTCTGCAGCTTTTCCCCACCTCAAATGCAAGGTCAGGCAAAGCTGGAGCCAGCTCCAAATTAGCAAGAGTTTTGACTGTTGTGAAGTTCATAATAACAGTAAAACTAGTCCTTGGAATGTAATAAAATGTGCATAAGATTTCTGGCAAAATTTATACATATGCATGTAACTGGGAAATACATTCTGTACCCAGCTCTTGTCTCACAATTGATGGAGATCACTTGCTCACTGTTGCCCAGCCCTGATAAAGGATGCTCGCTTCATAAAACTCCAGAATGAGTCTTAAAGAGTTTATTTGCTGGTATTTTTTATATCAGTAGCATCCCAGACTCCCCTACCACCCCCAGCCTTCCTCTCGTCGCTGATGGGGGAGTGAGGACAAGACGAGCTGAGACAGCGCTGAGGGAACGGGCAGGGCAGCAAAGTTATGTACGGAATGTGTTTTTTTTTTCTTGGGAAGGGTGGAACTCAGGTGAGAGCGGGGTGTGCGGCAGGGCAGCTGTCACCCGGAGGCGACATCCAGGCAATGCTGCATAAGGTTCCTGCCCGCTCCTTTGAACCGAAGAGCTTTGCAGTTGATGTTGCTGGATATTAAAGCTCTCAAAAGTTAGAAAACATGAGAAAAATTGACTGAATCTTAATTCTGTAATCATATTTTTCCTAAATCTGTAATCATGCTGTAACCACAACCATCTCTTTGCTTTATATAATAAAAAAAATGCAGTCTTTTAAGCTGAATCTTACCTCTTTCAAAGCACAGGAAGCACGATGCTTAGTGATTTACAAACCAGCTATGAAGATGATCAAAGGGCGAGAACACATCCCATATGAGGACAGGCTGAGAGATTTGGTGTTCAACCTAGAGAAAAGAAGACCATAGGAAGACCTTATAACAGCCTTCCAGTACTTAAAAGGAGCCTACAAGAAAGCTGTTGAGGGCCTCTTTATCAGTGCAGTGGCAGGCTGAGGGGTAATTGTTTTCAGCTGAAAGAGGGGAGATTTTGATGAGGCATTAGGAAGAAGTTTTCAATTGTGAGGGTGGTGAGGCACTGGCACAGGTTGCCCAGAGAAGCTGTAGATGCCCCATCCCTGGAGGTGTTAAAAGACCAGACTGAATGGGGATTTGAGCAACCTGACCTAGTGAAAGGTATCCTGCCCATGGAGGGTTGGAACTATGTGGTCTTTAAGTTCTCTTTGAACCCAAACCATTCTGTGATTCTCATTCTCCCCCCCACCTTCTAAATGGGTGGCCTTAAGCATGTTTCCTGCCCCCATTTCCTCATTGGCCTTTCTTCAGTAGTGCTTGCTATAGTACTTGATAAACATCATTTTAGGTCAGCATGCTTTGATGTAAGGGGTTGGAGAGGTGAATGTCCAATGGAATTTGAAATTTATAGATGAAGGCTGCCAGGCAGGGGGGTTATGACTGGCACCAATATTTCCACTCCTATGCTCTATTGCAGGGCAGAGGGCAGGTGATGGCAGGTGGTGGCAGGAATTACCACTGCCACAACAGCTGTGGTCCCCAGAAGGCAAGGGAAGCAACCACTCTCTGGTGGCACTGAACAGCCACCATGCACAGGGGTCAAGGCAAACAGGAGCTGTTTGACAACCAGCCCTGAGCACTGAGTGACAATTAAGGCCTTAAAAACACCAGGCTGCCATTACAAGTACGAACACACTGATGAAGAAGTCTGCGAGGAACTTCTAAGAACTTAAACAGGGACTGATCTATATTCCAGACAATCTTGCTTTCCTTCCAACATATTTCCTGCTCCCCATTCACCTCACGGTAGCTGGGAGATTTGGACACTTCCCAAGCTGCACAAATGTGAAGGACTGCAAGGAGCTGGCTATAAACCCCAACTTTGGTCAAAGGAAATGAGTTTTACAGGTGGAAAAGTAGGGTCAGCTTAGTTTTTATGCCTCGCAAAAGATTAGAATATGTCTACATAAGCTGTTAGTAACTTCTGGTATTGCTTTCAGAAGCTGAAGAAACAATGATAAATGTCATTGAAACACCCTTGGCCAAATAATTTTCCACTTCAAAAGGTAAAGGTTTTCAAAATGGCTCCCACAGCCTAGAATCTTTCCCTAGGCTGCACCATCCTCAGAAAAAGAAAAACATCCTCCATTAAGAAGAAGAGGGTGATTGTTGTAGGGGACTCCCTCCTAAAAGGAACAGAGGGACCCATTTGCAGACCAGACCTGCTCCACAGAGAGGTCTGCTGCTTACTGGGGACATCAGTGAAGGAGGTAGCTAGAAAAATTCCTTCCCTGGTCCACGAGACAGACTACTATCCTCTGATAGTAGTCCAAACTGGTAACGATGATCTAGTAAACAGAAAGACCAAAGCCATCAAGAAAGACTTCAGGGCCATTGGGAAAATGATGGAGGGCTCTGGGGCTCAAATAGTATTCTGCTCCATCCCAAGGCTAAACAGAGAGGAGCTGGAAATCAGGAAGAAGAATTCGATTAATGCCTGGCTCCGGGCCTGGTGTGAGGAAAGGAGCTTCGGCTTCTTTGATCATGGGGGGGCTCACGCACCCCCAGGCCTTGTTACTAAGGATGGGACACGTGTATGTCCTAGGGGGACTAAAGCCCTTGCTAAAAACCTAGCTAAGCTCGTAAACAGAGCTTTAAACTAGATGTGAACGGGGAGGGGGTTGAGACCAGGCTAGACAGGAGCGAGCCTGGATGTGGGGCACTGGTGATCCGGAGAGGGTGTGCTGGTGAGGACCACCAGTACATCACCACACAGAAAGTGGAGGAGAACACACCTGAGGGTGCTAAGGGAGATACAGGCACCCTGGTGCTAGCTACTCCAGTTACCAGGCAATTGGGAACAAACTCTGTTCCCTCTGAGAGGGCTGAAGGCTCAGCAGCTCAGCTGAAGTGCATTTACACAAATGCACACAGCATGGGGAATAAGAAGGAAGAGCTGGAAGCTGTTGTAGGGCAAGGAGCCTATGATGTTGTTGCCATCATGGAAACGTGGTGGGATGACTCATATAACTGGAGTGCAGCTATGGTGGGGTACAAACTCTTCAGGCAGGATAGGACGGGTAGGAGAGGAGGCAGGGTAGCCCTCTTTGTAAGGGAGGACTTGGACACTGTTGAGATGGACTGTGGTGATGAGGAGATTGAGTGCCTGTGGGTTAAAATCAGAAGAGCCCACCAGAAGGTAGATTTTGTGATGGGAGTCTGTTACAGACCACCCAGCCAAGGAGAAGCAGCTGATGAGCTCTTCTCTAAACAGGTGGGGTTAATCTCTAGATCAATGCCTCTTGTTCTTGTGGGAGACTTCAATCTTCCTGATATCTGCTGGAAGTACAATACAGCAGAAAGGAAGCTGTCTAGGAGGTTCCTGGAGTGCGTGGAAGACAACTTCCTTGCACAGCTGGTGAATGAACCAACAAGGGAAGGTGCCCTCCTGGACCTGCTGTTTGTGAACAGAGAAGGCCTTGTGGGGGATGTGGCAGTAGGTGGACGCCTAGGACAAAGTGACCATGAGATGATAGGGTTTTCTGTTCTAGGTGAAGTGAAGAGGGTGGTTAGCAGGGCAGTAGCATTAAAATTGCAGAGGGCAGACTTTGAACTCTTCAGAAGGCTGGTTGGCAAAGTCTCATGGGAGACAGTACTTAAGGGCAAGGGAGCCTATGAGGGCTGAGAGCTCTTCAAACAGGAAATCCTAGCAGCTCAGGAGAAAGCCATCCCCATGTTCCAGAAAAAAAGCTGGCAGGGGAAAAAACCAGCTTGGTTGAACAGAGAGTTCTTGAGTGATATCAAGAAGAAGAGAAATGTTTATGGGGTCTGGAAGAGGGGACAGGCCTCTTGGGTGGACTACAAGAGGGTGGTGAGATTGTGTAGAGAAAAAATCAGAAGGGCTAAGGCTCAACTAGAAATCAGATTGGCAAAGTCTGTGAAAGATAACAAAAAATCTTTCTATAAATATATAAATAATAAAAGGAGGACTAGGGAGACCATACAGTCCCTATTGGACGCAGAGGGAACAACAGTGACAGGGGATGAGGAAAAGGCTGAGGCACTTAATGCCTTCTTTGCCTCAGTCTTTAATTGTAAAGAAAGTTGTTCCCTCTGTGTACAAACCCAGGAGCCAGAGGAGCAAAATGAGGCTCCCATGATCCAAGAGGAGGTGGTCAGAGCCTTGCTTGCTCAACTAGACACCCACAAGTCTATGGGGCCGGACGGGATTCACCCAAGGGTATTGAAGGAGCTGGCAGATGTGCTGGCCAAACCGCTTTCCATCATCTTCCAACAGTCCTGGAAGACAGGGGAAGTCCCACTGGACTGGAGGCTGGCTGATGTTGTGCCCATCTACAAGAAGGGTCGGAGGGAGGATCCAGGGAACTACAGGCCTGTCAGTCTGACCTCAGTGCCAGGGAAAGTCATGGAACAGGTGGTCTTGAGTGTTATCATGAAGCACATGCAAGAGAACTGGGTGATCAGGCCCAGTCAACATGGGTTCACAAAATGTCTTTATCAATGACCTGGATGAAGGCATTGAGTGCACCCTTAGCAAGTTTGCCGATGACACTAAGCTGGGTGGAAGTGTGGATCTGCTGGAGGGTAGGGAGGCTATGCAAAGGGATCTGAACAGGCTGGACCACTGGGCTGAGTCCAATGGCATGAGGTTTAACAAGGCCAAATGCTGGGTCCTGCACTTGGGGCACAACAACCCTGGGCAGTGCTACAGACTAGAAGTCTGTCTAGAAAGCTGCCTGGAGGAGAGGGACCTGGGGGTGTTGGTTGACAGCCGACTGAACATGAGCCAGCAGTGTGCCCAGGTGGCCAATAAGGCCAATGGCATCTTAGCTTGTATCAGAAACAGCGTGACCAGCAGGTCCAGGGAGGTTATTCTCCCTCAGTACTTGGCACTGGTGAGACTGCACCTCGAATCCTGTGTTCAGTTGTGGGTCCCTCACCACAAGAAGGATGTTGAGGCTCTGGAGTGAGTCCAGAGAAGAGCAATGAAGCTGGTGAAGGGGCTGGAGAACAAGTCTTGTGAGGAGCGGCTGAGAGAGCTGGGGTTGTTTAGCCTGGAGAAGAGGAGGCTGAGGGGAGACCTCATTGCTCTCTATAATTACCTGAAAGTAGGTAGTAGAGAGGAGGGTGCTGGCCTCTTCTCCCAAGTGACAGGGGACAGGACAAGAGGGAACGGCCTCAAGCTCCGCCAGGGGAGATTTAGGCTGGACAATAGGAAAAAAAATTTCACAGAAAGGGTCATTGGGCACTGGAACAGGCTGCCCAGGGAGGTGGTTGAGTCACCTTCCCTGGAGGTGTTTAAGGCACAGGTGGACGAGGTGCTAAGGGGCATGGTTTAGTGTTTGATAGGAATGGTTGGACTCGATGATCCGGTGGGTCTCTTCCAACCTGGTTATTCTATGATTATATGAAAATGAAACGATTTCTAAAATAGCATTTTTTAGGGAAATGAACAACATTGAGCATCCTTTATTGTCATGTTTTAAAACAGATGTTTTAATTTTTGCATCACAAAATCAGCTTTTTGTCATAGTAAAACCTGAAAATCCACATTACATTTTGGTCTTTTTGAAGAAAAATCTTTCACCTGAGTTTTTCTAACTATTGTTAGCGATGCAGATTGACTAGCACTGCAGTTAAAGGTGTGTTCAGGATCTGATTTTACTGAACAGATAACCCCAGCACTGTTCATATATCCAGACGTTCCCTCCTGCCCCACACTTCAAAGGGGGTTTTTAGGCTATGATTCATGTTGCTGACAAGACATTACGGACTGCAGATAGTAAATGAATACCTCAGACGTTAGCAATAGATGCCTGCATCCTTGCTCCTCTTCTAGACCACCATTCTTCACACAGCAGCTACTACTCAGTCAGAAGAACTGGCAGCCGCAGCCTGTTGTGGTTTGAGAACTGGGTCATTCAGAGATCCTTGGCCCCATAATCTCAGCTCTTAAAAGGCTGAAATGTGATCTCAGTCCCTAGCCTCGATGATGGATGAAGACGCCTTGACAGCGATACAGGAGAAGAAGCAAATAAGGTGATATCACAGGCGAAATATTGCAGCTCTCCCCAGCATGAAAGCAGCCTTACAGGTTGATCTAAGCCAGCAAAAGTCACCCACAGCCGCCTCCCAAGGCTGCGGAGGGTGGTGTTGGAAGGGGAAGCAGAGGAGCACAGGAGCCTCCTGCTGAGCACCGGCAGATGGAGCGCTGGGAATCTGAGCATCTCCTCCGCAGAGCAGGATGCACCCTGGAAACAGAGCTGCTGCAGCCATGGGCAACAAATCCAGCGTGCTCCCAGGCCTTTATTTGCAATCTTATTTCACCACAATGCCTGTGGATACTTAGAAACTACAGTTTGAACATCATTTATTTTAAATTAAAGTTTTGAAGGAAAAAGTCTGCCTAGTCATGTCAGAACATCCCTCTGTAAAAGACACTTTTAGCCATTACGTTGCATGCCTTAAAAAGCGTTAAAGATTGGACTATCATGAAAATGTATAAAACTCCCACTAGCTACTCTTAAATTACTTGCAAAGTGCTGTCATAAACAAAATCTTGCCTCAATTGGAATCTGAAGTTGTTCTTTTGGCATTTATATGTACATTGCTTAAAAGATGAAGCCACATATTTGTTTTAAACAATATCACTGCTCAGAAAGCTAAGGTCTTCTCCTACCATCCTTGGACATGCATATTGAGTGTGCATTTATCCACATGCAGGAGTTTTAAGTCAGGACTATGGTTAATACAAACTATGCTACTAGTTATTAAAGGCTTTTTTTACTCTGTGTGAACACCTGTAATGGATGCTTTTCTTATGATTAAGACTATTATCGGGTTTTACATGAAATCTATATTGTCATTCATATTTACCCTTTAAAGCTGGTTGAAAGCAGACAGTTACCAGTGAAAAGCTTAATTAGAAAACATTTGGAACAAGTTAGCAGAAACAACCATCTTTCAAAACATGGATGAGACAAGTTTCACTGTTCTCTCGAGAGTTAAGAATAACATAAAAGTGGGGAACAACCCTTGTTCCTTTGTTCTCTTCAGTGCCCCATTCAAAAAGGTTGTTTGGCTAAATTGCAAAAATCTTGCTTGCTGCAGGACTTACTTCTTTTACGACAGTTGTCCTCTCCATTATTTTTTAAATAATGTACCAGACTCTCAAGATCCATACCAACAACTTGATGCATGAGAGACCACAACACATTTCTCATATGCTTAGGTCATTATCTAGCAAGGACATTATCAAGTTATAAGGTTTGAAATATCCTAGTTTTGGTCTTTCTTTTGAAATCACTGGGAATTTGGTAGAAAAATCTATTCTTGTATTACACTCATTTTTATTTAAGCTCTCACATAAGCATGTTACTGTCCAGACAGCCTACAGGCTTTTATGCATAGCTTGTATATCACAATAAGTACTGGTGTATATGATTTGCAGTATATCTTTACATTTCTTCTTCAATTCAGAATTCAAGAAAATACAGCTTCAAAATATCTAGATTTTATTGAAACACTTGTAACTTTGACCTGCACAGTTAAAACATTACCTGCAGGTATCTACTTCTGATCTGTAGCACCTGTACGCTGAGCTCCATCTCTCCTCTTGTTTGCTCCTCAATCAATGCAGGAGGTCACACATCAGCATCACAAAGCAGGACATTTCCTCTAAACTCCAGTCAGTTCCCAAGCAAGTTCTACCCAAACTGACCATTGAAGTAACCTGGAAACACCTAATTGATTCCAGTGGATCTCATGTTTAGTCTTGAATGGCGGAATTATCTGATCTTATCTGGTCTTCTTTTCACCTGACAACTATAATTATGTTTAGTAGAACTGTTACAGGTGTATCTAGAGATTCAGTTGCCTTAGGGAAGATAAAGTTCCATTCTGTCAGTAGGGGCCACTGGTATGTATTTTAGTTCCTCCATAGTATAGGCAAGTTTTATCTAGTCTTACCTAGCTCTTAATTACCCCAACATGTTTGCAGTGGTCATTTGCATAACTTAATTGTCCATTTTATTGATACAGCCTAATTCAGATAGTATCTCCCAGGATATCTCCTTCCCCTTTTTAAAAGAGTGCAGCTGTATTGCTGTAAATTTTTTTTCTATCTTCCCTGGTTCCTTCAGGCTTCCCATAGTCCCATGAAATTAAAATTCTGACTCTTGTCTTGATTTTAATTTACTGGTTAATTTAAAAATTTTGGCACCACACAAGTAATATTTGAGTTCAGGCCATTGTGAGGTTCTGATTTGAATTCCTGGAAGTTTCAAGCTGTTTTAACAAGTCTGTCATCCCCTGTAGATTTTTGTCTCCTAGATCATAGTTCAAGTTGATCATATAAATATACCATGCAACTATGTTTTCCAAAATTATTCACCTTTGCATTGCTGAACAAAATGACTCAGGGTAGACACAAAAGAAAACAAAATCAGCTCATGTTCATAGCAAGGTGTTCCCACAGTTCTGAGGAAAAGAAAACCAAAGTCATATGGAACTGTAGGTAGCTAAAGCAGTAAATATGCAGTCTTGCATACTTCTGGATTGGGCACTTTGGGAAATTCTGTGTGTATGATTCAATCACACACCAAATGTTTTCTTCTTATTTGTACTGTCTTCAATACTGACTAACTCTTCAATAAAGAGTCTAAAGAGAGAAAAAAAGACAGTAGTGTAACTGAAGTGCACAACCAAGAACCAGGAGGCATGGCAACCCTTTCTAGACTAAGCTCGTGTTGACAGGTAAGTCACACAGCCAGATTCACATTAGACAGTTATCATGCTTTGTGAATAGCCTTCTTGTCGTCAGTGGGTCCCAGGGCTTGGGTAGTACTCAAAACACAAAGGAGTCTCCAAATTCTACTTGTAATCCCTTTGGTTTTTGGTTTCTCCAGTCGGAAAAGACAGATAATCTTACTTGCAAGGTTTAATTCCCTGACAGTTTAAAATACACTGAAAGATTCAGATAGACAGCAATGAGAAGTATAAAGTATTGCTGGAGATAAATACTTTCAAAGTGGCTTTGTTGTTGTTCTGGCTACCTGCCCACAGCACTTTGCATGAAATTCAATACCACCAGTAGGAGAAATATTTGATTTACTAGATTTGTAAACTCTAGACAATTAAAGACAACAAAGCTGGGGAGGAGGGGGAAGTTAAGTACTTGATTAGACCAGTATTTAACACCCTGTCCAGACGCACTCTTCTGGTCCCTTACAAGTGGACTGGCATTGTACTCAATGGTCTTAACAACAGGGAAAAAGAGTTAGGTGAGGATAGGAAGTGTGCTTTCCCACTCAGAGGATGATGGTCACTGCGTCTGGACTCAACCTCCCTCTGTGATCTGCTGTAAGAAATCTCCTCCTCCTCCTTTCAAGAGGTGGAAATTTTGGCATTTGGTTGTACAAAGCACCTAGCTGATAGAGACTGGATTTGAGAAGGCTATACAGCGCAACACTTTCTTGCCAGCCTAGATTTGGAAGCAGTGTGGCCACATTTGCACCGGGTGCTGCATGGGAGAAGGAGCTCTGCCTTCTGCATTTCATTCTCCTGCACTCCTAATTCAAGGATTAGCACAAGCTGAACTGCATGAAAGTAATTGCACCTGATTACACGGAAATTTTGCAAGCAACTGTACTCATTCATGGCCATGATTTGTGTCCAAAGCCCTGATTAGAGCTGCAGCTTCACAATCAGTTTCAGTATGCCGAAGGCTACACTGATGCTGAAAATGACCATTTCACCCTCCTCCCTCAGGTCGTCTCCTGAGCCAGCGCTGGCAAAGCGTACGCTGAGACCAGAGCAGTAAACTGAATGGTTTGAAAACTAGTGTACCTGTAGGAGTGGGAGGGAACAAATAGTTAATGTTGCAGCATTCTTTTAAACTATGTATGAATCTGTTTACAAAAGTATGTCCTAAGTCCTTGCTTTGTGTGGCAATAGTGGAAGTAAAAATAAGGTAGCAACAAACATACCACTGCTAAGAAAGGCAGGATCTGACCCAATGTGGCAAAGAATGCAATGGCAACACTCCCAGCTTACACAATGTTTTTAACTGTGCCAGTTGCTATGGCCCTGCCTTAAAAATAATTCAAGTCCTCATATTTTGCTTGCTTGGCAGGAACAAAAACAATGTGGTAGAATAAGTGCATGCAGGTAGCAGTCATCATGGAAATGATAAGACAAAGTTAATACATAAAGTAAACAAACATTCCAAAGACATCAGAATTTAAGCAGGTTTTACTTGTAACACATGTGGAGAAATTAACCTGCTTTTCAAAAATCTGTTACACAGGAAAACAACCCACAAAATTAAGAAGAGTCTTACGAAATGGAAAGGACCACAGCTAATTCAATAAGTTGGTTTCTACAGATAATTTTCCTGTCCATACTCTGACAGGAGGAAAGAATCTGACAGGTAGGTATCAGGTAGGCATTATCTGTTCTGTCCTCAGATAATCTTTGAGAGTTGAGAGGGCAGGAATTAATTACTACTAATACTGCACATTTGAAAACTATAGACTGAAGCTGGGAATAAACTATTCTCTAATGGATATTTCAGACCCAATTAACAAAGAGAAAAATCTCAAGCAGATACTTTCCAAGGAAAATGTATACAACAGAACCGTTCCAGGCTTTTATGACTTGATCTTTAAAACTGGCCAAGAAGAGATTTAATTTAGTTTACTTAAACAGATTACAAAAGGAAAATGTTTCATTACCCTACCCATTTGTCAGATGGATTCCAGAACCAGAGGATTAGCTAACAGTTTGGTCTTACAGTGTTTATACACGTACCACCTCACACCAGAAAGAGGAACTTGGTCTGTTAGCAAAATGAGGAGAAATGCACACTGGCCCAAGTTCTCTGTTTCTGTCAGCCTCTGTGGGTAAAGCAGCACAGCAGGTCAGGACGTTAGGGAGAAGGTTTTAAGCATTGGTTTCCACTTCTCACTGCATAATATTAAAAAAACTCAAACCTTTCTGTTTCTACTTGTTCATGGAGAAGTAAACAAATACAACTTCCATAAAAAGCACAATAGTACTGTAAGTACAAATATCATCAGCATTACAAGTGCGTTAGTAACAAAAGCCTCCTAACTAGGGGCTGAACCCCCGTGCCAGCATGAAACCTGGCATGGAGCCTTCCAGACAGACTGTCTGTCTGGGGAGGAAGTTTGAGTGAGTGGCTGCAACCTTCCTGCAGCCAGAGCTACCAAAGGAAACCAGTGCTTCGCAGAAACTGGACAGGGCTGGCTGAAGAGAGCTATGCTGCCAGGGTGCAATGATTCAACGCTGTCCACCAGCAGCCACTTCTCCCAGAGCTCTTCTGGACTGTTTCCCGAGACTTACAGCTACTCCACCTTCACCCATGCTCCTTTCCAGTCCGCATGGCACGGTACTGCAAACTTCATAACTACAAGGCTTGCCCCAGCTTAGGTGTGCACTGAAGATGTGCCTCAACGTTGCTGCTTGCCTTCCTCTTGGATGGAGTTCTCCCTGCAATTCTCCATAGCCTTGCAGAATACCTTGTGAACCTCTCTTTCACCTTCAGCTCTTCTGCTTCTACACATTTAGAGGCAACCTCCCTCCTTCAATCTGCATCTAAAAGCATGCAGAGGCTCTTGAAGTCTAGAGTAACTGTTCCTGGGTTTGAGCAAAGTTAAAGCATCTTTTAGTTGGAAATGTACTTTATTCCTAAAGGTTTATAGTGGACTGTGCTTTGATCATTGTGCCTTTTTGGATGTATTACTCTTGTTTTGACTTCCAAATTAGGGTTTTATGCCAGCAGTTTGCTGATTATATTACATTTTATTTTACAGTTTTGAAGGGATTTCTAAGAAGAGGAAATCACTGCTAAATTAAGAGATCACTGCAAAATTAGAGCATAACTGGAGTTTCCAGACTGAGCTGAGATCTTGTTGATGAATAATATAGGCAAGACCGGATGCCTCACAGTCGTGTGTTGCATCCAATGTCTTTTGTAAGGTAACAGAGTAGCTTACCAGAAGGGTTTCTTGACAAAATGTGGTAATAGTGATGAGAGCCATGATGATTAAGATAAGGAGTTCAAGAAGATCACGATAAACAGTTGATGTGAAAAGCAGAGATACAGAAATCCCCTAACATAACTGAAAAATTATATTGCTAAAAGAATGCAAAAAAAGATAATTGCTTTAAAGTAAGACTCAAGGTCTCTGTGCAGAAAGATGCCTGTCTACATTATAGGTATCATTATGTATACAAATAAAGTGTAGCTGGCACCTACCTGCTGACCTTTGTAGAGAAGGATTATCTCATTGATACATACAATTGTTCTATTTGTATATGAGGTAATTTCATGCACTTGTTTCTCTCTGGACCTTCCAAGATAGTCTTCTCGATGGGAGCTGTGATAAAATGTCAACAGTGCGGTTAGAGAGCTGAAAGTCTGCTCTTTATTTAATCAATACACAGCAAGCACAGTGTTACCCTGTCTTACCAAAGATTTGTTTCTGAGTAAAATTTGTAGCTGGGTAAAAATTCATGCCCAGCCAGTTACAGCAGGTTAAATTAAAGGCTATGAATGCAATCTTAGTTTACTTGCTCCTGGCAACTTGCTCTGGGCACATACCTTTCACACTGATCCTAAGTGACCACAGCTAAAAAAATAGCTACTTTTTCACAGGAAACCAAGGAATCACAAATAAACTCTGGATTCTTTTCAGCTATATCTTTAGTTTTGTAATTTACTTTCTAATGAAGCTGGTGAAGTCAAGATCTCCAGGGAGCTGTCATCTTAAACTCCAAGTGTCTTTTCCACAGCTCTGTTCCAAAAATACAGGGAGCTGAAAGTTCGTTTAATCATACTAAGCCCGCTGAATCTGTTAAAGCTCAGACAAACATGACGTCAGCCGCAGACCCAGCAGGGCACTTTTAGGAGATCAGATTTCTTTAAATTACAAAACCACGCTCCTTACAAGGAGCAGAGGACTTTTAAAGTCAATGTTTTATAATCCAAGTCATGGCTAGTTTTTGTACCTTGTACTTAGAATAACAACCTTAACTTGGTTGATATAAAACTGCCATACAAAAACCTGATGTAGAAAATTCAGCAGGAACACTAAGGAGTGTAATTAAAGCACCTCATCACTTTTGGACTAATATTACCCTATTTGCATTCAGTACTCTATTGATGATACAGACTACTGTTTTGCATGAGAATGTAATTTAGAGATATATAAGCCTAGTCCCCTTCACATTGTTTTCAGCATGCGGCACAGACTATTGCTACTTCAGGCACTGCTGCCACAATGTGGCAAAAGCTAATCATATCCTTACTCACCAGGAGCAACATGATAGGCCTTAAAGGACCTAGAAAAGAGAGACAGGCAGAGGGAACGGGCCAGGTCCTTAGCTGGTGTATGTTATGTTCTATCTTTCACTATAGATCTTAAATTGCTACAAGGTGCTGGGACATGTTTTGTAGACTCTGGTACATGAGATGAACTTGATTTGGTCGGGTGACTGCAGGAATTGGATTTAGCAGAGCAGGCAATCCCTTCCAGTTCTATGCTGCACTGGGGTGAATCCCTATGCTCCTTTTTGGTAAGCAGGAAGTTATACTGGTGTTTGACCCAGTGGTTTGTGATGATGCTGTTACCTCTGCTCACTCTGATCTCCACAGGCTGAGCCATACAGTAGAATCATAGAATTGCTTGGTTGGAAAAGGTCTTTGAGATCTTCAAGTCCAACCATACCTGTCCACTACTAAACCATAACCCTAAGTGCTTCATCTACCCATCTTTTAAATACATCCAGGGATGGTGACTCAACCACCTCCCTGGGCAGCCTGTTCCAGTGCCTGATAACCATTTCAGTAAAGAAATTTTTCCTGATGTCTAATCTGAACCTCCCCTGGCACAATTTGAGGTTATTGCCTCTCATCCTATTGCCTGTCACTTGGGAGAAGAGACCAACACCCACCTCACTACAACCTCCTTTCAGGTAGTTGTAGACAGTGATAAAGTCTCCCCACAGCTTCCTTTTCTCTAGGCTAAACAACTCCAGTTCCTTCAGCTGTTCCTCATAAGGCTTGCTCTCCAGCCCCTTCACCAGCTTTGTGGCCCTTCTCTGGATGTGCTCCAGCACCTCAATGTCTTGCTTGTAGTGAGGGGCCCAAAACTGAAGACAATGTTTGAGTTGTGGCCTCAGCAATGCTGGGTACAAGGGGACAATCACTTCCCTGGTCCTGCTGGCCATGCTGTTTCTGATACAAGCCAAGATGCCATTGGCCTTCTTGGCCAATTGGGCACACTGCTGGCTCATGTTCAGCCAGTTGTGGACCAACACCTCTAGGTCCTTCTCACCTGGCAGCTTTCCAGTCACTCTTCCCCAAGCCTGTAGTGCTGCACAGGATTGTTGTGTCCAAGTGCAGGACTTGGCACTTGGCCTTATTGAACCTCATGCCGTTGGCCTCAGCCCATCAATCCAGGCTGTTCAGATCCCTGTTAAGAGCCTAACTACCCTCAAGGAGATCAAAGCTTCCTCCCAGTTTAGTGTCATCCACAAACTTACTAAAGGTACACTCAATCCCCTCACTAATAAAGACATTGAACAGAACTGCATCCAACACAGACCCCTGGCAAACACCCCTTGAGACTGGCCTCCAACTGGATTTAACTCCATTTACCACCACTTTTTGAGAATGTATGCCTGTCCAGGCCAGTGGTAGCCAGTTTCTCCAGCAGAATGCTGTGAGAAACAGTCTCAAAGGCTTTACTAAAGTACGGCACTATATCCACAGCCTTTCTCTCATCCGTTAAGTGGTTCACCTTGTCATGGAAGGAGATAGGTTAGTTTGGCAGGACCTGCCTTTCATAAACCCGTGCTGACGGGGCCTGATCACCTGGTTGTCCTGCGTGTGCTGTGTGATAGCACTCAAGATGACCTGCTTCATGACCTTTCCTGGCACCAAAGTAAGACTGATGGGCCTGTAATTCCCTGGATCCTCCCTCCAACAGTTCTTGTAAATGGGCATAACACTTGCCAACCTCCAGCCAAGTGGAACTTCCCCAGTAAGCCAGGACTGTTGATAGATGATGGAAAGGGGTTTGATGAGCACCTCCACCAGCTCCCTTAATACTACTGGGTGGATCCCATCCAGCCCCATAGAATTATGAATGTCTAATTGACCGAGCAGGTCTCTTAGCCATTTCCTCTTGGATCACTGTAGGTTTGTTCTGCTCTCCCTCCCTATTAAAGACTGAGGCAAATAAAGCATCTTAAGTACCTCGGCCTCATCCTCATCCTTTGTCACTATTACTGGATGTAAGGGAACACAGGATGGAGATTCTCCTTGGCCCTTGTTTATCATTAATATATTTGTAGAATTGTTTTTTATTATCTTTCACAGAATTGGCTGATTTAAGTTCTAGTTGTGCTTTAGACTTTCTGATTTTCTCTCTGCAATGGGAATCCAAAAGAAATATAGAATCTGTGTGGTGGAAGGCTGGTTTCTGACACCTCAATTACTTTATTACAGGATCCAGTATTAACAGTGAAGCTATTTGTGAAATACAAAATTGCCCAACAGAGCTTCCAATGCCAAAGCATTAAATTGGAGATGCTGATCCTCATTGCTTAAACATGTATTTTGACATAAACTTTTTGTTCTAGGATATTAACTGGAAAAGTTCAACCACAAGAATAACTAACATAATATCATAAGCTGTTATATGACTATCTGGGCAAATAAGTTACAGTAGCTGTGCTTGCTTTCTGCAGAACACAGCCAGATTCTGTCTTTTCTTTCAGGTAGATGGAAATAAATTTTACATAAAACCATCAGCAGCTTTAAATGTAGTCTGATAAGAAATGCAGTGTTCAGCTTCAGAGAGGCATATTTGGAGAATGTAGTCATATTCAGGCTCAGTTTTCACCAGGTTTTTGCAACTAAACACGATAACATAAACCCGAAGGATGAAATTCCACACCAAAGTGAGTAGTCCAAAAACACACTATTCTGCTAGTCTTCCAAATAAGTCAAAGGACTAGAACTTAGATGGTCCATTAAGTATTGCCTAGGCTTTAGTCAGGTTCTCCACATGAGGCTGAAATGTCATCCTTCATGAAAACAGAAACAGCAACAAGTACATTTCTGAAATTGCTCCATTTATCATACTGATTTCATGTCTTCCTGTTGCAAAGCCTATTGGGTGTTACGCAAATTAGCTTTGGTTCTAGTAAGCTTAGGATCATGCAGAACTCTGTGGCAAGTCACAAAGTTACCTTTGAGAAGCTGTCAAATGTATCAAATCTGAATAATTAGATCTTTGCAGAATTAACAATTACAAGCCTAGCAAGTCTGTGTTCAAGTTAGTGCCTGTATCCTGCAACTTTTATGTTTTATTGCCAATCTCTTGAATTTACTCCAAATTCCTTTCTGTTTTTTATACTGTACCACTGGGCACAACCATTTGCTCCCTTTACTCTAGCTTCCATTTCAAGCAGCTACAACTCATTTTGACTCTGCTGCTGATTCAGCCACATACCACAAATGAACTGGAAGCAAAGGTCAAATTTCAAGGCATACTGTACATACATCTTGAATTGGAGGTGTTCAGCAGGTTCAGAAACACACATGCTCTTCCTTATACATCCTGTACTACTAGTCAGAAGGAAATTATCCTCTATATGCCAGTGAAGACTGGCTGAAAGAGATTTATTTTGCTTTTTGATTTGGAGAGTAAGGACAACAAGGGCATTGAGCTCAAGAGAGTCTCTTTGCACAGATTAACCAAACATTGATAGAAATGTGATTAATTTTGCATTGACTTTGTGGCTGGCATAGCAAATGACATCAGAGAATGAATGTTTCATTTCCTAAGAGCCCACCAATAAAGGCAGCTGGAATTAACAATTGCATGCTCAGATGCTTAGCAGTAGTGATGAAGAGGATATAACATGCATTTGGTGCTGTTTGGTTTACAAAGAAGTATTTTAGCTGGGAATGTTACACACATTATAAGTTCCTTGGGAGCCAGTGGTTCAATTTGATTTCACAGACAAGTAACATGAGATCCTAGAAAAATTTGATCTAGCGGATATTGCTGGCACAGCTTACTGTTGCTTTCTAAGAGCACAGGCTTCTGTCACGTACCTTTCCATAGGACACAAGCTGCTTTCTGCCTTGCTCAGGAGTAGACAGTTACTCTAATGAAAATGTAAGTATACTGTACATTATTCAGGAGGCCGTCAAACACTTTGCATGTTCTTTGACAGTTCTGTAAGGTATGATCTTCAATCCTTCCCTCCTCCACAATTCATACTTGGGAGCAATTAGAATATTTATTAGCAAATAGGTGTTGTTTAATATAGAACTATGACAAGAGCATTGAAGTTGTAAGAGACTAGTCTGTGCACAGAAGCTAGGAATTAATGTCAGTCAGGCATTTCTTCTTCCTTCAGGACAATTAAATTTTGCTGAATATTTACATGTATGAACATCCATTTGTATCTACAGCTTTTACCTCTTGAAAAAGGGGTAGAGAAGGGACAAGCACAATTCATGAGGAACTTACGGGGAAGGCAGGAAGAGGAGACATTGCATACTCCAATGTGCTATTTTAATTTCAGAAAATGTGGTTAGAAAGACCAGAATAGTCTCCTGGAATGTGTATGGGAAGTAAAATTATCTTTACAATGTTCATAACCCAGCTGCAAGCAGAAATCAAGAGGTGCATGCCCTCCTAAGGGCTTCTACTCCAGGTTCCAAGAGGTGCTTGCAGGCCTATCTTTGCATTATCAGCTGCTCGTTTTGTGTGGCTGCATCCAGAAAAGCCTGTCAAGTTCTTCAATACAGCATGTGCTGCTGCACACTGGGGTGTTCAGTGGCTTTCCACATCCTTTGGCACGAGCATTCAGCATGCAGCATCACGGATGGTTGCACTTACAGAGAGAGAGGTTGTCATACAGAAGCACAGTCATAGGAGCAAGAGGTCAGTAGCATCCTTAGATGAGATTTGACAAAAGAGAAAATGCTTCAGAAAATTACATCCTAAAACTTTGATGTTTCTTGGAAAGAAAAGGAGTTAAAAAAAAAATCTTTGTTTAGGTTAAAGAGAAGGGTCCATGCTCAGATGCCTAGCCTCATTTCTTTATGCTCCCTCTTCCCTCTCCCAAGTTCCTGTAAAGCCCTCTCCATGCCACTGATGGTTAAGAACTTCTCACACTGCCTAGCAGAAAAGTAGGAAAAAGGCTTTAGAATTACCTCATTAACAGTTCTATTAACCAGTATTTCTGTTATGCTCTGTGCTGTACCACCATAATTGCTGGATAGTGAGGAGGTTATTAGGCATATCAGAATGTTTCTCCTATACTACATTTGTCACAGATCATCATACTCCTGGCAATCTATTAGGTAGTATTTGTTCACTGCTTTAATCCTGGTAAATTCAAAAGAGGTTTTAAAGGCCACTCCATTATATGCTCAGAAGATGAAGGCTCTGTAACAGTTTACTGGCTTGTACTTGTTCCCCTCCCAACATTCTGACTTAGTCACTGTTAAAATATCAACAAGATGCATGTTGACACACATCAGATGTAGAAGACCTTGCTTCTGCTACGCATATTTGTTCCCAGCAGTGCTTTGCTATTAATGCCTTAACTGCACTGAAGCTACTTTCAAAACGCGATTTAGGGTGAGTAAAACCTATGTTCCAGAGGAGGAATCTAAGTACATGTAAAATATCCAGCTGAAAAATAAGCTTATTTAAGGATAAATTAAAAAGGTATCAAATTGCTGGTTTTAGTTTTTCCAGGCTTTGCTTCTGATGGACAGATATTTATAGCTGCAGCTTCCAACTATTTATTTTAGGTTGATGGAAGAAGGAACACCCTTCTCTAACCTAAAGAATAGCTAGAAGACATAAATCACCTTTAAAGGTACATCACACTTCCTTCACCGAGGTCATCAGCACCTACCACCTGTTATATTAAAAGAGGTAAAATAACCTAAGCAAAGTAACCATAAACCACAGGCAGAGGTGGGAGGGAGGGGGTGTTAAACCAACCTACATCTGTAATTTCCATCATAGACACCATCACTCAATGCTTAAAGGGAAAAAAAAGCAGGGATTTAATCAAGCTACCATGAGATTAAAGAACTTCAGAATACAGCTGACTGGCTAATAAAAATCTTCTCTGTTCTCAGTCCCTGTTCTTTCTCCTGACATCAAAGTAGAAATGATATGCAGCCAAAAGCATTCACAAAGAAGGAGACTGGTGGAAGAGATGAAGCTAGTAGAAACTAAATATAATATATAATATTATATTTAATGTTATATTAAATATAACAAAGCCCATCTGCTGGTAGAAGTGGCACAGACTCTTCTCAGGGGAAGGAAAATTGTAGAAAAGCCTTTTGTCTTAGCTTTTTTACATCTAACTTCTCCTCTCACATTACCTTTCAAAGTGTCCTTTGCACTCACCTGTGGTCTCATGAATCCTGTTTAGATCATTTGGCTGGCAAATGCTAGCCTAGAAAAATGTGAGCTCTCATGTCTTTCTTATAGCAGCCTGAAGTACTTTCTGCTGCCCTATCCTTAACCCCTTCATAAAAAACCAGGAGAATTAGAGTCATCATTCTTACCATCCCAATACTAGTACTGATGCCAAGTAATACCTAGCTCATGGCTATAATTTGGCTATGCTATTACTCCTTTTTTGCTACTCTGTTGACTGGACTCCATTCTGACCATTGTGTTCTTTCAAATTAGCCCTGCCATGAGGGTTTTAATCAGAGAAATAAGTGTTCTCTCCATATAATTCCATACTGCAAAGAGTAAGTAAAAGGATGATACATGGCACAAAGGGCTCTGGTCAAAGCAAGCTGCCAAATCAAGACTACAGAGAAGTGAAATTGCAATTCTGGTTAACACAGTTCTGCTTCTTGTCCTATTCTATTGCCAGTGTAGTACTTGATTGTGAGCTAGTTCTGTTCTTTCCACTGGGAACTGATGCACTCATCAAGAAGCAGTAAAGGAGATTATTTCTGAAAAGTGTATTGTAAAGATTAATTAACTCTGGTTTGCAGATGTCAATGCATTACCTGAACTCTTATATAGCATTATTTATGCAATAAGGTTTCAGAGGTTTCATACTGGCTTTGAGAAAATGGAGAAAAATCTTTTTTTTTTTTAAATGATTTGCTAGTTGTGTGATGTTTTAATCCAGCCAGAGGGCTCAGTTCAAACAGTAACTGTTGCATGTAAACCTGCACATGTAGGCATCACATTTTACAGCAACAGAACACAATTCTACTAGGAATGCGACTTCAGTAGATTACAGCTTTGAAATGCAAAGCCTTTAACCAAGGTCACTTCTGCAAACATAGCCGTTGATTTCAGAACTGTCAGAAAATGTTCTCCCCCTTTTTAGGTAGCAACTGTTGTTACCTATTGTACTGTTTAAAATCTTCTAAGAAAATAAAATCAAACTGCCTGTGAATTTTGTAATTTTACTGCCTTAGAACTACATAAAGCATGCTAATATTGGGTAACACTGGAATCCATCTTCCCCATTTATTTTTTTTTTAAATAATTAGAAATATATAAGAAAGTTTACAAAAATTTTCAGACATGTGCCAACATAGTGAAGAAATTATCTGGCTTTTCAGGGCTCCTGCTTTGTATGGCAGTCTTTCAGACTCCTTTTGCCACACTTAGCAGTAGTAGGAATATAATAAGTTATTATTTTCCTGTTTGTCTCCCTTCCCACCCAATTCCAGTTGCTGAAAATAAAACATTCTGTCACAACCACTGTAGGTGTTCCCCATTTCTGTCTCCCTTCAAGGCAGATGGCAAAGACCTGCACACAAAAGCATGCTCAAACTGGTTAGATTTAACTAGTGAAACTTCTTGCTGAAGGCACAATGTTGTCATGGTGAAGGGCCTCCATTTTAATTTAGTGGGACTACAGTGAAGAAACCTTCCATGGCAGTATTTTTCCAGAACTTTCTTTCCTCGAGGGAAGATCAACGGAAAGACCCAACTCAATTTGAAATACCCATATCAACACAAATACTTAACCAGAGCAGCTCATAAAGCACAGACTCACAAAGCTGTTAATGATTCAGGTTTATCCCATACCGGGACAGAGATACGGTGTCCATCAAGTGCACTGGAATTTCAGCTGTAGGCTTATATGTCTTCTATAGCATCTAATGTTGGATACACAGGGGCACTACCAGAACAACAGCAATTAAGAAATCAGTGCCTCAGGAAACACAGTAAAAACATAACTTACCCGTTGTTATTATTGGATGTGTACAATATAAGCATTCCCTAACCACCAGGAGGCATACGAAATTGCTTTGTTAAAGTCCTGTCAACCCTTACACACTTCATTCCCTACAACTACAAAATCTGTGGCTCACGAATTTTGCTGGAAGTAAAGCCATGGGCTGCCCCTTTTAAAGCATTCTACCTGTAGCCTTAGAACATCATCAAATATTATATCTCCAGGAGGAAAGAATGCAGGTGTTGGGTACCTCTAACCCAGCACCTAGAGCTCAAAAAGGGTCAAATCTAAGCATTGCTATTTCCTTGGGGTAAAAGAGGGCACACAGCATGACCTTGTTTCCTAGTTAAGAGAACTGATTGCCACCCTAAAGGACTCTCTCTCTCTGTTTATAATATGGCACAATCTGACATGAAACCATTTGCAGCACTCCTCCACCCCCACAGAAAGCTGCACTAAAGTTCTAGAGTTGTAACTGGCTCCCTCTACAATGACTTCTTTTTCTGCTGGAGGGGACCAATGCAACTGATTTGATTTGCAAAGCATCCTATGTACTTTGAAGGCAGGGAAGAGGATTTTGGTAAATCATGATATTTTTTCTTCAGCCTAGTCTTGAGTTACAAGCCATTAAAAATTACCTTGATTTAAAGCAGGAATTTTTCCAATGTTTTTTTATTTCCACCCTCAAAAGCCTGCTCTGTCCCTCCAGGCTTACTATACAGCCTCAGAAGGCCTTCTGTTTCCAGGAGGGTTCATTTTGGCAGAGCACATGAAAAGCAGCCTTGATGCTGTGTGGCATCAAAAAAAAAAACAAACCCAAAAAACCGAAGCAGCTGTGAAGTGTAACACCAACCTCCCTTCCTCTGGCAGTCACACCTGCTCCATATAATTCACATCAAGATCCTAAAAAGAATTCAGAGAATCTTTTGATACAAGTTCATCAAGGTCTTACCCAGCCAGAAGGATACATATCATTCACAATGAACCTGCCAAGAGATCAGACTGCTTAGTACAATGGGCTGCAGTTTTGCACCAGTGGATTTCAGCTGAGAACCAAACAGGTGTAATGAATCAGGTACAATGTGTCCACTACATCAAACACAGACACTTCCTGAATAATAAACAGGACACGGGAACCTTCTGAAGCTCCCTATTTGTGTCTCACTGAATGCAATAGACACACATCCACAGCATGTTATAGCATTTTGGCCAAAAAGTAACCTAACAGCAACAAAAAAAACCTGAACTGCAAAAAGAAGAGAGACAAGTTGTGGATTGATCCTTCTTCTGTTAAAGTCAATAGGAGTTTTGTTGTGTGCATCAAAATAGTTTGGTCCCTGCTATCACAGATGGGTTTCTTTCCACCCATATCAGCTTCTCAAGATACCAGTAAGAGAGAGAAGGTCCATTTGGGTAGGGAGGGGGAAGAAGGTATTAATAAAACTTCCCAGGAGTCATTTCAGGTGTATCAACCTAACATCAATATACAACTAATACTGAAGCAGGATGACAGGAGTCTGACCCATATGTCCTGTGAATACCAAATAAGCCAAGCACACGGATATTTGAAGATTTTTGAAGTGTCAGGCTGAAATTGATGGCAGAAATAATTTGAAAAAGGATTAAATTTGTTTCTGAATAATACCTGGTATAACACAGTAGATTTCTGTAGATTTTCCAGAGAAGGTAAGTCAGTGCCCGAAAAGCAATAAATTAGGAATCATAACTGTGATTGTCCTCTAAGATTTGCACTATAGATTGCCTTCCAACTTGTAATTTGTTTCCCTTCCTAAAAGTTGTTTTCCTCATTCAGTTAGCAGATGTTGCCCACCGCACGATCACACCTAATGTACAATTAAGAATGCTTCTAATTGTATATATCTAAAAAGGCTCAACTTAAAGCAAACATTGTTTAACCTTGGAGTTTTTAGCTTTCAGGCTTCTACCATTTCTTTAATGATTAAATTGTAATTTCTTACGAGCTGGAGGAGGAGGGACCCAAACCCTATTCCTTAAATGCACAATGAGTCTTTTTGCCATTTTCCTGCCTTTCTTTTCACCTGCTCTCTCTATCTCTGTCCAACACCTTCATCCAGTGAATTTAAACATTTTTTCACCAATTCTGAATCCCACTTTTCTTCAGATCTTCCCCAGCGGCTTCCAACCTCAGATTTCAAGGATGTCACACAATTTTCTCCTAATGTAAACAAAATTGTCTTTTGTCTCTTCTTTCTCCCCTGTACTAGCAGCATCTCAGCCCTTCAGGCTGGCATTTTTCTAAATAAATGAATCTGTTTCAAAAAAACAAGGCATGTGTCCCTTGCCACAGAGAACATTTGGCCAAAAAGCAGATCTGGTGAAAGACATAATTTCTTAATAGGCTTGGCCAAAAACAGGCTGCGGAATACAGAATAATGGTCTGGGGTAGTCTTCACAACTAGTGCTGCTGTAATTACAGGAGTCGATAAGATATTGAATTGAATTGAAATAAGAAACAAGCTAGTAGTGCTCAGGCAGTTTCCCACTGACATAAGGGAACATGCACAGCTGGCTGAAATGAGCCTGTCCTCTTTGACGAACATTCACTAATGGATTTGCTGCACCTAAAGCAAAGCTGTATTTCAACACTTATTTTTAAAAAGCAGCAACCGGTGTCCACACCCCAGTAGTCTGCGTAATTGGATTCATGACATAATATCACAATGTTTACTAAGAAAGTAGCAGATGGCAGTTATTGTTATTTTGAAAAAGGGCACAAAGGTATATCATGATTGTACTCAGGGTATTCCTGTTGAAAACAACACTTTTTTAATTTAGTAGAGGATATTAATGTTTGTTTAAAAAACACATACTCCATGAGAAGAGTTGCAGATGGAGTTAACAAGCTCACATTATGTTTTACTTAAAAACACTGTCTAATAAGAGGTTGTGTTTTTAGAAAATGCATTCATACCATAATTCGTAATCTTTTCCTGGGGAGAGGACATAAACACTCTGAGGAAGGTGGCATAGCTGCGAGGAGAGGGCACTTCTTCAAGGCAGAAGGGCTAGATTTGGAAAAACAGAAAGGTTGGCTCTTTATAAAAACAGCTGAATCTCAAAGGGAGAGAGAAATGAGGACAGTCACATTGTGCAGCTTTATGGTCAGCTCCATCAAAAAAACAGATCACAGTTGCAAGGTGCCCATGAAAGGCAGATTTTGAGGGTGCATTTGAGCATTCAAAAGGACAAAAAGTCTTAGTAAATTCATAGTGAATTTGCACTGAGTAGAAATTGTACAATTTACCCTGTGCTTTTCCTGACTCTTCAGGTTACAACTACCTGTCTGATGGACTTTATTTTTTTAGCAGATCCAACCAGAAAAGCAAAAGTCATCTTTACAGGAGCGAAGATGTGGTCAAGATCAAAAAGCAGCAACTTTAGACTGCTTCTTTTAAATCATGTTTTGCCATGTACCATAGGACACATGCCAGATCATATAAATCACATAAACCTTTGGTCTGCAGACTCCACGTGTTCCCTGATGATGCAGATGGGTCTGCTTTGTGGCAGACACTAATTCATATATTTGTTCCTTCAGCCTTACGGACAAGACTGTCTAAACCCTCTGAGGTTGTTTCCATTTCACCCAGACTGATTCCCCCTTCCCTGACCCACAGCAGCTAGGGCGTGGAGGCAGTCTCTCCAGCATTGTCTGAAGCAAGTTCAGCACACTTAAGATACCTCAATCCTTTTGGGAAAGAGCCCTGTGTCTTACACCTTAGTCACACCTGTGTCCCACATCTGGGTAAGGCAGATGCTGCTGAAGTAGGGCCTTAATAAAACCCAAAACATTTTCATTTCTTTGATTTGGTGTTTAGAAAGCAAAGATGGAGAGAACCTGTACTGCTTTCATTAAATATTTTCTTTTATAAAACAGTTCTGCGTTCAGCAGCATCCCATGCTCCATTTAGTGAGCTTTTATTTTTCAGTTTTGCAGATTAGCAATTGCTTGAATTGCCAAAAATTGCACTTTACTCTAATGGAAGGCTCAGAGACAAAGGCTGTACTGTGCCCATCTGCATTGCTAGTGAGCAGCAAGAGGGTGCCAAGTGCATGACAGGAGCAGGGACTCTGCTGGCAGTAATGTAAACCCAGCAGGGAAGACTCTGCATTGGGCTTTTGAGTTTTCACCCTCTTTGCCACCATCTCAGGAACTTCTCCGTGGAGATTCAGTGGCTTATTACAGTTGCTAGGAAAGCACACAGAAGCAGGGCTGACAGGACCATGGTGTCTGCCACCAGAGACTGTGAATGGAGATGCCACCTCTGCTGCAACACTCACCACTCAGACTCAGGAGTGTCAGCATGCAATTACTCACCTGCTTTTATTTTGAGACAAAATGCCGTGGTGTTTGCTGATGGAGGAGACTTGGGGGAAGAGGACAGATGTAGCAGTGGAGCTTAAGAACTTTAAAGTAACCTGAAAAAAAAAAAGACTCACTCCATCTGAGTTCAGCTCCGATATTTGTCTATTTACATAAATGGAGACAATAAAATTGAAATAATTTACTTACAAGTATAGTGCAGTCATTCACTATTACAAAAATCAACTATTTTAGACATCACTGTATAAAACTAGCCCATTACACCAGCTCTGTTTTTCATCAGCTCCAGAAAAAGCTGTGGGCTGTGAGGGATTTGTGTGGAGGGTTCAAGGTTTTTTTAAGTTGTGTATCAAGGACTGTCAGGAATAATATTGGTACTAAGTCTGGCTCATTCAGGGAACAGAATTTACTACAGGGGAAGGTAAAAAGCAAAACGAGGCAATTTCTGTCATACCACCATGCTTTAGACACTTCCCCCACATTGCCAAACAGAGAGAGGCAACAGGTCTCCCTGGAAGAGCTAGTTCATGTTTTCTCTCAGCTGACCTTTAAAGGAACCCAGAAAGACTAAACATGTCCAGAAAAATTCAGACTCAGAGGCTAAACAGAGAAAACTTTCCAAAGAGCCCCAAGAGCCATACAATGCCAACAGTCCCACTGACTGAAGTGTTAGCTGTGAATATCCCATGCCAGCTTTTTTTCTCTCCTTCTCACCTTCTCCTCTTCAGAGAAACAAGCTGTGCATGACTATTTGGGGGCTATTTTCTGGCATGTTCTTTAGCTTTACAAGATTCAGATTTTCAGGTCTTTATATACAGCTGCAGTAACTGGGAACCTTAGGCAAAAATTTCTGAAGCCATGAAATAACTAGACTGAATTATACTTTGAGCTACACATTCTGCAAAAACAAAAAAATACCAAGTCATTACATTAAATGATTTGTAATGAAATTGCTAGCACACAGCACAAGCAGGTTTCTCTAGTGAGAAAACAACAACAATAAAAAGACATCTTATTGAATCATTAATCATCTCCCATCAAGGGACAGCTGTGTGTTTTCATGGAAGACGTCAGTCTGAGTACCACTGAACATCACAGTGTGTCCATGTACAAGGTTTTAAATAAATTTATAAGAAAGCATGAGCAGGTTTTAACTGTGGCTTTGTTCCTTGCAGGAGGTTTCAAAAGAATACGACCCCTTTGTTTTCAGAATACGGAGTAGGAATATTCTTAAAATAGGGGCTATAGGAGAAAAGAAAGATGCTAATGGGAAGTGCTGTCTCAGTTTGCAGATTATTTTATCAAGGAAGTAACCATGAACAAAATGAGCTCAGTATACTTCTACGGCAGTTACCTTTTGTATGTAATACTTAGCTCATGATTTTACGTGCCAAATACCCTGTTTGCACTGAGAGTGCTTCTGCATGGACACTAGATAACAACTCCTCTTTGTCCTTGGCTGTTGTCAAACCTCTGCCCTGCCAGAAGTCCCACAGCTGCCTGCTCCGCCAGCCATGAGTCACACGCTGACAAAGTCCAGGTGCAGGGAAGCGGAGCTGCCACCCCACCCACCCCACCATGTCAAGCTGCAGGTTTTGCTCAAGACTGAGTCTACCTTATCTTAATTGCCATGCACTAGCATAAGACCTGGTGGTGCGTGACTCAGTTGCATGGAGCGGTAAGTAATGTCAAGTGTAGCAAACAGCCCCAGAGCAGCCCATTTAGTAAACTAGTCAGCAAATACCTACAAATAAGGGAAGAGCTTAAAGAAGTCAGGAATTCCCTGCGAATGAATCACGAACAATAAAACCTGTCCAAATTTAGCAAGTAATATTTTCTAAGGTGAAGCAGCTTATCAATGTGAAACATCCAAAGTTTGCAAAGGCTAACGCACCCCCAGCACTTTTTTCACAGACAGATCTCAAAGCACTTTGCCAAATAGGTTGATATCATTACACTCCCTTTTTAAGCAGGGTGATAGATACTGGCCTGCAGAAGGTCAGCCTATGAGCCAGAAATGCAGCCAAGAGCAGAACAAAGATTTCCTTTGTCACCTGCCAGTAACCTTCCAGTCTAAAAATGCAGACACTCTCTTGTGTTGGGGTGGGGAGGGAAGGAGGTTATTTCAACTTCCGATTTATGTTTGGAATTTAATATTTTTTGGACATAATTAGTTTAATTATTGAAATTTTTAAGCTTTTTCCTTTATCAAGTATATATTTGGATCTGTTTGTGTAAACTCAAACCAATCACATCTGCTGTCATTAGTCCTTACGTCCATCAGGCAGGTAGCCAACAGTCGATGCTTAAAAGACTCCATCTTCCCTATTATCAGAATTATGAAAACAGACCATAAACAAGTTCACACGATCCTACTACTGAATGCCACAGCTGAACTGTCACAGGAAACAGAGGCCTTGCAGAGGCCAGAGGAGACACTGGAAGAGTCCATCTGTTACCATTCCCCAGTAAAAAGCTGGTTTGCGATCTTATGGGGTGATCAAAGCACAACAATGTACAGCAGAGATATGAGGATGAAGGCAGGAGCAGGGACAGGGCAAATTATCACATCCTTGGCTGCAGCGAATATCCCACACAGTGCACTGTAATGGTAACTCCTCTCACCCAGACCTCTTCTCTGGGGCAGACTCCTCCAAGATGACTGTCACCAAGGAAAATGGAGAGAAGTGCAGTCAGGCAAAATGTTTGAGAGGTGAAGAGATGAAGGACAGGTCTACTGCATTTGTCCTCCTTGGCTACTGAGAGCAGGAACATAGAATAATTACAGTAACTCCATGAGATCTGCTTGTAAAACTTTTACCAGTGATGACTTTGTTTCACTGAGTACCCATTACAGAAGCTCATGGTGGTGATGGTGGATGGCACTATACGACCAAGATACTCCATTTCTCTATATTCCTTTTAAGTAAGTTTTTCCCAGAAGTGTCACTGGTACAGCAACAGATGTTACCTCAGCTGATACTCGAAGTTGCCTGTTGTAGTTTATTGTTTCCACTTCTTCCAGTCTAAATTCTTCCCACATTAGACAAACTGCTCATCAAGCATTGATAATATAATACAAAAGAAAAAGCCCACTGTCCTGACACCAGATTAGCTTCTGCTTTTCTAAACCATGCTGCTGTGAACAGCACCACAGCTCGCTTACAGTGTTGAAAACATGCTCTTCTACAATGTTGAGTCCATCTCCCTCGCAAGCAGTAGAGGACAAGAAGGATCTTGTGGGCTCTGTATGTTTTGTGCACCCAGGACTATTCAAGAACTGCCTGCAAAATAACAAGTAAAAACCTTCTCTCTCACACGTAATCCAGCTTCAAGGGCTTAGCATATTTGTTCAGCATATAAATGAGAGACAGGTTTTATACGGTGACAGTCTCTTTTCTCCTCTTAGAAAGGCCATCTGTTCTGCCAGGAAAAGTTGTCAGCAGCAGAAATAAGAAAACACTTCCTCCTCTGTAAGACAAGCACCTTCCTAGAAACAAACAACTCTGATGGCTTTTTTCCCCCCATGCCCATTTTCATGACTCGCATGCCACAGCAGTATTTGTTTAAGTCTCTGCTTGGGACCAGAGGTTTATAATATATTGTAGCACACCAGTATAAGTAGATGCAAGACTGACACCTTAGCCAATGCAGAATTTAAGGACTTCATCTTCATTCACTGCTTTTATTGACAGATGCAATGAAATACACCGGTCAGAAGCAGAAACTTTAAACTTTCCCTAGGAGTGGAAAATCACCAGTATGGCAATCCTTATGCTTTTGGGGTAAGAGCATACCAAAAGGGTGTAAAACTGCCCAGGGAAAAGCCACCACTGGTTTTCTCTAATGCTTTCACTCTGCTCTCCAAACGCTGTAAGAGAAGGAATCATTGTGCCTACAGACTCACTTTCCCTGTGTCTGGCTCCTTTTCAGCTAGGAAAGCACATGAATACAGCAGTTGGAGACATCAGAAGACTCTGAACAAAGAAAAAGCTTAACTAGGGAATGTTTAAACTCCTTTTCTTTTCACAGCTTGAAGCAATCCCTTGCTAAGGGCCTTAAACTAGGAACTGCAGAACTTCCAAGTGCTCCTTTTATGTAACTTCCAGCCCAGGATATTTGTCCTTCATCTTTGTATTAGAACACAGGAGGGAGAGGATTTTGCTGCTAGATTGACAAGGAACATTTTCTCTCCACTGATTTCCAAAGGTTCTGCTGTGATTGGGAAAAATTCTTCCTTTTGGTCATCCTAGGGCCGTGCTATTCTCAACAACACCTGCAGATAACATACAAAGCTGTCTCCCTGCCAGCTGCTTTGCTTTGGTGCTCCGTGTGCTAATTCCCCACAGCTGCAAGGGTAGCTGTGTGGTGCTGCCAGCCTATGGAAACTCTCTCTCTCTTTTCAGTGCCTACCAGAGGGTCTTCTTTGAAAATCAGGGGCATAATCATTATTTGGTTGTTTACAAAAGGCTCAACACATGTTTCCCTACAAAGTTAAGAAGTTCCTTGTTACTATCTGATAAGTACCTGTCAACCATTGAGAACCATGTTTTACAATAATCTAGGACAACTAAGTAGCATCCGCCTGTCTTTAAGGGCTCTAAAGTACAAGCATGCCCAACCCAACGCAACGCTGAGCAAACACTGAGTATCCTTTCCTTGTTGGAGAGTCTAATGATATGTGCATCTCTGATGGAGCTTCTCCCATTTCTCCACAAGCTAAAGGCTGTCATGGAGGAGGTCAATGCAGAACAAGGGTGTGGCAGAACATGGCTTTGTGGTGTTTCCAAAGCCCCAAGCCTCACTTAGTGCCTTAAAAATCCAGAGGCAAGCCTGGGAGCATGGTCTGCTGTATGTCTCTGTCATTTTGCACAGAAAACGGGATCCCTCTGTGATCCCCCACCCCTCTTAAAGCCCTAGTTCCCCTCTGTGTACGTTCACTCAGGGGAGCAGCAGAGCAGGTCAAGTTCAGTTCATCTCCACCAAGGTTGCAAGAACAATGCAGGGTTTTAGACCCGCATCAGAGATTCTGACCGCAAAAGTCCTCTAACCCCCCATCCAAAACAACATCAGCCAATTTGAAAAAAACCACAAAAACCCTACGCACATTAAAGAAGTTTAAAAAGATGATATTTAAGCTGCTATCAAACTGTGTATGAAATCAAAAGTGGAGAGCAGTGGCTCACTGTGAGCAAAGCAAATGAATTGGCTCTTGGGGATTTGTCCCATGTGCAGTCAGAAGAACTGATTTCCCTTTCTGCACTGTTAGGAACATGTTGGAATCTAAAAAACAGAATAACTTAAAGTGTTATCAGAAAGAACTTCTCTTCACCTCCCTGTGTAAGGGCTGATGAGAAACACTGTGTGTGAAATTTGCTATTGGTACTTTTAGCAAGGACAATGACAGAAGGAGGAAGTAAAAATCAAGTCCACTTTGCTTAGATTTGACTTGATAATTACTACAACTTCAAGCAATGCAGTCCACAAACATATTCTTTCACTGAGTTTGTAGATTGTCTGAAAATAGCTGAAAAAACCCACAAAATCTGAATGAGTTCTTTATTCAGAATGATTTCCCTAGAAAAATTTGTACCAGAAATCCTGGAGTTGTATATCCTTTGAGATTACATTGCTGTAAATAGCCAGTACTCAAAGTACAGGTTAAGTTTGAATGGCCTGATGAATCACATGAAATTGTTTCTAAATATTTTTTTGTTTATACATCTCAGCTTCAGGTTGTGAAGAAAAGCCCCATTAGGAATAGAACACCATAATAGCTATATAAAAACTATAAGGACAAAAAAATATATTCATAGGACATTCTTTCAGTTAAAAAAATATTGCTGACTTGGACGATTATAAACATCAAATCAATATATACAAGGATGAAGTGAATATCAATGGATTACCCCTCAGGAAACTCCTGCAAGTATGAACAGGGCCAACAACGCATTTTCCAGTGCCTAAGATACAGTGGTGTAGAAGACAAGTCCCTCCTCAAAAAAAAGGAAAGTAGAGAAACCTGGTAGCAACCAAATCCCCTGCTGCTGGAGGTGAATCAGCTCCTCTAACAATGCTTCTCCACTGTGGCAGGTGACAGCAAAACATGGAGAAGGAGTAGCAGTGGTTCATAGCATCAGTGTATAAAATATCTCTTATCACTTCTGTTATGGGGAGAAAATCTGCATCTATTGTACCAATTGTGTCAGCATTTGAGAGCATTTTATTACATGCTCAAACACAAATCTATGCTGTTAGGACATTAATTAGCTGACAAAGCTGAGGACTTAAGAAATGCCAATATAAAGACTGCCTTTGTCTTTCGAGATAGCTGCTTCTATGTATGGACACATGTATGAACATCAATATGAGCCTGCTTGTAACTCTCAGGTTCTCCAAGACTTATTGGAGATACAAGATACCTCATGTGTTGCGTTTTTCCTTCAACGTACAAGGCCAGCAGAGGGAATAACACTTTGCTATCTGCTGGGAAAGTGATTAAGTCCTGGCCAAGATATAGCTTACAGGTAGAAGAAGTAGGGGACTCCCTCCTAAAAGGAACGGAGGGACCCATTTGCAGACCAGACCTGCTCCACAGAGAGGTCTGCTGCTAACCAGGGACATCAGTGAAGGAGGTAGCTAGAAAAATTCCTCCCCTGGTCCACGAGACAGACTACTATCCTCTGACAGTAGTCCAAACTGGTGATGATGATCTAGCAAACAGAAAGACCAAAGCCATTAAGAAAGACTTCAGGGCCACTGGGAAAATGATGGAGGGCTCTGGGGCTCAAATAGTATTCTGCTCCATCCCAAGGCTAAACAGAGAGGAGCTGGAAGTTAGGAAGAAGAATTCGATTAATGCCTGGCTCCGAGCCTGGTGTGAGGAAAGGGGCTTCGGCTTCTTTGATCATGCAGTGGCTCACGCACCCCCAGGCTTTCTTGCTAAGGATGGGACACCTGAGTCTCCTAGGTGGGCTAAAGCCCTTGCTAAAAACCTAGCTAAGCTCATAGACAGAGCTTTAAACTAGATGTGAAGGGGGCAGAGGTTGAGACCAGGCTAGACAGGAGCGAGCCTGGACGTGGGGCACTGGTGATCCGGAGAGGGTGTGCTGGTGAGGACCACCAGTACACCACCACACAGAAAGTGGGAGAGAACACACCTGGGGTTGCTAAGGAAGATACAGGCACTCTGGTGCTAGCTACTCCAGTTACCAGGCAATTGGGAACAAACTCTGTTCCCTCTGAGAGGGCTGAAGGCTCAGCAGCTCTGCTGATTTACATCAATGCACACAGCATGGGTAATAAGAAGGAAGAGCTGGAAGCTGTTGTAGGGCAAGGAGGGATGAGTGGGATGACTCATATAACTGGAGTACAGCTATGGTGGAGTACAAACTCTTGTTTGAGGCGGGATAGGAAGGGCAGGAGAGGAGGCAGGGTAACCCTCTTTGTAAGGGAGGACTTGGACACTGTTGAGATGGACTGTGGTGATGAGGAGATTGAGTGCCTGTGGGTTAAAATCAGAAGAGCCCACCAGAAGGTAGATTTTGTGATGGGAGTCTGTTACAGACCACCCAGCCAAGGAGAAGCAGCTGATGAGCTCTTCTCTAAACAGGTGGGGTTAATCTCTAGATCAATGCCTCTTGTTCTTGTGGGAGGCTTCAATCTTCCTGATATCTGCTGGAAGTACAGTAGAGCAGAAAGGAAGCAGTCTAGGAGGTTCCTGGAGTGCGTGGAAGACAACTTCCTTGCACAGCTGGTGAATGAACCAACAAGGGAAGGTGCCCTCCTGGACCTGCTGTTTGTGAACAGAGAAGGCCTTGTGGGGGATGTGACAGTAGGTGGACGCCTAGGACAAAGTGATCATGAGATGATAGGGTTTTCTGTTCTAGGTGAAGTGAAGAGGGTGGTTAGCAGGGCAGTAGCACTTAATTTCCGGAGTGCAGACTCTGAACTCTTCAGAAGGCTGGTTGGCAAAGTCTCATGGGAGACAGTACTTAAGGGCAAGGGAGCCCATGAGGGCTGGGAGCTCTTCAAAAAGGAAATCCTAGCAGCTCAGGAGAAAGCCATCCCCATGTTCCGGAAAAAAAAGCCGGCAGGGGAAAAAACCAGCTTGGTTGAACAGAGAGACCTTGAGTGATATCAAGAAGAAGAGAAATGTTTATGGGCTCTGGAAGATGGGTCAGGCCTCTTGGGTGGACTACAGGAGGGAAGTGAGATTGTGAAGAGAAAAAATCAGAAGGGCTAAGGTTCAACTAGAAATCAGATTGGCAAAGTCTGTGAAAGATAATAAAATTCCTTCTATAAATATATAAATAATAAAAGGAGGACTAGGGAGACCATACAGTCCCTATTGGACGCAGAGGGAAAAACAGTGACAGGGGATGAGGAAAAGGCTGAGGTACTTAATGCCTTCTTTGCCTCAGTCTTTAATTGTAAAGAAAGTTGTTCCCTCTGTGTACAAACCCAGGAGCTAGAGGAGCAAAATGAAGCTTCCGTGATCCAAGAGGAGGTGGTCAGAGCCTTGCTTGCCCAACTAGACACCCACAAGTCTATGGGGCCGGATGGGATTCACCCAAGGGTATTGAAGGAGCTGGCAGATGTGCTGGCCAAACCGCTTTCCATCATCTTCCAACAGTCCTGGAAGACTGGGGAAGTCCCACTGGACTGGCGGCTGGCTGATGTTGTGCCCATCTACAAGAAGGGTCACAGGGAGGATCCAGGAAACTACAGGCCTGTCAGTCTGACCTTAGTGTCAGGGAAAGTCATGGAACAGGTGATCCTGAGTGCTATCACGAAGCACATGCAAAAGAACTGGGTGATCAGGCCCAGTCAACATGGGTTCACAAAAGGCAGGACTTGCCAAACTAACCTGATTGCCTTCTATGACAAAGTGACTCAGCTGCTGGATGAGGGAAAGGCTGTGGATATGGTCTTCCTGGACTTCAGCAAAGCCTTTGACACAGTTTCTCACAGCATTCTGCTTGAGAAACTGTCAGCCTCTGGCCTGGACAGGCGCACACTCTCCTGGGTGGAAAACTGGTTGGATGGCCGGGCCCAGAGAGTGGTGGTAAATGGTGTGAAATCCAGCTGGAGGCCAGTGACAAGTGGGGTTCCCCAGGGCTCAGTGCTGGGTCCAGCCCTGTTCAATGTCTTCATCAATGACCTGCATGAAGGCATTGAGTGCACCCTTAGCAAGTTTGCAGATGACACTAAGCTGGGTGGAAGTGTCGATCTGCTGGAGGGTCGGGAGGCTCTGCAAAGGGATCTGAACAGGCTGGACCACTGGGCAGAGTCCAATGGCATGAGGTTTAACAAGGCCAAATGCCGGGTCCTGCACTTGGGGCACAACAACCCTATGCAGTGCTACAGACTAGGAGAAGTCTGGCTGGAAAGCTGCCTGGAGGAGAGGGACTTGGGGGTGTTGATTGACAACTGACTGAACATGAGCCAGCAGTGTGCCCAGGTGGCCAAGAAGGCCAATGGCATCTTGGCTTGTATCAGAAACGGTGTGACCAGCAGGTCCAGGGAGGTTATTCTCCCTCTGTACTCGGCACTGGTGAGACCGCTCCTCGAATCCTGTGTTCAGTTCTGGGCCCCTCACCACAAGAAGGATGTTGAGGCTCTGGAGTGAGTCCAGAGAAGAGCAACAAAGCTGGTGAAGGGGCTGGAGAACAGGCCTTATGAGGAACAGCTGAGAGAGCTGGGGTTGTTTAGCCTGGAGAAGAGGAGGCTGAGGGGAGACCTCATTACTCTCTATAACTACCTGAAAGGAGGTTGTAGAGAGGAGGGTGCTGGCCTCTTCTTCCAGGTGACAGGGGACAGGACAAGAGGGAATGGCCTCAAGCTCCGCCAGGGGAGGTTTAGGCTGGACATTAGGAAAAAAAATTTCACAGAAAGGGTCATTGGGCACTGGAACAGGCTGCCCAGGGAGGTGGTTGAGTCACCTTCCCTGGAGGTGTTTAAGGCACGGGTGGACAAGGTGCTGAGTGGCATGGTTTAGTGTTTGATAGGAATGGTTGGACTCGATGATCCGGTGGGTCTCTTCCAACCTGGTTATTCTATGATTCTATGTGTTTTTCTCTAGCTCAATCAGCATATTTAGAAAAAGGACGAAACCTTCCAGGTAGACAAGCCTTCTTATAGTTCAGAAATAGAAATAGCAAATTCCAGGATAAAGTTGGAGACATTTTCTCTGAAAAAAACTCCTCTACAGCTGTGGGGTAGGAGCTCCATGGAGGCAATGACTTCTCAGCAGTTGATGCAAATGTCTGTAGATGGTTGCTTGCCAGTTGCAGCGGCAGACCTTGCAGAGATCTGCTTTCCTCCTGAGCTACACTGTGTAGGAGATGCCCTTGCTCCTTGGCAGTTGCTGACTGTGGCTACAGAGGTGGCAGGAGAACAAAACTAGGCTCCCTAGCTGCTTGGGTGTGAGAGTGGTTATTTCCACGGGAGGATGAGGGCAGCACAAGGCAGGAACTTATCCCTCTGCAACCATGACAAGTCAGGGCATTTCCACAACAGAGCCCAAAAGTAGGAAATCCCACAGGGCAGGTTATACGCACCCAGGGCTGGATCCCTAACTTCCTCCCCCACTTAAATCATGCACAGCCAGCCCGAGGCATCACTCTGCTCCAGCTGCCTATCAGCATTCTAGCACTTGCTCTTGTAAATCAGTTTTCTGAGAAAAGTTACTTTTCTTGTGTGTTTCTTCAAGATGATGGCCAAAAGGTCTAAGAACTGCCAGTGTTTCATTAAGAAAAACAAAAAAAGATAAGTGGAATGGATGAATAAAAAATATTACTGAAGTGGCAGGCCAGGTGCACTAGATCATGGGTTGGACCTGTTAGCAGTTTGGACTGCCTTTCTCATTTAGGAAAGCCAGTGGCAAGAGCTTCAGATCACAGGTAAACTATCAGGGATTTACCATAGGGCAAGTGAGGGTGGTAGTTGGCCTGCTTGCCTTGCTAACTCTTTGCCAAAGTTGCAGCATAATGATGCTTTTCACTTCATCTCTTCCTCTAAACTCCTTTTAAGTATCCATGTTTACAAGTTACCTCAGGTTAGCTCTGTGAGAATAACAACAGATTATTTCATGAACCCAGGTTTTGGGTTTTTAAAACTCCCCTGATTGTTCAAAGCTGTTAAGTTGACATGTTTTCCCCCATGTGAGCCTCCTGGTATGGCTTTGTGGTGGCCTGATGTCATACCTAACCACGAAATACCATGATCTAATATACCATAACTGTTAAAAAATAGTGTCCAACACATTGGTTTCCTACCCTCACAGGGAAAATATTTATACCATAAAACTTGTTTACTTTTAAAAAAGAAAGGCCCTGAAAGATGGTATTTAAAATACCATATGGTATATAGAAGCAGTGGGAATATTAAATGGGTAAGTTTGCCTTTTTTTTTTCCTTTTAAAAAAACAGAAGTACTTGGTACTTCTGTAGAGTATGGAAAATATTCTAGAGACATGAAAGGATGATTTTTTAATGTCCAGGCCTCTTTTATACCACACTGGCAGTTCAGCAGTTTGGCATTGCTCGAATGGGATAAAGAAGCCTCTGGGTGAAAATTTGATTCAGTCAGCATGGAATTGCAATTTTAAAAGTCAATCATTTGCAGGTTCGAACTGAAGAAAAAAAGGATGAAAATGCAATTCATTTGCTGCAAAAGGCTGTTGAGATGATAAGGTAGCAGAAGACATTTTCATAGAATCATAGGATGGCTTGGGTTGGAAGGACCTTGAAGATCACCTGGTTCCAACACCCCTTCCATGGGCAGAGACACCTTCCACTAGAAGGACATTGTGTACAAGCAGGAGAGTGCGAAGCATCAAAAGCATAAAAATGCCGAACTCTTCTAGACACAGACTTAAGCATCACTGCTAATTGCTTGTTTGTTTTCAGCAAGTGAGATTCAGTGCTGTTTTACAAACATGCCATTTGTGTTTAGACTTAAATTTGATTTATCTTTATTTATCTTGAAATGTAGCCCTTTTGCTGATGGCTTATGGCCTGTAAAGCTTCCTGCTTATTATTATTAGGGTTTTCTTCCCTTTGCCGGGCAATGGCTGTGTTCCCATGTATAACTAAGGTAGAAGCTGACAGCCCCCAGAGGCAGGGAAAGGGCCAGAATTTCCCAGGTCACGCTCAGGAATCCAGCTTTCTGTAAGGAATGGGGCACTACCTCCAAGCAGGAAAGATGCTTACAGCTGCTTTCTGTTCTCGGAGACAAGTTAAATAACATTGCTGTCTAAACTCATTCATGCTGTGCAGACCAAGAAAAGCCATACCTGCTACCACGGGTGATCTTTAACACACATATTTCTATTTCCCCCTCCCCATAATGAGGCAAGGAAAGGGTGCTGTTCATTTCTGCTTTCACCAATATCTCACAAGCTTCTACTGCATGATAGTCCTGCAGCCCCTAATGGTCTCGGTGACCCTAAACCCAGAAGTGAAGACCTGGGGGGACCAAGGGCTTTCTTGTTGCAGCTCAGGCTTGGCCAAACTGGCATGGGAGGTGCAGGTATTACAAGCCACTCCTCACCCCAGTATGACTCCATGCTGCACACCTGGACAGGTGCAAACACAGATTTGGACCTGAGCCACCACCTGTTTAAGTTCAGGTCTAGCTATTGTGCCTTCACAGGGCACCAGGCTCTGCCTCAGATCCCGCAGGCAGAGCCTGGGGCTGCAAAAGCTGGGAAAGCAATCTAAAAATAGGTGTTTCAGTAAAAGTTTGTTTTCCAGCTCTGTTTTGCTGCCTTGTAGTGCACAAGACTAGAAATGTGGGCAAGTGGGTTTTGGTACTGAGAGCCGCCTTTTCATTTTAAAAGAATGTCCCCACTAACCACATCCCCATGTAAGGAAAAAGCAACAACTTACTGGTAAAGCTGTTAAGTGGGAAGGCAGAATTACACTCTCCATTAAACCTTACTGTCATTTAAGTGAGGCTTCAATGGTTTCAATAGCTCCTTATCAGGAGTGAGGTGTGCACAGAGGCCAACATGCATCCCACCAGTCTGTCTTTGTGCTGCTAAAAAACAGGAGCCTTGCAAGGCGGCCAGGCAGTGTTTCTTTACTCCCTGGTGCATGGTAGTTGTTTAGGCCTGTGTTTACCTAAATCAGAGAAAGCATGACTTCTTCATTACGGCATGATGCACTGCAGCTGGGGTCTTGCCTGCCAATTTATTGGCTAGTCTGGCATAACTAAAGTTTTGTGCTTATTATTTTTTGATTGATGGAGAAATGTTCCCCTGACAAACTGGAACGCATGGAGAGCATTAAGAAAAAAAGTAAAAAGAAAAATTTATCTTGCCTTCTATGGAAATTGTGCCATATACAGCTTGATATGTCAGCCACTGGAAGAGATATGCTCATAAGCTGTTACCAAGAGGTAAAGGTTCAGGAGCACAAGGAAGTCACTATTAGGTATTTGAGGGAATAAAATACTGATTATTATTCAAATGTGATTCTGCAGATAAGAAAAGGGCAGAATAGTATTTATTCTGATTTTGCAGAGACATTCTGGTTTATAATGGAACAATTATCAAATTCCAGAATCTCGGGAAACAAAAGCAAAAGGGAAACTTTGTGAGATACAAAATCTGGACACAGGATGACATTTTAGAACACAGATTCATCTACTGTTAAAAACAAAACCAAATGCTGAACCCTTTAACCCAGCCCTCATATCCCGCTGATTCAAGAAGCCCCTCCATCCATTCAAAGAATGTAAACTCTGGAATGACAGGAGCCAAGAGCTCTGTTTTATGGAGAGCAGGAAACTTTAAAGCAGTAGTTTATGACCTGGCTGGAGAGCTGGAAATAATTAAGTGTTTTTGTCAAAGGTCAAAGTCATAGGGTTAAATTCCTAGGAACTCAAAACAACCCTCAGTGACTGCACCAAGACTGATCATTTGGCCCTGTTCAGCCCACAGTGGGAAGGCAGCAAGCAGCCTGGGACAGAAGTGAGCCATGACTCAGTTATCTGCCCTTTCCAGTTCCAAGTCTGACATTTTGAGACTCATCACACACTCTTGGTCTTAAAAAAGAGTAGCTACGGTTAAAAAAAATTAAAAAAAAAATGGAAATAAGAATTGCAGCCAAATGACCTATTTATAGCAACACCAAATATGAACTAAACACCAAATGGCAAACGAAGATCCTGATTCATATTCTACTTCTGATGTAACCCAACTGAATTCAACGGGGCATTAGACTCTGCAGCAGGAATCTGTCTCCAGATGAAAACAGCAGTACTGATTTGGCCCTTGGGGAGCTGTCGTGCTCTGTTGTACGCATGAAAGCTGCAAAACAGTCTTTGTCTGCAGGGATTTTGGTGCTTAAATTTGAAGCCATGCACAGTGTTATTACTGAGCAGTGCTCAAAAACGTAATGATACAGGAGGGGGAATTCACTCATTGGGTGCTATTTTACCAAATGACGATTTTGTCTTCTCAGAGAAGCAACAGTCTCTCTCCCTTTGTAAAATTTTGCTTAAACATGATGCAATAATGAGTAGCCTCAGTTTGCCAACATTCCTGATACAAGCTGTAAGCACTTCCTGGTGAGATGTATGGAACATACCTCCATTTGATGCGCTCACCAGCCTGAAAGTAGAAAGGCAAGTGGTGGGCAGAGATGGAGAGGACCAATACCTCCTCCACACTGTGTGCTGATGGGAAACATGCTCTGCCTTATTGCCCTGAGAGCTGCTTTCCCTGTTGCCTTTCATTCGATATCTTTTGCCCTGGTCCCTCTGAAAACTGTTGGCAGTTGCTGATGTCTTTTTTGGGGAAACAAGCATCTTTATAAGGTAAAGTATGCCCCCAAACACCCCCACAGAGTGTTTCTCAGTTGTAATTTCCTATGGGGTCATATCGTCTGTTACATGCCAAGCAGATTTTCCTGCTACACCAGCACAGCAGTGTTTTAAGCTCAAAAGCATCTCTATTCATCCTGGTGCAAGGAATCGGGTCATTTTCTGCTTGTCCAAGTCCCTTGCTTGATTCAAAGGAAATTATCTGATATCAAACTTCTCCATAAAATAAAGTAAAAAGTCTCCAGTCACATCCAAAGTTGGTGGACGTTCTGCTTCACAATGGGATAAACCAAGGCCAAAGTACTACTGCAGATGAGAATGTGGGATAACAAGGGTCTTGGCACAGTGGGATGGGACAGTTTCTGCCGCAGATGGCCCTTCTGCCTATGCCTCTTCTCATGCTCCTGTTCTGCCAGACTGCAAGCAATCCTGCTCCATCAATTCAACCTTGTTCATCTCCCTCCTTCTTCCCTGTTCAAATCAGTAAACCCAAAGAGCAACTGAGACCATGCAGTGACCTTCTGCACCAAGTGCTCTGTCTTTTGTGAGTCTAAATTGATTTTCCTTGCATGGGAACATCCCGGATTTACCCTTTGACCTTCAGCCTGAGGTTGTGTATTAGAAGTAAGAGAGAATGTGAAAGCGGTATTTGACTGTCAGCATTGTCAGAAATATGAGCCATCCTCTACTAGAAAACAGTCTCTTTCTGTCCAGTGCTTGGAAATATGGGAATTGTCAGACTTGCTTAGACACAAGGGTCAATATCCTGTCTCTGATGCTAGCCAGCACCAGATGCTTCAGAGAAATGTCTAAGAAGCCTGTGGCAGATACAGGATAATCCCATTCTTATCTCCCTGCCTTAGAGACCAGTATAGCTAGTGCGCACACTAATACAGACACCTACATGCACACTGAAATTGCCTGCTTCAGAGAGCTCTCTTCCTGGAAATACTGCATTATTCTGTGTCACGTCAAGTATTTGTAAATACCCTTTGCAACAGCATGCAACTGACCCCAAGGACTCATCTCCTTGGGTGGGGAGCAAGGGAATGAATAAGACAAGGGATGCTGAGGGTTCAACAAATGTATTTAGTGCCTGGGTTTCTACAGTCAGGATGCAGCTAGTAATTGAACTGAAAATGGCCAATAAAAATAACCCTGGCAATCCAGAGAGGAGCTAAAATAATTTTGACAGAAGAACAAGGTGGTTGGAAGAAATTGCTAACCCTTCACCCACATTCCTGTTATCCAGGTATATTCTTGATCATAGAATCATAGAATCATAGAATAACCAGGTTGGAAGAGACCCACCAGATCATCGAGTCCAACCACACCTGTCAAACACTAAACCATGCCCCTTAGCACCTCGTCCACCCATCCCTTAAACACCTCCAGGGAAGGTGACTCAACCACCTCCCTGGGCAGCCTGTTCCAGTGCCCAATGACCCTTTCTGTGAAAATAATGTAGTGTCCCTTTTCCGCTCCTCCTGGGACAACTGTTAGGCTTCCTGATGACTTCAGGCAAGTAATCATCAATCTTTCAAGTTCCTAAGGTGTGCTCAGCTTGCATTAATGCTCCTGCCAGCACCTACCTACTGGGAGGAAGATGAAATGGGACCAAGCTAAGCTTGGATATGTTTCTATGCTGCCCTGAACAGATCACTTTTTCTCCCTATGATTTAATAAGATTTTTTCATAATAACATTGATCCATAGGAAAAAATGGGCTTTCTTTTTGTAAAGCTTCAGCAGGGGAATTCAGATGAAGTTCGTCAAGGATTCTGGAAAGCTACTGGAAAGGCCACTGTGGATTTCCTGGCCCAATTTCTTTCTGTGTTTTGAGTTTATCTGCTGTTACATAAATCAGATTATTCTGAAAACATTACACTGTTCAGTACCCACAGCTCAGATGAGAATGGGAGGAGGAAGTTTGTGTTGACCCGTTACAGAATTTTGTTATTGACACAGGTTAGGGAAAGAGAGATCTCAGCACATTTCACTTGTTTAATTAGTGTCTGTTTCTAAGCCTCAGATGTCCCATAGAACTCTTTCTGTACCAGTAATTAAAATGTATAAAACTGCAGAGAGCTATAAGATGATAATCCACATTATCTGACACTGTTGCTATTTGATAGCTCTTCAAACAAAGCAACCTTGATCTTCCTAATACTCTTTACTCAGAAACAGGCCCAACAAAAAAGGACTTATAAGTTTGCTTTCTAAAATCAGTGGGCATAAAAAATAGGATTGCAATTTCTTGGCAAAAAAAGGTGTTTCCTTGGTACTAATGGTGTAAGCTATTTTTAGTTTTGTTCTGAAGTCTTTGTGAGGGGCCTCTCTGAGTCAGTTCAAAACACACAAAGTCCTCTTCCCTAATCTGGAGAATATCAAACTCCCTCTCTCTTGCAACATATGTTATTGTACAGCAGAATAATAATCTCAGGGGGAGGCTTTTTGGGAAAGGTTTGTTAAAAAAAAGTTCCTTTTGCCCTTCCTCATCCTTTACAGACACACTCTCACCCAGGGGTTACCAGCCCCTCTGAAAGCAAAGGAGAGGCCTGTAGGGAGAGACAAGTTTGAGCTCCAAGGTTAACTCTCTCCTAGGACAACTGTGTGGGAGTCACACGTGGACCTCAGTCCTGGCAGGCAAACTAGTCCTGTTTCTCTCCCTCCTACTACCCTTTCTGCAAGTGTAAGTGTTGAGCTGCTTTGTTCAGGCAGGGCACAGCTTAGGAGGAACAGCGTGTTCAGATACTGCTAGTCCCATACGTGAAACTGAATGACCATGTGATGCAAAAGCTGATCATTCTGCTGGCTCAAATTGGTTCAAAACTGTTGATGGTTACTCTTATATTGGCAAGATTCTGCCAGAGCAGACATTGCCATCCGTACAAAGCCACCACAAGAGCATGAAATGGTGAACCAAGTACTGCGGGTTCTGGCTGTCTTAGCAGGGGCTGGCCCACCCATCACATCCAAATGTCACTGTCTGTCCCTGTCCCTCCCGGTGGGGATCAGGCACCTACTGATGAGTGACCACTTCACATAGTCTCGCAACAACAAACCATGATATTAGGTGGTCCAGAGACTCAGCAGGTTTAGCAGTGACGTCCGTCACTGCACGCTGTACCTCTACACAGTGGTGATGGGGGGGGTAAGGCGTGGTGCGTGCTTATCAGATGCTTGCTGGCCTACCAAGCAGAAAAAAACTTCCTTATGGAAGCCACAGCTTGGTGTTTCAGCCAGCTGCTGCCCATAAGGTGGAGACAGATGCCTGGTACTGCTGCAAATGAGATCCTGAGGACATTCACCATACGGAGATGCGTATTGCCCTGCAATACTACTGCATGATATAAACCTCAGGTTACAATGAAGAAATCTCTCCTTATGTCTCCATACATCCTGCCTTCCCTGGGGTTCACAGTCCGGTGCCACTCTTCTGCTAGAAAAGCCAAGACTTGCCAGTTCAGAGACTATTTCCTGAGCAGCCCCACAAAGCTGTTTGGCAGCGGCTGCCCCGTAACCAATTCCACTAAGCTCAGCAGAGCAGGCCTGGACTGTTCAAAGAGAGCAATCTCAGAATGTAACAGGAGAAATTAGGGGGCCTCACAAGCTCAGAGGCAGTACAGTACCAACTCCAAGGATGCTGTTCCATGTGGTTGATCCCTGTAGCTATTAAGGAATAAATTGTTACGTAAACTTGTGCCACAGCCAAGTGGAGCCTTAGGAACATGATTGTCACCAGAGAGCTGTTGGAGTACTGGTAGCTACTTGCTTGCTGTTAGAAACACAGCCGAGGTTATAAAATTGTACAAGGAAAATGTGTTCCCCTATAAGCCCTGCTGCTGGGTCTAAGGCCTCATTAAGTAACTGGCTCTCTTGCTGTGCAGCTGGTCACCTGCTCTTTGAGCTGAAACAAAACCTTTTTCCACTGCAAATGGTTTCCTATGGAAAAATCAGAGGTTTGGTTAAATGAAATTATCCATCACATACATCTAACAGAGTAAAATGTTACCATTTGGGAAAAAAAAAAAACCAAAAAACTCAAATGATCCCAAACTCAAAAAGTTCAGCCAAAATACTGCAGGTTTTGATATGCTGCCAAATGCAATATTTTCCATGCAAAATGTTTAAAAATGTAGTGTCTATTCTAGGGAAACCCTCCACCTTCCTATGTTCTCATCAAATGATCAGAGTCACACCACTGTTTTACTGTTAGCAGAGGGAAAAGAAGTTATGTAGGCTGTTCAGAACCAGCCTTTTTTCTGCCTGTGCCTTCATGATAAATTACACTTTGAAGAAAAGGGAAAATATATGATTGGAGAATTGGCATTTTTTTTACCTGGAAGAAAATAGAGATGATCGTTTTCTCTAGAAATAGAGATAATTAGCTGGCATAACTGAGAAAGGAGGTTTGCTAAAATCTGTAGTCCTTAAAGTGTTCTATTAGTCCTGTAAACTTTTCTATTAGCAAATTTAATATTTTTCATGCTGGAGAGCTAAGGTGAAACAGTTCTTTTAAATGCAGATGGTGTCTCCTGAAGAACATCACTCCATCTATGCTCCCTATCCATCTCTTTTCTACCCCCTCTCTACCTTCTCTCTGTCAAGTAAGTCCTGCCCCAAGGATAGTAATAACTTCAGTTTGTTTTAAGGTATAACTGCTGCTTTTCTTAGCTGTGCCATTTCCGGGCTCTCAGTTGATTTTTAACTTCAACCTAGCCTGGAAATTCTTAAATTATAGAAACCAGAACATATATGAAAACTGCAGTGCTCTGTTCTAAACAAAGACCAAAAGCCTATTCCTCATTTCTTTATGGAACCATAGTGATAATATTGACGCTATTGCCAAAGCATAACTTGATACTGAAGAGTGCTCATTATTGGCAGTACCCCACTGTGTTTTTTGGGAATGAGAAGTATGAACATCCTTCACATGAACATAAAATATGAATAATGAAGATACTTGCAGGTATGTGGTCTCAAAAGAAAAGCCTGGGTCTGAAAGCATTGCACGTAACTTTTTTTCCTTGAAAGTGATTACATGCAGATGGCTGGGTTTCGCAATAGCAGTCATATAGAATGCTTCAGACTATTTGGCTAGTAATTTAAGTTAGGAAAGCTATTTGCAGAATGTGACCTCTGGAATGTAGTTATTCCAGGAAGATGTAACATATTATCAGGAGTGGATTCCAGGACTGAGTTATTTCTGGTAACAATTGAACTATGACAAAAATATTTACAACCAACTTATTAAACAGAAACATTCAAATATTTGTCAAGGAGTTTATTTACAACGAAAAATTTCTGCAGATCTCATTAGTTTCCACTTAGGAGAGAAATAAACGGATAGAGACTTTGGAAATTATCCTATATGTTCATTTACAAGAAATATACAACTCCCGTTAATTTTAAACAAAGGAGTAATAAACAGCAAAGACTAACAAGACACAAAACCCTTAGAACTGCTGCAACATACTTCAGCCCTTCACAAAAGTTCTCCATTTCTTCACAGCTGGTATCCATATGAATCAATAGCTCAGTCTTGATGCAGACTTTTACCCTTGTCCAAATAAACCCAAAGCAAAGCCAATCAGAACAATGTCACTCAGCTCTTTGCAGAGGAGCCCAAAACTGTGCAAGCACAAAGCACTAGAAATGTGAGGGACAATCTCTAATACCCTAAAGTGCCCTCCCACCAAAAAGTTTCAATTCTCACCACCAGATATTCTAAACCCTGCTGCAAATAGGGACATAAGACTGGAACGGACTTCTTTGTCCCAGTTCATACAATACCTTTTTGTCTGCACCTTCAAATGAGGTTTGTTTTTATCACACTAATACTCCCTCATTGCTTCTCCCAGTGGTAGAGGTCTCTTTTCAGGGTTTGCATGAGTACTTGAGGTTCATTTGTTCCTGCTCAGAGTTCTCCTTTAGCTTAAACATCTCTCCTCTTTTTCTGGTGTGTATTTGTGGGAGTTTTTATAGACAACAATTGCATCCCCTTTAAGCTTTTGTTTTGCTAACCTAAACAAACCTGCAGGCTTTTTAATACTTTGCCCTAACAAAAAAAACCCAAACAAACCAACAAACCAACCATCCCCTAATCATTTGCTTCATGATCATAATGACCTCTCTCTGCATCTGTTCCAATATGAATTGATTTTTTTTGAAGCACATGACTAGACTTCTAGATGACATCTCGTTGGTGGTTTACCAAATAGCATTGATATAATATTTCTACGCCCCTCCTGGCAATTCATGCTAAGATTACATTTCCCTTTCTTTAAGGGCAGGTCATGTTAGTGACTCACGGTGATCTTGTGATCAACTAGTACACAACTAGTGTACTCACATCTTTCCTTTCCCTGTGTATGAACACCAAGCACGGAAATTGCACAAGTCATGTTCAGGCTGCCCCACCTCTAAAGCTCCCATTATCCCCTATGCCAGCCTTGGCCCAGAAATACAGCTCTGGAGGGGTGTAGGATTTTCTACCCAGACCAAATCTTTACCTGCAAGCACCTCTCACTTGACAACCCACAGATCTTAATGTGTCACATCTACATTCTCCCCATTTTCACTTTTATGCACTCTGCCATCTGATGCTTCCCCCAAAGCAGGCCTCCCACCCACCCTACTCACCCCTGTCTTGTCAGAACAACCTATGCACATCAGCCTCTGCACTCAGTCAATTGTTTGTTACTGTCAGTTTGTCAGGAGTCAAGTTTGTTACTGCCTCAGGGCCAGCCTTGGCTACTTTTCCTTGTACCAAGAGAAAGGACAAGTGCTTTACTCACAGACATTCTCTACAGCTCTGCCCTCTTCCTACTACACTAAGGAACACTTAAACAACATAAAAAAATTCTCACTCCAGCATTGCCAGTTCTGTACTTCATTATTTTAGGGAAAACATTTTGCAGTAGCTAAAGATAGTCCTTGGGTTTTATGTTCTCTACTTAAGTGCATGTTGAGCAATCTAACCTTAGCAGAGATAAACAAAGTGTCCCAGAGAAATTTTAGTGCCATACTCCATCTGCCCTGAGAGAAAGTTATGCCCCAGAAGTTTTCACTTAGAAAGCAGTAAAAAAGGAATTTAAAGTGTGGCTGACTATAAATTATGAAGCTGAACCCAGTCCCCAATTTTACAGTAATTTATTTCTACTATTTCTTTTGACTGCATGCATCCCAAAACCAAAGGGGTAAATCGGGACCCTGAGCATAACTGAAATGGATCTTTCAAGCCATTTGTAATGGCTTGTCTTGTGCTCTACCTTTTGTCCTCACCTGTCCCAGCCCCATCTCAGGTGCTGAGTACAGCAGCAGCCCTGTTGAGCTGAGGCTGCTTTTCACCATTTGCACTGATTCATATAAACTGCTCCCATGTTTCTTTCATCCTGGCACCAAAATTCATCATAAATGTGCTTACCCTTAACCCAAAAGTGTGCCATTCACAGCAAACATTTACATCATGCCCAGAATGTGCCCCTTGGACATGTATTTTCAGTTTTGTAAAAAACACCCAGAACTCACTGTTATCTTTTCTCTCAGAGCACCACTGTAGTCAGCATCCAAACCAAGAGAAGTCTGGCCTATTCTGTTTCCACTGGGTGAAAAACATATCAAGTGTTTTGTGCTGCAGCCTTCCTGGCAAGACAAAAAACCTCTTGAAATTGTACCCGTTTTCAGACTGCAATGTCAAACCAGATGTGGAACCAGATTTACTGTAAAAGAATCCTTCTGGGCCATGAATCTTCCAGCAAATCTCTAATGCCCTGAGCACAATTTGGAGCAATTATTAATGCTTCCCTTGGAAGCTCAGTGAGACTTATCATTGCATATGATTTTGACACAAGTCCAGTTGAAACTCAAAGGATGGTTTTACTTTTTGGAGTCTACAGATACTTCAAGACAGCTTCATTCCCTCAGCAGAGAAATTAACTCAGTGCATGGAAATGAGAAAGACACCCAAGGCAGACAGCTTGTACCTGGTTTCAACAACTCTACATTTGGGTTTCTTTTAATGTATTATAGATTTTTGTTACCATGAAAAAGGAAAGGGCTTTTTGGAGTGCTTTGTGTAGTCACATCCAAACCCCTAAAACACAGATCTGTCTGAAAAAAAGTTTTTCAGGAAAATCAAAGGACGATGTCCCCAAGATCTCACTGATACAAACGCTGACACCCATGAGGTGTAATGCATATTTCTTAGGATCAAATCCCTTTAGATCCTTCTTCTTCATTGTTGTTGTCATTCAAGGTTTGCACTGGGGATCACTTTAAATATATCTGTTGAATGTACAGACCAATGGGAAAGGCAAAAGTTTTTAATGGCATTGAAATAAATAAAAGCCAAAAATCAATTGTGACACAAAGAGGCTCTGCTGTTGATATCGTGAAGGAGAAGAGGGGAAAGAAGGCCTTAACAGGGTGCCAGAGTATCTTATCAGAGGTCACACTGTGGCAGAGCTGGGAAATAAGACTGAATTCTCATAGCTTTCAGCCCACTGCCTTAACTTGCAAGACCATCTTTGTGACTCCCCCGGCTCACTCTGGGGTGGCACATCCACCTCTCTCCTGGTATTTGTCTTGCTTGCAAGCTTCATCACAGGTGAATTTTATGCCAAAGCAGCTTCTGGAGGAAATAAAACCACACAAAGGCAAGGCTTGCTCTGTTAAGTTTAATTTGCTAAGAAGTGCTCAAGGGGCAGCTCAGAGTTTGCACACCATGGCTCAGAGGGGCATGGGGCTAAACAGAACTGCCTGCCCCACTGCCCAAATGCCAGGCACAGTGAAAACAGAAAAGGAGCAAGATGCAGAAGTACTCAAGCCTGCTGTGTCATTTTGTGCAACTTTTGTTTCATGTCACGTTTCATGCAACAACTGCTGTATGTAAAAGCAATTTACGTAAAATGGCCTTTTCCTGAGGAACCAGGGCACGGATACATAGACAGCTCTGGGGGCTGAAGAGAGACAAAACTTGACAACTCTCAATATTGCGAGGCACTAAGTACCTCAGAGAGAGCTATAAACATACAGGTTCAAGGGGCTGTTAGAAGGTGATTTGCTGAGAGAAGTATTTTTAGAATCATAGGAAGAGATGGGCACTGGACTTAGGTAAAAATATTACAGATGACTATAGCAGGGTAACAAGTTACCAGTTGGGAGAATAAATGGACACATTAGACCAGTGCTGAATAGGAAAAATTTCTTCTAAACATGGAATACCTCTAGAAACAAGTTTTGCAAGCAGTACTGTAGGCTGTAAGACAGTAAAAGAATTAACAGACAGCAAAATGTTCAATAGTGACCCCACTGGCATTTATAATAGGAGAGGAAGGTCCTGAAAGCCAAAACTCCAGGGCAGCTGATGCCTGTAAGGTGGCTGCACCAAATGCTGTCTGAAAGGAGGAGTCTGTTTTTCTTTTGGTGTTTGAGAATTCTGAGGACCAGACCAATGTTTTATTTCTCCTGGTAACTGGCACTGAAAACTGCAGTCTTCCCAGTGCAGCAGAAATTAATATGAAGAGGCTTATACATGCATTCAAAAAGATGACCAGTTTTTACCAGTAAGAGGCATCTATTTTCAGTGTGTTTATTTGCTCTGAGGGCTGCATAGGTCATAAAAATAATACTCATGCCTCATCAGAGTAACAACTCCAGCTTGTCCAAGACTGATGTAGCCTAACTATTCAGATTTACTAGGATTTCCAAATGCCTGAGAACCTTTAATACCTTCTACCTGCCCTATTCTTTTGGAGGTAACACATGCACAGCACAAGTGCATGGTTGCAACTCCTGTCTTTGTTAACAACAAAGGTTCATTTCTGCAGGGAACAGGCTTTCCAAATATGGTTCACAGAGGCACTGAAGTGCCTGCAGGCTCTGGTTTGCTGTCCGAGGAGGTGAAGCTGCAGATGCTAAAGGAATCCTTGTTGCTGGAGCGTGGTGCCTGCCCCCACTTCAGGTGCAGTGGCCCCGTGCAGAAGGGATCATATTCCAGAAAGCTCAGCTAATACAAGTCACTTTGGCATATATGATTGCATCTGGAAGCACAGAAGTGGATAAGTTATCCAGGCTCCTGCATCTGCAGGTGATAACCTCTGGGCCAGGGGCAAGGCATACAATCCATTTTTGTTCACCTGAACCTGAAATTCTGATCTTGACTCCTTAAAATAAATTAGTAGATAGCATCGATGATCTATGAAGTACAAGAGAAATGCCACTTCAGGAAGGAGACCAGCATGGTCGGCTGCTGGCCATTAGTGAGCACAGAGCTTAGTCTGGAACCTCCTGTCTCAGATGTGACACTGGCCCTTGGTAAAATGTTCCACAAGCAGTTTTGCAACTGTGTTCATGTAGGTGAGCAGCTGATTATTCTGGAGATCAGAAATATTTGACAGTATTGAAAAAAAGGTAGAAAAAGCTAGGACAAGCTAATGGACAGTTTAGGTAAAGATAAAAAATATAAACAGTTTTCGGAGCAGAATAGACTTGGAGACGGATTGAGAGGGTCCTTCATGGTTGTGAGGCACACAGAAATTACTAAATATACCTTTTGTACAACCTTCCTCCATGAAGGGCTTCAGCAAGCACCCCGCTCTGAAGTGGTGTGCACTTGAACTAAGTTGAAGTGCAATGTATTAGCCTTTCCCTCTTTCTCGCCTCTCCTTTTCTTGCTAATTCCAGCTTTCTTGCTGGTGGCTTGTCAGACCCCGGTGCTTCCCACTGCTTTTGACCTCAGAGGTCTGGCTCAATTTTCTCACCCACTGCTCTTTGGATCTTGTCTTAACTAACAAATTTCTCAAATTTCCTTTTGACTCACACCGCTTCACCTCTTCATATCCATACCACCTTCTCTCCCGCTTCATCCACGCTCCACCAAACAATGAAGGGAGTTTAGAGATTCCTCAGTACTGTCTGACATTTTAATACAGAGAACTCAGTTACACAGTATTGTTTGCATGACAGACATTAGTGCCTTTCTCCTGAGTTAATTAGATTTCCTCTGCCCATTTGGTGAGGCTGGCAGAAGGGCAGCATGGTTGAACAGCCTCTGCTTTGACAGTGCGTTCCCTTCAGACCCCGCCAAAAAGTCTGCTATCCACATCATACTACATCTGTTCTTTCACTAGAAATTACTAGCACTTGGGTCAGCACAACCACAGCACCTGCAGTGATGTTTCAGAGGACACAGGAGCTTCCCTCATGCTCCCTCTTCCATTAGATGTTCTTTGCTTTATTACCAATGGGAGTTTTGCCATTGAAGAAACAGGTTGTTCATCTAATTGTATTTTCCCACTTTGTGAGTTTAGATGAATGGCCAGGCCTTTTCCCAGCTCAACGACAATGAAGGGGTGCATGCCAAGCCTCTATCACTCCCAATCCCTACCTGCATGAGGAAGAAACCTCCGTCTGCCACAACCCCAGATTCCTTTCATTCATTTTTTTAAAGCCAATCAGGCTCTTGGCTTCTTAATCATTTGTGATAACAAAAGCGAGGGTTCTGAAGCATGGAGGTACCTCTTACTGCCCATGACCACAGTCCACGGAGCCACTGAGCTATGGGAGCCAGCAGCCATCTCACTACTTAGGGCACCACTGGGCTGTGGTGTAGAAAGCTCAAAGCTCATGATCTGACTTTCCAGAGCTACAAAGCTCTTTTTTAGCACTGAAAAAAGGTTAGAAATATCCTCAGGAATTAGGACTGCCAAGTAGATCATCATAATAAAATGAAATTATTACTTGGCATAGCTCCTCTAAATTTGATGCTTGCAAGACAGCCACAGATGACCACTGAACTCTCCCTGTGGGCTCTCTTATTCAAGGAGCACTCAGCCTGAATATCTGAGAGATCCTGTCAAAAAACAAAGTTTGCCAAATAGAGAGGAAATGACTAAAACCGGAAGAAAAACATCAGTGGTTTCTCTCTTTTACAGGAAAGAGGGGAGACAGAGTAAAAATGCGCTCCTACAATCAAATCTTCCCTAAGAAGCCAATGGGCAGACATCGTTTCCTCAGGCTACATTAATCTGACAGAAGATGTGAGAAACCCAATGAGAAGAGTTGGCAGAGGGCATTAGCAGTGGTACCCCTCGGAAGGTAAGTGCTGCCCAGTGAAACCCTTCCGTTGCAATTGCTGCTGCTTTGGAGAGATGCTGCTGCCTAATAACTAAGCCTGAAACTGTAAGTCTATAAACAATCTGGTCCTTTTTCACACAGTGATCTTCTTGGTTGGAACTCAACCAATTAATCTGAACTCTGTGCTCATTAAAGTCTAACTTAGTTGCCATTTTAATCTCATGGGCTATTTTTTTGTTGTTGTTGAAATAATATTTTTTGTATGACAACTGACCATTGCAATTTACCTCCCCCAGCTACTTGGAACCTGGCAAGATCTTTAATGAAGGTGTGTTTCATGAGAAATTAGAGAAGTCCTGCTGCATTCCCAAAGGCAAATCAGGAAGCTGGCTGGCAGCCGTGAGTTTATTTTTAGAGTTGCAACTCCTGTTTGAGAAGCGGCTAAAACCCCTGTACCTGCTGTTTGCCAAGAGGAAACACATTATAAACTCTTCTGGAGAAAGCCCATCTTTACTCTAAGCTATGCATTACCAGATAGATCATCAGCCCTTAATTATAACATCAATTATCTTATCAGACAGGAAGTTTCTAATTTCCTTTTCAATGTTGAGTATACAGTAAAATCTGCTTCAATCAGTCATGGATGCACGAGGATATTAGGTTGTTCTCTAAACAGAGGTTTAGGGTGTAAGAAAGCTCAAAGATAATTTTAAAATACAGTTTTAATGAGAAAAAAGATCATTCTTTGCAAGTACAGATTTCACCTTAGGTGTGCCTAGATCATTCCTACTAATTCCTAGGGTTTCTAGCCTATAGGTTTTCAAGTGGTTGAATTTCAATCAAAATATTTTTGCTTTATTTAGGCAACCCATAGTGACTGAGGAGCATAACACTGATTTCTGCTTTGCTAGTTTGTGGTGTTGGGCAATGTTTTTTCCAATAGTGGTAACATTTAAGGGAGGGGGGGCAGAACCCCCATCTGTGAACATTATTTGAATAATGACTACAAATCTGTGTCAGCAGTCCATACCCCTCTCTTTCACTTTCTGCAGCTGTTCACAACTGTGATTATACTGAGACCAAACACAAATACTCAGGAGATATGACATGGAGACCTGAACCAGGCAGTCCAGCCTCTCTGAGACACACCGTACAGGGTGTGATAGGATATGACAGTAGGATATGATTTGGGTCATGCTGTGTATTGTAAGCAGGAAATGAGTTGTTCTGTTCTCTTTAGGCTTAACAAAAGGATTGATTTCCTGGGCTAAAAAATACACTTGGATAAAAAGTAAATTAGCACGCTGAATTTTTAAAGAGGGCTACTGCACTAAACAGTTCCCTTATACTTCTCTTTTTTGAGATCTATCCATATGCAGACAGGAGGACAAGGAAAACTGGAGACACCTGTGTAGTGGCCAAACCTCACTAAAAGCAATCTTCAGCTGAAGTCTATATCTACCAGCTGCAGATATGTCAGTCCTCTCTAAGCCAGGGAATAACAGAGAGAAAATCCAGCTCAGTGCTGAGGCTTCCTCTGAAGCAATGTTGCTTCGCAGGATCAGTTAAAAAAGTTATCTATGCTGGTAAAAGCCTCATATAAACAGTAGGCAAAGCTTGGCCAAGGATGGGCATGGGAGTGTTGTGCTGAGGCTGTCTGGAACAAGACATTTTTTGTCTGCTTCTCAGGAAAACAAAACAAGGCTGATAATAGTGACTTGTGTTTCATTGGACAAGCCACACTGCCTCTTGGAAAGGATTTTGACTCTCCTTCAGAACCAGGGACCCTGTGGCTTACAGGGCTAGCCTGCACATGATAGCAGAGATAAATTAACATGCTGGGACAAGGCACTGAAGGTTGATGAAACACAACATCTTGCAGCAGGAGCATTCCAACTTCAGGCCTGTGACAGAGGAAGTGCAACAAGGGAAGGAGGAATCTGTTATTTCAAGGAGGAAGGGGGATGAGGAAAGGTGAAGTAGTTTGGGGAAGGTATGGCATTCTCCATCACCCTCGTAACAGTCCCCATGAATTCATCTGTCTGTTGCTCTGCCTACACTTTCCCCCAAAGTGATTTTTCTCCTTATTACTTCACAAAACATTTTGATCTTTATGGTTTCCCATAAAGCACAAACTTGAAGGGGCTATTACATACAAATGCAACATTGCTGCACAAAGCCCTAAAGCACTGAACTATCTGTTTAGCTTACCCTCCTAAGTCTGTACTTGTGTGCTTTCTCTGCTCCTGGAGAGTTTTCTCCCAGTAATCAAGTTGGACTAATTAATAATGATAGTTAAAATGATACTGTAACCACCTAATATCTTTGACGGTCAGTTACAGGTTGGTTTTTTAAAAAAAACAAAATAGTTTTCATTAGCTTTTCCTCATCTAAAGTTGCTCTTTCAGAGCAAAACATTGTCTGAGTGCTCTGCCATACAAGCTTAGTGGCAGGTCATGTCAGAAGCAGCATATTTTAAGCAAATACTGTCATTTTAAAGAAATGTTAAAGTTGCACTTTCAAGAATCAAACCCAGAATCTATTTTTCTTTCTACTCTGTGGAAAAACAATTTGTATGAATAAAAGAGTATAAAAGAGTATATCATGCATACCAAATACTTAAAACATTTCCAAAAGTGTCTGGGGAACAGTCTGAAAAGCAGACTGTTCTCTCTCTGTGAGTGGTATAACAAGTGATATAATACATGTCATTACTTGGTTTGATGCACGTAGCCAGCTCTACTCAGAACCTCTAACATTCCATCTAACGAAAATCAACAGATCTCCTCTGTTAGAAGCAAAAAAGAAAAAAAAAGACATCTAAACAAACAGATTCCCAGAAGATTTAGGCAGGTCACTGTATTATAGAGCAAAATGAATCATCTTCAACTAATCTTTGCAATCCATCTGAATGAAAACTCAGTGGTTGCTTCTATGTGTCAGGCCAGAAAAAAAAAAGCTGTAAGTGCAACATAACTGATCCACCCTGTATTCTCGTTGGAGAGACTCTCAAGATACTGCATAAGAATTAGCAGGATGGTCACACTCAAAGAGTTGTGGTCAACAGCTCAAAGTCCAAGTGGAGACCAGCAACAAATGACATTCCTCAGGGGCTGGTATTGGGATCAGTGTTGTTTAATATCTTTGTCAGAGAAATGGATAGTTAGGTTGAGTGCACCCTCAGCAAGTTTGCTGATGACACCAAGCTGTTTGGTGCGGTTGACACACTGGAGGGAAAGGATGCCACCCTGAGGGACCTCAACAGGCTTGAGAAGTGGGGCTGTGCGAACCTTATGAGGTTCAACAAGGCCAAGTGCAGGGTCTTGCACCTGGGTCATTGCAATCCCAAGCACAAATACAGGCTGAGAGGAGAATGGATTGAGAGTAGCCCTGAAGAGAAGGACTTGGGGATGCTGGCAGATGAGAAGCTCAACATGAGCCAGCAATGCATGCTTACAGCTCAGAAAGACAACCATACCCTGAATTGCATCAAGTGTGAATAGCAGGTCAAGGGAGATGATTCTGCCCCTCTACTCTGCTCTTGTGAGACCCACACCTGGAGGACTGTGTTCAGTTCTGGAGTCCTCAGCACAGGAAGGACATGGATCTGTTGGAGCAAGTCCAGAAAAGACACACAAAGATGGTCAGAGGGCTGGAGCACCTCCCGTACAAGGACAGGCTGAGAGATTTGGGCTTGTTTGGCCTGGAGAAGAAAAGGCTCCAAGGAGACCTCAAAGCAACCTTCCAGTACTTAAAGAGGGCCTACAGGAAAGTTGTAGAGGGTCTCTTTATCAGGAGGTGCAGTGACAGGATGAGAGGTAATGATTTTAAGCTGAAAAAGTAGATTAGGTATTAGGAAGATTTTTTACTATGAGGTTGGTGAGGCACTGGAACAGGTTGAACAGAGAAGTTGTGGATGCCCCATCCCTGGAGGTGTTCAAGGGCAGGTTGGATTAGGTTTTGAGCAACTTGGTCTAGTGGAAGTCCCTGCTCATGGTAGGGGTGTTGGAATTGGATGATCTTTAAGGTCTCTTCCAACCCAAACCATTCTATGATTCCCCAAGGTAAGGAGAAAGCAGGGTCATGCCCAGATGCATATTACTGTTCTTCCCTCTTTCCAATTACTGATCAAGACCCTCCTGTCCTCTGCCTGAACTATACTGACTCGAAAGGGCATCCAAACAAATGTCCCTTGCTTCATCTTCTACTAATCTTTCATAGATAAGTCTGATCTTAGTTTCTGAATCTTACTTGTTGCTATGGAAATGACTGTAATATCCATGCATTGTGACCTTCAGGGATGCTTAAACCAGAGTCTAAGCCCTGCAACATTTTCCCTTTCTCTAAGGTAGCTTCTAAACCCATTGGCTTCCTCCCATTAATTGTCTACTACTAGAGCTGAAGGACTCTTCTAAAGGGTGACAAGGAGACTGAAACATCTGAGGAGACGATATTTGTTCACAGAAGGGAAAAGGAATCTTCTCTTACAAAATCATCTGATCTGCAAGAAATGACCTCTGTTACCGTTATTCCTATGTTGAGGGAGGCTGACGTGTGTAGCTGGACACCAGTGTGTGATTTCTTCACACAGCGAGTCCAGAGAAGAGCAACAAAGCTGGTGAAGGGGCTGGAGAACAGGCCTTATGAGGAACGGCTGAGAGAGCTGGGGTTGTTTAGCCTGGAGAAGAGGAGGCTGAGGGGAGACCTCATTGCTCTCTACAACTACCTGAAAGTAGGTAGTAGAGAGGAGGGTGCTGGCATCTTCTCCCAAGTGACAGGGGACAGGACAAGAGGGAACGGCCTCAAGCTCCACCAGGGGAGATTTAGGCTGGACATAAGGAAAAAAATTTTCACAGAAAGGGTCATTGGGCACTGGAACAGGCTGCCCAGGGAGGTGGTTGAGTCACCTTCCCTGGAAGTGTTTAAGGGACAGGTGGACGAGGTGCTAAGGGGCATGGTTTAGTGTTTGATAGGAATGGTTGGACTCGATGATCCAGTGGGTCTCTTCCAGCCTGGTTATTCTATGATTCTATGATTCACAAGTTTCACATGATGTGTTGAGACACACAACAGGCTGGTGCAGGAATTAGGCCATAGGGGAATAGGTGGCCATGAAACACCTACATCCCTATTCCCTGCCTTTGCCACTAGGCCAAAATGAAAAAAATCCACTTTCATTAATATTTCACCTCCCTCTGAGTAATGGTTTGTTCATCATGGCCATTTCTATCTAAGCAGATGATCTCTTGTTTGCCAATACAGTGTCTCTAAACATCTCACACAGGACACCTCAGCAGGACTTTATTTGCTTTATATTGTTCTTGTATAGCTTTGTGAAAAGAAGACACTGAGCTTTCTTATTCAAGACAGTACAAGAAAGACTTTCTAAGCTGCAGCCAAACAGACTATTGTCAAAGAAAAAGGACAGAAAATGCCTAAGCAGATTTTCTACCACAGTAGTGGATTAGTTTTGATGCCTGCAGCCTGGTTAAAAGACTGGACAGTGATCTTGTGAGCTGCATACCCTCAATGCTGTGCTGAATTCTCCTCTTAAGCATAAGTATTTGGGGTGAGAACTATCACTGATGAAGAAATATCCCCACATATATTTCCTAGGAGGATCTGTGGTTCAGAAAGCCTCTTTGAAAATCAAACTTTCTCCTTCCTCTAGCATTAACATTTCGATGTCGATAGACATAAGGAGCAAATTATGCCGTTCCCACACTAATCATACAGTGGACTGAAGGTGGCACAGAGCTAGGACTCTTGTCACTCCCTGTCCAGGCACCACAGAAACAGCCTTCTCAACCCAAGATGCCTTGATCCAAGGTGAGAGAGGAGGAAGAAGAGATTTTACGGTCATTTAAGCCCCCATGCAGGTAGACTACTCACTTGCAGCCCAGCTAGAGACATGGCTCACTCCAACAGAGATGAGAAAAAGGCTCCTTTTTTGCCTTTAGCGAGACAGACATTCTTCAATTTATTTTATGGCTACAGATGACATAGCTGTCTAGAGGCATTCTGGTGAGGATAAGAAAGGAGAAAAGCCAGAAAAAGTGTGGGTGGAGATCTGCAGCTCTGTCTCTCTATTTGATGTGGTCTCTTCTAAAGGTCACCCACTGGGGCCTGACATCAGTGAAACTATTTTTGTAAAAACAACAGTGATCCCAATGAAGATTTATATAACACATTTGTGCTATAGCTCTTGGTTCCTTTTCCTTAAGTTACTGAAAGCAATATAACAACTTTCACAGGCATATTGTAGGAGACTGCCAACATTTCAAACATTTCCTTGATGTAGGATGATCACAATTGAGAGGAATGTGACTTTTATCCAGCCATCAGTAAGGTTTTGTTTTCCTTAATCCCTGAGTTTAAATCATTGGATAGTTTTTAGCCTACAAACTAAATCTTAATTGAGACTTGCTGTCATTTAGGTTACCACATGACTCTTCAAACAAAAGCACCAAAGGGCCTTTGAGGAAGGACTGGGACAAGGACCCTTAGCACTTCTCATTGCTGCAAGGTGGTTGTGCAAGAGAGCTCTTCCATACTTAGGATAAAGCACAAGTTTCTTTTCAGTATTAAAGTTTCTTTGTTTGAAGTGGTCTCCTGGGTCAAACCCGTGAACAGTGTAACCCAACCAGGAACCTCACAGACTGGAAATAAAACTGCTGGTTTGCATCCTAAGGTGCTGCCAAGTTTGCTTTTCACTGCACACACACGGGTGATTTTTTCCCCCAACATGAGAATTCAACTTATCTCAAAAACTGTACAAAACAAAAAAGAAACCTCTCCATCCTCCAGCAAAACTCACTAGCAGTTGAGAGTCATCCAGGTGTCTGTGATGGTGCTGAAGAAAACAAGCATTTCATCTGTAATGTCTGCATCACTGAAATTGATAATAAAGATCCTGAAGTGTGGAAGAAAATTAGGGGCATTTTAGTGCCGTTCTTACTGAACAAATTTGGGATACCTCCAAGCACTCTGACAGCTAAATGACAACATTTTCCCCAGCACAATATGTTAGGTCCCTTTTCAACAGGAGCAGAAGGCAGTTTCTGTCCCCACTGCCATGATCAGTCAAAGATGCAAGGAAACAGGAGTGGAAACATTAAGTATAACCCCCTGGTTTGCCCCCGCAAGGGGCATAAACACATGCCAACAGAATGCAAACATCTTGCCAGAGACAGAAGCAAGGGAGGAAGGGGCTAACAGCCTCTTTGCCACCCTTCTCAGCCCCAACCCCTATATCTCCATGACATCCCTCAGGTAACAGGAGGGATGATCTGGAGGCATTGTTTAATTTGCAGGAAAAACCTAGAAGCACTCCTAGTTCTCCATGACTAGCCTGAAGGAAAGGTACTTAAATGGTAATGCATGGGCTTAGCTTTAACTAGGATTTTAGCTCTGAGTCTCAGGTAAAGAATAATAATTTAGACTGATTGTTCAGGATCAGTCAGCAATGGTAAAGACAGACAGGCCATTTTTCACTCCAAAAGAAGCAGGGAAGAGATGAAATCCAAGAACCTCTGGAGGATTTGTCTCTCCTTTTCTAGAAGCACTGAGGATTGCTAGCCTGAGACTACATGTCTAACTTTCAGACAATTAAAATTAGGTCAGAGGTGTCTGGGTTTCTGCACAGTGGCTTCTCCCTTTTAAAGAGTGACAATAATTCATTTCTCCTTCACAAGGGAGCCAAAAGGTTGAGTGCAGCAGTGGGCGCAGATTGTACACTAGCAAGTGCTGAAAATAAAATAAAAAGCTTGTACACAACCAGCCTAAGCACTTCTGCATTTAAGAGGTTTCATTCCAGACAGCATCAGCACCTCCCAGAAATACAATTAACTGTTCCTTTTATTTGAGCCATTGAGAATTCCCACAACAGATTCTTACTAAATAATGAATCCCAGTAAGCATTTTGATTTACGGAAGTATTCCAAATAAATATCAATGGAGTTTTTTATATTTTTTTAAGCTATTCTTAATGACAATTAATAATAAACGTGACTGCTACTTCTTTGCGCAGCTCTCAGTCACCACAAAACTTCTTCCAAAATCCTGCTAATAGAATAGCACAGGTTGGGGGCAACTGACTGATGCAAGGGATGTCGGAGCCCTGGCAGAGAGTTGGTTAAACACATGCCAGCAGCACACTCCAGCAGCAATGAAAGGTAGCAGAGCACTGGACTGCACTGGCAGGAGCATAGCCTAGCGATGTGGGGAAGTGGTGATTCCCCTTCACTCTGTGCTCGTTAGAGAGTATCTAGACACTTTGTCCAGTTTTACACACCCATCGCAATACAAGGAAGACACTAACAGCCCAGGGCCAGTTCAGACACGGCCACCAAGATAAGAAAGCTATCATGAAGACTAAGCCAGGCTGTTTAGAGGTCCATGGTGGGAGGACAAGACATAAAGGTTGTACATTGAAATAGAGGAGTTTCTGACTTTATGTGGGGAAAGTAAATTTCTCCACGAGAACAGTCAAGCAGCAGAGCAGGTTGCCCAGAGACATGGTGAAGTCTCCACTCTCGGAGGTTTTCAAGATCAGCTAGAGAAATCCCTGAGGGACCTGGGCTGATCCATAGCTGGCCCTACTTTGAGCAGGAGGTTGGTCTAGGTGAGCTCAGGAGATCCCTTTCCTACCCAGATTATTCCAGGATTCTCGTACTATAAGCTGCTGTTTGTCATTAAATGTATAGAAACATTTTCAGTCATCACTGGGTAGCTCTTGAAAGCACACAGTGCAGTTAAACTATAATAACCTGTGGGCCTTCTCTCCAATAGCATCACGTCCATTTAGCTAAGATGTTCTGAGGCAAGAACTCAAAGGTTATTGTCATTATAACTACATGAGTAATCATGACTAAATGCTGATCTGCCAAAACCTAGTCTGGGGCCAAGTGAAGCAACTGGAAAATTTGAGGGTACATATCAGCTGATTTCAGATGTGGATATCCAAACCTGAACTCATTATTGGCAATTGAATTACTCTTCATGAAAAGACCTAAGTCCGTAGGCAGAAAGCTAAAATAGGTCAGTCACTGATGAGTCAACTGATTAGTATCAAAACCTATTTACTCTCCCTTGACTACAACAGAAGTCTTGACTACTCCAGACACCACTGCGTATAGTGCACACCTGTAAAGTTAAATGAGATAGATCCTACCCCTCTTGACTTCTGCTGATAGGCAGGACTACAGTATAAGGAAGCAAATGACAGGTTTCATGAAGAAGCAATAGCTTGTGTTAGACAAACTTAAGTTAAGAAAACAACAGATGCGCTTTCGCATACACCAGTCTGAAGAAATGCTGTATGCCCAAATCTTACTTGTTTTCTCTTAGTCAGCCTACTAGAAAATGTGGACTATTCCTATCAGCCTTCCCTCTTTTCAGTGTTGTTTAGTTTCCAGCTCCCACTGTAAATAAGTAAAATAAGTAAATAAGTAAAATAAGATGTTTCCATCTATTTTTACTTAGTTTTATAGTGGCTGATCGCTTTATTCTTCCTATGTTTACTAAGCCAGCTCCAGGCACTCACCCCCTCTGTACCTACGTAATGAAGCTCATGAGAGAAAGAGATGATCAGGAGGGATGGCATGAGCCATAAAGGTCCTTCATGCAGGAGGATGCTTGGTTTTGTGTAATTTCAATACAGATTAGTCCCTCAGTATTCGGGTCTCCTTTCTAGCTTTCTCCCTGCATGTTTTCCACCATCTTTTTGCTGGTGTGAGAGCAGACTCATGTACACTTGCTTTCTAAGTAGCTGACAGCAGCCACACAAGAAACCATGGCTTGTGCTGCAGACGCAGACACAGAAAAGCACATGCTGACAAGACACACATCTAGAAATGTGTCGTGTCTGTCCCCCTCCCCACCAAGGGAAGCATTAGAATTACCATTACTAGCAACTGCCTAATGTGGTTCTCAGCTCCCAAACACCTGGCAGAAAATTCAGATCCATTGCAGTCTCTTTCTTCCCATGTTTGGAAAGTAGATTTGCAATTCTTCAATAATTACTCAGGAAAAAACCCCAACAAAAGAAGCCAAGCCAAATTATCTGCTCCTTGAGTCACGCACTTGCTGTGTGATTGCTGTTGAGCTGAATACCCCAGCTGACCCAAACAAGACAGCTTTGTGGAAAGCTAACATGGTGTTTGGGAATGCCAAACCAAGCAAGCAAATAGTTTATCAAAACAAGCTTTTCTAAATCTGGCCCATGAAGCAGAACAAACACATGGGCAATGCCATTGCTATGAAAGGAAGATATACAGGACCCCAGTCGTTAAGCCTACTCTATACTTTGGCTGTAGCATAGCTGTGAAAATGAATTCATTAAAAAAAAAAATCACATCATCAAAATTTTTGATCATAGCAAAGGCCCCTAGTGTGGAAACAATCATGCTAACAGCAGACACCTGTCTGCTGGTAAATTTTATTCCATTTGGGAAATGGATGTAAAATCAAGGTTCTTCCAGCCTCCCAAGAAGCCAAACTACGTCAAACAAACGTGAGATTTCTTACTCACTGCCTGTGCAAAAAGCCTTGCTCTGCAGTGTTTGTGCCAGACATAAGAGGAAGGCATTACAGAAGGAATTAAGAGGCTTTTCAAGTGTATTTGTGCTGCAGGCACATATTCCTGACCCATGGCACCTTAAGCAGGGTTGTTCAGGTACAAAGCACTCACATAGAGAACGGATAGTCACATCCACACACAGTTTATTGCACCACTGCAGCTCACACATGCTAGACAAGCTTCATAAACTGCCAATGCTGTCCTCTGTGGTAGAGGGGGCAGATAATTTATCCTGCCGGTTATCTCTACGTTGAGCAATGACTCTCTATGCCGCTCTCATTCTTCCGCAGTCTCCCTGTCTGAGGGATTAACGACCCCCTGCTTCTCACTCCTATTTTACCCCCACCACACTCTCCAAAGTGCAATTACTTCATATAAACCGCACCATGAAGATGAGAGTGCCTGCTGAAGTAGGACTACTTTCAACCCTCTAAGTTAAGCAAAAGTAACTTTTCTGGCTGCACATGCTACCTAACACAAAATGTCTCCTCATTCATCCGCATGCCTCCAAATGTGTAACATTTGTGTTCCCGCTGCAACTGTGTATGGAGAAAACAGGACAGTTCTTACTTCACAGGTCTATAAGCTAGTAGTTTCAGTCACTAACAGGTTCATGCTAACCCTAAACTAGACCCCACAGTGGACCATACATATTTAGGAAGGTCTGGATAAGGATATGTACTGTACATCTGTGACCTCTCAGTATTTAATGTATCTAGACACAGAACATCTCTTCCTCACAGAGCAGCAGAAAAAGAATCACACGTTTCTCTTGCCATCATTCTTTGATAACCACAATGTGTGTACCTTACAACCTATAATATGCCTACCTAAGTCATTTTTTCATCTCTATGCCTTGTTCTGAATTTACTAGGGGTTTTTGCTTGTTTGGGGGTTTTTTAGGTTTGTCCTTTTTTTTTCCAGCTTGCCTATTGGGTTTTACATGATTTACAGTCAGATGATATGCCAAATATGAAAACCAATTGTAAGTGGATCTAAATATTCAGTGCTTCATGGATCTACAAAAGATCCATATTAGAATTTTCCTTTGAACTATGTCCTTTCACTATTCTCCTGAAAGGCTGACTTCAGCCCAAAAACTCCAGAGAAAAAAGCTTCACCCTTACTCATTATTTGCCATGTACAGAAGTACAACAAAACCAATAGTAACATCCTGGCTATGGGACCATAAAATCATTGGCAGCCATGAGGTGATAGGGATTATTAGATTTCATCTTGTTTTGAACAGATTTGAGATTCTTACCCTCTCTCCAGCAAATTTCATTACCAGGACAGCATAAAGCATCTGCAGGGCCAGACTCTCCTTTAAGGCTTCTGCGTTGCTACTGCAGAACTACCCCAGTGACTCATCTGCCAGGTCTTCATACGTGTTGCAGCTCCTGAATGCAGGACACCTTTCCTCCAGGGACCAAGAGCAAGCAGTGCTAAGTTAAGGGCACAGGGGTGTACACTGTCTGCTTTAACACACAGCAGAAATGCTGCTTAACTAACAGGTGAACTAAGCTAAACATCATGTGGCTTGCTGGTGGTTTGTGCCAATGTCCCCAAGGAGCTTCACACTTGGCTGGCAAACTGAAAGATGATACTGCTGCCTACTCTGCCATTTCCACCTGAGATGCTCAGACTAAAACATATTTCTCTAAACCGCTGCCCACAACAACTGGACATTTGATCATTTCCAGGCATTCAGTGGTTTTACTGCAAATTGCTAAAATTATATGGCAGAAATAATTTCTCTGTCTAGAGCCATCAAAAACAGTAAATTCACTTAGCCTGACCCGACTATATCAGCCATAGTATTTTTATCCCACTACTTGTGTCTCACACGACCTCTTGCTTGCCAGCATCCTATATTTTTGAGGAAGATTCGTTGCTTACTTAAAGAGTTCATATAACAAGCGAGACTCACATTGTTAGTTAAATGGTTAGTTTCTAAAACTGAAAGCAAAACCTGTTTTCTAATCTCAATCTGTCCACTTTCAGCACCTAACCATTAGATCTTGCTATATCCAGAGACAGTTTTCGATTATTAATTCTCTTTTTGCTTTCAGGCAGCAGTGGAAGAATATAAAAATCTCATCTTCATCAAAATAAATTGATTTAGCTTCTCTTGCCTCTCTTTAGACAGCACAGTTCAACCTATGCTCACGCTGGTCGGCCGTTCACAGTTCTCTGCCCATCTGTCAAAATACTTTTAAAAGCATAAACACCAGGAGCGGATTCAGTGTTTCAGTAATGGGCTTGTTAATGCTGTACACATGGAAATACCACCCCCTTGACCTTTACTCAGCAATCTGTTCTAATCCAAGACAGTAAAATTTGCTTTCAGGTACATTGTATCACCCAGGGAGTGCGTATTTAGTTGATTATCCACTATAACAACAAGACTGACTGAGTCACTCGTTTCCAAAACACAATCTCCCAGTCAAATAGCACGGCTCTAAAAGTATATTTTCAGTCTGTAAGTGACTTGAATTTGACCAAATATTTAAATACAGGGGTTTTTTTTTGGTTGAGATTAGTTTACCAGACAATCCAGAAGACCCTGAAGAACAATTTTACCCTTGGCATTGTCCTTTATTACTCCATCAATGGTTGCATCATCATCTTTATCTTTGCCTAATGAAATATTACGTGTGCTTTCAAGTCAAAACCCAAGTGACTGAATAGCTCTGAGCCCAAGAATGAGCTCTTTGGTATAGCTGTCAGAAGCAGTCATTCTGAATGCTTCCTCATCTATAATTACTTTTGAAAGTGTGACTATTAATCAGATTTCAATTCATTTAATGTCTTTAGTTAGTCTTATATACTCATAGTTTTGCTTTTTACTCAGAACTTTGTATGGGACAAAAACATATGCCTTATAGAATGTTCAATAGATACATGTTTAAGTGGGTATCAAAACCATTACCTCTGCCAAACAAACAGGTGTCATCTTACAAAAATTATACTGCAATTATTTGACAAGACAGTTCTCAAAACTACATGGATTACCATGAATTATAGTACCCTCTTCTGACCCCTTCCTAACTTCAGCTCTGTATCAGCCTTCCGGTGATTTGCCCCAGAACTTACCAGATTGCCACCTGCTCTTCAAGTATTCGAGTAGTTTCTCCCATCTTTTCCTTATTTGGCTCAGCTGGCTGGTTTTGGCTTCAATGTCTTGACAACTGACTTCATTATTTTCCAGTTCTTGGTGCTGAAATATGATGGAGGTATAGGTGCAGTAAATGAGAACACTATTCCTCAGACCCCAGTGGTGAAAATTGTGATTTTGTCTTGGCCATTCTGGCTTCCTCTATACATGTCCTGCTGGGTTAGAAATAAAATTTCTACACAGAAGTACAAACAAGGTTGCTTTAAAACCAAAAAAGTAGAAAACTTGGTTAAAACTCTCAAAATTTTCACCTTTGCCCTTCTTTTGGTCAGGGGAAGGAACCTGTTGTAAGAGGTGCAAGTGGATACTCTCTCTTTTTGCATCAATCTCTTATTGAGTTTACTTGAAGTGATGCAACTCCATCACCTCAAACCATGTCATTTGTTAAGCTTTGCACAGTGCCTAAGACAAAGTCTGATCTGACAAACCGCCTTACCAGTGCTGCAGAGCACATCACCAGTAACAACAGGAGAACCCTACTGCCCTCCTTCCGTATCTTCTTTCCCTAAGAGGAGCAACAGGTTTATGCAGGGCAAGGAAAGGTGGTAGAAACAGTATGGGAAGAAAAAGCTCCCTTCTCTATCTCAGCTCTTGATTCCTCTGGTTAATTCAGCATGACCTCTCTGTTGCACACACTAGGCCAAAGCAACCATTGAAGGTGAAAGGAAGGATGACTGACCTTCAATAGATGTCCATTTGTGTTTGGTCCATCTCTGCGCATTGTCATTACCCTGGGTCTGCCCAGCTTGTGTTACTTAAGGACGGGATAAAGATATGATAATTTGAGATTGGCTGCCTGTGTAAAATGACAGTGAGCGACAAGAATGTCCCAGCCTGGGCCCAGTAAGATTGATTAATAAAGAATAGTATCCCAAATAACCAGGCTGGAGTCTGCTGCTGTTTCTAGTTACATAAATAGTAATGCGAAGCTATGTATCAATTCACATACTGGTTAGCACAGCTACCCCACACTGACTCTGCGAAATGCCTGCAACAGGAGCTCAGGTGGCCTTCAAAATCCAGGTGGAAGGTTTTAAGAACTAAGTTATTGCTTACATACCACAGGAAAGTAACTGATACCCTGAAGTGTCTTTAACTAATATATTTTGCCTACATTTCATCAGCTCCAAAATTGTGCCCAATTTATCACCTCTGGCAAGAAATAGGATCACTTGTGTAGCAAGCATTACTGATTAAGGTTGAAAACAATTTGTACAGTGTTATTGCCACCTGTATTGAAGAAAGAACAGCTGCTACCCCTCACACCAACTTTAAAGGGTAAAGATGGATGGCTGCATGCACATTTTTGTGGGAAGAACGAGGAAGGGAAAAGGCTGGCAACACCCCTACTATAAGCACATCTGGGCTCAGAGAACAGACATCCACTATTTAAGAAATGGCTCCTGATACTCAGCTTCGAAAGTGGAACAAATATTTAGTGCTGGCTCTGAATTTTCCAGCTTTCGAGTTTAAACCAACACAGAACAGTCTTTGCAGCATGGAGCCATTCCATGCCAATTTGCTCATTGGGTTTAGTTTGTGGGGCTGCTGTGGGGATGGCCAGCCTTCAAGAGGTGATCCACTGTGCCTTGGCTGGCTCTGGAGTCAAGCCAGCAAAGATTAATTAATCCAGAGCTCCCAGTAAAACCTGGATTAAGCTTTCTTACTGATGGCAATACTTATTAAACTCTGTAAGAGTTAGGGACTTCCTGGAATAAAACAGAAGGCACCAGGGATATGACAGAAGATGATTAAGGGGCTTTTGGGAGGTGGCCTTGTGCAAACTCTTGGCCTCCACCTTCTTCATCTTCGTCAGGGACACGTTTCCTCTCCCACAACCTGCCCTGGCTTTTTCCCTTTGGTGAACACACTCACTCACTACCAGCAGGAAGAGCAGCAACAGCCATGGCAACAGGAGAGCAGCTCAGGGGCAGGAAAAGCTTGCACTGAGCTAAGTTGCTTGACATAAAGCATGTTTACCAAGAAGCAGCAGGCATGCTGACCTGCCGAAAGGGACCTCTCTGGTCAGCCTTTTTTAATTCAGGAAAGGGTGAGGGCCAGTCATCTGAAGTGTCAGGAGAAGCTGAAGAGAACATTACTACATAAAGCCTCTTTCAACCCAGTCCATGCTGTCTTCTCAGAAGACTTCTCCTCTGGGATTTCCTCAGCAGCTCTGCTGCCATCCTTCTGAATAATAAAAGAAGCCCATTTTGCAGCAAGGGACGGACTTGCTCAGGCTGTGTTCATAGCAAGTCCTAAGCTGTGGCTGTTCTCATCATTTCCCTCGAGACACAAAAGCAGCAGGGATAAAAATGGTAAGAATAAAACTCTGAAGGAGGGAAAGAGAGAGAAATAAAGCACCAAAGCAAAGAGGAGAGTTCTTGAAATAGAGTCCTGCAGGACGTGGGAAGAGCAGAGGAGTAGGTCAATCCCTCGGTTCAGAGATACCACACCTTTTCTTTATGAGCGCTGTCTGGAAAGCATCAGAGAGAAAGCAGGTACTTATAATTGCAAGTAGGAAAGGCCTCTTGTTTGAGTAATTCTTCTAAAAGGTCCACTGAGTCAGATTTCCTTTCCTGCTCAAACAATATTTGTAAGGTTATCTATTGTGGAATATACAGCTTTACTACTGAATCCATAATAAACTGGACTAGAAACAATCCGCCTACGTGAGGGAAAATATTTCAGGCTTAGGGACTTATTCTAAAGAAAAATCCGATTTACAAGAAATTAAATTCTGAAAAAAACTTATGCATTCTTTCTACCATTGTGTTTTTTAAATCCTGGAACACTTAAAAATAGGTTGATTTTCTTGTTTCAGGGTTCTTATAATTAGGTCAAGTGTTAAAATGAAGGTAATTTTGAGCTAGAGTTTTTAGTTCTGAGCTTGTTTTTCTATTAAAAAAATATCAAAATCGGGCTCCTTATGTAAAAAAAAATCTGATATTTTACAGCATAGTCCCTTAAAATTATTTATTCTAATTAAAAGAGTTCATTTTAAGACAAAGTAGGGCTATTTTTTTGTTACAAAAAAATGATCCAGAGCAAACCATTCCCAAACAGCTTTATCTCTAACAAAGCTGTCAAACGCCTTGTGTTTGTGTCCCAGTGAAACTGTTTTATATACTGAAACTTATCCCTATTGCAAAAGCAGGAAGTCCTCTGACCTCCACAGCTTCCACAGTTAGAAAATCATGTTCCAGTGCCACCAAGAAAAAAAAAAGTGACCTGTTGTAATACTCTTTTGATTGTACAGCCTCCTCCTCCATCATCCATCCAACAGAAACAAAAAAATTTTATATGCAACTGTGAATTTGTGACTGCTGGCAAACTGAAGCAGAAATACTAAAAGTGCTTTCTGATTGCCCCTCCCTGGATATCTCAGAGTTCTACCAGGGCCGCCAGAAAGTTATAGAACTCAATCTTGTCAGATGTTAGTCATTTTGCACATTCAGAAAATATGCCATCTGATGAATGGCAAATCCATGTCCTCTCCCAAAGTTTGAATCTGCTGCCAGATTTGATGGATCTGGCACAAGCCATGGGATTCACTCTTATTAAGGCAGATGGTTTCTATGGAACCAAGGCATCAATTCAGGGAAAAATTGTTAAGAAAGGTTCTAGAACCACTTGTTGAGTATAAGGGCAATCACACATTTATACAGGTGCAACCAGGGCAGCTGAGGCAAACAAACTCATTACCACCTTTTCTTTTCATTTGCTACTGACATTTTTCCTTTGAGATCAGTCTCAGCTGCAATTGAATACACAGTTTCCAGAGGTAGATCTCTGCACAAGGGATGTCATGCACTGATGTAAATGCGAAGTAGGCTGGCGAGGAGAAGACTCTGTTTTGATTATTGTAGACTCTGAGGCTGTGGGCGAAAGCAGTCCCAGCCCCACACTGCACCGTGACCAGGGCTCTCAGGAGCTGAATTCCCCTGGAGCGGGCCCAAGTCAAGGTCAGTGTTAGTTCCTCATACCAGCTCCTAGAGGTGGTACAGTGCAGCAGAGCTGCTGAACCGTGGAAGTCTTGAGAGCTGTTTTCCTCTGTGAGAAAACTGTGAACACCAGGGTTATTTGCCCAGGCTGTTTAGCTGCCTAACTTGCCACGTTTCCCTATGGGGTGAACAGCTCTGCTTGCCTGCTGGAGGTTCTCACCTCACTATCTTTGCTGTGAGCTCATTTGACCCCCAAGCTAGTGAATACTAGGTGAGCCTCCTGTGCAACAGAGCAGACCTCGCTACAAACAAGTGTTTTTCATTATGATTGGAGCTTAAGGAAAATGGTTTCCAGAACTCTGCAAAAGAAAAAAAAACCCAAAAAACCACCAAAACCCCACACACCAAACCACATATATATACAAAAATTTATGTGAGAGGCTTGCTGAAGCTTTGAGAAGCATTTGCTGCCAAGTGGTATGCTTTTCATTTTGTCAGCAAACTCAACATATACATTTGAGATTGGATGACAGGCTAACCTGTATGCTAGTGAAATGTTTATCCAGAGGTGTAACTCATTGCGATTGGGAGAAGGCAAAAAACCCACAAAACCAAAAACACAGAACAAAAATTAATGGCTTAACATGTCACAAGCAGTGTTTTCATATTTATCCCAATGCTGAAAACATTTACCCTTTGGCAAGTTTTCAAATTCTGATTATTTGATAGTGCTGCAAGTAAGCCAGGGGAAAATAAGCATGAAATGGAATGAAGTGATATTCCTGAAGTGGAACTGGATGGCTGCTAAAGGAAAGCATATCTAATACAGTTTCCAACTATCACATGCATATCCCATAACAGAAAAATGGATTAGGTACTATTTATAGGGCTTCAAATGAGTAGCTGAAAGCTGACACTGAACTATGTACATTTAAATATGCATCTTTCGTAGGTAATTCCCACCTTTCACATAAACACATTTGGTTTCAATAAAAAGGTATGCTTGAGATTCTTTTTTGGAACACATGAGAATCCAAACTAGTCCTTTTGTCTGTAATTACTGTTCTGACAGCCCAAACCATGATTCACTTCATTAGCAGTCATTCACCTCATGAAACATATCACTAATAAACTACTGTCACTTTGGATGCAAGTTCTTTCCAGTAGTGTTAAAGTTCTTTAAACAGTCCAACAAGTCTCAACCTCACATGGAAAATCATTCATAGCAGCTGAGGGAATCAGGATATTTCTGCCAGCCTGCAGGTATAGGAGCAGTCAGTCAAAGGCCGTCATTCCACTGTAATATATGGTGTGTGGAAGATGAACAAGGGCTGGCCAAGGTCCTTCTCAACCACGTATAACATATCCTGTCACAATGGCAGGCATTTTTGGTGCAAATTAAAGGTGGTAATCATCAAGTTTGAGTTGAACAACCAGCTAGCTTGCTCAAGTTCAGATTTAGAGGGTATACACAGACTAAGATTTCATTTGCCTACTTTGTCCAAGAAGCCGAATTTAGTAGACAACTAGAGCTATTACTCACAGGTTTGCGTAAAACAAAACTGGAGGAGGTTGTGGTTCTTCTCGTGCACTCTATCTCAGCTGCAATGCAAGGAAACCAATGTTTAATTCCGTTCCTCTGTCTCACTTGATCACCCATGCCACAACTCTTGTGAACATACTTAAACCACCTAGTTGTAAAGCCCTGCAAGAAAAGGAGGAGGGAGTACTCATCTGCTCTGCTTCCAGCACTTCAGCATTCACTGCCTCTAAATCTAGCCTCTTGATCCAATACTGCCCCAGCAAACAGGCCAAAGTCACAGAACAAGCGACACAGTGCAAAGCCAGAAAGGCCATGCTGAGGTTCCCAGTTCACCCCATGTTGTGGAGGGAACATACGCACCAAGCTTAAAAACTGTCAGTTAGACAAGTGATGAGACTAATCATTTTCCTGCCAACTATGGTAGTTTCTGCATCCCTTTATAGTTGTAATTTCATGCTCCTTCGCCTAGAAACTTCTTATTAGAGCAGATGACTACCCACTCCAGCATCCTAAAACCTAAATATGTAACTACATTATTTGCACTTCTCCTGTCAAGTCCAAGTGACATTTACAACCACTAATTCAATGAGCCGATGCACCATTGATGAAAAAGAAATAGAAGCTGTAATGAGCTCTTAATGGCGATTGTAAAAATATGTCTTGAGGCAATGCAATTGCTAATTACTCATCTCAAGCCATGATAAATTTTAAACTTGGGTGCTTTGCTGTGGTTTTGCTCATTTTTCTTATATGGTTTGTTTAGAGTATGGACTTAGGCAGCCAAGAAATCCCAAGGGAAGGGGAGAAGACAAATAAAAACAGGAACTGGGAAGAGGTGAAGTCATAATGTGGGAAGTAAATGGACCAGGAGGTCCACAAGAGTTCAAGAACATAAATCTTTTAAGGCAGGATGAGGGGCTGGATCTAAGTGCTATCCTCTAACACACAACTTCTGAGTGGGGGTGACTAAGCAGATGCCTCAAAGTTGGGTAAGAGGTCTGCATAGCAATCATTTTAACTCCCATAATATAAAACTGGTGAGGTAAATCAGATAAGGTAGGAAGCAATTTGCAATCCCTATGGACTGAAATCTGCTACTTGAATTTCTAAGGGCTGGGTAAACTTCAGCTTCGACTGCTACAACAGAAATATTTGGATCATAGCTCTGAGCCACACATGCTAGAGTCCAGCATCCCCCCCTCACATGGGCATTGTGACCTTAGCTGGTGCTAGCACGTGAGGCTGCAAATTGCTTTGGGGAGAGGAGAGCATGCAGCTTTCTCTTGTCATCCCTACCACAGCGGCAGTATCTTCTGGCAGAGGGATCAGGGATACCAGCAGAGGTGGCAACATCATTAGCTGCTGCTGCTGCTGCAGCTAACCTTGAGAAGCATTGCAAGCTATGTGTCAAACGCTGGGTACAGTAATTTGAAGTGTTTTATGTTTGTCTTGTCTTAACTCAGAATGGCTTATTCATAATGGTTAACTGAAGGAGGGGAATGGACAGGAAAAATTACTTCTTTCTAGCATCAGCTTTGAAGCCAAACAGAGCTACTGACCTGTAACCTTTTCCCCTGGCTTCATAGCAGCATAGAGCAAGGGTGTGCTAGCATACAGAAGATCACAGTTGTGCTTCTAGGTTATGTTTGCACAAGGAACAGATAAGGTCTGTGAGATGATGACTTCCTCAGAGATACTGCCTGCATGCCATGGGTGTCAGTCAGACTGTTCCCACCCCTCTTACAAATGCGTGGGCTTGCACGGGGCAGAACACCATCCTCCTAACAGGTGCCCAGACAGAACCCAGCTAGTACCTGCAGCTCCTCTCCATTTCCACATCAACCTTTACTGCTTGGCACCAAGCCAGTCCATGATAAACTAAGCTTGCAAGCCAAAGACTGCAGAAGGTACAGCGCGATGCCTGTCTGCTCATAGGCAGACCCTGGAAAAGCTCAGGGGAAGCATGAGGCTCTTGGAGGCAACTACAGGCATTGTTTCACCTCCCTGAGGCTCTGCTCTGTTGCCTCTGACTAATTCTTCACTTAAATTAAAGTACAGGGACTGCTGCTGATACATGTACTTCCAACAGGACATCCAAAGTTGTTTTTTTCCTTTAGCTTTTAACTACACTACTTAGTCTGACTTTACATTAACTCATGTCACCTTGGTCTTCTGTTTATTATGCTCTTTATTACCTCCTGTGTTGTATGACTTACCTCCTCCTACCCCCAAGCACAGTCCAAGACTTGGTGGGTGGCAAACATCATGGTTACAGCATTGTGGAGGATAACACGAGTTTGTAGATTTGCCCAGGAGCAAGCACATGTATAGGTGTAATAATCTTCCCTAGGCAACTCATTCAGGAAGAGTAAATGCCTGAACCCTGGCAATGAGGCATGCCTCCAGTTTTTCTGCTACCAGGCTGTACCTCCCAAAGTGGGATACGCCTGAATAGAGAAAGTAGCATGGCCTGGTACACACTGAGCGCTTACTGGTACAATATTTGATCCCTATTAATCTCTTTAATATTGCTCCCTGTTTGCAAACATATTGAGAGTCCCAAAGCAGCAGCTTATACCTGAAAGTTAATGAAACTGCAGAGTGCAGAAGTGTATTTCAGAGATTGCACCCACCTGCTGTAACTGCCCATGCTGAATTTCCCAACATTTCCCTACTGCTTTGTGACTGAAGGGAAAAAAGCTGCCAAACACTCCCCAGACTTAGATTAGCTTGGTTTTCCTGAGCAATGAACTAGCATTACTTAACAACAGTCCCAGCATGATTTGCTGAGGGGGCTGACAGAGCTCAACCTGGAAGCTCCAGAGCATGCTGTTTACAGAGCATCGGTGGCATTTGCTGTGCCACACATCACACACAGTGAGGCTGTAACGTCCATGCTGGACACGGAAACACAAATTTCCCCTCCTACAGAAGCAAAAGGCTAGAAAAAAACCCTTTTGTTTAATTTCCTTCCTCTTGCTCACCTCAGGAAAGGCAGTTACCATCCTGGTGCAACCTGTCACCAGAAATAAGTGCCTTGCATCAGCAGCGTACATGCTGCCTGCTGTAGGGTTGGGTTTTTTTGTGCATTAATGATGCTAAATAACACAGGGAGACAACAAAACTAAACTGCTGTTTTTCCTTGTCTAAGTAGGCAAAGCTCCACTGCAAGGGGGGTACCATTGACCCAAGTAGCTTGTCTGCCATCGTGTGTGCCACACGCAGCTCGTACTGTGGGGTTCTGCATCAGCCTCCTGCTTGTAATTCTGAGGACGTCCAGGTCCCCTCTCCCTCAGTTCTCTCCACATAGACAGAATACTGGTCAGAAGAACAACTGCGCATGGGTTTTTGACCAATATATATGTTTTAAATGTATGTATACGCACGCACACACACATCACACCCCCCGCCACATCTCAGACCAGCCCTCCTACCATCAAAAATGATTACAGATTAAAAGAATACTGTCACTGTAAAATCAAGTATTCTGAATCAAGACTGTGCAAATAGCCCTTATACCTACATATCTGAGCTTTAGTCTTCACCCATGTGCATTTTATCACATATTATTTTTCCAAAAATCCACTACTTAATTCATTGCCAATACTTTAAGTGTTAGTCAGGAGCTCTGCCCAAATAAGTACCCCGTCTAGAAGGACCCTGCTTTATGTGTTGTAAAGTCATAATATGCTGCTGAAGTAGTGAACACAGTTTGTTGGAAGAAAAATCATGGTCTCTTGCACAAAAAAAGTTTCCATAGGCTCAGATTGCATCCATAATAGTTGCACAATTCCTACAAAATGTCTATTACCTTATTTAACCCCAGGCTTTGAAACAGATATTTCATATACATCTACTTCCAATTAATTACAGCAAAACATTTTTGGCTGGCTTTGCTGGAATGGTAAGCATGTACAATAGCAACTGAAAGAAGAGTACTATACTTAAAATAATCAACTAGTACATGAAAAATGCTACAAACAAGCAAGAAGGGGTTGAATTTTTTTTTCCTCTCAATTGCACAGTTCATTTTGACCTGAAAACAGATCTAGTTTTTAGTTAAATGAACCTGTGAGCAAAGTTGGGTCAAAGTCAGAAAATAATTGTCTGGAAGTATTATCAGATATTCAAACATTTGATTTTACTGCTTTCCAAAACAAACCTACTTAAGAACACAAGCATCTAAAGTTTACTATAAAATGCATATTAAGTAGAAATGAAAAGCAACAGTTTGGATTGCATCTTCTTCCCACTCCACCCCGTCCCCCCAAAAAAATTAATTATGAAACTAGACTTCAGCTGAAAAAATGTTTTAGCAATATCTGTTCCCATCCACTGAGAAGCAACTCCAATGAGCTGGTTGATGGCAGCTACAGTACATCCTGCCCTGGATGATGCTGAATTAACTTTCTGTGCTTTTCTGCTCCTTCCAGAATATCACCTTTCATCACTAGGCAGATAAAGACTGTGTGGACATCTACAAGGGCAGCACTACATGACAGCCAGACATAAAAATAACTGTGTAGTTCAGGGCGGAGGAGGACATACTATATATTAGGACATACGTATATATTAGGTAATGCCTGAGGCCATGCAGCATGGAAAGGAAACAGAAAGAGAGTGACTACTCTGAGTAATAAGGAGAAAAGTTTTACAATTTAAGCAACTTTACTTCATGTATAGGTCATACAGATGACCTTGACTTTGGCACTGATTCATTTTTAAAAGTATCATAAAAAAAAATACCAAACAGCATTAATAGGATGCTTCTAACACCATTTTCTTAGTATTTCACAAGAAATACACTGGAACAACAGACTTAAACCTGTGAAACAGGCTTTTGTGAGCAACACTTACATCCCTTTACTGCAGCTAGCACAATGACCCATCATTCCTTTAACAGTTGTCCTCCTTCTAGGAGGTACTGAGATAGACACCTTCCAGCAGGTTTGCAGCCTGTTGCAGACAAAGGAAATGCAGCTCAGACCTCTGCTGCAAGCCCTGATGGAGAATGACCTCTGGAGTAATGCTCTTAACCCTTCACCCTCCAGCCTGCCTAACAGATTGAGAGGTATTTATGGTTTAAGTGTGGTAGTTAAAGTTGAAGTCAAGTAGCTGCCATCGGATGTGGCACATCCCACACAGCCATAGCAGGAGCAACTCTCCTTCAGGAACTGAGGCCAATCACAGGATCTGTGCCCGTGGTTTGACCAAAACCACCATCCCACTTTGTCAAGGCCTGGTAGACACATGAATGTCTTCAAGCAGGATCTTCCAAGAGAGAAGCACCAGGTGATTCTCGCTGCAGGTTATGCTATGGCTGCCCCAGGAACTTAAGCATGTTACTGTAGTTTAATTTAAATGCACTTTTGCAATCTCTCAGCTCCCACACACACTTTCAGAACAGTGAAACCAAACAACCATTAAACAAAGTTTATGCCTCATCCATCTACCCCTGCTCTTTGCCAACTTTTCTCAGCTCTCTTCACCCCCACCCACTAACACTTTCCTCTCCACTTCTGCATCTGTCCAGAACTTTTCCGACTAGTTTCCCCACAAGCAGAGTAGGTTAGATGGTTGTCTCCATTTACAACAGTGACTGTTTTCTGGGGTCTTGAAAATCCTGCCATCTGGAGTTGTGAAAGATGAGACCCACCTATGATGCAGAAAATATGGACTCTTTTTCCAAGTGCCACCGCTGATCTTCTGCCTGGATCTTGTACCAGTCACTTCAGGTCCACATACCAGTGCTTGCTCTTTCACTGTTATCCACTCAGCTTGCAAGGACTGCTTGTGTAGCCTGTCCCTTAGGCTGTTCTCCTAATTATAAAGTAATTAAACTTCCTGTAGCATTTCATTCAGCATGAAAAGGCATTTTTGAGTACTAGAAGAGCAGATACCTGAAAGAGGATCTTTTGAAATACCCTAGTGAAAATAATATAGCAAATAAAAGGGGAATTCAGCATCACACAACAAATAATCTATTTGTGAAACAAAGGCATAGAGCATTTGTTCATTATGGAGCCACAGGGGGAAAAAAAGCCTTATGGTAGATCTGGAGGGTGTGTGGGTTGTACCTTACTTTCTTTCCTCAGTGTCATGAAAGGGTACAAAGTAAAATTACGCAGTATAAAGAGCAGCAGTTAGCCCTCTTAGTACAATGTCATCCTTCTTTAGAGGAGGGGGGCTTAAGATTTTATGTTTTCCTTTCTTCCTTAAACACAGCTGACAAGAATTTCTGTAGAGCTTTTATTTATAAAAGCTGTTTAAATGGATTTGTCTTTCCATCAGTTGGTAGTACTACGATTTACCCAGGTAAACACATGGATCACAGAAGGGTAATTTTTCTCTTGGTACTGTTTGCAAAACAAATATTTTCTGTATGCCTCTGAGTGCACTACAGGAATGAATGTATCAATTTAAATGTAAGGGTAATAATCCCAATGCAGTCATTTGTGAATCTCTGGTTTACTTCTGAAGTGCTAGTTTGTTGCCTGTGCTATAAAGTGAACTGCTGGCTGAAAGCTCAAGCCTTTGGTTCATGGGATTTAGCATAAGGTTACCACTGCCTAACATGGAAACAAGTAATGCAACTCTCTTCAATCACTTCAGTAAGCAAGAGGGATTAATGCTGTAGGCACTTCACAGGCAGGTTTCATGCCTCACTCTTGAGCAGTGGAAAAAAAACCCATACCAACAGATGAAATAACATGCCAACAGACTTCAGACTTTTACTTCACGCCCTTAGCAAATGACCATCCTGCTTTACTCTGCTGTATGGATTCCTCAGCTAGCAATTCACCTCAGCTATGTGGTCCTTCCTGGGTGGCGTACACACCAGCCCATCAGTAAAGCAGGCTGGGAAAGCAGGGGCATTGCTTGGATCAAATACTTTGCATGTCCTGCTGTGCTTCAGAGTTATTGCTTCAGAAATAGCTCAAATAGCCTGAACACTACACGTGTGATCCGCATGCAAAGGAATTGACACTAGCATTACTGCAATGGCATAACTGTGCCCTACAGCTATGCCTGTAAGATGCCTCACACCTAGACAAACTCTCAGGTCACAAGAGAGATGCATGTTCAACCAGAATAAGAAATCCTGAGCTGCCATGAGCCATCTGACCCTGTCAATCCCCTGATGGGAGATAACTCAGACGCAGACTGTCTTTTGTCAAGGTTGCAGCTTGCAGAAGAAAGGTTGGCCTGGTGGGAAGACAGAGAGGGAAATAACATTACTGCCTCCCCCCCACCATTCTGAAAGGAAGGACCACAAGCACTGCATGCCTCATGCCACGGGGGGCTGGAGAAGGGGAAGAGGAGAATCAAAACAATTGCTAACTCTTCTACAAAACAGAGTGCAGACAGATGAACTAAGTAAGACCAACGCCAGCAGCCCTATAGCAAGACAATGCATACGACTTTCATGAAGAGTCCCCCTGAAGTTGTCTCCCACCTGGCCCAACTCTTTGGCTCAATATCTGATCACAGTTCTAGACACATATTGATGTAAGACACTGGGCCCTTCATCCCTCAGGACTCTTGCCGTACTTGACATATGAGGAAGGCTTTGATTCTGTTTTTTAAATCTTCTGCAAGTTGAATGAGGAGTGAGAAAATGGGTTCAACATGTTGAACATATCTTTGGAGGGCAGGGAAAACAGCAAAAAACACAAACAGCAGCTGGATGCTATTTGCACATAAAGATATAATTTCTTTTTCTTCCATGGAAGTGCTGCTTTTGTGCTTAAGACCCAGACAGTCAGGGAAAATCCTTGCCAGGACATAAGTTTTCCTCATTTATTGGGAGCAGAGAAAGGAGACTGCTGTGCTACCTTTACCAGCAGTCTCACTGTCAGCTGAAGGACCCTATGGCTTACTTGATGCCTTTGTTACAAATCTATTACTTGAGGGGGCAGGGAGGAGAATGTCTTAGTGCCATGATGCAATCATATTTTAACGTGGCAGTCATTTTTGCCTCATTTTGTGTAGATGCGTACTCTGTAATTATTGGACAAAATGTTAATGCTGCATAGAAAAATTCTGGAGGGATGAGCAGAAGTCATGCCTCCTGGGTTCTCTGCACGCTGCAAGTAGAATAGTGAAAGTATTTTGAAGTTCAGGAGCCACTGTCGTATCTTAGAGATTCCCCTGACAAGTCAAGAGAAACAGTCATTTGTGACAATCAGTTTTCTGTATTTGGAAGTACAAACAGTGATATTCACCGAGCTCTTCAAAAAAAGTAAGTGTATTCTGTTTCCAAGGTTTCCTTCAGACTGATTATCCTGGCAAACAGAAAAGATTCCAAAGCCAAGTAACTCTATTCAACCTCTAGCTCATTCTGCACGTTGCGTGCTAGGAGGATTATATCATGGCTTACTGAAGCCATACCCTGAGCCCATCTAAAACTTCACACCCTCCATGTGTGGCATTAAACCTTCGTGTAGTCCTTTAACGCGCAATTCCCTCACAAGCTTGCTCAGCTATTTCCTGACAACCCATGGGTAGGGTTGGTTTTGTTTTGTTTTGTTTTTCGTGCAGTTCATGTCTGTCCTTGAGACACGAAGCGTCTCAGAAAATTCACACAGAGGAACTGGTTATTAGTGGACAGTCACTTATATATGTGAATGTTCGGGAGACAAATTCCATGCAGACAGCAGTCTTTGTACTCCCTATCAAAAAAAGGGCAGGGCCTCATTAATGTTATATTTGGGTTACTCAAGACAACAAGCATGTTTAAAAAACAAACCAAAATGACCTCTGAAAGCATGACTGCCCATTTTAAAGCTAGATTAATGATCTCTAGTATAGAAATCAACTTTTTTTTTTTTTTATGTTTGCATAATCCATATGGTGGTCTGGCACTAGGCACTGTCCCAATGTGAGGAGATACAAAAATACTTTGTAAAAGGCTAAGTTATTCAGACTCATAAGATATTATATTTTCAATCCACAGTTGTAGACTGGTTGTGCTTCAGTTTACTGGCTACTTCTCTCTCAAAGCTTGTTCAGTGAAGTCCAAAGTAGCTGATTTTACCCCAGGTGAGGTCTGCTTGAGCTTCTGGGTCTCCAGCACAAAGCTGCAACATTAGGCTGCAGACCTGCAGATGAAGAAACACAGGAATGAGCATTCCAGAGCTATTGAACAACTCTAGATGCCAGTCTTCCTAATATATGCATTGGGAGCAGTAAAGTAAGCACATGCAGCATGTATTAGTTTATGCTACTCACTGAAATTCCTTTGTCCTTTAACAGGGATATTAAAAAGGTCATGCTGCTGATTAAAAACACATATCACTTACAGTGGCAAAGTTATTTAATGATATCTTAGAGAGAATCAGAGTTTTTCCCTGAGGGTTAGTCTTGTGCATCATCAGGAGAGACATGCAGGGAAACCCTGTTTGAATTGGCAGGGCAGTAAGTAAATGGAAAGATATTTTCCTTCTTTGTTCATCTGTTTCATTGACCTTTACTTTCAGAGCATGGAAAAAAGTACTTAGGTCTATGAAGAAATATTTGGAACAAGGAAATCCTGCAAGTGAAAAGAAGTAACCACAATGCTGGATTTCCTATGGAGATAAATATCACTGATGCACAAAGCTCCTATGTTCCTTCGATTAACATACTGTAGGTGGAACCCGAAAACACTGGATAATGGTAAGTTTCACTTTCTAAAAAGTCAAAAGCTGTTTTAATAGAACTGTAACTGCCTTTCTTTTCTGTTCAGCAAGAAAATACTCCCTTTCTCAGAGGCTGACCCAACACCCACCTTGTTCAGAGGTCAGGCAATGCATTCCTTGTTAGGCTTAGTCACAACCTGTCTTAGTGCCAAAGTTGGCAAGTGCTGATATCCCGGGTAGGGATAACACTGCAAGTCGTAGTAGTAAATGAATCTTTATTGAACATATTGCCAGGAGGATTTTCTCCTGTGAAGAAGGGGGAGGCTTGTCCCTAGTGAACCACGTCTTGGGACTGGTACAGTCCACTAAGCTACAGCACCCAAGTACAAAGACATGAGTGACTTCAGAAGTTCTCCTCTAATGATGAGGTGGATGAAGATTGCACGGATCACTTCTCGTATTTAAGGGAAATTTCTAGATGTCAACAAGAAGAATTCAGCATTTCCTATGCACTATCTAAAATATTTTAGGAGGCCTCGTACCCCAACCCCTAACTTCTGAAATCTTCACAAGTTCCTAACTTCACACTCCCCATTTGTCGGTCTACAGCACCATAGTGGGTTAGTTCCCATGCAGACAATACCAGGACAATACCACTTTGCTGTTTGTAAGTGGTAAAATAACTGTAAAGCAAGTAGGCTCAGGGCTGAGACAGTGAAAGACAAGGAGGTAAGAATTCTGCTGATCTGCATAATTATGAAGTATTTCTTCTCTCTAATCACCCTGACTAATATGCAAATATATAGGCATGCCCATGCATAACCACACACCTACTCTCCAGTATCTGAAATCTAGATGGCCCCTGGGGCAAGAGTCATGTCATGTGGAACAAAACACATGTCAACACTAGCTCCATGCCATAATAAACATTTTATCAGTAATTATGCCAAATTGGACCTGAACAACAAGCTTAACTTTGCTCCTTAGCTTTCATACCCAAAGAACAGTCTTACAAGCTACATCCTAACGCAAGAGAAAGAAAGATAAGGGAGCCTATTTATGATGTAATTAAGAAAATCATGATGGCCTCCCAGTAATGAACCCACTTCTAATTATCCTGGAGTCTTCTTATCTTGCATGTGCTGCTTGAACAGTCGTTTAAAGTGCTGCCAAAGTGCCTGTCATCAGTAGGACGAGGTTGCCAGTAGAAACTTGGCAACAGAAACCTGAAGACAGGCTTGCATACGTGTCTCTTGGTCTCTAGATTCATATTCACCCTTGAGAAAATGATTTTAAAAGAAAACCACAGTGTAATTTTGGAAGAAGTTTGGGTGAAAGAAATCAAACAGAACTCAGAATCAATAATTTCATAAGCAACCTAAAATAAGATTTCTTCAGTTGTTACTGTTATGAGAAAAATATTTTCCAGCTTTCAGCATCAAACAGCCCCAATGTAAGGTTGTTTTCTGGCTTGGTTTGATAAGTGTCAGGAGGAATCTGAAAGTTTTGCTTTGATTCCCTTGAGATCACAAATCCAATCTGCATCCCTTTGTATTTTTCAGTGATTCTTTTAATAGAGGTCCTTTGGCAGAAGCCATACTAATTTAAAGTATATTCCTCCTTCACCACATTTATTTCCCTCACCTTTTACTCTTCCCACTGTAAATGAAAGTCGTGGGCCTTTATAGCCCTTTTAAAGAAGATAGGTGCATAAATAACCCCCCAAAATGTGCCCTGCCTATGTCATGTCAGTTTTACAATTAAACATTTTCTCCTTCTCATGATGTGTTTTATTGAGGTATAAATCAGGACTAAAAGGCAATTTAGGACAGACAGGAATTTTATGAAGGGGGGCACAGATCCCTTGGGCTCGTCTGGAAAATGAGAAACATACTTATAGATGATACATCTTGCTGGGTGCAAGATTCAACGGAGCTAGAGAGCACTCCGTCTAGACTGAGATTTAACTTTCTCATTTAAATCAAGTGAAATAGGACTGTGTTGGATGCAATTGCATAAAACCATTCTATTGGATTAAGGACGCTTTTGTAAAGCCCAGTCACACTGAAGAAATTGTGCAAGCAGAAGGGATCATTGCCAAATCCCAGGGAGCAAGCAGAAGCTGAAAGGTGGCGAGCAACTCAGTGTTTAGCAAGGGTTTAGCTGTGCTCACTTTCTTCCTTCCACGAAGCAGAAACTTTCCCTTCTTTCCTGTTATTAAGGCAGGTAGTTTGATATTTGTGGCAGACTTTGCTTTCTCCAGTCAGGGCTCTCAGTTGCAGACCCTTCTCGTTTCTCCCTAGAACAGTATAATTGAGGTCAAATAAAAAAACCTGGGCTTGCTTGCATCCAGAGTATGCCTGGGAAGAGACAGCAGGATTAAGATACAGCTTCTTTCTTACTCCCAGGAACTGACCAAAACCACTACCCTGCACCTGGGCCAAAGTGCCCAGCTAGAAGAGAGAAGGGAAGCGTCCACCTTGCAGCATTGCCCGTAAGAGATGAAATACAAGTGTCATAGCCCACCAGACAGGGGAACAGGATCCCTCTATCCTCTATTAGTCAGTGGAAAGAAAGCAATCGCATTTGTCTCAGTCTCTGCCCATGCAGACATCCCCTCCCACTATATCCTCAACTCCATATTAAGGATTTACATAAAATCCTTGGCTGTCCTGCTCATACTACAGTGTTTTATTTCTCCAGCAAGCCCTACACCCAAGGATCTGCAGCATTAGCGTCCACCTTGCCTAAAAAAGGCAACTAGCCAAGGTTGTTCTCTCCATAGTCAATAGAAACTAGTACTAAACTGAATAAGCCTGGAAGGTACCTAGCCTGTGGCATCTCAGCTAGGCAGGATAAATTTAGCCTTCCTGCCTTGAGAAGCATCATTTGTACCTACCACTAGCACCTTCCAAACAGCAGATGACTAATCTCTGCCTGCACATCTTAGTGTTTGTGCAGTAATGGGACAAGGGCAACATTTTGCCCTCTGCACACAAGCCAATACATTAGGCAAAGCCGTGCCCGTGCCTGGATTCAGGGTAGCTGCATAGCTCTGCGTTGCTTATTTGAAGGAAGATGACACAAGCCAGGCACAGTGATTAGTAAGGAGCTGGAAAAGCCTGCAGGCTCAGACAGCCCAAAGCAAGTTATATTTGTATCAAGTAGCTCCTTCTTGCCATTCAGCACCTTAAAGCACACAGCATTAATATTTTATTGTTATGAGTCTAGCACTGCCATCTCATGATACATTTCCTGGAGCATAAGGATCAGAATACGTGTTGGTTTCTACAGAACTCTGCCACCTCCCAGGCTTCACAAGCAACTCAGCAACTATTACTTGTTTAGAGAAAGCTATTTTTTTTCACTGAACTCTAGCGGCTTATCTGCTTCTGCAGTTCAGCCAACAAAGCTGACCCACCTGGTTTGTGCAGGCAGCTGCATCACAGCACACCCTTCCTGAGAATGTCCTCATCCCAATGTGTCATTGGGGATCTTCACTGCACATGCCCTGGTGCTTTGCACTACAAGAAATCAAACTGGTTTGTGACACTTGTCCAGCGAATCATCCTCTGACCTCTTACACAAGACTGTTGGCTTCCAGCTGAACATATACACCCTGCCTAATTATTATGGTTTCCAAACAACAGACGATCACAGGTTAGGAATTATTAGCAAATTGTGAATCAGGCGTCAGTAGTATTGTCTGACCAAAGACTGGCAAGGGGAAGGGAAACTAGGAATAACAGCTGTGTTAAAACCCATAGAGAAAGACTGGGAGGGCTGGAAGAAGTCCACATAAAGAAGGTGAGAGCTGACAAGAAAGCACAATATCTTTCAACCATCTGTTTTGTTTTGTATTTTAAAGGTGCAGTAAAATGTATTTATACCCCATTCCTTACTTTACAAGGAAATCAAGTTGCCTTACAAGTTCTAAAAGTATCCTCAGCTGAACAGCAGTTCTCTCAGCCTGGATTTTGGGATTACATGTCACTCGACAAATAATACTTTCATTCATGAAGCCTTAGTTTTCCATCTAAACTCTACCTCTAGCTGACATGCATTGTTATTTTCCTCTCCACTGAAATACAGGAACATGAAGGCACGAAAAAGCAATTGCTTGAAATATACCCATTTACAGAAGTGTTGTGCCCATGTCATTAAAAATCACCATGGAGAAATTTGGGTTTAGTGTCCAGTGAAACTGCAAGAAAAACAGAGTACCTTATAATGGATCTTGAAGAAAAATAACACGTGCTTGGATTTTTATTTTTTTTAAAGGAAAAAAAAGCTTCTGACTGCATTAGAAGTGGAGGCAGAAAACATACAAACTTCTAATGCAGATAGAACATTTTGCATGCTTTACATTTTTTCCCTATCTGCTGTGCAAGCAGTTCATCAACACACATTGGCCACTGTTTATCTAAACAAATCCTTCAAGGAAGCCTGGCCTTGGGAGCAGCTCCTGCATTCTCTGTTCTTCAGTGCAGGAGTAAGGCCTTGGGGACAACTTATAAGCAGGAAGCTCATCCCGTGACAATCCTCATGCAATACAGTAGCCCTCAGTAAATGCTGGCAGACAAAACAGAGCGTCAAAGAAGCCTGTTCTCTTTTACACCTGCATCCAACTCAATAACTCCTACACTGAGCCAGTCACAGGTTCAAAGTGAACTTAGTTCTCTCTCTTTTTCAAGCATGACAAAGCATGAGTGAGGAAACATCTCAAGCTCTAGCCTACTGGAGAGTAAAGAGAATCAGAGATACAGCTGAAGGAGACACTTAGCTGAAGTTTGGATTAATGCATCCTTGACCAAACAGAGACAGTTATCACTGAGATACAAGAATGAGTGCAGGAGGGGCCCAGGGACCCATATGCCACATTCATTAACTGTTGAGTAACCAAGTATTCCAGGGCTGGGCTGTCCTAGCTTTGGTGACTGCTCGTACAAGTGTTTCATATTACCTTGCCCAACTAAAGACAGCCTCTAGTCATTATGTTTCACTGTGTAGGGCTACCACAGCGTGTATGTGGATCACTGGGATTCACATAAGAAGCAGCTGAAGTAAACACTTTTTGTAGCAATATATAACATGTTTCGGATGGCCAGAACACAAACATAAAACCCTACTGCATCATCACAGAATATAAGGAAAAACTTCTTTACTGTGAAGGTGACGAAGCACTGGAATAGACCATCCAGAGAGGCTGTGGAGACTCCTTCTCTGGAGATACTCAAAACCCACCTGGACACAGTCCTGTGTAACCTGCTCTAGGTGAATCTGCTTTAGCAGAGGGGTTGGCCTAGATGATCTCCAGAGTTCCCTTCCAACCCCCACCATTCTGTGATTCTGATTACTATTCTGTTGGAGAAGGGGAAATGCAGATTAGCAAACTAAACACAGACACATACAAAAGAGCTGGAATACAGCAGAGCTAACAATGCTCAGAACCAACTTTATCAGGGCCAGAAGCAGTCAAACACTGGAGGGAAGTCAGGGAGAAATCCTTTTTGCTTTTCCTGATTTTGATCTGGCAGACGCCATTAGTGCTGAACAGCATGAAGGGAAAGCCAGAACAAAATAAAACCTCTTCCTTTCAGAGTTTCTTTAGCCTAATCCAAGCCAGAAATACTCAGATTTTCACAAGAAAGACGAATCAATAACAAGCTCAGCCAAGAAAGAAGCTAAAAGTGCAGTGAGGAAGGCCACCCTGAAAGCCACCTGCATGTGTGAGCAGGTTCATGCAGGTGAACAGGGCCAGCCACAACACCTGCAGGATAGGCTCAGACTCAGGGTAAACATTTGCCTTTCAAAACAAAAATAAATGAAAGGCTTTAGGTTGCCCTAAAGGAACAAAAATATTTTCCTCTAGGAATTCTTCCGTTTTGTTTTGGTTTGTTGGGGTTTTTTTAAACCAACAAAGAGCAGACTATTAATGAAGAGGCTCTCTGAAAATACCTTCAAGCTTTATTTGCTTTAATCCTGAAGCAAGAGGATCTAGCATCTACTTAAGTCCCATGAATATATGCATTTCTTATCAGCAGCATTACAATGCCTTTAAGGAACAGATTCACTAGTTTGCCTACAAATTATATATTTGCTTGCCCATAGTGTCTGCCACTTCCCAGAATATTTTGAAGTAGCCTTATCTAATTTTATTCTTCTTCTCCCTTCTCTCATTCATGACATTTCCTTGTGCTCATGATCATTTATTTGGCATGGCATTTTGTCATAAGAGAACAGCCAAGCACTGCATGCAAACATAGCACAGAACTTCCATTTTAAGAGAGCTGAGGTTTATAATTTATAGATGACACAAAACCCTAACTTGAAGGGTGAATAACCTTAAACCTAGAAAAGTTGAGAGGTGTTATCTGTGTATGGCTTTTGGTGCTTCAAATCAAAGACATATCATCACTTTCAACTTTTGACAACTTTTGCATTTGGCCTCTATCTCAACATTAAATCTTGAGCCTCTCTCTCCTACTGACCCTGAAATAACACCTTGACTATATGCAGCTGGCCTTCTTAAAGGGACTGCAACGCCATCAGCAGCTGTTCCCCAAGCCTGCTCAAGGAGAGACAGGAGACACCTGAGAAGGCTTGTCTCAGGCTCTCTGAGAGCTTAGAGGCAGCCTCAGTTCAATAATTTTCCCCCACACATCCAGAAGTTCTCCCTGCCCCCAGCTGATGTTTTTGATGGTTGAACCCAAAGTCATTTGCAACTAGCAGAAAGACTTAGTTTTTTTCACTGTGTTGCAGATTTGTTTGCCATTATGAACACAATATACTTGTTCAGGCCACACAACAAGCAGCATCACACATTCCTTCATGACACCAGTAAAGGATGGTGGCAGCAATGTAGCCCATTCCTGCCTGCACACAGCTATGCAAACCCTAGCAGGAGCTGCTGACACCCAGAAAAGAAACTGGTGGCTACTTCCCCCCCCAGTTAATGAAACATTTGAGCTACAGCCTTTATTTATTCAAGGACTTACTAGGAGGTGACTGTGGTTATTTCCTCTTTAATATCAATACTTAAACAGAAATTGACTGCAGATGAGAAGAGCCATTGTGTTTTACTGCCAGTGATTTTTTTTTCCTGGCATTTCAGGGCAGATACCTGTTGGTAGATCTGTTCCCTTAGGCTGTTGACACTGCAAGGTGTGGCCACACTCTGTGTTTACAAGCTATTATCACAGCTCATCGTTGGCTTTTGCAACTCCAGGCATGTCAGCAAGGCTCTGTGTGAGGGAACATGAGAGGGTTTGGTTTGTCTACTATCAGCCAAAGACTGCAGACAAGTTGTAACTATCTCTTAACAGAAATGCTATCCACCACAGGCAATATTTGCTTGCTTTCAGCAGAAGACCTCAGCAGCCTTGGACAGAGATGAACAAAATGGAACCTAAATGGCCTTTATATGTTTTAAGTCTTCCAAGTGAAATGTAACAGACAGCCTGAACCCACAAAGTTTAATTCAGCTGGGTCACGCTGCTCCCCCTACGCTGTGCCAGATGACGCTTGGAGAACTATTGCCTGCAATAACAGAGATGCAAGCTTGAACTCTGTCAGGCCTATCTTTCTGCATTAATACTGAAATGCATGCAAGAACCCACTCAAAATTTTCAGCTGGTACCTATTAAAAATGAGACTGAGCTAATTAAAACAAGCAGTGGGAATTCTATCAAGCAAATATATTCAGAAATCTTTACTGGCTCCTACGATGTAGAGGGAAACAGTGCAAAATGTCACTGCTGAAAGTCTCACAGATTTCTTTGCCATCAGAGTTCCTAGTTTTCTGTATTTCCCCTTTGCTCCTCAAGTGACAAATGCCCCAGATTCCCATTCTGCTACCAGCCTCGTGGCTCTTCATTGCCAGCTGAGGCTCAAAAGCATGCAACAGCTAGTAAAAGAGGTTACTGGCAGATCTCCTTTACAGCATGCTTTCACCAACCCACAGAGCATCGCTACCCAGCCTGACAGCCGGAGTATACAGGAACTACCGTATTTGAAACAACTGATAGCTCATCTAATCTATGTGCTGGTTTTGAAGTAAAACCAGCTGCCTTGCTAACACACAAGTAACTTAGCAGCTTCCCCAAAGGGGAAGCTTTTCCCTAACCTCCATTGGTTACAGGTCAGCTCATGCCTCAAGTCTGAAAATTTATAGCCCTCCCAGCGGCTTCTAACCCACATCTACCATAAAGCCATAAAATACATGCTGGTATCAAGGCTACCACTGGGACAGATAAATTCAACTGAAGCGCATTCATAGATCCTCCCTCCAGAATCCCCATGGTCCATGTGACCAGTCACTACCTGGAGCTTTGCCATTCTCACACCCCACGACCATCCATGAAGTCATACCTTCATAAAGTCCAGAGATGGCAAAAAAATGCACTTACCTATTTCTTCACCTCTTTTTTCTCAAACAGAAAGCTTCAGGGAAAGTGTTATCACGGAGTAACAGAGCCCAGCTGCAAAATATTTTCTATAGTATCATATACAGCAACTGACGTAGTTAATGTCTGACATAGATTGTAGTATTTTATATACAAAGCTCAATGTTCTGCTGGCTTTCCCTAATTTTATGTTATCATCTGATGGATGACATTAATTCAGATCAAATTTGCATCAGGTGATACACAAGACATGTTTTCTAGCAAATCTAGTTGGCCTAACTAAATCTTCCAGATTTTTCTTTCAAGTGGCTATTTCCTATCCATGGTGAATATAATGTGCCATAATGAGAATTTTTTCCCATGTGAACCACTTTGCATAATTTCTCAATAATAAGCACCATACATAAATGCTTGTTTCTCAAGACTAAAAAGTAGATCTGATGTCACAACACACATAATTTGTACCATCAAAAAATGTCTTAGCACTGCCTCCTGTGTGAGCTTGTACAATGGTATGGCATTTGTTAGCTTGTTCAATAGCATTACAATCGAATTGCAAATTCAGATTTCATGAGACACTTTTTGTTCTTAAGCAGCAGGACTGCTGGCAGCATTGCATATGTTGTGTGCAGATGCATATCGTGTTTTGTGCAATATCATCTGCAAGATTTTATTTAGAGCATCCCCACTACCACCCTTCCCAAAATATGACTACAAATCTCCTAAGGGGGAGAATATATTTTACCATAGATGATAGAGACCTAAAGCTTCATGGGGTCTCAAAATAAAATTGCATCAGTAGAGAGAGAATAAAGAATCAGCAGCAAATACAGTAAGATTAATGTATTAATCATCTGCTGGCATGGCACACTCTGGGAAAGAGGCTAATTAATAGGGATTTTTGGTAGGTCATCTAGGATTACTTTGTACTGAAAGCAGCGGCTTTCAATTGGGTTATCAGTGATTTTTGGAAGTTTTATTTATGTTTCTAGAAAACAGAAATTGTAAGAAATTGAGTCCTCCAACTTCATCTACCCTTTACATCTATGCTCTTTATATTAGTTCTGCAAGCATTTATGGGTTTAGGAAACTAGGTAGAGCAAAGACCTAGTTCCCTCTACAACCTAAATCCTCTTTCCATGACCTATCAGAGTAATTTAAATCAGTGATGGGTGGAGCATGGCTTGATGGGAGAGGTCCTGCTAATTTTACCAGGTGAAGAAAGTGATATGCAGAACTAGTTTCCCAGCAAATTTAACTATCAAGCAAATTAGGGAGATGAAATTCCAGCTCTGCTCTTCTGACGGCAGCAGGCATGAATTTTGTCCCAAACACATGGTCTCTAGTTTTTGGAAAGAAAACTAGAGAATGAGTCTGATGGCACATCCTTTTTCTGTCTCCTGTTTGGAGTCATTGCTGTGCACTTCAGAAAAAGGTGTTCCGTACACCTGGTATTGCCTGCTACCAAGAAAAGATAAGTCTTTCCTTGCATGCCAGGGAAGGAAAGAGCTCACTTACAAAACGTTTCTATGCATGACCAAAATCCAGCCTAACAACAAAGAAAAACAAATTAAGATATATGTGTTTTCAGAAGCAGGTGTCCTTCAGAGTGCCATTTGTAAGAATAGATACAGACTGTCACTGAGGGGGAAGTCTTATTTGAAAAGAGCTCGGGTGCTCCCTTAAGCCAGTCTCAGTCAACCACAGATGATTGTGGCCATGCAGGAAAGCTGTGCTTCTACACTTTGAACTATCTGTGGATCTCCTTCCTTGGCTTCAAAGCAAAAGAAGCTGCATTGTCAGGGCTACCCCAGCCCACATTCCATCCGGGGAGCAGTGAGGGGTGATACTGAAGAGTAAATTCAACAGCTAATCCTTGCAGAAAACACACACTGTCATGACAGAGCCTCCTGTTTGTAAATGGAAGTGTCTTACATCCTCGAGCCAGAGAGAGTAGAAAACCTTCCCTACAGAAGCAGCAAGAAACAAGACAAAGAACCTTTTTTCTTTGCTCAGTAACAGCCAGCAGGAGAGATACTTCCCATAATGCCCTGCGACAGCAAATGTAGCTTCATCCACAGATGCGGTTTGGTGGGATGAATGATGATATGCATTTAATTTATATTTTGAATTACTGAAGTTTGATGACTAGACACTATCATCAGCCATGAAGTTCAGATCCAAGTCTGAAACAGTTCCAAGCTTTATCAGGGCACTGGGTCATGGGGATGGGACTTGTGTTTTGCCTTGGGTCATTACAGAGAAAATGGTCAGCTACATAATTTAGCTCTGGAACCATTCCTGAGTTTGTCTAGATTCATGGCCTTGACTTGGACCCATTAGTGGTAACACTTACGAAAGAAAGCACAGGGGAGGAAGAAAAGATACAATAATTGTATAAAATACAGTAGCTCCTGGAAAAAATATATTTGACCTTTATTATCTACTGACTTCTAACTCTGATGCTTAGCTCTGGTTTTCACTTTTAAAATATTGTGCCTGGCAGAATGGAATCCAAAGAGAAAATAGACTCTGGAAAAAGTGTACGACTCTGGAGAGACAGTTATTTACTGGCAGTTTCACAGCCGCCCCTGCACTTCTAATGAAATTTCATTTGTCAAATGCAGTGCAACTTGGTGACAAGCCAAGCTTACTCTGCCTGCCTTTTAGCGCAGAAACATCCTTTTAGTCCCCTGCTCCCAAGCAGCATCTTTATTTCATTTGAGAAAAAAGAGCTTCAGCTTGTAGTTAAAAAGCCAGTCTTGATCTCTCCTGGACAAGATTTTCATTTTAATATGAAAAAGGAGTTAAAATTTTGAACTGGCATTAACACCATGTGCAATAAAACATGCTCCTCACCAACAGTACTCAAAGGAAAATATATTCAGCTTTGGCAAAAATAAACCCCCACAACTGGTTGTGATTTTATATGGATTCACCACTGTCTGGGATGAGGCCACCTAACAGTAGTCGGGACAGAGTATCCTCCCAACACAGGATAAAACCCATAGCTTCTAAACATGGGAATGGATCTTGCTTCTTATTGATGTTTTTTAATACATAAGGCCTGGTTTGTATGCATAGCTTGCATTACATTCCAGTGGTGGGTAAAACAGCTAAGCTATTTGACTTCTCCTGGTTAAAATACTACTTAAAGACCATTGAAAGTTTTTCACATTTAGGTCTTAGGGTAGCGTTGTCAACAGAACCTTCAGAGGTTTTGTTTGGTTTTACTGAAAAGGATAATTTAAAAAAAAAAAAAAAGAATTAGCACAAACAAAATTATCACACTTCCACCATTGTTCAGAGGGAAAAAAAGAAGAAAAAAGACAGTAATTTATTTTAGACAGTCTGAATAGCTGGAGACAGAGAGCTGAAATATAGCAAGGAAATTGCCACCCTAAACAAGTTTCTTTGAGCAATTTGATGATTTTTTTTTCTTTCTGCCTGAGTTATGAGTCCTTGGAATGCACATACCATTGATTTGCTTGGTGATTTGCACAAAGAGCTCTTCCTGAGGTCCTAAAGCCTCTGTATATCCTGGAGTGGAAATATTAACACCATACAAAGAAACAGAGTCTGATTGTTTGCCAGAGTCAGGCTGCCTAACCTTGTAAATGGATACAAGCAGCTATGGCTTCTCCCATGATCAAAAATTATATCCATCTTGAGACTAAAATATATGAGCTGTCATGCACACAATGGTGAACATGAGCATGTGTATGTCCTCCTGCACTTTGCTGAAGCTTGCTAGAGTCCAAATTCTCATAGAAGCATCATCACTGCTGTTTTAAAATACCTCCTGGCTGCACATCAGGTGGTGTGACCATCCTGGGTCCTAGAATCATAGAATACCAAGCTGGAAGGGACGTCAAGGATCATATGATCCAACCTTTCCTGGTCAAAGTACAGTCTAGACAAGATGGCCCAGCGCCCTGTCCAGCTGAATCTTAGAAGTGTCCAGTGTTAGGGAATCCACCATTTCCCTGGGGAGATCCCTTCTTCCTGACAGAAATGCTGTTTATGCAATGTGCTGCTGGGTTTTGATTAAGAGATTTGTTTGCATTTCCCTCTAAAACATAATCATAAACAAACACCACAGTTTGATGGGATGAGATTTGTGTGGGTGGTTTAAGTGCCTAATTGTCATGTTCTGCACAAAGTCTATGGTTTCCACTCTGAGAATCCAGATCTCAGTCTGAAGACAATCAATCTCATTCATTGTGAAGGGGCTGGAGAACAAGTCTTACGAGGAGCGGCTGAGAGAGCTGGGGTTGTTTAGCCTGAAGACGAGGAGGCTGAGGGGAGACCTCATTGCTCTCTACAATTACCTGAAAGGAGGTTGTAGAGAGCAGGGAGCTGGCCTCATCTCCCAAGTGACAGGGTACAGGACGGGAAGCAATGGCCTCAGGCTCCGACAGGGGAGGTTCAGGTTTGACATCAGGAAAATCTTTTTCACGGAAAGGGTCATTGGGCACTGGAACAGGCTGCCCAGGGAAGTGGTTGAGTCACCTTCCCTGGAGGTGTTTAAAGGACAGGTGGATGAGGTGCTTAGGGGTATTGTTTAGTGATTGATAGGAATGGTTGGACTCAATAGTCCAGTGGGTCTTTTCCAACCTAGTGATTCTGTGATTCATTTTCTCTTTCGTTTGGCTCCAAACTGGTTTGTACTTAGTGTGTGTTAAATACTGTTCCTAAAGCAGCCTTCTTCATGACTACTAACCAAAACCCATACCCAAGAGGAGACTAAAAGGACTATGCCTCTATTTCATCAAGAGTCCCATTGTCTAAAGCTTTTTTTCTGAGATACCAGAAGCAAGAGGTCAAATATTTCTTTGCCTGATGAAGCAGGCACTGATACAGGTTTCCTGAACCCCTAGGAAGCCACCTAAGCCACTGTGATACATGTTGTCTTGGAGTGGTCCTCCCACTGTCTCATTAGACAGACTTATTTCATCCTACTCCCTCAACTAAACTGTGACAGAGATAATATAATGCAGAAAGGGACAGGGTAGATCAGTAACCCAGCAAACTGGACACTTACCCAGGATGTGGAAGGTGGGCATCAAGCTGCCTACCAGAAAACACTCAATGACATCAGAGATGGTTACCAATCACGGCAGGAAGTCAGAGACCCAAACCTTAGAACCCCTCTGCTTTCAGCCAGTTCTTCACCTTCCATAGAGAAGAGGAGGCAAACCCACCATAACTGGCGTTCCTCACAGCCTCCAACCTGGGATACACTGCCAGCATCCTCTCGCCTCCATGTCTACCTCCTCCTATACTGGCACAGTTCTCAAACAGAGCGTCTGCTCTTACCTTTTGGGGTGCATGGTGAGCACTCTGATTTCTAGCCACAGTGGGTAAAGTTCAGTGACTTGCACAGCCCATCCTCTTTTCTCATTTGAATTTAATCTTAGAAAACTAGGACCAAAAGAAACCTCATGAGATCATCTAATACCACTTTTTGCCCAGAGGCAGGGTCTAATATCCCTAGGCTAACCCCAACACATGTTTACCTAACACATTCTGGAAAGCATACAAGAAAGGACAGCCCATAACATCATTTAGATTTCTGTAAAGGTACTTTATAATCTCAGAATTTATCTTCTTTTGTCCTATAGTCAACCAACTATTCTTTGCCTCAAATGTGTTTTCTTCCTCTCCCATTACATATGAAAGAAATATTAAATTGGTCTAAAAATACTGAAACTGAATTTCAAATTTAAATCTTCCCATTGAAGGTAATATTTAGTAGGAAAGGCTGTGAAGCAAAATAAAGAGGAATTGCTAAAAGAAGTCATCTCTTAATGCTGGTTCACTGTGTATGGGGCCTCCTTTAGAAACTTTGTTTATTTTGAAGGGGTAAGTTAAGCAGTCACTCAAGGATGTGTAGGAAGAGCCTGAGGCTGGAGATTACCATGTAGCTTTCTAATTAGGCCAGAACGAAAATAGGTCTAAATCCATTGAGTATACAAAATACGTTTGCATACTTAGTAATTTATAATAATTATGGTTCCCTAAAACAACAGTAAATTCCTAGTTGTTATTTTGTAACCTAAGGCAAATGAGTGGGGTATTTATTTTACTTAAGCTGATAAAACTTGTAGAAGAGGCCACCACAGTTACATTCCAGAGCACAGGGTGAGTTGTCATTTTATCCGCTGGCTGGTAAAAAAAAATATATGATTTCATGATGTTATCCTACTGAATAGTTGTTGAATTGCAGATCTCACTTGCTGGAAGGATCCAAGGCACTAAATATTACTGAAGAGTATAACTCAGTCCTACCTCAGCACAGTATAAATAGTCATGTACCCCAGCAGCAACAGAAGAACAAGCTTACTCTCGAGAAACTGGTAAAAGTCTGACCCTCATTTCCTTTAACAGAAGAAATCACATAAAAGCAATGAAGCTGAGATTCAAAATACTTGAATGCAGACACAAGCTGTGTGAATATGTGTTAACTGTCAGCCAAATGTACCTAAAAATCCATCCTAGTTATCTAGAAAGGGAATAGAAAACAACATGAGGATATTTTTTATAACGGATGATTGTTAAATGCTGTTAAATGTTGGGTTCTGATTTTAATTGTCAGAACCTGATTGTGCAGGAAGAGGGGAGATTTTCAGTTGCACAAATAGAAGTTATTCAAAAGCACTACCAAACCCACAATTCTGGTTAACGTGTGGAGAAGCAGAGATTTGCAATTACACATATGTTGAAAGCATTACAGCAGCCACACACATTCCCTTGTGTTTAGTTCCAAAAGTCATCTACCAATGCAGCCTATGTAGATGTGCAACAAGAAAAACAGAACTTCATGCACCAGTACAGTTTGGTAAACTTGTCAAAATGACTCTCAGATTGACCTACAAGATGTTTCTTTGTGTGTGCATGTGGGGGGGGGGGGGGGGTGTGCCAGGTTTCCTAAGGAAATGAGAGCTTAAGTGATGACTCTGTGAGTGAGCATGAATGTATTTCTTAGAAAACTTCACCACGTGCATGTATGCCCACTTATCTGAACTTAATAAATTCATGACTCTTGATTTCCAGGAAGCCAAGACTGGTAGCTCATCCACAGTCTAGACCAGCAACACGAAATTCCAAATTGCCTGTGAACTTCTTGATGTACATAAAGCAATACCAGGAGGAAAATAACCTCTTTGTAATGCAGAAATCCCCTTTGTAGCAGTTGTGCAGCTGCAAGTTTATTTTGAATATTGAAATATTGGGGATTTGTTGGGGACTTTGCAAAAGCAGATGATCTATCTGCACATAGGAGCACCCCTGCACAATTTATGACCCAGTTTCTTTCTGCACTTTTAGTATTTGGGATTGAACTTTGGCAACAGATGTGGTTTGCAGGTCTGGGAGATATTTAATTTATGAGCATTCTCAAAGCAAACTGCTCAGATTTCCAAAGATTTGGAAGATTCATACGTACTTAAAAATACTTTATTGCATTTCTGTGGATGAGTTCCAGATATTATGATGTCCCACAAATGCTTCTAGCTACCTACTTTATGGCAGCCTGAATTTTAGATGAGGTCTTATTCACAACAGGCAAAAGTCCTCTGTCTGCGAAAGCGAGAACTGTTTTGCTCGGCATTGGGACACAGCTTTAATCTTGTTTTTCTAACCTGAACAAATAAACTGCTTCAACTGTAACCAGAGATATGATGAGTAAAATATATGAAATTTTAGTCTTCTAGTGGATGGTGTTTACAGTGATGGACACTCATAAAAAGGTTGCTCTAAAGGAATGAATTACGCTCGCAGTCTATGCACTCCCTGGAAGAGCTTACATTCCTGCAGGGTGTAGAAAATATTTTTAAAAACCCCTAAACATTAGAGACACTAGCAAGGTTTATTCACTTTCATTTAAAAATGTGGGAAAATATTTTAAAAATCTTAGAAGGAAAGGGGAACAAAACAGACTTTCACACATCTTTCACAACTGGAAATGGAGTGTTTCCTCAGATTTATAAAGCCTGCAGTTTCACTTTCTTTTTATGCATCAGAGAAAAATGACAGAAATTACTTAGAAATACCCCAAAATAAAAGCATGTTGTTTCTCTTGCCAGAAACTAAATAATTACACAAAAAAAAGGCCATTTGTCTTTGTTTCAAAATCTCAGCCACCAAAACTTTAACAATTTCATGTACAAGAGCTTGGCTTTTTTTTTTTTTTTTTCAATCTGACTCGTTATTGTTACCTACAGCATACAGATAATTTTGAAAACAACTTACTTGCCATTGTGTCACTGTCCTCAGGATACTATGTTCATTAGATTTCATATACTAAAAATCTGATAAACTGCAGTCACAAGCAAGGCTGTCATAAGGAACAATGTGAATACTACTTCCTATTCTATCTGCATTTTCAATATAAGTGGACAACATTAGTAGGAAATACAATGTTCATAGATATAGCATGGAGAAAAGGGAAAAGAAGTAATATTTTTCCCACTGTCATAAAGACTTCTTTCAATAATGAAGTAGGAAATAGATACAATCTGTATGCTTAATGTAGCTCATAGAAAAATATCTTAAGATATACAAGATTAAACAGTTTTGTGTCCTAAATTAGCAGCCATTTATAAAATTGTATAGAGAAACAAAACAATATATATATACACCCAAAATTATGTACCATTTGGATATGAGTGGTCCATATTCTGTGAGAAACGAAGGCTTGCTCTTATAGAAACACCTGCAGAGACAAGGGGAAATTCCCATGTTCCTTAATACTGATTTTTTGCTAGGTGAATTGCAACTCTAAAATGCTTTTTGAAGAAGCATGAGAAGGTATGGGACAATGACTTTCAGCAAATAAATCCTTAGCTCTAAAGAAAACCTGCAGCAGGAAAATGGTGACCATCTTGATCATTCCAGATCTTTTTTCAAACTGTTAAAACCACTTACTTGAGTGTGAAAATGGAACAACACTGCTGGCTCAACAGAAAGGTCAGGGATATTTTCATCTGTGTTTGGTATTCTTTGAACTTAGAGAATTATATTCAAGAGGAAAAAGTCGCCTGCGTGCTAGCACATCAAACTGCCTTGCTGTTAAACCAAGGGCCTGGCATATTAACCACAACATCCACCCATGAGTGAGAGGCCCCATGAAGCTCTTTCGCTGTTCCAGGAAGAAGCTGCACAGTTTAAGAATGTGGCTGTAAATATTACATCAGACATAAATATTGCATAATGTCATGGGTAGTCTTGGAAGATGCATTGTGAAAATTCAACTAAGATTTTAGAAACTTTCCATTGTTGAATGTTATGGACACTTCAGCAGACTTGAGGATATGTTTGGATTGAAAAAGGACCTGGAGAATGTATCTAGTAACTCTGGGTTGGGTTAGTGCAAACATGCCCTGAGCTAGCCCTTTGCTTTTGCAGTCTCCACACTACCACGTCTGTCTTGACTCAACTTTATTCTTTTCAGTATGAGCTGAAATTTAGCAATAACATCTTCTTTTGAGAAAATGAGAAGCCACTTCATCATAAATGTGATGGTCTGGAAGATTGTGAAAATGTAATGCATATAATTGGTCTAGTTATTTTCATATCAACTTTTCCTTGAAACGAAATAATGATTTGTAGTCAGATAGTGGTTTTGGAGAATGGTAACTTCTTTTCATTATGGAGTTGAAGACTAGGAACTATGCAAAAATTTCAAGAGCTTGTCCTTAAAGATCAGTTTAGCAATTGGTTGGCTAAGTATTTCCTTAGAACTTCTTTTTGGTAGAAGTATAAAACTATGATTTTAAGGGATTTTGGATTATAAAGCTAATTTTGGTTTGTTTTTTAAAGGAGGAGAAAGAGGGAGGCATGATTTCAGTGCTAGCAGTAAAGAAACTTTGATTCAGCCAGATGTGGTGCAGCTGCAGATTTACCAAGGAGCATTAACAGGCACTGACGCTCTGTCCAGGAGCAGCAAGTGTTGTGAGTGTTCCCATAGACTGCTGAGGTCCCAGCAAAGAAAAGTGTCTCTTTCCCTGAAGATAAAAATGCACCGGTGATGAACCATGCCTGCCTGCCAACAAAAAAAAAAAAAAAAAAGATAAACTCCTTTTCTGTGTCACAGGTTTTAGCCAGATTGGGTTCAGTGAATGACCAAAGCTTCTTCAGTGGCATAGCTAGTCCTGCCCCGTGAGCCCCATGTTGTTAGAAATGTACAGCCCTTTCGGCAAAAGCTTCAGAGGAACCACTGCATATGCTTATCCCATGCTTTTGGTGTAAGGTACAGATGTCCCCACCTACATTTCTTCTTCCATACTCCTTGGGAGTCTGCTAAGCCTCTCATAACTGCATGAGAACTGGTTGCACAAACTAGCTCCTGTGAGCACAGTGAGGCCCTTTGCAGACTCCAAAGTCAGAGGGCTCAGACTAGATCTCCTAAGCACAGACAAGAACTTAGCAGATGTGTGGCAAGCCAGAATCCAAAATTAGGTACCTGCCATGGAGAATGAAAGAGCAGATATATATCATGGTGGCACCTTCAATATGAGCAGAAGCCAAAGCAAAGAGTCAGTAAGGGCTAGTTTTACAAAGCACTTGGGCAAGGATCATTGTGCTTCATGTATCCATTTGTCCCTCTGTCCTTCCAGTTATTGTCCTATTGACCTACTGTGCCCAGCATGCAACTTAAACCTGAATTTAGCTTTCCTAGCGGGGTAGGTGCAGTTCAGAAGACTATAACAGTGGATTTCACCCTTTTGTGAAGAATAATGGTGAAGCATTTGTCACAGCTGGCACTATGCAGCAAGCTTTATCAGAGTCCGTTTTGGTGCAGCTCTGCATTGCAAACTACAGCACAGAAAAACCACATCCTTTCTGAATGTGATAATATGACCTAGAAACTCCCAGTGTGAGGTGTGATTTCACTCTAAAAAAACCAAAAAGACACATTTTGTAGCTGCAGCTAGCAAAGTAGCTAGATTGCAGGTGCAAAGAGTAGGATATTGATGCAGTGGTTACTGAATCAGTAGTGGATTTAGGGGTCTTTTGTTTCTCAAGTATGGCACAAATTAGTAACAACAGAAAGTAATTGAAAAGAGTAGTTTCCCTCTACTGTATCTTTGTCTTCTATGTGCACTCCATCAAACGAATAGGCTTTTCAGAAGTCCTGGGAAAAACTTATTGGCTACTTTGAGCACTGAGATGCTTGACTTCAATGAATAATTTTCTGTTCATTGTTGGACAAGGGAAGAGGCCACTTTGTATTTACAGGATAAAAGTGGCAGAGGTCATGGCCGCCTAAGCAAGAAGGCTGTGACAATTTCACAATGGATGAATTTTCACTTGGCTGAATCTTAGGGACCAGAAACTGGCCCAGATTTTTCTACTACTATTACTCTCACTACCAAATCTCTCCTGCTCTCTGAATTCCTGGACCAAAATTTTACCTGGAAACAGCACAAACATATTTTGAAGATGTGATGATTATTATTTTATGGTTTTTCTTCTTTGCATTTCTGGTTTCTGCCAGAGGAAATGTATTTGTGAACAGGAAAGATGCAGGTCTCAAACTCCAGCTCAGCTTTGCTGAGCCAAGATGTTCAGATATCTTGGCCAGGACCCCACAAAACGTTCAGGGGTTGGATTCAAAAGGCTCAGGCACCCAACTCTCAACTATCCGTGCAAGGGTGGGTATAATGCAATAGGATCTATTGGAGGCTGCTGACTTCCTGGAGTTGCAGCTATATGTCAGCTGGGACACCCTAGGATAGACCTATCTATAGACTCCATGCTCAGGCAATCCAGTACCATACCTAATGGGCTCCCGTTTACTTTTGCAAGTTTAGGCCTCAAAAATTCACAAGCCTAAGTTAACCAAACCTCCAAACTACTTTGATTTTTGAGGAGAAAGATGTAATGAGGGAGATTGAGTGAAGATACAGCAGCCCCAATGGGCAATGTCCATACTCCCCTATCAAGCAATGTTGCCACAGATGAGTAGCCAATTATCCCTGTGATTTAGCTCATGGCTGTCTTTACCTCAGCTGTTTTGAAATTCTTTTGTGATCATGGGTATACTACCAAAACCCAGGTTTTCATTCCTGCAAGGTACTGAAGAAACTATTATTCTGTCTCAAAGAACAGACAGCAATTCAGAGATAGCTGACCTATCACATATACCATGTAGCAGTGGATGTAGTAATTTTCTTAAATGATGATCACTTCATGATCATAGGTGTATTACATCTCTGTGATATATAGTTGTAGGCCAATATATATATTTAAACACTGGAAGATGATCTTTTAACCGAAATTCAATCACAGTGTGGTCAAAAAAACCACTGACAGACTATATGTACTACTTCCCTTACTTTCCTCTGCTAAAGAACACAGCTAAATGAGTAAACAACTTCTCCAGTATTCCTTTTCTCACATCATTTGTGGTTGTGGTCCAGAAACAGGTTCATATTAGCATCTCAGCAATTGTTTTCTAACCACACTGGGTCCAAATTCAACACTTTCTGCAATCAATTCATTTTTAAAACCTTGAAGCTGAATGGATCATTTAGCCAGGAACAGCAGGAAAAAAATTCAAGAACTGATTTTTCAGCATATGGAGCCATGATGTGAGCAAAAAAAGCCCCAAAATATTTTGAAAATAAATCAGCCAACCTGATAAATAGTACAATTTGTTTGTAAATAACTAATGGAAATAGAATGAAGCAAAATTCATCCACCTCATATTAGCTACCTGGCTCTAACCTTTGGAACTTAATACTGTTCTAAAAAGACAGGTCCTTGATTAGAGAAGAGGTAGCTACTGCTTCGAAGACTGGACTCACTTTTAAGTTAAAACTTCTCATAACCTGGCAGATTTTTCTAACTATATAATTCATGGTGAACAATTAGAATTAAAATGTATGAAGTCATTTATATGTAGTTAGTCAGAATTATTACCCTCCACGTATAAATACAACTGGCACCTGCTTCATCTTAAGCTATATCAACTGGACTGGTCCCAAGAGACAGTTATCACTCATAGAACTGAACAGCTTCAGTACAGCTTGCAGGTTCTCAACACCACCAAGCTCTTCCACAAATCAAAGACAGATGCAGTTTTCAGGATGTATGACTAGTTTAATTAAGTGGTTATATTATATATATCTATAAAAATGGCATGCCTGAATTATTTTAGATTATCTGGGGACACCTGCTTACGTACGATAAATCCAAAGTCTTGAACAATGTCTATAGAAACTGAAATGCAAAACAAATCCCGCAAAAGAAAACAACACAACAAACATCAAAGCAGAGCTGACAGCTGTCCAGGGTTGCAGGCAGAAAAATTCCTCTTTGCATCAGGTGTCTTACATTGTACCACTGTGCAAAGAAAAGGCTGAAAGATACAAATGCACTTTTTTACTTCACTGTGTATTTGGGTGAAGTAATGATAAATAACAAGAAGGGATACAAATTCACATGTTTTTAAGGAACTCTCTTATTTCTCTAAAGAGTGAAACAATGAAATAACCACTGTCAGCCTCAAAGAACAGAACAGAGGTCAGCAAAGCAGCCTCAAAGCCTGCGGGAAAGGGGCAGAAGGAGCACTTGCTACTCACCATATGAATGGCAAGGGAAAAGAAAAGCAGACCTGACCTTTCTGGGAGACCTGGAAACAGCCCCGAGAGCCCAGATCATTAAAACAAAACAAAACACACAAAAAGGCATTAAGAAAACGTCACTCCAATGGGAAGAGGAAGTGGTTTAGGGGGATTAGCTCCTGAAAGACAAAGCTCCACTCTTCCTCACACTGCTGAGGAGATCCAGAAATATTCTTCTATAGCATTGATGAGGCAATGAAAACAGACGAATGTTGGCAACTACTCAACAAATTATAGTAATGGGAGGTGACATCTCTGGACCTCAACCAGCTAGCACACAATTGTCTCATTTTCATGGTGTGTCAAATTAAATTTAGACTTTAGCACTTTGCTTGTCTTGCACTGTTATCTCCTCTCCAGAGCAGAACACAGAAGAACATTTACACTGAATTTGACCTGCAAACAAAAATACCAGCCTGCAAAAACTAATACTGAATCATTTCTTTTCCCAGCTGCGACCTTTTTACCCTCTTTCCCTTTCATATCAGTCCATTTATTTATGAGTGGCTCTCATGCATTTATCTCACAGAAGAATTTGAGAAGATTTGCTGGATTTGTACTCACTGATCTGCAGGGAAATTTTCTCAGCCAAGAGCCTTTCATGGTGGGTGACAAACACAGATCCCCTTTTTTGACAGACATTCTCCAAAAAGCATAACAACAACTACAAAAACTACAACAGCCTAGTAATCTGTTTCACAAAACTGAAATAACCTAAAATCGTGGGATGTTACAAACAGGCACTGCAGCAAGGCATTCATGGATACAAAAGAGACACCAGTTTTGCCCTGGCACTGTCAGACTGCGATAGCTGACTAAGTATTCTCTGTCTTGAGACTAAACAGTCAATACCAAGGATCCACTGCCACTCTTGAGCCAGTTTTGCCAGGACTGGGATTACAGTCTCTCATTCTTTTAATGAAGTAACAGCCTCTTCAGCTGTGCAAACACAACTCCCCTGGAATTACTACTACTGTGACCAGATATTTTAAAAGCATTGATGCTTTTTTGAAGCTGGCATAAAGAGTCTAATGTTTTGCTGCATCAAGGTAGAAAGATCAATCCCTTAAGCTTCAAAATTATTTAGAGATTTGGGTTTTACATTGGAGGTTTCTGGACTCAAAATAGGGCTGAAATTTAACTCCCTGAAGTTGCTTGGTTGGTTGTGTGACTTCAGGAGACCCTGAATTTGTATCTAAGACTCAACAGAGAGCAGTTGTAGAGATGAATGAGGAAAGAGAGGAATCAAAATGAAAGCAGGGAATACAAGTTTCACTTAATTGCATGAGCACTTTTGGAGAAGATGTATTGGGATGACTAGATGCTAGATTAGATCTGAACTAGTCTAAGTTTACCACAGATGAAGAGGGGATGTCCAATACCACCCCACTTCTGCTTAAGTTGGAAATACAAGAAAAATTCCCTTTGCTCATAGTATTTCGGCACTTCTGGGTTCAGAAAATCAAGCATATGAATAAAACTTACGGACAGGCCTGAACCAGAGCTCCACTCAATACCAATAAATTTGAGAACTCATTGCAGGTGATGCATAAGTTCAGTGGGAGATGGATGCAGGATAAAAAAAGCCATGATGACTTCTCAAAATCTAGAAAAACATAACTCTTCTGGAACACAGTTTTGTTGCACAAGCAAAGTCTCATCAAAGACCCAGTTTGTTGAAGCGCACTCGTATAAATGAATAAGGAAGGACTTGAGCCCACGTGTGAAGCTTAGCACATGTTCAATCACTCCGCTGGACACAGGGCACAGGTTCTGCTTCGTAGTAGTCACTTCCCACTTGGAAATCCTTGTCAGGGAGATAAAAGGGAAGAAGGAGTATTGTTTAGCATGATATTTTTAGATAGATTTTTGAATGGACTATTTGTTAAGTTTTCTTCCACCCTGACTCCCTCCTGCCTGCTGTCTGGGTTTTGTGTGTGTTTTTTAATGGTCAGCAATGCATCACAGTACGGCTGCTGTTTAAATATTTGCCTGAAAAAAATGTAGTCTGTGCTTAAGAAAAGTGGTTTGGCACAAACCAGACATTTTCAAACATCCATTTACCAGATGGATCGCTTTGTTCAATTACAAAAAAAAAAAAAAATATGGTGAAAGAGTTCAAAACCGAGTGGAATGTTCCTAAGACAGCATTGTTTACTATCTGCATGTCTCCTGGCATCCTGTGAGAAACTATCAATAAGCTCTTCAAAAATGTTCCTTTCCTTTAAATAAGTCTGCATTTTTAACAATAATAAAAAGGCAGTAAATATATTCTACAATAGCCTGATGGAAAAATGTGCTAAAATATTTCTATAAATCAAATATAGCAGTTTGGCATTAGCTCTGAGGCAGTAAATTCAGTAAATTAGGACCAGATGATTTTAAAATAGAACATTACATAACTTTCTAGCGTGATATATATATTTTTTAATCTAACACCGGTTTGTCTGTCTTCATAAACTTATCTTGGCTGCCACCAGAATGTGGCTCAGTCTTTAAGAACCAAATATTTTGTTATTTATCAAGTGCAGAATGTTTTAAATACTGAAGTAAGGAGGGGAACAGACTTCTCCAAAGACAGGAGAGGCTATAATCTGTAGTGATCCATGTAAGGTATGGGGTGCTTTGTATCCCTAATGTCCCTGACTACTTCTCTCTCATTATTTTGATTATTATTAGTCTATTTTCCCAGCAATCTTACTCTTTTCCTTCTTTCCTTTTTCCCACAAATTCAAAGAAATATCTCCATTCCTCCCCACCAGGGTTACAGCTCCTACAAATTCAACTTGGTTCAGCAGTCCTTTCTTTTACCAAGACGATAGGTCAGTAGTCAGCATCTGGGACCTTGTATTTCTTATGCTTTCCCACTTTTGACCTCTGCACCAGAAGGCCCATCTCTGAGAAATCAGGCAAATGAAATTACAAGGCCAGTCTAAGGAGTCTATTCCACCAGCTTTAGCCCAAACCTTTTGACTCTTTCTATGCGCATATACATAGAATCATAGAATCACCAGGTTGGAAAAGACCCATCGGATCATCAAGTCCAACCATTCCTATCAAATACCAAACCACGCCCCTCAGCACCCTGTCCACCCATCCCTTAAACACCTCCATACCTGAAACTTGCTCTTCCAGCACATCTTTGACTTTCACGTTTCTAAGACAGTGTTTACACCACTAGATAGTCATGTCAGATCATTGCTTATGTTCTGGGGAGAGAGAATTGCGTATGTACAGCCTTCAGGCTCTCATCCACACCATGATTGTTCATTGGAAGTACAGCTTCTGGAATAGCTACTGTGAACTCAACACACAGCAGCTGTGCTCACTACAGTGTGCTATAATGCCTTGCTTTTGAAAGCATGACTAAGGTCCTTTTACAGTGCCTATTTACTGTCTAGAGAGCCAGAGCCAACACACTCTATCTCAAAACTTTGAAGTTAAGGGAGAGCCTCTTCAGTATCCTGACACTCCCAGGGATTTTTAGCAATAGCTTCCACATGTACATTCTCCAGCTCCTTATGGAACAACAAATAAGCTAAGCCCCACCTCAAAAGCCGTGAGCACAGGTGGAGACAGATCTTTACAGATCCAAGGCAGGGCTAAACTCTAAGGAGGTGAGGAGTTTATGACTCAAGCCCTCATCAGACTTCAGAAGCAAACACTATGAGTCAATTGCGATGTGAGGCAGACAGAGAAGAAAAGGTAGGTGTTGTGTGATGCCTTCCTTTCACGTGACTCCAAGACTGGTGCTTCTATCAGCTGTGCAAGTGTAAGTATCCAGTCTGAAGCAAGAAGAATAACTGTGGTGGATATTTGTTAAGAGTCGAGTTATCTGAAGCACTGCCTCCTACAGCAGAGAAAGTCTACTATGAGGAGCCAATTAAGTCAAAGCCAGAGCTTAGGATGCTACGCAGCGTAGGCCAAATCCTGGTCCCAGTGAAGTCAAGGGAAGCTTTGCCAATGGGAACATGCTCTGTTCTTTTCACCCCATCTTTGGCTACCGCATTGCTGGAAGCATTCAGAGTTCACAAATGATAGAAATAGAAAGAGAGAGAATAGAGTTCCCACGTTCTTTCTCTTCTAGCATTGTTCCCTGAGAGTCATGCAACATGCAGTAATGCAGTGATCTCTTCTTTAAATGTCATTAGACTGAATTGCCTGTTAAAAATAACAGAAGAGTAGGAGGGGTAGGAAACCAGTCATTTTCCTTTAAAGAATGATTTAGGGAGAGTGGACCATAAACAGATTTAGATGGCAGCAAAGATAACCATTTTTGGCAGTTTTGTGGAGATGTAAATTTACACTGAGTATGAGATGAGAGTTTAAACACCAAACCCAAAGAAGAGAAAAATAAGTAAGACGGTGTGAGACATTTCATGTGCTGCTCTCTGTTGCTTTGGATATCAACTGACCTACACAGATCTGGCTGAGGTAGAAGAGAAAGAAGATGATTGCTTTCTAATTGTATGTCCTCCCTCAAAACTCCTCCAAAAGAACCACATTTCCCTGAAATTCCGCACGCCTGAAAACACCTCCAGGCTAAGATTTCATGGAAAGCTCGGTGGTAAAGGCAAACCACAAGTTTCCTCTTTGTACTGACTTTATTTTAAATCCCTAACTTGCGTTTTATTAAATTTTCATTTTTGCTTCCCACCTCCCACTGGAAAGAACTGGTTGCTGGGTAGAGGACAGCAACCAAGCTGCTGGGCCTACCAGGGAGATATGCTTTTGGTGCTATGTAAGAGGTAGTGGTAAGAGATGGGGAGAGGGAAAACATGAAGGTATAAAACAGAACAATGGCAGATTACTTTTGGTAAAAGAAACATGGGAGGTATTCAACAAAGAGTTCCTAAAACCAGGGAGAAAAAAACCAGCAGGCTTTGCAAGCAAAATGCACACAGTTATCTAGTGCAGTCACAGGGCAATTCCTTGGGTGATTTGTGAAACTGATGGAAAATTTACAGTCAGGAGAGATTGTATTTTTTGGGGTCAGTTTTGAGTTTTTGCCAAGTTGAAGTACTGTGGATTTGGCAAATCAGCGGGAAAGGGAGAGTATTTAGACAAGAGTTTCTTTGATCCTGGCTCCCTTACATGAGGCCAAGATGCAGAAATGCTTTGCACAGGGGATTCATGGAGTTTCAAGGAATGTGATACAGTATTTTACATCTATGTAATAGACAGGTAAGGACTTCAGTGCACCCTCCTCTTTATATGCCAGTTTCGTGTTTCTGTACAACCTCCTTTCAAACAAATTCAGAAAAATGCTGGCACATGTATTTGCAAGTGGGGCTCTCCACCCTGCAAGACTGGGAAGGCGGGAGGAGGGGAAAGAGAGGCAGGCAAGAAGAGCAGGAAGGAACAGGTCACTAGAAGCAGAGCCATGCACTACTGCATTCAAGACAAAGCTTCTGGGGATGGGAATTGCTGCATGTGTGCAGGTCTGAAGGCAAAAGAGATTGGCACCTAATGAGAAAAAACTTACTAATGCTACGCTACAAAACCTTACCTTCCTAGATATCAAACAGAATATCACAGCAAAGTTTGGTTTTTTTACTCCAGACCACTGTTTCCTACTTAATTATGCACACTAACACTCCTGCTTTCATGAAGGACTACTCTGTAGGTGGGTCACACGTTGTTTGAGTCAGGACTTCTTTCTCACAAACCTAGTGTGCCTGATGAATATATTAAAAAAAGCATGAGTGATTCCAAACTGAGATGATGTTGTGGTGGCTGATTGGTCTCCACAAAAAAAATCCCAACCCAAAACAAAGAGAAAAGAAAAACCTTACTCAATTCACTCCTGTTTTAACAATTTTAATACCCAGTGGAACAACGTAACGTGATCCATGTGGATAAAAGCTCAGCTCCAAAGTTTTGCCCAAACTGGGAAAAGTTCAAGTAGAAAGCTCAAGTAAGGATCTGAGCTTTTGCATGCCAACACTATGAGTTCTTAGGTCTGCATGAAAAGCTTAACATGCCTAAGCTTTGTGCCCAAGTTTCTTGTCTGAGGCAATTCCAGTACCAATTCTGGATTCCTTTAATCTTAAACGAGCTGTGCTGCCTAAACATACATTTCCTCTTGAGCAACCTCCCTGTATTACATTTACTATATTTCATCTGCACAACTGTGAACCAGAGAGAACAGAGGCTTTTGCAGTCTCTGTAGTTGTATAATTTCTCTATTTTTCTTAAAAAAAAAACAAAAAACCCCTCTTTTGGCATCAGTAGGTTGAATGGCATGCACGCCACACGTCTGGAAGCAAGCCTGAATTTTTTAACCCATGTATTAAAAATATTCAGCACTGGAGGAGAAAATAAAGGAGTGTGTTCTGCAAGCAGAACTGTTAGAGTGGTTGGTTTGTTTGGGAAATGAATAAGCCTTTGACAGTATCTCTAGAAGGAATAGTCCAGTGCATGCTCCATCCTGCCATTCTCTTCCCTCTCCAGTTTTCCCCGCATACTCTACATTCCTCTTGCCCACCCAATACCACTGGTTCAGGGCAGGCAAGCACTGGGGACCCAATCTGCCACAGCCCTGCACCCACCATGAATCACTAGCTACTGCCATCTCTGCTATCCAATGCAACAATGTTATCTGCACCAGTGCAAATACCCAGGTTTGCAGAGCTCTTACTTGCCTTGAATTTGCATGGCAGTTCAGCTACGATTGCTGCCATCTTCCACAATTTCCTGCTGAGAACATGAAGTCTTCCTGACCCCCCCACGTTCTACACCAGCTGGAGGGTGAGGGCAGCTGTGCTGCACGGACCTGGAAGGGCTATTCTTTTTCTTCCTCATCTGTGGTAGCTACTCATTGTTGGACCAGAGATAAATTTGCTTCATTTCAATTCTAAATTCTCTCCTTTCCCCAGGGTGAGATGGGTCCCTCTCATGCTGTTTTAATAGAGATTCTATTGTTTTCCTTTCCCATGTTCATTTTCCCCTGAGAAGGTAATCACTTGCTTCTCATAACAAGCTAAAATTGTAGCAGTATTTTTTTTTTTTTGCTCCTTTGAAAAAAAAACCAAACTGAACAGAATTTTCAGTTGTTCTTCACAGGCTGGTGGCCTAGTGGTAGCCAGTGCCAGACTATCTAAAACACCAACGGCTTTCCATGATTTTTCAAGCTAACAAAGGCTAGATTCACTTTCAAAACCTTTTGGGTGGGGGGACACCAGTACATTTCTTTCTGACTGGCATTTGAAGCAGAACAGAGTGGACAGAGGGAGCTGCATTTCTTCCCTTTATCTGAAGGAGGGTCATTAAACAGGGCCTTGATGGTTGACTTAGAAAGTTAAATGAGTGACTCCTGAAGAAACACTGCATAAAACGTCCTTCTTGAGAATGTGAACAGCTTTTGTGCTTTGTCATGAAAGGAGGTGGGATGCCTGTAAGATTAGTTCATATATATTAAAGGAAATGTAGAATACTAGAGCAAGGCAAGTGAACTAGCTCTATGGTTAAAAGGCACCTTAGGTAGAATAGCAAAGGACAGTCAAATTTAAAGAGATACTTCTGTTAACATTTTTTATTCTTTATTCTCACATTTTTACCTTTGTATATAAACCAGACCACTATAGTGATTGCTACCCACTCCTCTGTCTATCAGGATGGACTTCTGTTACTTAAGTGGAAGAGAGTACTTCCTTGAAAAGATTTCCATTGCTGGTCAAAGAAAAACAGAGCAAACTTTGCTTTGATCTGCTGAAATGTAAAATATTCCCTTCTTTGAGTGAGAATGAAATCTTTTCCTCATTATCTCCCAGTGAGGTGGGAGAAGGGGGCCTTTCTTCGCAGATAGACACAGAAGCCCACTCACATCAGTGGTGGATTTTTGTTAACATTCTTTTCGGGAAACAGCAGCATTTCATATTTTTAATAGGTTTGTCCAAACAAGCAAATTCCACCACAATGAGTGTGTATAAAACCTTTCTATACTGAAGAAATTCCACCCACTGCATATCCACTGAACCAGTCTGGGTAGCGCTATAGAGTCAGCAGGACCAAGGCTAATTATGAGGATTCTCCTTTACTTATAAAGCTCAGTGGCACTATAACTAAATTAACTTGAATCCCAATCCCCCCCATCAAGTATCACAGCAAGAAGTGATGCAGATGCTGCACAATATTATCCACAGTGCTTTGTGCAGAAAAAAAAGAAAAAAACAACAAAAAGATAGCTCAGTGTTTCCCAAACACAGAGCTCATAGACCCTTCCTGAAAGGACTCTCTCAACTGTGAGGGAGACACTGCTGTGTCTCTCCTTTCTCAGGTTCCGTCACGGGGAAATAGGAACAAGGGATTTTTGTTTAAGTAACCATTCAGAGCAGGATATCTGTCTTGTGTTCTTCTGCTATCAATTGTCATAGAGCAATAGCTGGCTGATTTGCTTCAACCAGGATTCCCTTCCCACCCCAGCTGACAGGTCTGTTTCATGCTGTGCACTGAGAGTTATGGCAGGCAAGCCAAGGAGCCTGGCTGACAAGGAGTGCCTTTGGCTGTCCTACCACTACCTGCTGCTGTCCCCCACATACCCCAGAACCCCAACTGGCAATCAGGAGGGCACCGGGAGGACACAAACCAGTGGTGTGGTGAGAAATAAAGCATGCAGTAAACTCACGAGGATGGTGTATGACAGCAGAAGACAAATAGCAGATTTCCCAAATGAGCAGAGAGTAATATTAATTGCCCTCAGGAAGAGCAAAGAAACAAACAAAAGCCATTGATGTAGGCACAAGGCAAAGTCACAGAACCCATTTGCTACTCTGCTAGAATTGCAGCAGCATAAAATATGAGGCAGTGAATCAATCCATTGCTGTGCTGTGAAGCAAAAAGACACATTACATGAATTACCCTCCTGAGAACTTCAATAGGGCCCTGTAGTTATAAATCCTGGCAATATAGCTCAAGGTGCCTCTGCAACACAGACGTCAGTCTTGGCTTTCACATCAGCATGTTCTATTGCATAATTGAGCTGATTATCCAAGGCAACCAACCCAAAACTTTCCTCGACTCTGCTTGAAATACAATATTACACAGTAAAGGCACGGCAGTCGACAAGGTCATCAAGAAAAGCAAAGTTCTTGCACTAACCACAGATGTGTGCTTGCCACAATCCTGACTTCTTACAGTAATGTTTCAAGGTTAGGGGATCATATGTACAAATCTCTCTTTCAAGGTAGATCTAATTCCTGATACTTGTGACAGATTGGAGCTTCACCATGCTGCCAGCTCTGCTAGAAGTGTTGCACTAAGTCAGACTATTTCACACTTGGGGAAATTAATTCCCCCCTCAAAGTGCAAAGAAAACCTAAGATTGTAAGTGGAGTAGATGGAAAAGGGGGAGGGATGGTGCATGAATAAAATGAGCAATGGGACTTCACTGAGGATGTGGGGTATGATGGCAATCTCTTTTTCTTCCCATAAAATATACAATCTTGTATCTGCTGCTTCAGAATTGTAAAGTATAGCAATGAAAACCCACAGACTTTGTGGTTTTGTGCCCAAAGTATCATTCCGTTGGTGTCTAATTAGAAGTATTTAATATGAGCTATGGAGAGCAATAAAGGCAAAACAATATATGCGAGGGAACAACCCAACTAGAATTTTACATTAACACATCTGTTACCTCATATTAAGATCAGTCAGAGACATTTTATATACATTAAAAGCACTTGAAGCTAAAACAAAAGCAGAAGGCACAGCTTTTCAAATGTGCTTAGGTTTCATAAAATGATTGTAAAGCATTCTAAAAAACGAGAAACACCTTCTAAAAAAGGAGAAAGACAAAAAGTATCACTATTGGTGGGATGACTGGAAAACAGATGCTCTCTGTCTTTAAACATAGGTGAAGTCAGAAATATGATTCTACTTTTCTTATTTTTTTGTCTCTGATACTTATCTGGTTCTTATTAATGTGGTTTTACAATCTTTAATGTATTTATCTTCATGACAATGGTGCCACATTAAGAAATTATAGAGTTTATTTGGGGAATGGGATTTGGATGCTAGTCCAATACCATGCTAACACCTTATCCCTTGCAACCACTGTACTCATGAGAAATTTTCTCGTCCCAGGAGAAATTTTTATCCTTACAGCCTGAAAGGCAAGAACACACAAATATGCACAAAAATAAAATCAAAGGTCAAACTCCACAGTTATGAAACACTCCAAAGAGGTTTGCACTTTCCTAATAGTAAGCTGGTTATGCATAATCACTGGAAGAATTATTTTCTTAAAGCGTCTAAGGACGCAGCATACCAATGAGCTTTAGTCTCTTAAAACTACCCAAATTTATTTTGATGTTACACTTAAAACAACACTGCCCCAAACTCAATACATATAAAGACTTAAAGTGTCTTCTTGGAAAATCAAAGGAATCAACACCACCAACAAAAAGGGTAAGAAAACTCAAAGAAAAAACATTATGAAGGAATATAGCCAGTGACGCATAGGGAGCCCAGTCACAGTGGCATACTCTGCACTGCAGAAAGCAGAAGCTCACTTTTCTCACTTATAGCTAGGACATCTTTTGTACTGACAGGGACTCATACCAAGGAACTATTAGGGCACATGCAGCCAAGAAGATGGTATAGGAAAAAAATAGTTTAGTGTGCATTTAGCAGATTTGTAAAGTGCAACCACATATTATATCCTGGAACTAAAGGATGGAAGAGATTACAGATAACAGCATGGCATTCTTTAGAAGCCATGAAGAGCTTTTAGCAATAGGATCCCTCTCTAGAGGATCGGTCACATGAAAACTTAAGGATATCACTGTAGTGTGGAATGAAGTTATGTTTGTAATCCGGTATTACAAGATTATTCTTCACTGTTTTTACTTAGGCCACTAGAAATAGTCTTGAGTCCATTTGTGACCTAGAAACGTTGGATGAGATCCAAGTTGGGCAAAAAGGAGAAATGTATTTCCTGCTCATCTAAACAAGCCGGAGTACACCCCATACACAAAAATACCTATTTTGCGCACCGTATTAATCAAGCCTGATGAATGATAGGAATGGTTGGACTCGATGATCCGGTGGGTCTTTTCCAACCTGGTTATTCTATAATTCTAAGGGTCCCAACTTAAAAAGCATGGAGGATCACCATTCATTAATTTTCCCTGCTCCTTCCTGTCCCCAAGATACTAGAGTTAATCATAGAATCACCAGGTTGGAAGAGACCCACCGGATCATCGAGTCCAACCATTCCCAGCAAACGCTAAATCGTGTCCCTCAGCACCTCATTCACCCGTGCCTTAAACACCTCCAGGGAAGGTGACTCAACCACCCCCCTGGGCAGCCTGTTCCAGTGCCCAATGACCCTTTCTGTGAATTTTTTTTTCCTAATGTCCAGCCTAAATCTCCCCTGGCAGAGCTTGAGGCCATTCCCTCTTGTCCTGTCCCCTGTCACTTGGGAGAAGAGGCCAGCACCCTCCTCTCTACAACCTCCTTTCAGGTAGTTGTAATTTTACTCCTCTCTTCCAAATAATCCTTATTTGGCACGGTCACTCTTTATAATGGCCATCCCTAGATCATTAAAGCCATCTTGGCCTCTGGTATCTAACCAATGCTTAAATACCAGACTTTTCCCAGGCAAAATGAACACTCAGCATTTTGATTCAAGAAAACGTGCCAGTGGGGGCTTAGGGTGGATATTAGGACACGGTTCTTCACCCAGAGGGTGGTGGAGCAGCGGAAGAGCTCCCAGGGAAGCAGTCTGACAGTATTTAGGAAGCACTCGGACACTGTTCTCAGACACACGGTGCGAACTCCCGGCTCGCCCTCACCGACTGGAGGGACTGGAGCGCGGGAGGCGGCGGGCGGGAAACCCCGGGCGGGGGGCGGGGCGAGGCCCCCGGCGCTCCAATGGGCGGGCGCTATGCAAAGCAGGGGGCGGCGCCCAGAGGCCGCGGCGATGGCGATGCGGTGCCTGGCGGCGTAGCGGCCCCTCCGAGCCCCGCAGCCATGAAGTACAAGGTGAGCCGGCGGCGGGCACCCTGCCGGGGCCGGGGCTTGGGACTGATGCTGGTGCTTGGGCTGGGACACTGGTCCTAGTCTGGGGACAAGCTTGTGCTTGGGCTGGGACTGATTGCTGTTGGTGGTGCTTGGGCTCATGCCGGCACGGATGCTGGCGCTCGGGCTCGGGCTATTTCTGGGACCGGTGCGGGCGCATGGGCTCGGGCTGGAGCTCGGGGAGAGGCTGGCGCTGATGTCGGTGCTTGGGCTGGGACACTGGTCCCAGTCTGGGAACAAGCTGGTGCTTCGGATGGGACTGGTGCTGGCGTTTGGGCTCGGGCTGGGACTGGTTCTGGGACACCGGTCCCAGTCTGGGAACAAGCTGCTGATTAGGCTCATGTTGGCAGGAATGCTGGCGCTTGGAATGATGCTGGTGTTTGGGCTCGGGCTGCACTGGGACACCGGTCCCAATCTGGGAACAAGCTGGAGCTTGGGCTCACGCTGGCACGGATGCTGGCACTCGGGCTCGGGCTGTTTCTGGGACCAGTGTGGGCGCTTGGACTCGGGCTGGAGCTCGGGGAGAGCCTAAAGCTGAGGCTGACGCTTGGGCTCGGGCTGCTGCTGGCACTTAGAGCCTTACCGGCGGCTTCCCAGGCCGCCCTCGCTGCGGAGCCGCAGCCCTGATGGGAGCCGGGCGGCTCGGGGCTCCCCTCGGCTGCAGCTCCGGGGGGAGAAAGAGGGGAGCGGGGGTGGTGAGCCGGGAGAGAGCCCCCCGGGTAGCCTGGGGTGCTCGCAGGGTTTTTCCACCCCCCTTTCCTGCTGGCTTGGCGCCTCTCCCGCCGATGGATAACGGTGTGGACCCGGCGTCCCGGGAAAGCCACGTTTGTACACGGTACCGGGCATCAGTTTGGGGCAGGTAGTGCTGCTTCTCCCTTTTCCAGCCCTTTGTGAATGTCTTATCACAGTGTGGGTATGTCTGGTCACAAGCCAAAAAAAAAAATATATATATATATATAAAATAATTCAAACCCACCTCTGTACTTAAAAAAGGGATGGCCTGTCTCGCTTTCCCCTGTTAAATCAAATAAGTGATTTACCTTAACCTTTTATCAGAGGTCATTTCAAAAGACACAAACGTGGAGGCTTTCATCTTAGTCTTACTCTGTTTAAAGACATCTGGGCAAGGTACTGAGTTGCCCACAGAGCATTAGATTACTGTACAGACATACCGTAATCTTGTGTGATTGGAAAAAAAAGGGGAGGGAAGGAAAAACTTTCCTCCCTCTGCCAAAAATAACTTCAGCATCAATAAAAGGGTGATTTGGAAACGTCACACATTATATATTTGGAGGCTAACTTGCTTTGGAAATGAAGTCCTTCTTCTTACTGCACTTAGGCAGCATACTGTAGAAAAGCTGTGATCCTATAAAATAGTATGGGGCTTATAAACCTGGGCAGAATGAGATGTGCAAGTGACATCTAGGTAAATGCTTTTCCATATACTAAAGAACTCAACCCAAGCTTTCAGGATCTCTCATACTCGAACTCTGGGAAAGGTCAGAACTAAGTTTTCAAAGCTGCTGCCAGTTTCTCCATCTCTTAGTAGCTAAAAATACTCAGGAAAAAGAAATAGTGTAAGATATAGATAGACAAAGACTCCATGACTTTGAAATTTTTGATCTGGATCTGATGGCTTTTTTTTTTTTCTAAATTCTGTCTCAGACAATGGACTAATTTAAAATCTGAGATACGCTTCATCTCCTATCCCTTTCTACTCCCCTTCAAATCAGTTCAGGAAGACTCTATACCTGCTTAGAAAAGCTATGATTCTTACCACAAAATATTAGGTACTTGGGGTTAGAAGAGCAGTGTTACTGTTAGTCCAGAGCTCTTGGAACTGCTTTCAAACTGCCCATGACTAAGCGACACTCGTATCCCAGTGGCAAACTAAGGGCCCTGTGCAGTTATACAGCTTAACTGACTTCTAGTGTCACCATCCATCTGTCCCCTGCTGCAAGGAGATCATACTTCTCAAGAACAGAGACCAATAAGATGACTTAGAAGGAGGAAGTCTTCCCTGTTCTCTAACATTACCTTTGCCCTATCTGGTTAGAATGAACATTTTGGTTTACATTTGTAATTGCATCATTCTAGACAGAGAAAGCTAGACAAAGAAAAAGCAAGCCATTAAAAAAAAAAAAAAAAAAGATGACAACTGAGGGCTTACGACTCAGAATCCCTCCTGTCAGACTAGGGAGTTTACTTTCCCTGAGAAATGTGAAGTGGTTACTGATGTTGAACTAGGACAAACAGCCTTAGATCTTTCTTCTCCCCAGAGTATAAAGAAAATATCTGCCCATTTATCTCTGTTATTTTATTCCTTTTTGTATTTTTGTTTCTTTTCTTTTTCTGTAGGAATGCAAAAATCCTGTAGTTTTTATAGTATATAGAAAATAAAGAAACAGAGCGTGCTCTTGGCCTGCCTGGGGACATACCATCACTTCAGAGGTGGTTTAGCTTCCAGGTGCATAGTTGAGTTGATTTAACTGTTCCTGATGTTATACTGGGCCCTGTCATTCTTTATTTTCATTGTATTAGTCTGTAAAATAAGGCCTCTTTTAATGAAGTGATTGAGATGCTCGTTGTAGTTTAATTAGAGCATTAACTGTTGGACAGAACAGGAACTGACTCATGTATGAGACCCTGAGCTCGTCTCTCCTTCAGCCCTGTCTTCGCTTTCAGTGTGACTAAACCCAAGGTCATTTCTGGTCTAGAAATCCTTTCTGCTTCTCAGTCTGCCCTATTTTTGCTCATAAAGACTGTGAAAACTCATTCCCTCTCCTCTTTAACCTAAGTTTCTTCTATTGTCCATCACACTCCTTAAACATTCTTCCAACATAGTTCTCAAGACACCATCCTCTGAAATCCCTGTGGATTTCAGCAAGTTCAGAATTTTAACTTATATAAGCATCTACACCTATATCTATCTTCTGCACACTGTGTGCAATTCAGTGAAGATGTGACTGTTTAAAGCAAAGACAAATTTGACCCCATGTTAGGTCCTACTCTACCATTCAGGTAGTTATTAAATATTGGAAGACACAGAAGTTATTTTAAGTGAACCACAGGAAATGTTAAACATAACAAATATTTGAATGTCAGTTGTGAATGTTTTAGTCCTGCTTGTCTGAAAGCTACTTTCAGAAACAAATACTTGTGGGCTGCAGTTGTATTATGGCAATACCACAATTCTTCATGTGATGACAACAGCATTCTTTTACACTAAATCTGTGTGTGCTACAAAACTATCTCATCAAGTTCCCACAGGATGCCATTCCAGTATTCTGTAATCCAGAAGGTAGGATCAACCCTTTCTGAAATGAAACCCAGACTGTGATTCCAAGAATGAAGCAGTAGGGGAAATAGCAGTGGGTCACTGTGATCAGAAGAACATGAGTGGGAAAGTGGGAAAGGTATATCTGGCCAGCAATTCCAGTGTCCTTATCTCAGGCAACAAAAGTGTGACAGAAGCAAAAGGGAGAAGACGTTATCATAACAAGGCTTTTGTAGCTTGTTGTCTGTTCACAAGCAAGACAAAAAGGAGAAAGAAGGAGAAATGGGGACTTATCTGTTTACTGAAAGATCCAAACAGTGAAAGAGGAGAGGAGAAGAACAGCTATATTCCTTACCTCATTGAAGCCAAAAAGGAATGACGTAGATGTAAAGTATGAGGTCTTGATTATCTATTTTTAGATAATTTGTTGGGCAAGGAAGAAACCTAAGTAAATAAAGCTTGAAATGCCTACCATTTGTGCTAAGGCACAATCCTGTAACATATAGACTTGATTACAGTGCCTGCATGCCAAGACAAACAAAATAGTGTCACTAGGAAGAAATACTATATTCCCAACCAGAAATGCCTGTGAAAAGCTGCTTGTAACCCTGGCAATGAAAGACTGAGTATCAGGCCATGTAAAGGAATAAGAACTGTGTGTACTTTACTAACCAAATCCTTTCTGTTTGCTTTTTTCCTCACACTCCTCTTTGTTTTCCTTTTTTTCTTTGGTATCTCAGCAGTCACAAGGTAACAGTCAAACCTAGAAAAAAATAGGCATTGTAGAAACCTGTAAAAGGTAATACTAGAGGAACAAACCAACAGAGGGAAAAACTGTCCAAGCTTGTGCCATCTCTGTTACTGTTGTGAATTTGCAATGCAGTTTTTGTGATTTTTCTCCTCTTTGTGTGTACAGAGGGAAGTGACAAAAGTCCAGCAGGGTCAGGCCTAAATCAGCAGCAGCACTAGCGAGATGTAGCAGTAGGACTGGCTCCTTCTCAAAGCCTGGAGGGCCAGTGTCATTTTCAGATTGCTGTTCTTCCCCACAACACACATACCATACGCATCTGCCAACTTATGTACTGCTTCTAAGCCTCAAATTTCGGGTCAAGTTTGTATTTGTACATTTAATAGAGGTAACTGCCTCCATGCCTCAGGTTATTTAAGAAACTCCCATGACAGAACATCTTTGTCCTCATGAAGACTTGGTAGGATAGCAAAGTGCTGAGGCTTAGGGATGCAAACACGACTTGTTTCAGAGAAAGAAGAGTCATCACAAAGCATTACAGCTAACAGCACACATTTTTTTGCATGGTTCTAAAATACTATGTTTCTATACTAACACACCTATGTAATGTAGCTATTTAGTATTTCATCAAGAAACTGTTGATGTGTTTCTGACCAGTAGTTCCTAGAATATGATGGGGAAACAGAACTGCCACATGAACAGTCTTACAGTTTTGATAGTTCCAATGCAGTTTGACCCTACATGGTACAAGAGGCATTGGATACTAGTCTGGAGGTTTTGCTTGTGTTTTTAAGATCCTCCTAGAGGTTGCAGTCACATTAAACAACTAGTTCACCTTGAGGTACCTTAACTCAACGTTAGTCATTCTAAAAAGTGCCGTAGTATCAAAAACCTAATCAGATGGGGTCCTACCAGATCAGAGAGCAGGGGAACTACTTAATAGTGAGAATTCATAGAAACATATTCTGCAGAGTACATTTGGGGACAATTCTGCACCCTTCTAAGCTGTAACCACTATTTTGCAGGATACAGGCTAGCTTTTGTAGAAATCTCATGAAGTGTTATTGTGAACTCATTAAGTGTTGGACCACAATTCATAAGACCATATACAAACTCACCTTTGGAATCTTATGAATGCACAGCAACAAGCAAGGTTAGAAAAGATTCTACTTGCATTGATACCTTATCACTGAACATTGAACTCCTATGTACGTGTGGTGCCTCAGGAGCAGCTTATATTATTGGACTGCGCGTGCTCCATTACAAATACCAAAGTCATTGCAGCAAGGGCAGGTGTGTCTAGTGACCCGAGTAAAAGTTCAAATGAGGCAATTCTCCCAAGTCACACATGCGTCCATGCACCACTGCTGGAACGGATGTAACTATGGGATACTTTGGCCACCTTTAGAAATGGTAGGAGACAAGGAATCTGTTTGTCTTCTCACAAAGAACCTGCACTCATGGTAGTCCTCAGCAGAGCATAAGGTCCTGCTCTTGCACAGAAGTGCAGGAGAGGATGTTCCATCAATATCTGGAAATAGCAAACAGCCTTGTGCCTCTGTGCATACAAAGAGTAGAAAACCATGACTGTAGAATCGGGGTTCCTCCTTGTCATATTGCTGTTACCAAAGATGTTAGGGGCTGGGAATGACTTACATACAATAGATGGGCTTAGGTCACTTAGAGGCCTAGGTAAAGTCACTTCTGTTTTGCTTATTTCCTTTGGACTAGCTTATCACAGACATGTAAGTACTTAAATCCCATTCATACCAACAGCAGTTAAGAACCCTCCTGCCTCCGAGATCCCGAGTTTAAGTTAATGTTTAAAGCAACTTAAACACTTCAGAGGAGCATGCTTAGGTGTCTGCCAGAGCTGCAGCAATGGTGGAGAACCCTTATCTTCAGTTCCCATTTCTGGCTGCAGTGGATGGAGACAAATAGCTGAACTTCTTGAGACACTGAAGGCCACTCACCTCTGTAGGAGCCAATATTCAGTAATGTTTAAAATAATAAATGTGCAAGTCACTTTTCAAGATTCTTCCTTATGTAATATGTGCTCCCTGAGCGTACATGAAAGCAATGGGCATCTGCATGTTCCAACATTATCTGCAGAAAGATGCTTTATGCTAGGTTGTCAGTAGGATTGATCAGGCAATCCTCTGCAAAAGAGCATATATGGCATGTGTTCAGCAATGTACATTAAGTAGGACTGCGGCATAGGAAAGCTGCAATTAGAGGTACTCTTTGCTGCCTGTAAATGACTGCAACTCTCAGTATCAGTGAAGGTGGGTCACTTTATAGCAGCTAATAATACAGCCCTTGGATATTGCTGCCTGTCTGTCACAGGCTGCTCTTGGCAAGTGACCTTTTTCTTTTGCCTTTTGGTATAGACATTACAGTAGTGGAAACTATCTTAATTGTAAGGAGTTCATTTTTCCACAGCCAATTTGGACATAGCTTGCATTTGACAAGAAACAGGACTGCTAAAGCTATAGTTTGCAGTCCCAGAAACACAAATGCATAGCATGACAAAAATAGTATATTTTTTTTTCCTCTATAGGGATGAGATTCTCATTCTTACCTTTCTATTTTTATGTTTGTTTTAAAAACACTTTATTCACAGTCAGAGTGGATTAGCCTGTCCAGAAAAGGAAGAGTAGTAATAAAAATGGATTTACTCTACAGGAATGCAATCAGCACATGAGAAGCCCTGTCTTAAGCAGGTTTCATTCACAGCAAGACTGAAATTTTTAGCAGAAGCCATACTGTGAATCATTTGGTAACAACAAATCTTAGAAAATGTGGAAGGATCCTAGGAGTAAATCTCAATTCCTCCAATTAATGTCCTGCTTAGTTGAGGGCAGGGAGGAAAATACAAACCATAAAAGAAAACAAACAAAATCAATGATTCTCTTTCAAAGGATTTTTTTTTTATCTAAAGCATTAAGTACAAGACAACTGTAAGTGTGCAACTCTGTTTACTATACAGCTTGCGTAGGTAGGGTCATGAATGCCCTTGTGTCCTGGACTTTAGATCCAGTTAAAATGCTTAGGGTAATAAACAAAGTTTTACTGTTATGGAAGGGTCTAGTTTACAAGCAGATACCTTTTTTTTTTTTTCCCCTCTCCCTGCTTATACTGCGTTATCTTGTTTGCAGTCAAGAAACAGCACAAACTAATCTCTCATGCAATCAAGAATACAGTTAAAGCCGCATTTCAATCTGAGGCTAAGCATAGTAACTATAACTGGTTAAAATGTACCCCCACACTCTCCTCCTTCTTCCAGGCTACACTTCCGTAGAAAACATCAGCTTGCCAAAATCTGGCAGACTTCTTGACTTTTGGCCACTGCCCTGTGCTAGGGAGAAGACCCTGACGAGGTCTGGCAAGCCTCATCTGCCAGACTCGATCTCCCTGGAAGTGCGTCTCGTTCACAGGCAGCTTGCTGAAGGCTGGCACGAGCCTGGAAATAAGAGTTTCCAAGTTTGTTCTCCTTCAGTAAGCCGGACTCTCAGGGCAACCCAAATTGTGGCTACTTCGTAGTATTGCAGATGGTGACACTAAAGTAACAAAGAAAGGGTGGTTTTCCCTTCTGTGGAGAATTTTTGTAGGCACTTGGGGAAAGAAAAACATGTCCCAGTTCAGCTAAATTCTAGATTTTAAAAAAAGCTCAAAACTTTCCAAAGCTGGAGGCATGAGACAGAGACAAGTTGGTGACAATACTGAAGTCCTGTGTCTACACAGCTATGGTTTCTTGATAGTAGAGTTGTGATCATTTCTCTGGAGCCACAAAGAGAAGGGTTAACTCTGGAAGAAGGGTTGGTGGGGTTTTTTGTTGTGGTTGTTTTTTTTTTTTAAGGAAACTTTGTCTTCAAGAAGACTGCTTGCAAATGCCAGAAAATGGAAAACTGAGAACTCAAAATACATGTTTCTGGATTCTTTCTTTACATCTTCCCCCCCTACACCACCTTCTGCTCTGCTCTTTCAATGCTCAAGCATTCAACATCCGATCTGCTTTCATTAAGTTTTTAATTACTTGCCTGAGGGAAAGAGGTTAGGTTTTCCATCTGCTTTTTGATTTTGATGTACTGCAGTTTAATCACAGTGAGATCATATTTACTCTAAGGCTATTGTTTGCATGCTTTATTCCCCCCCTCGGGTTGATGTCACAGAAGGCACACAGCCCTCAGACAGATTTGAAAAAGCCTTTTAAAGTCATGGAACTAGATCACACCCTTCCTTGGGTGGGGGGAAAGGAAACTGGTTACAAGGGTAAAACATACAGAAAGCTTTGTGAGTTAGGTGTGGTGGAATTTCCCAAAGTATTAATAGATCTTGAAGGTAACTTAGGGAATGTGGTTACATTCCCAGAAGAATCAAAGAAAATCGTATTTCAGCACTCCTGTAAAATCTCAGGAACTTATAGGGCTGGGAAATAACATCAGAATACATCACCCCTAGACTGCTGTTCTGCTTCACTGTGTTACTGTCACAAACTGTATAGGTCTTCTCCAATAGTTCCAAAACAGGGTGGGTGGTCTTGACAACACTGAAGCAGTGTGCATTAAACTCAGGGGTGTTCCCAAGGGCTGAGTGAAAGAACATTACCTCAGATATGCCCTTTTCTAGCATAGCTATGACCTGTTGCGTCTCACAGCACAGGCTCCACACAGGAGGTTGCTATGTAGTAAAAGGGAGTTGCCACTTCTGTTAAGCTCTCCCTACGTGCTTCACTAAGAGCCTCAGAGGTTTTGTGCAATTCAAATGGTGTTTGTGATAGAATACATTCATCTTTCATTGCATCATCGAATAGAAGGGGTAAATCAACTCCTTATTTAACATCTGACCTCAAATTATGTTTCTGTTATTGCCTTTGTAACCCCCAGAAAAGCAAAGCAGCACACCCCCACACCTCACATTCTCTGTAGCTAAAATAGAATAAACCCAGCCATGCCAAAAAAAACCCCAAAAAAACACAAACCTCAAGAGGCAAAAGAACATCATCCAAACAAAGAAAGCTTGACTTATTGTCCTTCTAGTCAATGCAGTTATCATGTTATTCTTAATAGATACAGAGCCAGAAAACTTTACTTCAACTCGCTTGTCCAGTTCAAAGTGTTGGGCACAGCAATAAGCTGATGCACACAGTGCAGAACAATGAATTATTTTAGTCACACAGGCCAAAGCTTCAGTTAGGATCTCTTGTTCTAGCCTTCATTTTTGTATATTTTTTTTTTCCCACTTCCCCACACCTTTTCTATTCTCTCAGTTCCTTCTTTTGGATTCTCATATTTGGATTCCTTGTCAAGTTGCAGGTTCACCACTGTACTTGGTTTCGCAAAGTGCTTTACCAACTGCCTACAAAAAAAACTAGATGCAGAAATGCCTCCTATTTGCTTAAAATGGAACAGCTATGCTGAAAGAAAAGAAGTTCTCAGCCAGGGAGCACTTGGTCTCTCAGATGTTTGTTATATTTGAACTCCAGTCTTGGGTGAACTGATGTACCACATCAGAATCTTGAGCAGAAGTGTGAAGTGTTGATCTGCTCACTGCCTGCCTGCCACTCCTGCAGGGTGTAGAGCATTGTGCCTGCAAAAACTGACAGTGAATATATCTAGAGCATGATAGCCATAATGTCTACGATGGCTTATCGAAGTAAGAACTAGTAAGGAGGGAACTCTCCCACTTTTCATCCTTACTGTATGCATAACAGGTCACGCTACAAAAAAAAACCTATCCAGAACAAACTCTGAAACTCAGGCTTCTCAGGCCAGAGGTGCTGGGACAGCTCAGTGGAACGCTGAACTAGAACACCTGCCTTTCTCCACTGCAGATCTAAGGTTTTCCACATCACAACCTCCAGCTCCTACTTCCCAGAGTCAACAGGGAGATGCACAAGCTGAACTATGTGGTAAGGGCCTTTCAGAGTCCTCTTGCTGAAGTTGTGGTGACTGCAACAGTGAGCAGCGAGCTCTTTCATAATCATTGTGGTAGCACTTCCTCCCTCCGCTATATAGCTCTCAAGATAAGAACTAAATACCTGCACACAGCTTGTTGCTGTTGATCAGCTGTTACAGGTCTACATATGCGTGGGAACAGTTAGAGTCAAGCAGCAAGGTGCTGTTCTGCAGTCCATTCCCCGTGTCCCATATCCCAGACAGGGATATGTCTAAGAACACAGCAGTGCAGCATTGTGTGTACTAGATAAGGCCTTTGCTGTTTGCAGTGTCTTCTTCAGGGATATAGTTTAGTGGCAGATAAGAATGGTTGGGCTCAATGATCCAGGAGGTCTTTTCCAACCTGATGATTCTGTGATTCCAGGTTTGAGAAGACCAGCAACAGACATTTCTTCAAGGATGAATGTCTTGCTCAGTGAATTCTGTTGGCTTTGTGGGAAGTTGAGTATTATAGATAGACTTGTTACTATGCCTCAGTAGTTTCTTTCCTTGCACACACAGCACAAATTATTTCAGGGGCAGTAACAGTGCGAAACCAAAAGGAGAGAAAGGATTCTCTTAAAAATATTACATGATGTATAATTAAAAGAAACCAAATCAAAGTGAAGCTACTGGTTTGTGCATAGATGGTCCTTTGGGGTGTCTTCCCCTACCTTTCCTTCCTTTGTTCCTCTCTTCCTTCCTTCTCCTAAGCTAGCTAAGCATAGAAGAACTCATTTTGCGTTTTAAGAAACAGTTTGCCCAACAATAGAAAAAAAGGAGTCCCACCCTTTTTCAGTTTAAGGGCAGAGGCAGTTTCCCTGGTTCTGTTTTCACATAAGCCCTACTCATAGGAAGCAATATTTAAAAACAAGACAAAGCTTAACAAAACTACAGCCCTGTCAGCCAAGCACAGAGCAGGAATCAGCATTCACGAGCCTGCATGCTCTGGAACATCCTCATGTTGCACATCTGACAGAAGCAACTGAAATTCTTTGACCTTATGGTTGGTTGAACCTTTTCCTAGAGGGTTCATTCATTGCAGAGCTGGCTGCAGAGTCAAGTCAGCAGCCCTACACTAGCAGCTTGGCACTGTGACACTCAGTCCTTAAAGAGTCCATTGTATTTAATCTCATAGCGTGTCATTTATTATTCCTGTGTTTGCTTCCATGGCTGTGGGCACCTCACACACTCTTGTTACCCATGTCACTGATGTGTTTACTCTAACCAGAAGGAGTAGATGTTTCCACTGCTCTCTTTAACTCTTGCCTCTTCCACCAGTCAGCCTCATCAACAAACAGCCTTTTCATCCTCCAGATGAAATTACAGTATTTGATCGATTCCCTTAGCTGCAGTGAAGGCAAACTAAAACAGATCGTATTTTTCAAAGTATCTTCATCCATCTTTATTCAGCTGCTGGCATGTTAACCATTGATTGCAGTCAGTTAATGAGAGAGGAGAAGCCTTTGACTGGTCTATAATAGACTTTATTTTAGGATCTGAATCTAGCCTGGAATCCTTTCAGCACCCAAGAACAAAACTAGATTACAGAGTGAGGTTTTCTGCTTCAGGTTCTCCAGGTAGAACAGCTGACAGCTTTCAGGGCAGAATCCTTTGCTCTTAGTCAGGTTTTACTAGGACACACATCCTAGACACAAAAGAGAAATATCTAAGGTGGGCAAAGAATATGAATTATGCCTTTCTGGGGTTTATCTAATGGACTTGAAGCTGGCATTAAAGGAAAATTCAGATAGATGTTTCAAATCCCAAGTTCACATTACCTAGAAAGAGCTTGAAAGCTTTACCTGTGTCTCAACCAATGTAGAGTGTTCAGACCATGGGTACCATAATCTGCATTTAATCTAGAGAGTATCCATTTCAGTTTTAGACAGAGCTTCTGACACAAAGCATCAGCAAAGTCTGATGAGCCTTTTCCCATAGTATGTTCCAGCTGAAATCCCCAGGCACCAGTAATTAAGGACAAACTCCGTTTTGCTTTGACATGCTGATGACTGGGGATGTACTTTATTTAACAGAAAACTGAAAAACTTCTTTTTCAGTGATTTTATAGAATATGATTTCTACTGCACTCAAGAGTCCAAGGTTAAAAGGAATTTAAGCTTCTTGAGAACAAATGTTTGTTTTGTTTTGCTTGTACAGAGTATTAACACAGTGGGGGCCTGACCCTGGCTTGGACTTCCAAACATCTAAGTATTACTAGGAAGGCTTGAGGATACAAATACTGAACTGAATCTTTCCATTCAACAGTTGCAGAGAAGCACTCATTAATTGAAGTATGGCTGCTGTAACACATCAGGCTCGGAAGAATGGAGCTATGTATAGACCACAGGTACTTTTAAGATTTTGAGGAGAGCACCACTGCATCTATCATGCAGCTAATTTAATTGGACCAAAGGAGGGCAGATACTTCCATCCTTAATTTTATTAAAAGACGGTAGTAGCTGCCAGTATGTTCATTTTAAGAAGAACAGCCGATTTCTACTGCAAACCAATTTTTTTCCCCTGCCTAGGATCAGATCTCTTCTCCCCTGCCGTTACAGAACTTGAATTTGTAGTTCTAAATCTGTCGCCCTCCTTTCCCCCCTCCATCTTTGTATTGGAAATACAAGGGGACTTCTGTGCAACTTGCCACTTGCTGAAACAAGTTCCAAGACAGTTTCTAATCAGCTCTTTCTCTGTTGCCAGTTTGTTTTGGAAATACGGGGGGATTTTAGCAGTTAGGTCATACAAAAAGTCACTGCTGTGTCTTTGCGTTCTTGTGTCAGATATTAGTGCTTCTTTGGTGCCCACATCAGACACATGAGTAACAGATCCATGCCTCCAACTGCAAGTCCAATTACTTCTAGATAACCTAGCTGGTGAGACCAATGAGACAGAGCATTACAAGATGTGAGCTGTGATGCCCACAGTACCCAAAAGTTATTAGAATTTGTCAAATCAATCCAAATAAAGCCCACAAGTGTTGAAGTGTGTCTTCATTCAGGACTTTTCTGTGTGTAGAAAAGAAAGGACTACAATTTTGATCATCACAGCAGGTTAAAAGTTCCTCTGTGGTTTTCAGAAGCTTTCCTGCTGACCTTTTGTGATGGCAGTTCCATTTTCTCAAGACCGACTCAGCTAACTAAGAAAAGCAATAGCAACACTGTTCCTGAAACTCATACTAAGAAATCCTGTATACAAGAATACTAAGAAAGGAAGAATGAAGTCAGGTAAATACTCAAGACAGTTTGCTGAGAAGGAACAGTGCCGGTTGCTTGCAACAATCATTAGGCTCAGTGTTTCTGGTACCAGTGCTTATTTGGAGGAATATTTTGCCTGGTTCACTGCTCTATCAGTGACTGGTGCTAGGGATGTGGCTGTGGTCTATTGTGAAGGCCTTGGAGAAATTGCTGTGAAACAAGTAGCAACCAATTAATATAATTCACATGCCAGTGCCCAAGTCAGCAATGACAACAAGAATCTGAAGCTGTTTGCAGCCAAGAAGTTCTTGAAGCACATCCAGAAAAATATTAACATGCTGCATGCCAGGTGGTGAGAAGGTCACTGGGACAGAGATAATGAGCAACTGGGGAAAAAAACCCAACAAAAAAAAAAACACATGAGAACTTTTAACTCCTCTACCACCATTCCAGCTTTGTTCTGAGAATTCCTTTGCTGTAGAAGCTAAACAGGCTTTTCAAATACCTTCAAATATGAAAGTATAGAAGAATAAGCATTTATCATTGATTTAGCCTGCCTGGTTTTTTTTGCTCTCTCCCCCATAATCTTCCTCCTCCTTTAAACAACTACCTCTGGAAAAGCCTCCTTGAAATAGTCAGTTGCACAGGCTGAGCTAGTTGTGAGTAGATTTTGCCTTTGAAAAATGCATTAGAAAGAAATGTGGAAAAGATAAGAGATTAACTTGAATATGCAGGACTAGACAGGAGCTTTTATTTTCTGAGCTCCTTGGGCTCAGGGGAACAACCAGCTCAACACAGTAAGATGTAGTGTGCAAGAAGAGACCACTGTTTTTTACCATGGTAAATAGTTTCACAGTTCTGCCAGGGCATAGACTAAATTGTTCCCTGCTTTATCTCTAGGCACATTTCTTAGCGTTGTTGACCGATGAGCTGAGTAGGCATACATCAGAGAGAACAGTGGGCCCCAGTGCTGCTGTTTACGTGGGAGTTCAAAACAGTAGTGCTGCTTTTCCAAGCCAAAGCTAAATTTATACTGACCTAACTAATGATGCTGATGAAAGGCAAAGCCAGCATTTCTTATACATTTGAAAGCTGATCCTTCATTCATAGAGGAGAAAACTGATCTCATATACCTTATTTCGACACCGCATCTTGGGAAGAGCATATTCACCTACCTTTTATTCAGCATCTGAGCTTCCTCTTTCTCCATCCAGCAGTCAGACCTTCATACAACCTCCTAGCTATATGCTACACTTAAGCTGCTCAGGATCAAGTTGAAGTCTGCTGTATTCATGAAGCAGAGAGATGATGGGAAGACATCACTGTGTGTCAGTGCAAAAGAGAGATAAGTCAGGGATAAAAAAAGTTTTGATGTGTGCAAGAAAGAGGATAAATATGACAGATAAAACTGCTAACCTGTGCTTAGCACTCTCCCTTTAAGAGAGGGAAGATAAATCTTCAAGGCAGCTGCATATCCTACCTTATGATGGATTAGCACCATTTTAGTTTCTGTACCGCATCCAAATACTTCAGCAAGAATGCTCGAGACCCAGGGCTCTTAAGTTTTTTTAAGTGCTTGTAATTACTTTATAACCATCTCTGCTGACTGCCCTCACCAAAAAGCAGGCAGGCATGGAGCAGTTGTCACCAACACATTTGGAAACAGTACCAGTGCCAAGAAATTAAGTGTTCATGGCCTTTGTGAGGGGTCCAAGAATATCAGTACAGACAGCCTGTCTACTTTCTATTGAATACCTAAGCTTGGCCGATTATTAAGAATTGAATGTGCCATACAGGCCTGAGAAGAAAGAGGGAAGGGAACTGGCTTAGTCTGAAAGAGGACAAAGCACTTGTTAGTAACACATCTGTACTTCACAGACCACAACTATATAGGCTCTGAGTTGGCATAAAACTTCTTAGCAAAGGCACTGCTGGTAGGATAGCCACAACAAAACAGAGGTCAGGCTAGCCTGCGAAACCTGCCTAAAACACTAGGCAGGTGCTTGGGAATAGACCTATTAATAAAGTTCCCTATTACTAATGTTACTACTCTGCTTGATCTTGTCAAGCAAAATGCATATAAGAATGCTTAAATTGTGTTTGTCATCGGTCAAAGACATTCCTTGGTTACCCTCAGAGTCCTCCCAAGTTACGTTATGGTAATGTTCGGTACCTAGATTCTTATGCTCTTTGACATTAAGGACAGGCCCACATATATTGGTACAGCTTTCCTGCTGACAAAAAACTTGACTCCAGCTTGGGTCAGTGGCCACATTATGTTTTAAAATAATGTTCTTCAAGATATTTCTACAGAGAGTGGTATTCTAAGGAATTTTATCCTTTGAGGTCGTTTCTTTTTTGTCAAGTGGTGGTTTTGAGGCAGAGGATGGAAGAAGCTTTATACTTGTAAAGCTAGTGCTGTGCTGTACTGTGCCACCAAGAAAGTATACAGACAGAATGAGAATGCACAGAGCTACATACCAATGTGAGCATCATAGTTAAAAAAAACTACGACATTTTGTCAATTTCATTTTAGGCTGTTTTTTCTCACCAGGTGGTCTGTAGATCCCTGAGTTTACAGAGCCTACGGGTGACAGCTAAGAAAAGTCTGCCTGCTGTCTTTACACTAATGGGATCTGCACCTCTACTGGAAAGGCTTTTGGGACCTTCCAAATGTAAAAGTGTTTGGAAACAACTGCTCTGGATTACGTCCCTTGTTTGAGTTTTATTGTAAATATCAGCTAGCTGGCTGTAGCAGTACACAGGGCACACGAATTGGGAAATCAACACATTTCAATGCCAAAAGGAGAACTCCCTGGACTTCTGTCCAGGTGACCATATAAAGAGCTTCTGTTGGACCTAGTATTACTGGAAGACTTCTCACTAGCAGTTGTGCTAATGTATAAGCCTCTCATTTTTTTCAAAGTGGGGCAGAAGAATCCTGTGCTGCATTATTTTATGTGTTATTTTGATTTCCTGCACAGTTCTTATTCAAATTCAGTTCTTATTCCTCTCCACCTAGAAAGCACTTGAAGTTTAAGAAAAATTCTAGCTTGTTTGTTCATTTCTTTTTCTTGCTCTTCTTTCTCCACAGAATCTTATGGCAAGAGCCCTGTACGACAATGTACCTGAATGTGCAGAAGAGCTGGCCTTCCGCAAAGGAGACATTTTGACAGTGATAGAACAGAACACCGAAGGCCTTGAAGGATGGTGGCTATGCTCCCTGCACGGCCGACAAGGCATTGTTCCAGGCAACCGTGTGAAACTTCTGATAGGTCCGGTGGTACAGGACAGTCCTTCTGCCCAGGAAACATCCAGTTCAGGATTGATGCATCAATCCTTCAACCACCAAAAGATCTATCAAGTGCCAAGCTCACATGCCTCAGCACGGGACCCTGTCTACCAAGTGCCACCTTCCCAACTGAATCAGGGAATTTACCAAATACCCACTGGTCACGGTCTTGTGGGACAAGATGTTTACCAGGTGCCACCCTCCATGCAGAGATGTACTGATGGTCCAGCTTTGGTTAACAAGGTGCGTGCATTTGCTTTCATGTCATAGCTTCAAAGCAGCTCACTTGTGCTGACCACCAGTGAAGTAGTTAATGTCTAGTGAGAGTTCATGGACTTAATTTATCCTTCCTATATCTTAACTATGTAAAAGTTACAGCGATAACTTTACTGCTGTGGGAGAAGAGAAAGGCCCAGTTCTTAACAAGTTGCTTGATTCACAACTGAGATACACAGTAGAGCATTTTGGAGCTGTGCTACCACAGCTGCAGCAGGTGAGGGGAAGTATGTGATCTTGTATCCTTATAGGCTCCTCAGGGAGGCTGAAGCACATCTGGCCTATGGCACTTTGGCATTGTATGCTTAAAAAGATAGCTGCTGCAGTAAGATTAGTTCTCCCACAAATTAATGAACTGTTACATCATCTGCCAAAGTCATTTTTGTTTAATTAAAAATTATATACTGTGTTGCTGCAGAAGTCCCAGTGGATCTAGACTACAAAGAAAAAGCATTGATTAGTGGGACAAAAGCCATAGTTTGAAGCGTGAGGGAGCAAGAAGATGATGATAATGAGGGATGTTCTAATACCAAACCTAAAGTTTATTATAAGAGCGCACTTGATGTTTATCTACAGCTAAATTTATTGATTCAGAGTGAGAGCTGCAGCAGCTCCATGGTGCAGCCATTGTTGCAACAGCTGAGAGCTCCCAAAGCTCCAGTGAGAGGCATTACACCATGTGGGTCTCTCCTGGTTTCTGCTGTCCCTCTCAGGCATTTCCCCAACTCCTGTCACTCCCTCATTTTGCCTTCACAGGGTACCTGCCAGGTACCCTGGTGGCACACAGTGCCTTAGTGCCTGAAAAGAATTAGGGAAGGTACCTGAGAGAGGAAGGAGATTCTCCTGGCCTTCCAGACCCCTTACTATCAAGCCAAAAAGAAGTTTCTACATTCCTTCCATTCCCAGCTCAACAGCTCCAGCTGTTAGCATTCTCCTTGCCTTCAAAGCTTAAAACGTAGCATTTATACCCAAGTTATGTGAGCAGATAATGTCTCTGTTAGAGAGTTCCTGACTAGTTTAAACTTTCATCTCCTAATTTAGATTGGCGAGACAGTCTGTTTTGAGTTTTTTCCCTGCCTCACCCCCCAGATCAGTCTTCTCCCTATCAGGCCTTTGGAAGATGTCTTCTGGTGCTTTTATTTCCTTATTTCATCTTCCTTGATAAGAATAAATAGCTGTTTTTCCTTCTGAAAAGAAGAAAAGTCTGTGAAATCATTCCAAGTCAAATATAAAGAGGTTGGTTTGCTCAACTTTTCCACAATTATGCTGTGTAAGGTGTGCAGGAAGACAAAATGAAAAAACTGCACTTAATGCACATATAAAGATAAGATCAATTGTGTGGGTTTTCTTGAAAAACCTCACATTTTCTCTCCTTCTCTCTTTTCCCTATAGACTAGATATAATGGAATCATTTTATGGGGCGGTACAGTTTATCTATCTACAATAGTGTTTAGATACCCTCCAAGGTAGTTAATGAATGTTTTCTAAATAGCCTATTGTCGTGACAGCACAGAAGAGACCACATTTTGGTGTACGTCTGGATGAAGCGTTGCAGCACAGAGATGCCTCAGCTAAGCAGCTCGGGCCACAGGAGGTGCACCATGTGCAGTGCTGCACTGAAGTCTGTTGGGAAGCCCACAATGTTAGCTCAGAAAGCGTCATGTACTTTGATTTTAGTATCTGACCTAACCTGCCTAAATGACCATTACCATAGTTAAGTGTAATGCCTTTGTTAAAGAAAGGCTAACTAAGGTGAAGCATTTTAGCACTTGTCTCCTGTCTCTGAGAAAGTAGTCTGTCATCCAAATCCTCCTTTAGAGATCAGTAAAAACCATCCTTAGTATTAAGGAAAGCTGGACATCTTGAAGATGTGATTTTCTTAGGCTTGTGACTTGGTCCGATGGCTTAAGTGAGCCCCTCTGCCTTCTTACATCAGCAGAAACAGCTGGTTAGCAAGCTACACTTTTTAGCAGTTTTAAGGACATGGAAAGGGTTTTGCTCTGTGGTCATACTATATATATATATATATATATATATCAGCCTGCTCTCTTCCCATAGCAGTAGCTAGAGAAAACCACATCCTATAGACCATTCTAAGCAGGAGCAGCATCTGTTTGTCCTATCCATTTCTGTGCACATTCGCCCGTTTTCTTTGTGCAAATACACGGTTTGGCTGCCATACAGGTTTCACAGGCAAAGCTTAGGAACTGCTATCAAGCAGGAATTGTCTAGCCTCAAGCAACAGTAAATCAACAGCAGGCATGTTATAAAGCTGTGCTGAGGTAACACATCTCCTTAGCCAGAAAGGCAAAGCAAGTAAAAGGAGTCCTGAGGCAGGTAATTATAATGATGAATGGATTCTGACCAAGCTAGTTGTTGACAACAGAGCTGTATCGGCTCCTTCTATCAAGTAAAAACACCACTATCTAAAACTCAACCTGCAAATGACAGAGATAATGAAGGATAGTTTAAAATTAGACTTCATTAGCCCCAAGCTTTTGTAGCTGTGCTGCACGTTTAGTCACAAAATGGTTACACCCCTAGACATGAAGTGTCTAAGGTATATAAAGATATGAAAGCTGTAACTTAGAATTTATTCTTCTTTCTATGCTCTGCCTTCAAACTTGCTGTCTTTTGCTGTAACTGGCAAAGAGGAGGAACCTTCAGGCAAATCAGTGGTTTTTATCATTGCCACAGAGTTCTGCATAGTCTTGAGGGGTGTTTTTGCACCTCAATCTCATCTGCAAGATATATGGGGTAATTACAAGGAAACTTATTCTGTACAGACTGCTTTAAGAATGCCGTTTGGGAGAGGTTTTGTCAAAGCACAAAGTCTCTTTTGGATGCGTGATTATTCATGAGTTCACACATTAGCTTTACACTAGGGAAAGCTAATATATATGTGGGTATAAAAGACACCACTGTAATTTAAATATGCATTTTCTGGTTCAGTGGTTCACCTAATTGATCTGTTGTGCTGTCTCTACCATCTGGAAAATAGCACTGGCAAAAAAATTTCAGGTAAACATTTCCTTCTTGGAAAACAGTTTTGACAAATTCTGAAACCTACATGTAGGAACCAGTAGCTTTCAGGAGAACTTTTGATCAAGGGCAATCAGCTCAAAACAGAATAGGAGGCTGATGCACCAGAGCTACTTGACCAGAGAAGAAGCTGCACTGCAGGGGTTACCAGCCCTGAACTACAGCTTCCACAAGTCACGGCCTAACTCAGATAAACAGACATTAACACCAACTTGGAACATATCGTGGTTTTTTTTTTTTGTTGTTGATCTATTTGAATTAGAATTTTACAGTTCAGGAAACACTCAGATTTAGCCACCTTTTAAAGCTGCCTGAAGTAGAAGAGGGAAGGAACTTGTATTCACACACAAACATCCCTGGCCTATTTCCAAGGATAAACATGCCCTTGTCAGATCAAGGGTTTCACACCCCACCATCCTGCCATCTCCATCTTTTTCAAGAGTTCACTGCCTTCAGCAGAAGGTTTGGGTAAACCACGGCTGAGGAAACAGACCTTGTTCCCTGATCTTCATTTGTGTTAGAGACATGTTGGTTGAACCCATGAAAACACACCCCACAAGTAGCACCACCCTAACAGTTCTGGCACAGACTTCAGTAGCAGAAGCCAGTTAGCCATGGTATGACGTTTTTCCTTCCAATTAAACATTTTTGTACTGTTTTAGCTGGGTGGAAACAAACATCTGCTTATAACATTCGTTCCAGAAACAAGCTTGCCTTTACATTATCTTTTCTTGCCTATTTTCACATTTGGGAAGTAAGAAAAGACATAGATTAAGCATAGTAACAAGTTAAGTGGCAGGTATATTTTGTCATCAAAGAGAACAGGAGCATATCTAGTGTTTTGTACTTCGTTGGCAAAATGCATTTAAATTCCAAGATAAAATAATGTCCCCATTTACCCTAAGGTCTGAAATACTGCAGTTTTCTGCGATACAGTTTACTTAAATGGCCCAAACAGTCAGCTTATAGTCCCTCTTAACTTCTCCATTCACATCACAAATTTTACTTTGGAAATTTGTATCCCTCATAACAAAATACTGCTTCAGTGTTAAAAGTGCTGAACACAGGGCAAATTTGCTGAGAGCGGCAGGAATGGTAACACATACCTCAACACTCATTGCTCCGTTTCACAAAGCGTGCTCTAAAGGATGAAATTCTCTCAAATTAAATGCAAACTCAGTGGTAAAAATGGCACGCAGCCTTTTCCTTAGACTCAGGAGTTTCACTTGTAAATTTCCATGTGATGTTAATAGGAGCCATTTTACTGATAAAAAAGCCTGTGCAGTTAATCTATCCTCAGTGGTCTCCATGAAAACCCCTGAGTGAAGAAACTCTCATCCACAAGTCAGACTAAGCAGTAGTTAGTCACTGATGTGATTTAGAGAGAAGTATTTTAAGAAAAAGACTGCATTTTATTAGGCTGAGCAAACATATGAGCTCAACATTACTCCCCATTTCTCCCTAAGCACAGGGCTCTCTTTAATCAGTTCTATTTGTAGACCAGAGACACGCATTTTTCCCCTGTAGTGTCAGAAAAAAAGACCAGTCCTGCAACCTCATCCAACAACTGAGGTCCCTGGGGGGCACAAGTGTGCCTGCGTGGGCACAAATGCAGGAACAAACCTTAGCTAAGCCAAAAAAATAATAATACAAGCTTATGGGCTCATTCTTGGTGGTTATAAACTTAGCTAGACCTTTGGTTACATCTGAAAACACACAAACCAAATGCTAAGTTTAGGTAATTAAATTTCACTGTGCTTACTAAAACCCAAGCACAGCCGTATTTTACAGAAATGTGAGTGGAAAACTGATAATACAAAAAAGTAAATCTCATCATAAGTAAGTGTGTTTTGTGGAGATAGGAAATTGATAGATGAAGACCTGTCAATGACAGTCAGAAGACTGTCATTTTATTGAAATCCAAAGGCTTGAGAGGCATTTGGTGATTTTTGTAGATGTTTTGTTTTGCAGGAAGACTAGTTAGCATCAGAATATTATAATTCCATATGTCCGGCATGAAACATTTCCATTTTTCTTTTTTTAAATAGCAGTAACAGTATTGCATCAGGGTTTGTGGGTTTTGTTTTTTAAATGAATCTAGATTAAGCTCTCTCCCAAACCAGATCTTTAGAATGGAATAAAGTGGAATAAAAGTGAAAATAACAGAGTTGCATTCTTAGGAGACTCAAATCTTCCATCAGATAATCTGTCCCTAATCCTTAGAAGATGCTAACATATTCCCATTGAGTCTTATCATAACTTTTTTAGATACACAGTCCCCTCTGGTGAAATTATTTCGTACATGCAATAGACAATTAAAGGTAGAGTTTACAACTATTTTAAAAGATGTCTATGCCTTCCATAAATTTCCCAAAGCAGTCTATGGCAATCTGAACACCACTTCACAGGAGCCCTTTGCTCTATAGCTGCTTTGAGAAACAGATACAGAAATAGAGATAGAACATAGCTTGTGAGACAGATAACCTCAGTTTAATTTGTAGAGGTTTTTCCTGGTGGAAGGTTTTCTTCACCTCCTTCTCTCAGAGCAACACAGTCTCCAGCCTAACTGATTTAGGGACATTGCCATTATTTCTGCCCAAGTGTATGTCTGAGAGCGCTCTTGTGGAATCAAAACTCATTTCAAATGCTTCATCTTAACCTTTCCCCCCCCCCCGGCCACTGGGAAATGCCCATTCACCAAAACTGAAACTGGTGACAGGGAATGGTCTGTTCTGAGAAATGTCTTAAGGGAAGAGAGGAAATATTTGAAAGGAAACAAGTAGTCATAGAAGTACCCTACTTCAACAATTCTCAAATTAAGTTTCGCCCCCCCAAAAAAACCCTTTCCATCTAGAAATTCAACATGGGAGTGAAGAAATAACAGAAATAAGATGAAGCTCATCAAAAGAATTTAACTGAGGTGTTTGGACTGAACCAAACTGATTTATTGTTTGTTAGGCTTTAGGATTTCATGCAATTCACAACTGCAGGACTGCTCTCTGCCCTACCTGTGCCAACACTTCATCTTGTCATCCTTTTTAATCATTTCCTCATCTCACTGAGATGAGACAGACAGTGTTACCAGCATAGAAGAAACAAGTGCATGTTTGCCAAGTAGTTCTTCATATAATAATCTTTTTAAAAATGGGAAGACTAGATAGATTGGGGTGGCCAAAGCAAGTTGCTGCTTTAAGTATTAACATGGGCAAAATACCAAAATGCTGAGGTGCTGAGTTTCACTGCATACTTCTCTTTATTCAGAATCCAGCTCAAATTTAATGACAGTTTTCCAAGAGAATGCTTTATCAGATAGACAAAGTTCTCCACTAGAACTTATCACACAATAATTTGGGGATTTTGTTTCACTGCAAGAACCATGCAGAGATATTTATTTCAGAGTGCATGCCTGTTCTATCACCAATAAAACAGGTCAGCTCATTGGCCCTGTTGGCCAGTACATGCAAAAAATAGTGACATCACAGTCTGCCTGAAGATGAGTAATTGGCACTAGTAAAACTCTTAGCAAGAGTTTTAGATGAGTAACCCCTTTAACGCCTCTCAAAAATGTTGATAACTTAATAATAATGGGCATTATAGTCTATCTTGTTCTGTTCCTCTTAGAAAACAAAACATCCTCAGAAGCATTGGTTTGACTCTCAAATCACGTTTTGTAAGCAAGAATGAGTCCACAGGAAGCTAGGAAATACCCCTTCCCAGTCAGCCTTGCAATTCAAGGCCAACTAGCACCAAGCCCATTTCACTAAAGCAAGCAGAAACATTGCTCATAGCACAACTGGCAGAAAGCCCTAAAGCTGATGTGTGTGAGTGCAGGATCAGGTCACGAAATCATCATTAAAAGACAATAAGCAATAAAGTCTTGTCAATGACAAAAGTGTTTAGCCTCTTCGTGCCTTGTAGTGCTCATCCAGTGAGGTCTGTGGAGAGATAGACCTCTGTATCTGCATTTAGTTTGGGATCACCAACAGCAGCAGCAAGCAAAAATTCAACGCTGTAATCCAAAGCTACAGCAGATACAGGTCAGCACCATTCCCCTACACTTAATACAGCCCTGTCATTTTATGCTAACTGACATTTAGATAATTTGTAACTCCATAGATTATAAAGGGAAGTTGTTTAGAAAGACAATAAATCCACACTTTATATTTCAGAAAAATGCAAACCTAAAATATAGTGTAATAAACCTGCTGTTGTGCACTGGTTAGTGGAAAGGGTCACACCAGAAGCCAAAAAGTCAGGACTAGGCTAGTTGCAAAGTAGCTGGCTATACCCATATCACCAGCAGCTGAGGGTCTGAATCAAGGCCAGTTTGTGATTTCATGTTTGTTTTTTTTTTAAATTGGTGTCACAACTTCTGCTTTACATCTTCAAAACTCACAATGCAAAATCTGCATAAATCTGTTGGAAATAATACAAATTCTAAAGGAGAAAAGTGTAACATCCATTTTCATTATTTTTTTTTTTTTGTTATTCGCATTACCATACCATGGGAGCATTTTTTAAGACTGGCATCGACTGTTGAGGCACTTCACAGTCACGCTTGAAAGCTTCCATTTAAGTCCCTAAGCCTACAAAGTGAAGCATTTTTCATTTAACAGCCTGAATCAGCGATATCTGGACATGCCTCAGCCCTGACAGCACACACAGTTAGAACAGAAAAGCAGATCTTCAGTAGGTATAGGTCTTAGTCAACAAATGAACATAAAACATAGGAGAAAATAAGCAGGTATTTTGAAGATGGAAACAACATCAAGAACTATAAATCAGTTCTGTATCAGGGTAGTATTCATCTCCTAACCCTATCTTCACACATCTTGAAGCTTCTCAAAAATTCACTGGGGAACACCCGATCAAAGACAAAGGCAGCACACAGAGCAAATAACTCAGACCAGGAAAGAAAGCACAGTCATTTCTGCTAATTTCCTCTTGCTTTGCAAAAATGTTTGAGCTCATAGTACTAGAAACAAGCTTCAGCTTGCAGCTACAAGCCTGGTGCATTAGGAGAAATACCTCTATCGGCTTCTTCCCTCTCTTTCAGCTTGTGAGCCTCGCTCAAAAGCTCTCAAATAGTTCAATCTTGGCAGAAGAGACTCTGCTATAGCATTTTATAGTGGCCCAATGTTTATATATTATTTAGGTTAAAATAAAGTGTTATGATTCGATAACCTTAAGACCTATAGCAACTTACAAAACCAAACACTTCCAACAGTAAGTATCCTTAGCACGTGCAAGAATGAAACCCCAACCTTTACTTACTAAAAGTTGGGATGTATGTCATCATATATAGCAAATAAGTAAGTCAAGGCCACTACCTCATAAAACCATTTTTGTTCTTTTTTACAGCAGACAATTCTGAGTGCTACAATAGGTATTACTTTCAGGAAATTCAGTATCAGTCACTGGAAATCTTGACACAGCTTGCAGAAGACAGGAAAAGAAACAGTGTGCTTTCTGTGAAAATGACAGAGTTTTAGCTAGATAGTTAGTTCTTTCAAATACTCAGATTACCGTAGAGACTCTTTTCTTTAACGTAACCTTCTTGCAGTTCAACTTAGCCATAGGACCTTTCTCAAGAAAAAAATATTCAAGGAGGCACACCTAGCCTTCTTAAGTACATGCAGCAAAACAGAAAGAACAGCCAAGACATAGGTTGCTGCCTGACCCTAGGACTAGGAATTCAGGAGAGCAGGAATTAGGGTTTGTTCCCCAGTACTCCCTCTTACAGTTTCTCCATATTCTCTTTGGCAATTTTGTTATCCTTACAAGCCTAAGGAGCCCAGGTAGTTGCTATAACCATACCTAAGAGGGTTAGGAACAGGAGGATTTCAACAATTAGAGTTTTATATTAAGTTTACATAAATACTTTACAATAGAAAACAAACATCTTCTTTTACTTACTTTTTGAGTGATATTTGCTATACCCAAGCTTCACAGCACCACTTAATCTTCTCCAGGGCAGGACTCTCCCCAGGGTAAGCTACAGCTGATTTTAACAGAGACAGAACTAACAGCTGAGATTAGCAACAGCTGAGAGTTACCGATGAGGTGAAGAGGAGAGCATTGTGGGAGGAAACGTGTTTTAATGCAATTCCTCATCCAGATTTAAAATAAATATATAAAAGTTACCTCATGTGCCTCTTGTTTTCTACCACTAAAAAGTAAAAAGTATTGATCTATTTTAAAAGCAGTCCATAGGTTTGTAGCATTAAGAGGCCGTAATGGAAATAGCAGGCTGCCCTTTTCATCTCCCCTGTCTACCTGTGGCTTGGTGCAAGGTGTTGCAGAGGTGCAACATATCTCTGCTTCAGTCCTGTCAGCTGCACAACTCAGTGAAGCTTGTTTCCCATCATTCTGTGAATCTAGCATTGCTGTTCATGGGAACAGGCCAAATTCTGCCCTTCAGGGTGCTGCTATAAATTAAGAGTAATTCTGTTGGACTCAGTAAGTTTATTTGCCCTTTGTCCTTGTTAAAAAATGTAAACTACAGCTTCGTGCATCTGCTGTAAGCACAAGAACTGTCTTGTTGCTGCCTTCATTAGCAATGTTCTCTGTTGCAGCCTAATGTCCATTTTAATCATAGAAGAAATAGAGTGTTTGGGATTTTTTTCCCCTTATACTTAAGGAAGATGGATTTAATAAACCACAAAACTGGATATTTTGCAAAGGACATGCACATTCAGCTCTTTTTGTTGGTTAGGAACATGCAGTTGGCATGGAAAAGACATATGTAACAGCTTTTGGAAGAATATGGTCTTCAGCAAGAACAGAACAAACTTTCTGCTCAATTGTCTTTGTTTTGCAGTACTGAAAATTTAAAGTAGGCTCATTACATGTTTCACCAGAGCCAAACCTGGTCCCTGTTAGTTGCTCTGCATGGATGAAGTGGTTAACAATATTTTGAGAATGCTGGGCTAGATAGTTTGTGGAAACACCATCTGTTTCCTTTAACGCGCAAACAAAGAAAATTGCTGGTTTGAAATGCAGAATTATTTAAAGTTGGACGACCACAAACATCCTCAAAAGAGAAGAGGTAAAAGGAAAAAGAATTTTCATGTAGTCTGAAGTTAACTGGCATTTGTAGGAAATAAATTCCTAAGTACCAAACAGGGCAGCTGTCCCTGTTCTACAAGTGGGAGACCTTTTCTTTTGCAGCCGCCTCCTTCCTTCTGAAGTCCATGTTCAAAGCTAAACTGCCGTCAGACATTCAAAGCCATAAAAAATGGTTCAACAGTGTGTTGAAAAAGCTAAGCATCCCACTCAGAAGCAGCAAGTTCAGTTAATGTATTTATGGGTGAATGCCTAAAATCAAAAGTTACGGCTGAAAACAGTGGGTTTGGTAGGTTTATTACTTCACCTACCCAGCTACCTCCCTCTTTCTCATACAGAAGAAGAAGTGTGACCACATGCCCTGGCTTCCTGTGTGAAGTCATGACTTGAGGACTTGAGAGTCAAAACAAATGCCCCACATTTTCACTTTGACAAGTAGCATGGGTATTACTTAATTACCATTACAAAGTGTTCACTCAGTTTATGCTTTGGTGATGAGCTGCTTCTGTTCTGAATTGACTGGGAGCAAGCAGTTCAGAGGCACTTTTAACCTAATGGGAAGTGCTGGAAGGGACAAGGAGCGGGGGTACAACAGGAAATGTTTTTGACTCAGTGCAGACCAGGTCAGCATTTGAGGGGGATTTTATGAAACCACTCAGAACATGCTGCTACTGGGTAATAATCCTCCATACGGGAAAATACACCTGAGTCACTGGGAGTTGTCTTTCATGTTATCAGCAAACCTTAGTTGTTGCTAGGTTTCTTAAAAGTTGTGTTTTCTGTCTTTTGCATAGCTGTTTCAGAAGCCAAAAAAGTAGCAGAGTTAAAAGCTTCTAGTGCATTTTTGTTTGGAAAATAAATGCCACATTAATTATAGTGCATTGCTAAACACAGGCCTGCAGATAGCTCAGGTCTTCTGTCCATGGTACGAAGGCTGTACCCACAAATACCTAGAATCAGGAACCTGGTGTTTTACCCTCTTGCTTCCTTTGACAACAGCTGAAAGCACCCAGGGGAGGGGTTTGTTTCACCCAAATGAGGGAGAGACTCTGCTTGACCACAACATCGAGTTAGTCGATTCTAGGAAAGAGTGAAAGTGCCAAAATACATTATTTAAAAGTCCTGTAGTGCTGAGTGAAATTGGCTTCCTTCATCTGGCCAGTCTAGCTTTAGGGTAGTTATTCAGGGTTGTATCATAGCACGGTAGATAAAACCAGCAGCCTTGCAATAGTGTAAGCCTTTCATATAGCATCTGGATGTCAGCCTTTTCTGAAAAATGGGAAGGATCTTGAAGGATGAGGAATAACTGCAGCTGTGTGGTACTTCTGTGTGCAGAGTAAGGGAGGATCTGTCTCTAAATAGCAGGCATGAGTACAGCTTCTCTTCCACATATGTTCCAGGCTCCATGGTGTAAGGATATTATCCGCTTTGCCACTAGCACTTCAGTTTTTCAAAACTAAATTATCATGTTTACCTATAACAAGAGCAAATGTTTTTATTCATACATGCCTTATTACCCCTGCTGCTTGGATCAGCTCCCTTTTTTATGTTAGAGGCATGCGACTTTTCTTTGAATTTGTTCATGGAAGTTCTTTTTTCCAAGCAAGGAGGGAGTAGTGATGTCAATGCATCCTGAATGAGTTTAGGCATGAGATGGGTAGGACAGTTATTGCTGAGCTGTGCTTCTCTGAACTGGTATGCAAACCTTGGAGAACTGAGATGCCATAAAGCTTCTACAGAGGTGCTGCATATCACTTCCATGGGCAGGACTGTAAGGAGCATCACACGTCTGAGGCATGGAGGAGATCTGGTTAAACTTTTCTTCTGACCTGGATTTAGGATACAGTTCAGCTTCTGAAGTAGACCACAACTAAGCAAAGGTTTATAACAATTTCAGACTGAGGTACCAAATACCCATCTTTTCAGAGCCTGACACAGCCTTATTCCAAGACTTAAGAGGCTTTACCTTCCAATCAGCAGATAAAGCAGAGCCAGAGTGCAGCGGTGCACCAGTCTTCCCCACTTCCAGGGCTGGCATGGGGCCTCTGGTTACTGCCATGAACAGTCTATTTGGTTTTGTTTCCTCTGGGATGGTGGAGCAGTTTCCCAGCACATTAGCAAGCAGCCTAGGATGCCACAGTGTTTACAATAGCAAAAGGGTTCATGGAGATGGGCTACCCAGGAAACAGCCCTTTGTTTTTACTGTGCAGTGTTTGTTCTCCCAAAGGATCATTTTTAAACACGCAGCAACTCATTATTGAAGCAACGCTGTGGTTGTGATTTTACAGCCCCTGGAAGGAACCTCTGAATAAAAATTGCTTAAAACCAAATCCTTCTGTTCCTAACTTGGGCTGAAAGCATTTGACTGACAGCCCCCAACTGAAAAAAAAAGGATGCACAAAAGTATACAGCAAACTATTCTAGTCTGATCACTAGCCCTCACTGGCAGAAAAATCATGAGGAAACAAATTTAGGAGTTTCTCAGGCAAACAACATAATCCCGGTATTACACAAGAGTGACCTGGGAGGGATAATGTCGCCAGTGATCCAGTAACATAATCAAGAACTTTCTTTAAAGTTTTGTCTGTAGATATCTTTTATAATGCAGTAGGTGAGTCTGCAGGATAGGAATGGTCTCTCATAAATTCAATACATATTTAGATTCTTTTTTAAAAAAACTCTTACGCCCTGTTAAACTCACACTCAGTTCGCTCATGGGCAGTGAACTGACCCAACGCCCTGGAGACCATATCACTTCTCTGTCTTCTGATGCTATTTCAAAGCAGAGCAGCTGCAAAAACAACCTGTCTTGCCCTGCCTGCCAGGCATGGATGTTCCTCCCTCCCCTAAGGCGCACACAGAGCCAGTGCAGTGGCTGGCGCTGCCAGGTGCACCGCCTCGGGCTACTTGTGTTGAATCAGACCCATACAGTGAACTGGTCTGGCAGTCACCTCAGGGGGAAAAATCCAGCAATTGTTTCATGGTACAGGGCCAGAGATTACACAGCAATATTTAGGCAGCAAGTAAAAAGAAGAAAAGCCTGTGTTGTTAACACAGCAGAGAAGAGGTAGCAGGTTAGCATCAGGGACTTCCCCTGCAGACCTCAGTCAAACAAAACTAGCTGTGAAATTTGGCCAGGATCATAGAATTCCTTACAGCAAAAACTGTTACGGGATCTTTACTGAGCATTTGGACAGAAATTCTGTTGTATGTCTTGCATACATTTCTAAAGTTACAGTTAGGTAGCTCTGGTATAAACTCTCCACAGCTGAGCACAAAACCACATCTTGTATGGACCTATGTAATTTGTCATTTTATGCCTTTGAGTTGCAGTATTTAGATTTTTTTGTCAGAGCTAAATAGCAGCAGCAGAGGTTAGGATGTCAGCATTTCCACTCTAAACCCAGTTCTTTCTGAGGGTTAGCTGACATTTCTTTTATACCACACTTTACTGAGATTCTGCCATGCAGATGCTCTCCAAGATGTAATGCATTTCTTTTTTACCAGTTTTTATTTGAAGTCATTATGGTAGTTAATGGTTTAGAAAATGTCCAAAAATGTAAATTCTGAGGGTTTTTTTTCAGAGGCTGTTCTTGCATTATATATTTCAAGAATGGCTTAACATTTCCTATCTCTTAGCCACTAATACAGACCAACCATACAGAGACAGCATAACTGAATGTGCTACTTTGGAAGGTTTAAGCATAGACTTCCTATGCAGAGAATTTCCAAAGCCACAGCTTGCACTTGGGTCATCTAGAATGTTGTGCTGTGGAGCACAGTAACACACAATGTCCTGCCAGAGTAGGTGAGAAATTCCTTCATGGGCAAAGGAGGAAGACTCCCAGAGCCTGAATACAGTAGTTTAAGTCTCTGTCAGTAAGTGGGGGTGCTCAGCACCCCAGTGGCAGGAGCAGGATTTACACTGCTCTAGTCTCAGGGAGTGGGTGGTGTAACCATTATGTGTGTGGTCTGCGGTAATGGGCAGTCTATAGGAAGAAGGGACCAAGCTCTCTTAAGATGTGCTGGAGAATCGGTGCTTTGACAATTAGAAGATACTGTAGCACTAGCGAGCAGCCCTGTCAGAACTGGTCTGGAAGGGAAAGATGGTGCATTTGTAGCTCCTAATAGTCATTTTACAATGCTCAACTATCCAAAATGTATACAGAATCATATTACTAACATTGCATTGTTACTAACATTACATAAAGTATGAAGATTAATAGCACTAGATTGTTTAGACCCTGTGCAGTTCCAGAGAGAACATGCCAAGATCCTGAAAGGCTTATGTTTCTCCTTTTTTTTTTTTATCCCACAGGTAATAACTCCAGTCAGGTCAGGACAAGGTTATGTTTATGAATTCCCTTCCAAATACCAGAAGGACACCTACGATATCCCCCCAGTTCGTCCTCTCCAAGGGGTAGGTACTAATAAAACTGCCAACAGCACTGACAGGGCACAAAAAGTGAGGAATTCCTAATAGAAGTTTATGAGTAAAGCAAGTTCTCTCATTTCAGAGAGAAAATATGTTTTAATTAGATTCAGTGACTTATTCGCAGAGTGCAGAAGTATTTCAAAGTTGTATTTGATGTTGACTTAGATTTGGCAGCACACCAAATGCAGAAGTCCCATTTGTTTTCTCTGTTTTGATCAAAGAGTATATCTAAAGAGAATAAACTTGCTGCCTGGGAACATTTTTTTCCCCTCACTTTGTTGTTGCATAATTGACAGTAATTCACTCAGTAAGGGTAAAATTATCGCTTAGATGAACAGCTACTATGCAGAGAATTGTTTTCATCACGTATCTGCTGCATCATGTCACTGAACTTGAAATGAATCTGGGGAGCACTTTAGGATCACAGACATCTGGAGTGGGCGCTTGCACGACATGTAACTCAACAACCCTGCATCGCTCTATGGCTCTTTGACAGGGCAGCTCCTTTAGGCAACAACGCTGAAGCCAAATAGTACCTTACACAGACTGACACCAAATGGCTGGAACTTTTGGGAAGTCTAGGTTAAGAAACATTGAGACAGTGGCATTAGACCATATGCAGAACCCACTGTAATGTATGACGTGCCGCCAAGTGGGACACTTGAAACATCTGGCAGCTGTGCTCTGCCAGTAAGAAAGTTCAGGCAGCACCTGATAAAGCAGATAGGCAATGCTGACAGGGGCAGCCTTAGTTCCAGAGAGTGTAGTGTGTACCAGTACAACCTTATTCCTTAGTCCCTCTAATCTCTATTCGTAAGGATGTGACCTGTTCTGGTCACATGAATGTAAAACAGATGTCTGTAACAGACTGGCCTTGATGTAACTCTCGGAATGGAAATCAGACGTAACTTCATCTCTCCAGCCTCCCTTCTACACAGTTGCCCAAAGGGGAGCTAGCAAAGTGTCCTAACTGTCCAAAATATCAGGCAAATCCAAGCAACTTTCCCATATGAAACAAAGCTACAGAGCTCTGACCATCTTTAGGCTTTTTGAGAGGAAACACATAAAGGAAGAAAATTCATCTGAGATTAGACCTTTCCTGAAGTCATTTGTTTCTGTAAACAGTTTATTCTTTCTTTAGATATATGATATTCCCCCCACATCGATTAAGGGGCCTGCACTTCCAGTTCCCATGGGAGAAGCCAAAGCTTTAGGAGTCTATGACATACCACCCACCAAAGGGGTAAGTATTACACTTCTCCCACAAGATTCTGTATTGTCACCTCTGACCAAAGACATGTTTAAACAAGAGTTCAGGTATAATCCTGAAGGAAAAGGAGATCCAGTACTTTGAAGAGTTCCTTAGGTTTTTAAACTATTAAAACTGAGGAAGTGAAGCACTACATCAAAATTATTAATGTTATGGTATATGAATTGATAATTAGACCTACGTTATCTTTGTGGAAGCATGCTACCTTTTTTGGATTTTGCTGCTTATGAGAATTTGCATCAAGATCAACATTAAAAAGTGAGATATTAAAACTGATGCTCAGTCAAACTCAAGATATGTGGCTGACTCCATCAAAGTCAATGGCAGATCTTTCATCCCAGCATGTTATAGGCTATATGGAAGATGTACAATATTTTGCCATTATAGCCAAAGGTTTTATGGTTTGCTTTCTGTGATTTAGGTCTATGCTACACCTCCATCTGCATGTCGAGAGGATACAAGCCTGAGGGAAAATTTGCAGGATTTTTCATCTCCAGTGGGCCACAGTGTAAGACCAGAAGGAGCATATGATATTCCTCCGCCCATCACCAAAGCAACTGGGAAGGAACTTAGATTTTCTCCTGAGAGCCTTTTATTGCCAGATGGAGTGCAACAGAAACAAAATGTTTATGACATCCCTATGAACCATCAAAACCATTTTCTTGGACAGCAAATTGCACCTCAAAAAGATGTTTATGATACCCCAAGAGGAATTGGATTCCCAGGACAACAGACAGGACTCAGTGAAAGTCTCACCCCAGAAGGAGGAGAAGGTGTTTATGATGTGCCACCACCGATCCTCCAAGACACTAAAGGCTTACAGGATGTGACTGATGGGATGAATAGGTTGTCTTTCTCCAGCACAGGAAGCACGAGGAGTAACATGTCCACGTCTTCAACAACATCAAAAGACTCTTCTTTGTCAGCATCACCTGCACAGGACAAAAGACTAATCCTTGATCCAGACACTGCTGTAGAGAGGCTTCATCGCCTCCAGCAAATGGTGGAGACAGCTGTAAATAACCTCATGGCCTTCGTTACAGCAGACTGGCGGTCTTGTGCATATATGGAGAAACACATCAATGAAATTCACATTGCTGTAGATAAAGTAGAGCAGTCACTGTTGGAATACCTCCAGTTTGCAAAAGGATCAGTAGCCAATGCTTCCTGCCTGTCCGAGTTCAGCCTCCTTAACAAAATGAGGAGGGAGGTGCAAAGGCTGGAGGACTCTCACCAGATCCTTACCCAAACCAGTCATGACTTGAACAGCTACAACTGGTCTTTGAATGTTCTAGCTGTCAACAGACTGCAGAACAAGTGTGATGACCTGGATCGGTTTGTTATGGTGGCAAGGACAGTTCCGGACGATGCCAAGCAACTGGCCACTACCATCAGCGTCAATGCAGAGGTGCTCTTCAAACAGGCGTTGAGCAGCTCACGTTTCAAAAACATACCAGAGAATATCACAAACACTGCTGACTATGTATATGACAATCCTCACATGCAGCTTCGTGGAGAAAAAGCACAGAACTGCAGTTCCTTTCCTCCGCTCCTGAGTAAAGTTCACCACCCTCACAGTACGACCATTGAGAGCTCAGAAAAGAGCTGGATGGATGACTATGATTATGTTCACCTGCAGGTAGGTAAAGCCAACCCTTTTGTCTTTACAAGGCCAAATAGGATTGTTGATGCTTCTCTTTGCAGGAAGGTAGCAATCAGATTGTAGCACCAATACACATTCAGGAGTAATTTCACCAGGGTAATTACTTGCTTTCAAATAGGACTGTGGCATATGTAATACCAACAGCATTTTGCTTTGCCACACTATCCTTTTCTTCTTCGTACCCTTAGTGTTGCACTAGCAGTGAAAAGCCAATATAATATAGACTGTTATTTGACCTATGTGTTGTCATTTTGCTCAGGAGTTATTTTGATTTAACACAGGGGAAAGAAGAGTTTGAAAGGCAACAGAAGGAACTCCTGGAAAAAGAAAATATCATGAAACAGAGCAAAATGGAGCTAGAGCACCATCAGGTATGTTCACTCAGGTGCCATAATCACATTGAAATGCAGTGTTCCTTGCAGCTAAGGAGTACGGATCAAATAAAGCAGGAGGGGCTCTCACATCATGGCTGTGAGGTGTGCGTGAGTATCAGGACACACAGTTGTAAAGTCCCAGGTGCTAGATGGTGAAGACAGCAAGTATTAGGTCTTGGCTAAATTGTGGCTCTAGGTTAGTTTCTTTCTAAGTGGGATTTGTCAGGCTCCACCATTAACAGATTTATCAGTGCAAAGGACATGGACTGGCACTATCATGCTCCAAACAGGAAATGGTGAGCATCAAGATTTTACTACCGTCCTGGGCCTGTGCATCTGTGTCAGCAATTGCTTAAGCCAAAGATATCTTAAGTATTTACTGCAGAGTAGCTATGCTGAAGATCAGCATCTCTGTCATGTTCATTTCCATATTGCCACTTAGGAATTGCATGGAAGCATAGCCACAGCTCTCAGGGTTCAGAAAAGCATCTCTTGTGGCAGGAATAAGCCTTTCCATCAAAAATAATTTTCAGCCATCTCAATTTAAGAGACTAGTTATTTTTTTTTATACAATGCTCCATTGTGGTGGGCCCAGTGCATATGCATAGTAAAAAGCAGTCTTTGTCTCCACAAGTTTGCCACAGAGGAGAAACAGACTCACTGTGTCTCACAGTGGGTCAGTCACAAAGCCAGGTTGAGGACTTGGCTCTTCCTGATCTGCAATCCAGTACTTCAATCTCTGGACCACACTGAATACACAAATAATGTGCCACCTGTACATCTGTTCGGTGAACATCAATACAGAATCACAGAATCACAGAATCACAGAATAACCAGGTTGGAAGAGACCCACCGGATCACCGAGTCCAACCGTTCCTACCAAACACTAAACCATATCCCTCAGCACCTCGTCCACCCGTGCCTTAAACACCTCCAGGGAAGGTGACTCAACCACCTCCCTGGGCAGCCTGTTCCAGTGCCCAATGACCCTTTCTGTAAAGAATTTTTTCCTAACGTCTAGCCTAAACCTCCCCTGGCGGAGCTTGAAGCCATTCCCTCTTGTCCTGTCCCCTGTCACTTGGGAGAAGAGGCCAGCACCCTCCTCTCTACAACGTCCTTTCAAGTAGTTGTAGAGAGCAATGAGGTCACCCCTCAGCCTCCTCTTCTCCAGGCTAAACAACCCCAGCTCTCTCAGCCGCTCCTCATAAGGCCTGTTCTCCAGCCCTTTCACCAGCTTTGTTGCTCTTCTCTGGACTCTCTCCAGAGCCTCAACATCCTTCTTGTGGTGAGGGGCCCAGAACTGAACACAGTATTCGAGGAGCGGTCTCACCAGTGCCGAGTACAGAGGGAGGATAACCTCCCTGGACCTGCTGGTCACGCCGTTTCTGATACAAGCCAAGATGCCATTGGCCTTCTTGGCCACCTGGGCACACTGCTGGCTCATATTCAGTCGGCTGTCAACCAACACACCCAGGTCCCTCTCCTCCAGGCAGCTTTCTAGACAGACTTCTCCCAGTCTGTAGCACTGCATAGGGTTGTTGTGCCCCAAGTGCAGGACCCGGCATTTGGCCTTGTTAAACCTCATGCCGTTGGACTCTGCCCAGCGGTCCAGCCTGTTCAGATCCCTTTGCAGAGCCTCCCGACCCTCCAGCAGATCGACACTTCCACCCAGCTTAGTGTCGTCCGCAAACTTGCTCAGGGTGCACTCGATGCCTTCATCCAGATCATTGATGAAGACATTGAACAGGGCTGGACCCAGCACTGAGCCCTGGGGAACCCCACTTGTCACTGGCCTCCAGCTGGATTTCACACCATTTACCACCACTCTCTGGGCCCGGCCATCCAACCAGTTTTCCACCCAGGAGAGTGTGTGCCTGTCCAGCCCAGAGGCTGACAGTTTCTCAAGCAGAACGCTGTGAGAAACTGTGTCAAAGGCTTTGCTGAAGTCCAGGAAGACCACATCCACAGCCTTTCCCTCATCCAGTAGCCGGGTCACTTTGTCATAGAAGGCGATCAGGTTAGTCTGGCAAGACCTGCCTTTTGTGAATCCATGTTGACTGGGCCTGATCACCCGGTTCTCTTGCATGTGCTTCATGATAGCACTCAAGATCACCTGTTCCATGACTTTCCCTGGCACTGAGGTCAGACTGACAGGCCTGTAGTTTCCTGGGTCCTCCCTGCGGCCCTTTTTGTAGATGGGCACAACATCAGCCAGCCTCCAGTCCAGTGGGACTTCCCCAGTCTTCCAGGACTGTTGGAAGATGATGGAAAGGGGTTTGGCCAGCACATCCGCCAGCTCCTTCAGTACCCTAGGGTGAATCCCGTCCGGCCCCATAGACTTGTGACTGTCCAGTCGGGCTAGCAAGGCTCTGACCACCTCCTCTTGGATCACGGGAGCCTCATTATGCTCCTCTAGCTCCTGGGTTTGTACACAGACGGAACGACCCTCCTTACGACTAAAGACTGAGGCAAAGAAGGCATTAAGTACCTCAGCCTTTTCCTCATCCCCTGTTACTGTTGTCCCTTCTGTGTCCAATAGGGACTGTATGGTCTCCCTAGTCCTCCTTTTGTTATTTATATATTTGTAGAAAGATTTTTTGTTATCTTTCACTGACTTGGCCAATCCAATTTCTAGCTGAGCCTTAGCCCTTCTGATTTTTTCCCTACACAATCTCACTTCCCTCCTGTAGTCCACCCAAGAGGCCTGTCCCTTCTTCCAGAGGCCATAAACATTTCTTTTCTTCTTGATAACCCTCAAGATCTCTCTATTCAACCAAGCTGGCTTTCTCCCCTGCCGGCTTTTTTTCCGGACCACAGGGATGGCTTTCTCCTGAGCTGCTAGGACCACCCCTTTGAAGAGCTCCCAGCCCTCCTGGGCTCCCTTGCCCTTGAGTACTGTCTCCCATGAGACTTCACCAACCAGCCTGCTGAAGAGATCAAAGTCTGCCCTCTGGAAATTTAATGTTACGGTCTTGCTAACCACCCTCTTCACTTCACCTAGAACAGAAAATTTTATCATCTCATGGTCGCTTAGTCCTAGGCGTCCACCTACCGCCACATCCCCTACAAGGCCTTCTCTGTTCACAAACAGGAGGTCCAGGAGGGCACCTTCCCTGGTTGGTTCATTCACCAACTGTGCAAGGAAGTTATCTCCCACGCACTCCAGGAACCTCCTAGACTGCTTCCTTTCTGCTGTGTTGTACACCCAGCAGATATCAGGCAGATTGAAGTCACCCACCAGAACGAGAGGCATCGATCTAGAGATTAACCCCAGCTGTTTATAGAAGAGCTCATCAGCTGCTTCTCCTTGGTTGGGTGGTCTGTAACAGACTCCCATCACAAAATCTACCTTCTGGTGGGCTCCTCTGATTTTGACCCACAGGCACTCAACCTCCTCATCTCCACAATCCATCTCAGTGATGTCCAAGTCCTCCCTTACAAAGAGGGCTACCCCACCTCCTCTCCTACCCTTCCTGTCCCGTCTGAAAAGCTTATACCCCACCATAGCCGTACTCCAGTTATATGAGTCGTCCCACCACGTTTCCGTGATGGCAACGACATCATAGGCCCCTTGCCCTACGACAGCTTCCAGCTCTTCCTTCTTATTTCCCATGCTGCGTGCATTGGTGTAAATGCACTTCAGCTGAGCTGCCGAGCCTTCAGCCCTCCTAGAGGGAACAGGGTACGTTCCCAACTGCCTGGTAACTGGAGTAGTTGACACCAGAGTGCCTGCATCTCCCTTAACACCCCGAGGTGTGTTCTCCCCCACTTTTTGTGCGGTGAGGTACTGGTGGTCCTCGCCCGCGCACCCTCTCCCAATCACCAATTCCCCACATCCAGGCTCGTTCCTGTCTAGCCTGGGCTCAACCCCCTCCCCCTTCACATCTAGTTTAAAGCTCGATTTATGAGCTTGGCTAGGTTTCTGGCAAGGGCTTTAGCCCCCCCAGGAGACCCATGTGTCCCGCCCTTAGCGAGAAAGCCTGGGGGTGCGTGAGCCCCCCCATGATCAAAAAAGCCAAAGCCCCTCTCCTCGCACCAGGCTCGGAGCCAGGTATTAATCGAATTCTTCATCCTGGCTTCCCCCTCCTCTCTATTTAGCATTGGGATGGAGCAGAATACTACTTGTGCCCCAGAGCCCTCCATCACTTTCCCAATTGCCCTGAAGCCATTCTTGATGGCTTTGGCTTTTTTGTTTGTTAGGTCATCATTACCAGTTTGGACCACTATCAAAGGATAGTAGTCTGTTTCGTGAACCAGGGAAGGAAGTTTTCTAGCCACCTCCTTCCCTGATGCACCCGGTAAGCAGCAGACCTCTCTGTGGAGCGGGTCCGGTCTGCAAATGGGTCCCTCCGTTCCTTTTAGGAGGGAGTCCCCTACAACAATCACCCTCCTCTTCTTCTTGATGGAGGATGTTTTTATCTTTCTCTGAGAATGGTGCAGCCTAGGGAAGGATTCTAGGCTGTGGGAGCCACCATCCTCATCCTCAGGGCTGGATTCCACCTGCAGCACCTGGTACTTGTTCGCCAGGGGGATCTGGGGCTTTGCTGTATGAGTGAGGGGAGTAGGTTTCCTTCCTCTGGCAGGAACTTGCTGCCATTCCCCATCTCTTGTTCCCCCAACCCTGCAGTTTGCAGGTGGATGATGTTCGGACACTCCAGCCCCAGCAGGCTGCTGAGTTTGTGAGAGGGCCCTGCTCCACTGGTCAATCTCCCTCTCACACTCCCTGATGGTCCTCAGTCTCTTCACCTCCTCTCTTAGCTCCTTCACCATGTGAAGGAGTTCCCCCACTCGAGCACAGCTTTCACAAGTGGAGCCAGGACCAGAGGCACGAGCCAGTGTGGGAGGGGGGCACTGCCTGCAGCCCAGGGTCTGGGTAGCTGCATGCACCCACTGTGGCTCCGTCTGGGTGGCAGCATCCACCCTGCCTGCTGCAGCACACGGAGCAGCTTTAACCTTCTGACGGGTGGCCACCATGGTCTTCGGTGTCCTCTCTCTAGGTCCTCTCTGCGCCCTGCCTTCTCGCCCTGCCCGCTCGAACTGCCGCTCAAACTGCCCCGCACCTCTTTGCCACGCTCCTCTTCGCCGTGCTCCAGGTCGCGGTGCTCCCAGGGGCGCAGTTTAAATCTCCCGCGGTAGCTGCCGGGACCGCCCCCTCCCGTCAGGCACCGCGCGGGACCGGCGTGTGGGGCTGTCAGGACCCCCGCCTGGGTTTTTTATTTTTCTGGGATTTTCCCGGCTCCGGGAAGCTCCCACCGCCTCAAAACGTCCGCCCCACCACAGAACTCACCGTCCTGCTGCTAGATGCTGCCGAAGAAGCATTAACTTAAATACTATGCTTAACATCACTTTAAATGCTAAAAAAACCCAAGTCATATAAGATTGAGGGCTGTCAGTTTGCCCTCATATTGATTCTTCAATATGTTGTTGCTGTACAGTGTGGCAGAAAATTGTAAACACAACTTGGAGGTGAGAGTTAAAGGTTTATCATCTCAAAATCTCACATAGATGACAGCTTTTTAAAGATTGTGTAGGAGTCATTGCAACTTGGATCTCTCTCTCATTTGTGATTTTGGAATATTTCAAATGAGCAACAGCCTATAAATTCACAAGGTGTTCTGGTTTTGGGTTGTTTTGGTTTTTTCTTTTTTTGCATTTATGGTAACCAAAGTACATGATTCCCTTTCACTCTACAAAATGAAAGATCTTAGAAAACATACACACAACTTTTTATTTAGCGTAAGGTCAATCTAGGATACCCAGTGTTGTCCTGAGGCAGAAGGTGAACGTCTTACAAAAAGATTATTTGAACAGAGACTTTTTATTTGTCTTTCAGATCAATCAGTTTCAACGTCTGGAGCAAGAGATTACGAAGCCAGTTGAGAATGACATCTCAAAATGGAAGCCACCCCAAACTCTCCAGACTGCAAACAGCACCATCACCTCCCATGACAGTCAGCTGCTTTTATTCTATTCTGATCAATTTGAGACTCACTTCAACTCCCTCCTAAATGCCATTGATGCCTTTTTCAGTTGTGTCAATGCTTCTCAGCCCCCCCGAATCTTTGTGGCTCACAGCAAATTTGTCATTTTGAGTGCTCACAAACTTGTGTTCATTGGGGACATGCTCACAAGGCAAGTGACAACTCAGGACATACGCAACAAAGTGATGAACTCCAGCAACCAATTGTGTGAACTGCTGAAGAGTGTTGTTCTGGCTACCAAGACGGCTGCCTTGCATTACCCCAACACAGCAGCCCTGCAGAAGATGGTAGACCAAGTAACAGAGCTGTCTCGTCATACACAATTGTTCAAACTCTCGCTGGTCCAAATGGCGTCCTTGTGAAACCCAGTGGAATCCAGTCTGTGAGCAGCAAAACAGAAGAGCAAGCAAACTGGAGCTATTTTTATGTAAATGTTATCATTTATTTTTTTTTAGATTTTTTTATGATATATTTTAAATACATTATTATGCGTTAGAGAATCTAATGAAATCAGGGATCTGGGAATATATCTGGTTCTGTATTACGTTTCTAATACACATTTAGATATGCAGACACTGCATATATGTATATTTCGCTACATTCCCTAAAACGTCAATTAAGCACCTTAAAAATTACGTGTCGGGTAAGCAGTGCGTATCTTTTGTATATACTGCCTGTTTCCTCAGTAGATTTGTTAACTGGATGCTGCACTCTACTTGTTTCATTCCATCTTGATTTTTGGCACATGGACTTTGTTGTGAAACCTACTTGTAGCAATCCATGAAGCAAGTGTAATGGTTCTCATAGAACTCCATTCCCTTCTTAGAAATTACTTTCTATAGTTTAATTCCATAAAATGTAACTCTCCTCTTGATGTTACTTTGTTATGTGAGGCATTTGATCGTTCTGAGTAGCATATATGCACAACTACAACAAGCAAGGTATCAAGCAAGGCATCCAGTGTTTGGGAGAAAAGCAGTTTCAGGCCATATATAAACAGAACTTTCTTAAGGAGGAAGGTGGAATCATATATATTTAATATCTTGTGGCATTCAAATTTTGCTATTTCTAATAACTGTGCAACGTTGGATTTCAAAACCTGGATGGATCCCAACATTGTAAACTCATACATGTTTACTTTGTATGTCCTTGCACTGACAATTAAATTTAAGTCAGGCTCAAAAGCCTTATTGTTCATGGACTCACAGTTATCTTGAGAGCATCCCAGGATCCACTGGGCTTAACTTTGATGCTGCACATGAGCAACGTCTCTAAACATCAGTCCTCTCCAGAGGACATACAAATAACATACAAGTTGTAACTCATATGTAATTTAACCTACAAATTGTAACTCAGATGGAAAGAAAACACCTTAATTTGAAGAGATAATTAAACATCTCTATAGCATATACACAATCTAATGAAGAAATAGCACTTGTTTTTCTAGGACATTTCTTGGAAATTAATTGCATCTGCTGCAATTCTGACTTCCATTCAACTACTGGGCTTTTTTTTCCAAATTCTGTTGCATAGGTGCTAGTCCTTCTGCACTACACTGTGGCCAAAAATTACTTCCTGTTTAAATGGGGCCATTCCATCAATAGAACATGCAATCCCACACAGTAATTTTAATTTAGACCCTTAAAAAAGTGTTAGTAGAGTAGTAGACTCCTTTAGAAATTTCATGTATGCTGGCTGCGCCAAAACACATAGAAGCTTATTTGTCTTCATTGCCTTTTGTGAAAAATAAGTCACAGAAGCCTGTTTGCCTGTGGTGCTTTAGAATAAAAACCATGCTTTAGAGTGTGCAATAGCTCAGGTGAATTCCAGGTGATTCTGGCATTTTTAAAGGAGAAACACTACTGTCCTTGCATAATACAAGGTAGTTCCGCATTGATGTGTTCTGAGCATTTGCATCAGCGAGCAGATCACTGGTAAATGCAGAGTCATCAGATGAGTAGCACCTAGAAAACAGGCCCTTATGCCTAACTTTTTCCTTTCCCAGTTTGTATCCGAACGTGTGCCTTATTGAAATGGGATTCATTGTCTTCGTTATCAAACCCATTTCAGCAGTATATAAAACCTTGCAGCCTTAATATATTGTCTCAGAGTGAAGCTACCATAATGTTGCTTCCAGAGTCTACAGAACTTTCCTGGCAGGGCAGCAGGAGCCAGCATAACAGCACAACTTTAGTTGTCCCAGAATCGTCTCTGGGCCTTGGTTCTGGTGTAACATTCAGAAGGGTTCTTATCCTGTTGTAACCAATAGCCAGGGCCAAAAAGCAATCCATGTGAATCTGTTTTGTACTAGTGTTGTTTGGGATTCTTTTGGATTTCCTTGTCAATTTTTTCACTGTATACTCTTAGAAAGTAAAAAAGTGTTTTGAAGCTTAGTGGTTATGTTGATAGTTTGTGCTTTCAAAAGGAGACTCTTTACTGCAAACCTGTATTACAGTTTGTTACCTTGTAGAGAGTCATTTTAAAATTATTAAATTACTAGCTTTTTATATAAAAAGGGCAACACTTGGTCTTATTTTTTTTTCTTGTTTTCAGAGTCCTCTAAGCATCTTAAAAGGAAATATTGCTGCCTGCTTATACTATCAAAGCCATTCTGAAACAGGGAGTTCACTTTCCATCTTTTCACTAATCAGTGCTTATAGCACAAAGTGAGAACTTGAGGGTATAGAGGAAGGGACAGACAGTTTCTCTACCTGTCCAGAAGAAGCAGGTGAACCAACTCAACTACACAAGGCATCAAGTCTAAAGTATAATACAAACACTAGGGTCTCCAGTGCACCAGGCTGCACTTCTGTCCTGTTCCTGGTGTCTATTCCTGCAGCGTGAACTGCATCTCGAACCACCTCATCATAGTGCAGGCACTGGTCTTTGGGGTGAACGGGGCAGTTCTTCTCAATACTATCCCACAATAAGGTGGGGTGGCAGGACACAGATGTGACTGTCCACCCATTCTTGCCTGTTCCCCCATTCTTGCCTGTTCCCCCTCTCCAGCATTTGCTGCTGAAGTCGTGATCCATACAGGAGATCAAAGAGAACGTTTTCAGTGCAGCCATCCTTGCCCCACCCAAATCCCTCTTCTACTACATGCCGTATTGAGCATTATCTAGGATTGGATTTCATCCGAAACAACCACATGGTTTTAAGCATCAGAGAGTCTTTCCTTGAAAGTCACTTCCCCATTTCACTATTGCCAAGGCACTGCCCTCCCTCTTATCAAACACCCTGGGTGTGCAAGCATGAGAGAAAAAGCCTGGGACTGACTTTGTGCTGCTGCCAGTTGTCAGCTGTCGGCCGATGTAAAACTTTCCTTCGGGGGAATGTATATGCAATGGAACCCTGAAGAGCAAAGTACCTGCTCTGGCTTGTTGTGTCCTCGCAAGGGGACAGCTGATGATGCAATGTTGCTCCTAAGAGTGCTCCATTTTGTTCATCCTCTTCTAGCATGATGAGCAAACAAGAAAGTGGAGAGACAAAAGCCACCCTTTAAATGGGCAGGTTTTAGACGAATTGCCAGTTCCATCAGATAATTCATTATATGCATGTTTCAGTAGAGCCCCCAGGCAATTGCTTTGTGTCTCTGAGGAGCTGCTGGGTTCAGAGCATGGTGCTGTTCACCCCACTACCTTCCAAGTCAGTGTCTAGGTCCGCTTAGGGATGGGCACCCTGAGCAAAGGGCCAAATATCAGGGCATGGCTGGGCATGCCAGCTGCTGGCTGCTGCAGAGGCTTCTCTTCAGCCTTGCAAGGCCAACACTTTGGCAAGAAGCAAGGAGACAAAAGCTCCTCCCGCCTCTTGATAAACCCCTGACTTTACAGTGATGTGGTCTTGGCTCACAGTTGCTGTGGATCTCTGAGCAGAAGCTGAAATGCTCCAAGGGAGGGGCAATGCTGAGCAGAACATGACTTTCCCACCTTTTCTGGGGTTTAATTTGCAGTAGTAACTTCCTCACAGGAGTTCCTGCTCCAATTCTGCCTTTTCAGCAGACAGCAGTGGGCTAGGCTCAACCCAGAATGCATACATGGTTTGTTTTCTTCTCTCTACATCTCTTCAGGTTTATCTTCTGCCCCTGCAGCCTCGCAGGCAAAACTATCAAGTCAGTGTCCCTTATAGTGATCTACCTTGTTGCTATTGACCTCTCCATCTCCACGAGTCCCCTGAGTCCCAGCACCTGGGAAATCTGCGGTGAAGGAACACTGCTGTGGCTACAACGGACTCCACACATGCATTGCCTCCCTGACAGGGGTTTCTATTTCGTTGCTGAACACAAAGATACATTACAACTTTTTTCTGTACAAGCAGCAACTGGACACATCAGGCTGACTGCAGCAAAAACAGAATGGGTGAGCACAAATATTTGGTCTGTAGGCGAGATATGAAGCTAATCTCATAGGCAACACACTGCTTCTGCTTTGCAGCACAAGCAGCAGCATTTACCTCTGCATGCAGCAAGCTCCCAGGTTACAGACACCATAAGCCAAAAAAAAAAAAATCATAATTCCCTGGTTCCACACACACTCACCCCCATGGGTTATCAGGTTCTGTCAGCCAAGGGAGGGCTGTAAAACTCTTGCTACTGGGTGGGGATGTTGTTCCATTTCTTTTCTCCTTCCCTGCAATTTTTCTTAATTAGACGAAAAATTATCAGAGTTCTATCTTTGATGCAAAGTTGCAGGAAACCAAGTCCAAGAGGCCATATGTTGCTTCCTACACAGCTGGCTTTGTCTTGCTCAACACTGGAGCCAGGGCTACCCAAACCATTGCCAGGCAGGAAGGCACAACAACAATGTCCCAGAAGCTTCTGCTATTTACACTAAGGCAGACTTAAGCTTGGTTAAATGAAGGTTATAGTGAAGGACAAGCAGAAAAATCTGAAAGAGGAGAGCAATGGGGAAGGATGAAAGAAAAAAGCCTGTTCTGGCTTTAGATTGCCTTGCAGAAAGGTATCAAGGTATATTTTAAAGCTTTTGAGGCAGGTAGAAGGCCCCAGAGTATTTTCCTGTGCAGTGATTCAAGCCTGCCTTTATTCCCAGTTGAGCTCAAAGGCAAAAACCCACAAGGGTGAGTGGCCATGAACATGCAAAAGAAAATATTACTTTTACTGTTTTTTTCACTCTGTGCTTTGTTGTAATGAAGGATGGTAGAGCAGCCCACTCAAAAGCCTTTCATCTCAGGAGGTGATATGAGATGGAAACAGGCACCTGTAATTAACTTGCATTCCAGAAGAGAAGTTAACTTATTTGGCTTTTCTTTATACTGCATTTCAAACAGAAATTATTTTTTTGATAAATGAGAATGAGCATGTGCATTCTGCAGTGCTTAACTGGAAGTTATTTTCAGGCCTCACTGCCTCAAGACACAGCTTTCAGTTGTGCTTTTTGGTTTTGCTGAAGGCACAGAGATAACACGTGTGAGAAAGACCTTCCTTTCTCCTCCATAGGGATGGTGATGCTCAGAAATGTCCCAATTTGGATTAGCCTACCTTTCCTTCCAGTGCAAAACGTCACAGATGTAATTCATCTCACCTCTCTGAAGACATTTGCATGCGAGATATTATCAGTGTCCCCTTTAAACTGCATAGACAAATAGACGCAGTAAAGACCAATCCATGTAATTAAACCTACTTTAGGATGAGATAAACCCTCTCCAGGCTGCACTGATTAAGTCTTCTTGGGTCTGAAAGAGCAACTAAAACAAGTACCTACCATGACCATGTCACGAGCTTCTAAGCTTTGAGCATGATCATTCCTGCCTGCAGATCTTACATCTGCCTCCTGAATTGACTGACGCTGCATACATAGTTCAGGTCACAAACTGAACACCAAAACATCATAGAAATTCACGGGCTTCCCCTGACCCATCAAGGCTGAAACATATTGGTACCATCAAAACATCGATCTCAAGGGTTCAGTGACTCAGAGCAGTCCTGGAGCCTGAGCCTCAAAATGTTATAACCCACATCTGAGCAGAACCTCCCCAGTCCTGCCACCTCCCCTGTGCTCAGGCACCCTGGACCAGGCTTTGGGATCAGTCCTGACCCTGAATTCCCATGGTAGGTGGGGGAAAAGTTGCACACACAGCTCACACCTCTGTGCCTCCACACTCCCAGCTCTTGGCTAATGGTAACACTGAGTCCAGGTAGTTACAGAGGGCTTGCTTAGGAGCTCACAGCTCCGAGACTACAGTCACTCCCGGGTTGGGTTGCTTTTCCTCACATGAGGGTAGAGAAAAGGAATATTGGCTTTTGGACAGGAAAATCGTGTTCACAGGGACCGTGTTTAGGTGACGGTTAGCTCCCATTCAATATGCAATACTGCATATATCCCTGTCTTGCTGGAAAAGTGTTAGTACACAGACAATTATTTCCAGGGCAGACGTGCAAGATGTGGGGCTAAGCAGTCATACATCTGGCACGGGTGTCCTCTGACGCAGGGAGGGCTGAATCATCAAGGAAGGCTAAAGGAGCTTCATGTGATTCAACAGCATTTCAATTTGAAGTGAGGGCTTCAAAATCATTTTCTGACAAAGTGAGTTTTCATTCTTTTACCAGTTAGAAACATTTTGTTGAAGATCTTTTTCATTTACTTTGTTTTACCATTTTTGCCTGGGTTCCCCCGACTCCAGCCCAGCCCTCTATATGAGAATGACACAATTACAAACAATATGCACCCTGCACAGCACGTATGTACATCTGATTGGATGGGTTTCACCTCCGCAGTGTTTACACATTTTTGTATTTCTCTTCACAATATTGAAGAACAAATATCAGAAAGCTTATTCTCAGTTACTTATCTAACGACACCAAGCAAAGCCAAGTATCAGCAAGAAACTGCCTGTGCAATGAGCTGCAGGGGCAGCTGGCAGCACAGAAATAAACAGCCAGGTGTTTGGGCATTGTGCTCATTAGCAGTTAATCACACTGGGAAGTGTCAAGATACACACAAGCAGCTCCTGTACCACAAACCACCTATACTGCTGTCAGAGGAAACAAAAGCACACACATGGAGACCAGCGTGAGATACCAGATCTTCACCATGCAATCCAGGCTCCTAGAGTTCACTAGTTTTCCAGCAGATGAATCTGCCTCAGGCTGCGCTAACATAGAAGGTAATCACACAACTGACATATTTCATATGGAGTTATTACACCTCATCAGCTGCTTATCAGAAGGGCTCTGCTACAGATAACTTTTTCTGCTTAGAGTCCCATGACAAGGCAGTGGGACAGAAGGCTGTGGCATCTCTTCCACTGCAACCCAAAATCTTTGGAGCAACCCATCCAATTCACTTCACAAGGAACAACTTTAGCAGAAAATGCCAGCCTGTGCTTCCAGGCAAGGCAACATAGAATAAAATCTCCATTCCTTGTGAAATTTGCTCAGTCTCCCATCTCTCAGAAAAACAGTCAAGTAGAAAAGTGAAATAATAGTGTTTTGCACCTGTATGCATCCATGGCTTCCCAGGAAGAAATTCTATGACAAACACCCAGGAGAGCACTTCAGCAGGCTCTCCTTTCCTCCGCAATACTTCTTTTGCACAGACACAAAGATGAAGGCATAAGCCTTAAACACAGAAAAGCCACAGCTGTGTCCCCATTACCAGCTATGATGCATCTATTTTTAAAGCTTATTCCACGCACACAGCAGCAAGTCCTCCAGGCCTGATTTGTCTCTAGCCCTTGTCCTTCATAAAGAACACTTCTTTTAAAAAGAATAAAAAAGGTTTTCTAAATGCAAGCTTTTGCACAAATAGGAACTAGTGAACTTTTCACTAGTTAGTTGTTGGACTGGGCCATGGTGCACCTAGCCACTTATTCTGACAGGGGCAGATGGGTATGTTCAGGGTAAGCTCACAAACCTGACTATCCCTAGTGCTCACTAGGACCAGGGATATTAGGAAACACGGCAGGTGAAAGAAATTAGTGGCAGGAAAGGGGAAGAGGTGACTCAGATCTGCAGATTCCCTGGGTGAGGATTAAGGTGATTAACATTTACAAACTACCAACCGTAACAGGAAATTTCAATGGAACCAATAGACTGAGCGGCAACAGATTTAAATGGAACAGATATGCTGTATGCATCAGCTGTCTTACAACTACATACCTATTGGACGTCAAAGTAATCCTTGATTTACTTAACAACTTCAAGAGAAAAGAAAGAGGGAGAGAGTCCTGTTGGACCTGCCAGATGGGGAGTGTTTGGTGTAGAGTCTCCACGAGGCTTGTGCATGCCCCTATTTACAGACCTCAATCCCAGAACTTCTGGAACGTTCTTCCCCCCAGCTCCAGGAGTTGAAAAATCCCATAAGGCAGAGCCTCTGCACTCACCGTACAATTGCTCAGGGCTTGTCCCTTAATTATGGAAGTTGCCATTAGCCTGTATCTGCAGGTTCACAAATGTATCTTCAAGACATCCTGTGGCAGCAGGGTGCAGGCTTTCCTCACCTACTGTATGAAATGCATTTATCTCCATGTGGGACACCTCAGGAAAGCTGTCACTGCATCCACCACTGAAGTACTTGGGTTCCTAGGAAAAACTGTTCCTGTTCAATATCTGTATCTTGACACAGCACCCCCAGTCAGTTGTGTCCTCTACCCAGAACATGAAGCACACACTGAACTTCACCAGACTCACACTCTCCTCTCAGCACGCTTTCCACTTTCTTCTTTTTTCCCTAGGACAGGGTCACCCTGCTGTCTCTCACAATTAATTCTGAAGCGTTCTCCACTCCTGGTTTAAGTATGGATGATAAGCACATCTCATCTAACGTGAATTGAGAGGAAAGGTAGTGGAAAGGGGAGAAAATCTTGTGGGACTGTTGTTCACTGATGTGATGGGTGGATCCTGGTTAGTCAGCCTTGGAGTGGAGTCTGGACAATAATAAAAAACAGAAACCCTGACTGATTTAGGACCTAAATGACACATACACAGTAGGGTGGCTGCAGCCAGTCCTCCTGCTGGCCATGGGGTCAAGGTTTCTTCCTCCTGCCTGAGGCCCTGTGGGGTGGGCAGGTGGCCACAGCTGTAGTGGTCCAGCACACGGGCAAGGAGCCAACAGTTTCAGTAGTGGTTCCATGCCCCCAGCAGTACTCCTGCTCCCATGGAGCTGCTTGCCACCAGGCAGGACTGGAGTGTAAAAAGCCAATGTCAGCCTAGCTGGGTGGTTACAGATGGTCCAGTTTTTAATCCAGACACATCTATACTCAGTCATGAGTTAGATGGTCTTGCCAAGCGCTAAGTATCGTTAACACTAGAGCAGCAGCCCTCCAGACCCAAACAGGAGAAAGACTCTTCAAGTGCACACCTGCAAAGCTGGGATAAGCCTTATTTTCCTGGCAAGCATACAGGCAAGCCATACCGACAAGAGTTACTTTTTTAAAGAAATGCCAGCAGCTCTCTAAGCGTAAATGTTAGATCTGCTAATAGAGACTCAGTTACTCCTAGGTTATAAATGAGGGGCTCAATAAAGGGAAAACAGGTTCCTCCAAAGGCTTGTGCAAAGTGCTCCCTCCATCTCCCTTAGACTGATTCATCAGCAGGATAATTCAATAAGGCTCCAACTGTGTATATATCTTATTGCCTTTCTCAAGGATTTCTGTCTTTAATGCAAAGCAAATGTGATGTAGGATGCCTGTCCTCAAGCCTAGTATTAATAATGAGATGAACACTTTAAAGTAAGCTGATCATAAGCCTTTGTTTTTACCTGCTTGGAGCCAGCAGTATTTAGACCGTCTCTGATGAAGTGGCATTTCACCTCACACCTCTACAAAACCATCAGAAGCTTGAGGACACACAGTTGTGAATTGGTTTATAAGAGATTTGGACAGCAGGCAGCTGCCCTTGCAATTATACTGGGGGAAAAATAAAACACAAACCACAAATCCAAAGCATTTCTTTAAGGTGCTGTTTACAAGATTACAGTATGTTTGTAACCCTGATATGAAGAAATGCTGCGGTGGTGTCTTCCATTTTGTTTGGATTTTTCTTAAATAAGGTGAGAGATTAAAAAACCAGATCCCTCCTGGCACTTTTGAGATCTCCTTTCTTGGGGTAGATAATTTTTGAGGTCACTTTCCTTTGCAAAGCAAAATACAGTGTTCCTCCTGTGCTGCTGAGCAACATGCAAGCCACCCTGGACAGACTACCATGTGTCCTGTAGCTTTTTTGGAGCGAAGCATATGGCCAAGGAATAAGCAGGCTCAACACCTGCAAACACCAAGAGAATTACTAGAAACAGCGACAGACAGCGCGACCTCGACTGGCAAAGCTTGAAGGCCCGTGCCATCTAGTGGTTTACTGGGAGAAGTCTCAAGATCGCTACCTCTTGTCCTTGCGGGAGACTTCAATCTTCCAGATGTCTGCTGGAAGTACAAAACGGCAGAAAGGAAGCTGTCTAGGAGGCCCCTGGAGTGCGTGGAAGACAACTTCCTCACACAACTGGTGAGTGAGCCGACAAGGGAAGGTGCCCTCCTGGACCTGCTGTTTGTGAACAGAGAAGGCCTTGTGGGGGATGTGGCAGTAGGTGGACACCTAGGACAAAGTGATCATGAGATGATAGGGTTTTCTGTTCGGGGTGAAGTGAAGAGGGTGGTTAGCAGGACAGTAGCATTAAATTTCCAGAGAGCAGACTCTGAGCTCTTCAGAAGGCTGGTTGGCAAAGTCTCATGGGAGACAGTCCTTAAGGGCAAGGGAGCCCATGAGGGCTGGGAGCTCTTCAAAAAGGAAATCCTAGCAGCTCAGGAGAAAGCCATCCCCATGTTCCGGAAAAAAAGCCAGCAGGGGAAAAAAACAGCTTGGTTGAGCAGGGAGATTTTGAGAGATATCAAAAAGAAGAGAAATGTCTATGAGCTTTGGAAGAAGGGACAGGTGTCTTGAGTGGACTACAGGGAAGAAATGAGATCGTGCAGAGCAAAAATCAGGAGGGCTAAAGCCCGGCTAGAGCTCAGATTGGCCAAGTCAGTGAAAGACAACAAAAAGTCTTTCTACAAATACATTAACAACGAAAGGAGGACCAGGGAGAATACTCAGCCGCTATTGGATGCAAATGGAACAACTATGACAAAGGATGAGGATAAGGCTGAGGTACTTAATGACTTCTTTGCCTCAGTCTTTAATAGTAAGGAAAGTTGTTCCCTGTGTGTACATACCCAGGAGTTACAGGAATAGAACGAGGCTCCCATGATCCAAGAGGAGGTGGTTAGAGACTTGCTTGCCCAGCTAGACACCCACAAGTCTATGGGGCTGGATGGGATCCATCCGAGAGTATTGAGAGAGCTGACGGACGTGTTTGCCAAACCCCTTTCCATCATCTTCTAGCAGTCCTGGCTGACTGGGGAAGTTCCACTGGACTGGAGGCTGGCTGATGTTGTGCCCATCTACAGGAGGGGTCGCAGGGAGGATCCAGGGAACTACAGGCCTGTCAGTCTGACCTCAGTGCCGGGAACAGGTGATCTTGAACAGGCTATCATGAAGCACATGCAAGAGAACTGGGTGATCAGGCCCAGTCAACACGGGTTCACAAAAGGCAGGTCTTGCCAGACAAACCTGATCACCTTGTATGATAAAGTGACTCGGCTACTGGACGAGGCAAAGGCTGTGGATGTGGTCTTCCTGGACTTCAGTAAAGCCTTTGACACAGTTTCTCATCCCATTCTGCTTAGGAAACAGGACAAGAGGGAATGGCCTCAAGCTGTGCCAGGGGAGGTTCAGGCTGGACATCAGGAAAAAATTTTTCATGGAAAGGTTCATTTGGCACTGGAACAGGCTGCCCAGGGAGGTGGTTGAGTCCCCATCCCTGGAGGTATTTAAAAGATGGGTGGATGAGGCGCTGAGGGGCATGGTTTAGTGCTTGATAGGAATGGTTGGACTCGACGATCCTGTGATTCTGTGAAAAGCCAGTCCCAGCGCTCCCTGTCTGTAATACTAAAATCCTCCAGGATTTCAGACTGGATCTGCACTCTAAGCATTTGACCTGCTTAAGCAGCCAGTCCAGGGATAAACACTTTCCCCTATCCATGCCATCACTCCAGGATTCAGGATAAACATGAGGACATACTGGAAATCAGAACAAGGAAAAGCAAAATCAAGTCTGCCCTCAGCATCTAAATCCTTTGGAAACTGTAAAAACCAAGAGTGCAATAAGCATCTATGGTAATACATATACCTTGCAATTGTTGGATAAACCTTTTGATTTTGGAAAATAGAGGCTAACACAGGGTCATTAGAAGACCTGCAAATCAGAGCCACAAAGTGAAAATCCCAGCTCCCTGCCTTCTGCCTTAGCATGTCCCCTTGGCTGACTTGGAAGAAGGATGAGCATTTTCCCACATGGAAGCACCTCTGCCACTCCTTTGTGAATGTGCCCCCCACCTCACTGGAGCCAGAGGTCGACCAAACCAGTTCTGTTCCTGGAGACAAAGGTCCAGTTCTGCCAGGATCAGAGGTCACAGCAGCCACAAAAGCAAGCAGGCTTCAGCGGGGGGGTTATCAGCATTAGAAAATGCAATTGATACTGCATACCTGCTACACATGGGCTAACCGTGCTGTCTCTTAGAGCTGCCTGTTTGTGCCACCCTGAGCTGAGCCCTGCACCAAGCTCGGCCCTCTCACAACCGATCAGATCCCCTGGCAGTGTCTCCTATTCCTCCCATGACATTCTCAAGGTAGGGTCTTAGAGGACTCAAAGGTAATAACTCTTCACATTCTTAAAAGCCAAAACCACTCATATGGGAAACAACTGGTGTGCAAGGGACTTACTTTCACGTGTTGTACTATGGCAAGGATGTTGCCTGTTTTAATACAGAAAAGGATAACACCTGAACAGTTGGCATTGAAGGGATGATTTTTGACACAGGAGCTGCAATAGCTCAAAATCAGCAAGTTCTCAGAAAGACAGAAGGTTCTTAATTAGGTCCTTAAATGAGTGGGACACTGTGCTAGGAAGTTCAAGACTGATTTTAATAAAAATACTCAGCACTGGTGAGACCGCTCCTCGAATCCTGTGTTCAATTCTGGGCCCCTCACCACAAAAAGGATGTTGAGGCTCTGGAGTGAGTCCAGAGAAGAGCAACAAAGCTGGTGAAGGGGCTGGAGAAGAGGCCTTATGAGGAACAGCTGAGAGAGCTGGGGTTGTTTAGCCTGGAGAAGAGGAGGCTGAGGGGAGACCTCATTGCTCTCTACAACTACCTGAAAGGAGGTTGTAGAGAGGAGGGTGCTGGCCTCTTCTCCCAAGTGACAGGGGACAGGACAAGAGGGAATGGCCTCAAGCTCTGCCAGGGGAGGTTTAGGCTGGACATTAGGAAAAAATTCTTCACAGAAAGGGTCATTGGGCACTGGAACAGGCTGCCCAGGGAGGTGGTTGAGTCACCTTCCCTGGAGGTGTTTAAAGCACGGGTGGACGAGGTGCTAAGGGGCATGGTTTAGTGTTTGATAGGAATGGTTGGACTCGATGATCCGGTGGGTCTCTTCCAACCTGGTTATTCTATGATTCTATGATTCTAAAAATATAGCTCCAGTGGGTCAGCCTAGCATAGTGCATTACCAGAATTTGCTTCAAGCCAGAGCTAGTGCTATTTATGAAGAAATGCACTTATTAAAAGGCGTTCAACTGCCCTAAAGACATTCAAATCCTCTATCAGAGATGAAATTGAGACCATGTCCAGCAAGCTATCCTCTACTACAGTGCCAACATTCAGGATGAGTCCCTATGGCAAACACAAGCAGCAGGGGCGTGGAATACTTTGCCATCATTGTCAAAGTGATCACACTATGACCTCATCCCATTCTCCCTTAGCCATCAGTCTCTTCTCTACCAAAGTTAAAGGAGCATTTGTGTTATCCATTTCATGGGGCTTTTCAGCTTCCCCATACAAATGCAGGAAAACAAAGCCCAAGTTATGTTTCATCTCAGCATCCCCATTTGTAAAAAACTCAGGATGTTCATCTTGGTTGGAGTTCTGCTGACGAAAGGTCTGTTGCCTTCAAGTGACTTCTGCCCTAGATTTCCATAGCTGCAACTCCTCTAAAAGGTGACTACACCCTAAAAGCCCTCAGACAGTAGGGCTGGTTAGTTCTGTTCATTCCAGGAAGCTGCTGTCGCCCCCCAGGTCTATCTTCTCATTCCTTTTGCTTGAAGTAGTTCAACATTGCTACACGTCACTGCAAGCCTTAGACCAGATGCAAGACCTCCTTTTCCTTTTTTCAGCCAACAAAGCAGTGTGAAAAAGCCTCCATTCTATGCAGCTTTCACAGATAGTGTTTTATTGATTACAAACAGCCACAGGGATAAAAGAGACACTCAAAACATAAGTCTCTGATCTACATGAAGAATATAGCTAATATACATGTCTTGAAGGTTTACTATAAACCCCAGCGTATTTTACACCACCAACTTCAAGTCTAATCCCACTTAAAAAAAAAACCTTCAAGTATTACCTAAGCAAGATGAAACACTGTTTCACAAAGGTTGTGTATTTTAATTGTATAGGATCAAGGCCACAGGAGAACCCTGAGGACAGCACATAAGTGCCTGTGGGAACGGAGCAGTATCAGCTAAAACAGCCTTGGTGAGACTTTGGGCAGAGCAAAGTTACACCACAGCACCTTTATTCATCCTGCTGAAACAGACCACAAAGGTTTCCTTGAGATCAGTACTGAAGTAGAAAAGCAAGCATGTGTTGAACAAGCATCTGACACTGGTATTACCCCAGCTAGAACATGATTTTTGAGAAGTCTTCTTTTGTTATGTTGCACACTCAAACAAGAAGTCCTATTTAACAGGCAATATCCCATTCCAAAAAAATTCAGAAAACCACTCAGGTCAGATATGAATATCAAGTCTAGTTACTTTATTTTTCATGTGTGCAGTCAGTTAAAAGAACAGTTAACAATGAAAACAGACACCACAGAAGCTTTGGGTACAGTATTGTAACACTGACAGAGCAAATGACCACACTGAACACGTTATTAATGCTGGTCATTTCCAAACAAGACAAAATTACATATACAGATCTAGTTCAGTGTAAAACCTGATATTAAGCAGCATGTTGCTCACAAATTGCAGCACAGTGTATGACATTTACTGCAAATAGCTACAGCAGCAGTGCTTAGTGGCTGAACTGCGCAGAATTAGTCTCACGGGCAAACATTGAATCACCATGATAAAGCACTAGTGGCTTCCTAACAGATCTGAATTATGCAATTCAGCATGAACAAAATTGTTTACACTCAAATTTAGCAAAAAGCAACTTCTGTTTTTTCCACCAGTCTACACTGTGTTTGTTCAAGCCTCCATTGCAGTAACTGTTTTCAATTAACTGTCACATACGAGTAATTACTGCTTAGTCAAAGTTACACAGCCTCTGCAACAAAGGTGATGTATTTAAAACACGAACCCAAAATACATTCGAGAGAATGGCTGCAACAATAAGGCAATAAACAGTTTTAAAAATAGATTCTACTAAACAAAACAAGACCAAGTGTGTAACCAGTTGCCTTCATACTGTTTCAGACTTGAATGGGTCAATTCAAAGTTAAGTGCTTACCCACCCACATCTCAGAAGCACATTGTTAGAGCTAGTCAAAGACATGAGTATATTGGACTGCCAGCAATCGTAACCCAGGTCTTATCACAAGGATACTTTCATACATACAGCTTCAGTTTTACAGGTTTGCATGAAGTGCCCTGTACAAAGATTTTACTACAGACTCTTTCAGGAAAAACTATACATTGACAGAAGACATCAGCATTACAAAAATCCTTCTGAAATGTATAACATAAAACTTTGGCCTTCTATTGATAAGATCATTAGTCATGCACTAGGCAGACAACATTACTGGCAGCTATATCACAGCAACATTAAAAAAATAGCAACACGTTTAAAAAAGAAGACTGAAAATAACTTTGGGGAGTGAAATGTACACCTACAGACAGCAAGAAAGGGAGAAGGAAGTTGTTTGGCTAGAACAGATGAGTTACCCAGAGGTTCCTTGTTCATCTTATTGCATATTTGATCAGTGTCAGCATTCAAACTCACATGAATTTCTCCTTCATTAACTTGCTCCAGAGTCTTGACTCTTGCACCTTTAGATCTACCCTGACTAGCTACGTATATTGCTGTAACTCCACATTTCTTCACAGCTGCTAGAAGCAGAGAGTTCACTGTTACTTATCTCAGCTAGCAATACTACGAGCAGCAGCCTGTTGCCATCTTATGTGCACTGAAGTCTAGGTAAAAACAAAGTGCAGTGGAGTGTCAATATCCTATGTCAGTACAAAAAAACAAGAAAATCTTTATTTGTAAGTCTATATTAGCAAAGCTGAAGATGCTAAAGATGTTTAAGAAAAATGTACCAGTACTTTGCTAGCACTGCTAAACTGAAAGTCTCATTATGCGAAAAAAATGTACAGAGAGAAGAATATTGCGATATTAAGCTGTGCAAGGCAGACAACCGAAAGCAGCAGGGAAGAGAACCTGATTGCTTTTGCTCAGCTTGACTAAATGGTAATTTTACTAATTTAAAAAAACACCCAAACATCATTAGGCGCTTCCTTGCCAGCAGACACAGTAGAAGGAGACTCTCCATATTTCAACATGTGTTTAAAAGATATGTGCATAGCACTGCCTAATCATGCTTGAAAATGTAACCCTGAAGACAAAGCATGCTTATACATACATGCTAGTAAACAAAACAAAGACTTTTAGACTCCAAAGGAAGGTCAGGGCTGATCTTGTGTATTTTAATACTGAAACACCCATATCACTTTATGAAGTGAATGCTTTCATTAGCTTTTGAACAGTATTCACAGATGACAAAACATAAAGGCACTGAAAGAGTGCTGTTTTCCCAGATGTAGGCCTACTTGAAAAAAAAGCTCAGTGTTGCTGGTTTTAGTCATATAAACCACAAGTTTGGAAGTCATAGGTTAAAACTTCTTGACAGCCGAAAGTAGAAGACCAATTTTGTAGTGTTCCTTAAATTTTTATACAGGCAACAATGATCCAAACACCAACATATATCCAAGCTCTGAGAGAAAACTGAAGCTGTTCATCATGAGACACATTGGTAGTTCCCTCTCATACACACAGAGATGGTACGTGCACATTCCTCCTCTTTCCAAAGATCTCGTGCATCAGTCTTCAGAGTTGCTAGATAAACAGAAGTGGAGCTCTTCATTTTTAAGTGCAACATCAAAATAACCATATAATTCATTCTCAAAGAAAACAGGAGCAACTGCTTATTACCAGTAAAAATCAGTAAGTCCTCCAGCAAACATGAGGTACCAAACTCATCACTCTAACACTATTAAAGCGTTACAGTGACATCTACCAAATTGGTCAGAATGCCTTCTCTGGTTCCAGGAAAGAAGTTACGTCAGGTACCAGATACCTGATATAAATGTTTACAGCGTGAACTGGAAGTGCTTAGTACCCAAAAACCAAGGGTGACTCTTCAGAATACTAAACAGCGAGTACATAACCTAGGCACCTTCCCCACTCCAACACAAGTTGGACTTAAGAGTAAAAGGTTCAGGAAAAACCTACAGAAACCTAGCAGGATTGTTTAACCTGTAACCCTTCTTATGCAAAAAGCAAGAAAACAGGTCTTACCACCCAATTGCTTTTTCTGCCTTTTTTTTTTTTTTTAAAGAAGAGGATAATTAAAACCTCCAAATCATCTGTATCTAATATTGATTTTTCATATTTCATTTATACTTTTTATATACATATGAACATAACTAAAATCTCATTTTAGAATACTTTCTAAAGCAGGATAGTCTTTTGATTGTTCTTCAAGTTCACATGCATTCTCAAGGTTGAAAAAAAAAATATATTCATATATAGCTAAGGAAATAGAACTCAATTTCACTACATGTAGTTACAGTGCTGCAAAGAAATAATAATAATTTAGAAATCATTTCAAGTCTGAAATGTTTACTATGTTCAGACTAACACAAAGGCTAAGCCTATGGTCCAGGACCTGTTATTAATCTATGCAGACATCAGAGCTACAGCAGCTCAGCATTTTTCTGATGAAGATTTCACTCCGTCCTTCCTTTCTTCCAGTATTCTATGACTTGCTGCTGAAGTCCTCCCTGAACCTCTATAAAAGTAGCATATATTGGTAGTTCAGAAGCAAAGGTCCACGAGTATTAATATTACCTCTTAAGTCAGTTTTTCAGTAAGATCAAACCACTGAACAACACAGTGCAGAGGTGCTTAACCATTCATAGTCAGAAGGTTCAGTGGATTACTTTTAAGTTGCCTCTTCTGTAGGTGCCCTTCGCTGTCGAGCAGATTTTTGTCTACCTCTCTGAGGCGAAGGTGGAGTCTCCTGTTCAGCTTCAGTCTCTGAAGGCTCATTGTCCCCCTGTTGGGACCCTGTATCACCTATCAATTCTCTCAGGAATTTGAATTTAGACAAAAACAATTGCCAGACCACGTACCAGCCTGCAGGGAAAGAAAAAAAAGGTACTGCTTAGTTACTTCATATAAATCAGTAGTCAGCTCCCAGACAAAAGTATACCAGAAAAGTGAGAAAAACATTTTGATCAGCTCCCATTCTCTAACTGCCAGCACGCCGCCTCCTTTCTACAGTCCTATAAATACAAATTCTACTTGATAAAGTTTGTCCTCAACTGGAAGCAATCATTTAAGCTCCAGGCAAGGACCTACACATTCCGAGTTGTACTGCCACAGCATGCAGTGGAAGAGTAATCACTATTGCACAGATAAACATCTTAAAGATCAGGAGAAAAGGAATTTTTGTAGTTATACCTTAAAAAAAAAAAAAAAAAAAAGAGGACTCAGGGTTCATTACACAGGCACTGTGAAAAGGCAGTACTACTCTCACTCAGGAAACACATCATTCTGAGAAACACATTTTAAAAGCTGCATTACATAATCGCTATGAAGCTCATTTGTGGAGATCCTGAAACTAATACTATGTTTTAAAATAACTCCTACTCTGACCTGCCCAAGCTCACTGAGAGACGACATCCCCCAAATTCAAGGTGTTCCCTCACTTTGGCCAAATCCCATTACAGTAAAATTAATATTCTCTGGTAAATTCGTGTTCTGCTAAAATGCTCTAGGTCTCAAAATTATGAAAATAAAGAATTGAGATGGCCACATTTCTAAAATCTCACTTGAAAAAATACTGAATATCCAACTCCTCCCTCTCTCATGTGTTTCTCTAACAGGTAGCCAAGGAACTTTAAAAAGCAGATATAAATATACCTAAACCAGATGCTTCTGTTCAAAAGATCTCCCTTATCTAAGCAGTTAGGTTGAGGGAGACTGGAGTTTTACCCATCTGCAAACTAATGATGTACCTTTCCCTCTAGCTAACCAGTCAAGTTTGATCATCTACAGAACATGAATGCAACCTGTCTGTGAAACACACGTAGTAGCATAAAATTTAAACAGCTATTTCAAATGCTATATAAGCATCATTTGCAACAGAAAAACAACATCTGCCTTCAGTACAGCTATAAAACAATACTCCCCTTCCCTGTTCAGAAGGTCTTGGTAGGTATTCAAGCCTACTCTGCTAACCTACGCAAACACAAAGAGCCCTATTTTACAGGGCTAGGGAAATCCATCCTGACAATTCACAGCTGTCAGCAGAAAGATTTCTATGGACAGACCACAGGGGCATATTAGGGAAGGGGAGGAAAGACTAACAAGTGGCATTTCTGTAACCACAGCACCACTATTTTTCTTCCTCTTCTGTAACAAGTCATGCCAATATGATCAGGCCATTGATTTGGACAAAAACAAAACTCCACCCTTCCCTCCTGGAGTACTTTTCACATCCTGCAGACTTTTAATTTCCATAACTTCTGTGCTGCTGAGGACAGTAGGAGGAATGCTTTTACATGACAACCTTTTAGAGTCTAAATTCCTAAAGTCTACATCAAGCATTTCCTTTTCCAGTAACACTTAAACCTTTAAATGACTTGTGGTTAAATTGAGTCTGATGTTTGACAAATGCATTAAATCTCCTTGCACCTAAAAAAAACCCTCAATGGCAGATGTTTGGTTTTAGCATCTTTCGTCTTTCAGATCTAGAAATAAAATTTGAAGCAGCAACTTTTTGAAAGTTGTTTCCATTGAGGGATATTTCAGGTCTCCGATCTTCAATGCTTTATGCATTCTGAAGATCATAAATCAACCCACTCTCCTCATGGGTCTATGCATCACTCAAAGTAATGAAATCTCCAAAAGCCATGCTTATGTCTAGTCCAGATAGGAAAGAAAACACATAAAATATTCCAAGTGAATATAGGACACTAAGAAAGTAAGACCTAAGCAGACCATTACAAACCATTTAAAAATATCTTCAACTCCTCAATTTGTTGACTGAGCCAAAATTTGAGACCCTAGACTTAGAAGTACACGAAAAGAATGTAGTACATTCTACTAAATCCACTTCAAAATACAGGGGGAACCCTCAGCCAAAATTTCTTTGGTTAGGTTTTTGTTTTGTTTTTATTTGTATTTGTTTGTTTAAGATCCTATCTAAAACACCTGCAAAGTGAATTATTGTGTAACAGACCATTTACTTACAGAGAACACCACATGGCAGGGCGAGGAAGAGCCAAAAATATCCAGGGCCTTCCCAAAAAAGTTATAGGGCACCTGACAGAAGCATAACTTGAATACATTTCATATAAATAAATACCCCATTAAGGCAGTTATTTTAATTTAGGCTAGATAAAGGGGAACATGGGAGGGGAGAAGAGGAAGAAATATTAGAGAATATTCACAGTTCATTCTCAGACACCCTCAAGAAAAGCAGCATTCCTGCCCCTCTCCCCCCATATTTGGATTGAGTTAGAGCACAATGGTCTGAGTATCCAAAATACCAACTATCATAAACAGACTTTAGCTCAAGAAGACAAACAAGGCAGTGTAAATCAGTCAACAACACTGGTTATAGTAGACAAACAACCAGAGCAATAACAACAGACAGGTGAAATGAACCACAATGCGGTGCATTGAAAAGAAAATTACAACAGGCTTAGCCAGCAATAATAGTGGGAGGGCAATGAGGGATGAAAACTATAATAAGAGTTTCAAAACCTCACAAGATCTTCCAGCCTGTACTAGACACGTCTAAGTAATAGGTAATCAAAGCAGAAAGATTTCTTTCTTTCACTTGCTCCAGTTACAGTGCTAGCTTGGATAGGAAGTTAAAAAAAAAATCCCCAGAACCAACACATTTGTCTGAATCAAGTTAAGACAGCCTCTTCAGCTGAGACTCCCTGTCGCCTCATGGTTACTAAACACTTGAAGAATTTCCTTACAAATAACCAGACTAATACCAAACAGAAACAAGTTATTCTGTGTAAGAAACACCCTCCCAGCAACAATATCAACTAAATCATAGAGTGGTTTGGGTTGGAAGGGACCTTTAAAGTTCATCTAGTGCAACACTCTTCCCATGGGCAGGGGCACATTCCACTAGATTGGGTTGCCCAGAGCCCCATCCAACCTGACCTTGAATATTCCCAGGGCTGGGTCTTCTAATACCTCTCTGGGCAACCTGTTCCAGTGCCTCACCACCTTCATTTCTTCCTTGTATGTAGTTTGAATTTTAGTTTAAAATCATTACCCCTTGTCCTGTCCTGTCCAAAAGTCTGTTCACATTTCATAAGCCCACTGTAAGTACTGAAAGGCCACAATAAGGTCTCCCCAGAGCCTTCTCTTCTCCAGGCTGAAAAACCCCAACTCTCTCAGCCTTTCTTCATAAAAGAGGTGCTCCATCCCTCTGAATATCTTTGTGGCTGTCCTATGGACCAAGTGCAACAGGTCCATGCCTTTCCTGTGCTGAGTTCTCCAGAGCTGGATGCAGTACTACTGGTGAGGTCTCACGAGAGCAGAATAGAGGAGGGAGAATCACCTCCCTCGACCTGCTGGTCACACTTCTTTTGATGCAGCCCAGGATATGATTGACTTTCTGGGCTTTAAGTGCACCTTGCCTGCTCACATCCAGCTAATCATTAACCAGCACTCCCAAGTCCTTCTTGGCAGGGCTGCTCTCAACCCCTTCATCTCCAGCCTGTTTCGTGCTTGGGATTGCCTTGGCCCAGATGTAAGACCTTGCACTTGGTGTTGTTGAAGCTTATGAGATTCTCACTAGTCCAACTCTCAAGCCTGCTGAAAGTCCTCTGGATGGCATCCCGTCCCTCAAGTGTTTCAACTGCACCACTTGGTTTGGTGTCATATACCAATCTACGGCAAATACACCATTAAACAACACCACACACATAGACAAAGCCTGGAGGCACATTCACAGTCTTGAGTTACTTCTGAATCAGAAGATAATGCATTTTCCATTAATTTCTCAGCCTCTTAAGAGCATATTGATATGGTAACACCAGACATCATGCCATACTGAAAAACTGTAAGTTACACAATAGTGCATTTTAAAAAAGAAAATAGTTAACTCAAAATGCACAAGAAAGCTCAACAGGGATTTCCACGCATTCTTGTCTTTATATAGCTCAGTTTACCTTTGCATTGACTTTGCTGCAGAGCTCTTCCTGGAGAGTTAACTGATACCATTTGTTTGGATCTAAAATGCTTCCACTTCGTTCAGGCAAGCCACTCTCAAAGAAAGGCTACTGGTTTAACTTCACTACACACAAAACAGGTGATTTGAATCAGCTTTCCAGTGCTTACTTTAATTTTCTTTAGTCCCTGGATTTACCTTTTCAAATCACCCTTGGCTTGACTGAAACTGTGGAAGTCAAAACAGCATACCCAAAATCTTCAGCAAACAAATAGCAATGGCATACAGGCTATAGTATATATTTTCACATTAACTGGTGAAAGAAGTTGCCTCTCAAAGCAAGCCAGGTCCAACAGCACATCACTGCAATGCAAAGCATGGTGCTACAGCTCTTGGTGTAGTAGACACCTGAATCCAGAGGGAGTTGGGAAATTCTGTATACCACAAACAGTCAGTATTTTGCATCTAAACTGCAGAGTTTAGTACTCACTAAGATCTGGAAGCCACCAACTCACTTAAAATGCCACAGCCAGGTGCCATCCAAAGACATTCAAGCCACACTTGGCATTATGCCATCAGTATGTCAACCCTCTTATAAATCATGATACAATGTGTTTGTGAAGATAGGACCATGAGTCAAAGCTACTTTTACTGACTCATAAAAAGATGTATTTAATATCAGGATGTTAAATGGATTTTATGATTTGACTACATTTCATTAAAGCTAGGTTTTTTGATAATTCTCACACCATCTCTTTACTTCTTTCTCTTTGCACAGAAACTAAATGATCTGACTACAAAGTTACTCCCCCTCAAAAGGTGAGGAGTAGGAGTCTCAGGTCCATGTGTTTCATACACCTTATACTGGCTTGTACGCATAAGCTAAAAGAGGGAGAGTCGTCTTTACTGGAGCACATTTTCCTCTTCGAGTTGAATAATGAAGAGCAAATGAAACAAACAAAAAAACCCATGAGGACTAATATGGAGTGCTGTGGTAAAGCAACTTGATTTTTCTTATGTGAAACATAAATGAAAACAAGAAAGTAAGGAAAGTGATGCAGTACTGGCAAAAAAAAACCCAAAACCAGAGTCAGAAGATCTGGTTTCTATTTCTGACCCTAGTATGGACTTCTTGTGCAGTCCTGCAAGATCATTTTACCTCTGTGACCCTACAGATTTGAAAATAGGATGTTACTACTCCAGCATATAAAAACTACTTTAGACCTAGGGCATCACCAAGGTGAATGTTGCCTGTATTCAAATGCTGAAGTGTCCATCACACAAAATCTTAAGCCGCTATAGCTGGAAAAAAAGAATCACAGAGCTCCAGATGCTAACACGAGACTTGGGAGAACGGGGTTCTACTCTGAACTCTGTGTCAGATTACTTCTGTGACCATGGACAAGTCACTTTAATCCTGCGCCACTTCTAAGAGGCAGATAATAGACTGCCATATGGACAGCTTTGCTATGAAGAAGGTCAGATGGAAGGAAGCATACACTACTCTGATATTGGAATAAAAGATGACATCTGGAGATGCGGTGCTTGGTTCTCCACAGCTTCTTAAACCTGGTCCTGTTTAATGCAACACTCTACCACATGCTGCTTGCCAACTGATCACAAGGAAACTTGCTGTCCTCTGTTCCCCCACTTATGACAGTTTCAAAACTCAATTTTAAATTAAAGGGCATTTTCTCTTTATTGCTGACCTAATCAAGCATTACTTTCTTCATATTTTCAAGTATTTTACAAGATTCACTCGTTTAAGACAGTTACAAAACTGTTAAAGCATAGTATTAAAGAAGAGTTATTTAGGCAGAACTTAGGGCTCAAGCGTTTTCCCATCTGCAACCGAGTGTGGGCTTGGAAGCAAACCACGGAGTACTGTACTTTGAGTTAGATGATTTCTGTTTTAAGGTCGTGTCTTTCAAACCATATCCCATTATCCTCTCTTGCCAATTAAGAGGAATGCTTCTATCTGTTCTACTGAAGGTGGTTGTACAGTTTCACATGGCTCCATGCATTTCTACATTATGAAAACAAAACAAATATGCTGGGGTAAGCAATACTAGAGTTCACCTTGGTATTTTATCTTATCCTGTATCCTTGACTATGCATGAACTCCTCCCATCCACAGAGGAGCATGAAATACACAAAAGGAGCAATGAGACCACCAGAGAAAAAGCACAGAAAGGAAATCAGAAAAGGCGGGAATAAGAAAGTAGAAGCAAGTTACTTTTGTCCCACTTTTAAAAGAGCAACGGAAAAAATGCTGTTTACAGTCCCTCAATGGTTTCTATGTCAGATGTGATCAGTTTACAAATAGAGATGTTTTAGCTGCAAGCCTTTTGTGCATCCTAACAAATTCTGATTAACACTGAAAGCACGGCTGTAAGCATCCAAAAACATTAAAAAAAAAAAGAAATCAAGTCATTTTTCAAAGTACTGCCTAATTCAGGCATAAACATTTGCTTTTTTCATGGCTGAAAAGCTGGTCCAAATAACTTGATAGTTTGTGCTTTGAATTTTGCCTTCTCACTTTATAAAGATGATAACATTAATTTCCCCCCCCATTACTGAAATGTCGATAGCACTCATCACATAATATTTGTGATATGTAGCAGAAATCCACATAACTCTAGGATGCTTCCTGGATATTTAAGTCCACTGTTCTCTGGAAGCATTCACACCACAAGTCCTTTCATAAGCCACTCAAAATCCAAGTTATAGCTCTTCAGGTTCTTGACCCTGTTAAGACCTTTTCATAAGGCTGTTTCAATACATCTCTGATGGTTGTAAATTATTCTTATCAGATTAAACTTAAGATCATACAGCCCTTCTTGCATCAGGTTTGTCCATTAATTTGTATGTCTCACTGGCTGGCATTTACTCATAGCTTGTCATACATAACACTCAGTCTGCCTGGCAGTCTAGTGGGCTGTAAAGAATAGAGTCCTGTAGGTATGAGGGCGGATAAGAAACTGCCTATTACTGGCACAGATAAAAATTTAAATTGGAAGTAGCTCGTACTCATTTTTTTCTCTGTAGTGGTCCTGACGCTGTTTTCCTTGAATATTTCCCATTAATAAACATGGCACAAGAACTAGAAGTGTACCAAATTTAATTAGTAAATTGTGATGGAAAAACCCCCACCATTATAAGTGCCATAAATCATTATCAAATCCCATCAAGCCATTTCTAACAAGGTAATAGTTCAAATGCCCCAAAAAAGCAATGAACGTGCCAGCTTCTTGTATTCAGCAGTTCTGACACCTAGGTGACTTTTAACCATCATCTTCCAAGCTCTCATACTGTTGCAAGTAAAAATACAATGAAAGATTTAAAGCAAAGTATTCATTGAATTCAAGCTGAATGCACTACACAAAACTCCAAACTGCTAATTATTTATAAGCCACTTAAAAACAAAGTCACCTATTAATTCCTTTTGCTCTCTTTAAGTAAGAATGCACCAGACAGATGTCTAAGTTTGCAGGCAAAGCTAAAGAGATTCTTAACATTTCAATTCCTTTTGTCACATACAGACAGAAGTAGGAAAGTCTGGAGAAAATGGTCCTCCTTTCCAATTTTGAACAGCATGTTCCAAAATCATTTTAATCCTTCAGCAAGAGAGTAAGCAAAGACCTCATATGCATACTCTGAAAACATAAAAACCCTAGCAAGCACCACATTTCAACACCCAGGAGATAAAAAATGGCCAGGCAACACCTAATAGAGCATACAGAAGCCTAAATTAAAAAAAAACAATACCACTCAAAACATCCACTTAGGTCACCATTTAGTCACCAATGGACAGTACGGGATGCATAGGAAAAGAGCATAAGACAAGGGAAAGCACACAAGGTGCACCCTCACATACAGATAACTGGGACTGCAAGGGTATTTCAGAAATTCCCTTATCTGAGTGTTAGTACTATGGCTTAAAGATGTTAACTCTTTTTCCATGAACTTCAAATACTAGAAGTTTCAGCATCCAAAATACTATTTGTTAATGAGCTTGCAATTTATTTCCCAGTTGTGTAAAAGAAAACTCTCATTTAAGCCTGTTGCTTATCATTTAACTTCACATACTCCAATTCCTCTGTCATGACGAAATTTCATAACCAATCCAAGTTCACCTTTTTCATTCGAGTCAGTTTTATAACTGTCATTGTTCCTTCAGAAATATTCCAGGCTAGACAGATGTAACCTATTTAGAATTTCCTCACGTTGACATTATTATGTTGCTCTCACCATCCTGTTTTTTTAAAAAAAACCAAAACCTAGAAGTTTTGGGTTTTTTCTTATTAATGTGTATTACCTTATTTAAAAATACACAGTTTGAGACATAAGCACATGGGACATTTCTGTAGCAATATGCTATTTTTCATTTTATTTTAAACATCTAACATTTTATTTCCCTATTTGCTTGCTACAAACCATTAAACAGGTATTTCCGAGAAATGCTTGCAATTACTGCAGCTAATACTTCCTTTGGGATACTAAGAGTTCAGTTTGAAGCCATTATATTTCCCCACATAAATTACACATGGATACATTTCACACTTCTTACATGCATTACTCCATGCATGTTAATACTGGAATTCACCTCCCATTTTATTACTCTTGATTTTGCAGTACCTTTTCACAACACACTGCCATTTTGACCACAATTTTAAATTTTAAGTATTAAATGATAGTTGACTGTTCACTTTGCTCCCTTGGTTTCCAAAATTAACTTATATATCCATCTGACATTTGTTTTTATCACATAAGCCTTTCACCACAGACTTTGAAATAGTTTTTTGGTGGAGGTGTTTTTTTGAGGCATTTAGAGATCCAAGTTCAGCATATTGATCCCAACGCCCACACACACTGCACTGCTGATTCCTTCCAAGAACTCCAACAGATCTGCAAGTCATTCCTCCCATTGAAATAACCCTTCTCTCTGCATTAAAAAAAAAAAAAAAGTCACAGAATCAAACAATGGTTTGGATTGGAAGGGATCGTAAAGATCATTCAGTTCCAACCCCCCTGCCATGGGCAGGGACACCTCCCACTAGACCAGGTTGCTCAAATCCTCATCCAACCTGGCCTTGAACACCTCCAGGGATGGGGCATTCACAGCTTCCCAGGGCAACCTGTTCCAGTGCCTCACCACCCTCACAGTTTCTCCCTAATATCTAATCTAAATCTCCCCTCTTACAGTTTAAAACCATTACCCCTTGTCCTATCACTACACACTTTGATGAAGAGCCCCTTCCCAGCTTTCCTGTAGGCCCTCTTTAAGTACTGGAAGGCTGCTATATGATCTCTCCGGAGCCTTCTTTTCTCCAGGCTGAAAGAGCCCAACTCTCTCAGCCTGTCCTCGTAAGGGAGGTGCTCCAGCCCCTTCGTGGCCTCCTCTGGACTCGCTCTATGAAGATCCATGTCCTTCCTGTGCTGAAGACTCCAGAGCTGGATGCAGTACTCCAGGTGAGGTCTCGGGAAAGCAGCGTAGAGGGGCAGTATCACCTCCCTCACCTGTTGTTTATACTGCAGTCCAGGAATGCAAATCTTAGATCCACGTAAGAAAGAAACCTCCTAAGAGCTCTTCTCAACCTATTCCAGCAAACAGATGTCAACAGCCGTGGGGTACTAGTACAAAGTTACTTCTTCCATTCCCTGGCTTTTCATAGAATCACAGAATGGTTTGGGCTGGAAGGAACCTAGAAGATTGTCAAGTTCCAACCCCTGTGCCATAGGGGGGAAGGGGGAGCAACCCCCCTCACCACTTCAGACATGGTACATTTCAGACCCATAAACAAGTTGCACAGAGTGACTGCTCAGCAGATCCCTAATAAATCTGCCAGTTACTGATTAGTCACCGATTTAAGCTCTGCAAGGATTTCAAGGCTCAAAATTACGTGGAAACAAAAGAGAAGGACACCGTGAACCACACATGCTCCCCAACACCCTGGGGGGTTGCGCCCTTTCATTTCTTCAGCCAATCTGAGCAGAGGAACCACCAGAGACTGAGAAAACAATGGAAAGGGAGGTGGAGTGGAGGGGGGATGGGGAGGAGGTAGGGGCAAGGGGATGGAAGGGAGGGGGTAGGGGCAAGGGGCTAATGGGGGAGGGGAGGGCGCGGGGGGTGGAAGGCGGGGAGTGGGGGACACACACCAGCACTGCACAGCGAAGCCAGCCCAGCCCCTCCCTCACGCCCTCGATGAGCGGGGGGGACTCACCGCACAGCATGAAGAGCAGCACGCAGGCCAAGGTGGCCACGATCACCAGCAAGGTCAGCCCGATGCTTTGCCACATGGCGCCTCCCCCCGATCACGGCCGGCGGCAGCGGGGGCTCCCAGACGCCTTCCCCGCCGCTCGCCCCGGTCGGGTCCCACGCGCGACCGCGAGGCCCCGCGGGCGGGGGGGCGACCGGTGGCCCCGCAGCGAAGCGCCCTCAGGGCCGAGAGGCGGGCGAAGGCCCCGCCGGCGCCTACGGGGAAAGGGAGGCCCAGCCTCGCATCGCTGCCCCCGCCGCCACCCCCCCGCGGAGGGGAGGGGAGGCGGGGCGGCTCCGCGGCCCGGCAGGGAGGGCGGGGGGAGGCTGGGATCCCCCCCCACCGGGCTGAGGCGACGGCGACACCGCAGCCCCGCGACGCCGCCTCCTCCCGCCGCTTCGCCGCCCGGCGTGAGGTGCGACGGGGCGCGCCGTGACGCGAGGCGGAGCGCGGGGCACGCTGGGAGTTGTAGTTCGACACGGACTACAGCTCCCAGTATAGAATCATGGAATCGTTTAGGTTGGAAGGGACCTTAAAGATGATCCAGTTCCAACCCTCCTTGCAATGGGAAGGGACACCTCCCACCAGATCAGGCTGCTCACGGCCCCAGAGATGTGACATCCGTGACTTCTCTGGGCAGCCTTTTCCAGTGCTTCATGACCCCTCAGTGTAAAAAATTTCCTCCTAACGTCCAGTCTAAACTTCTCTTGTTTCACTTTAAAACCATTACCCATTGTTCTATTGCTACAGGCCCTGCTAAAACGTGTTTCATCTTTCTTATAAGCCCGCTTTAAGTATTGAAAGGCTGCATTAAGGTCTCCTCAGAGTCTTCTCTTCTCCAGGCTGACCAACCCCAACTCTCTCAGCCGGTCTTTATGGGGGAGGCGCTCCAGGCCTTTGACCATTTTTTCTGGCCCTCCTCTGGACCCACTTCAACGGATCCATGTGTTTCCTGTGCAAAGGGCTCCACAGCTGGCCACGGTGTTGCAGGTGAGGTCTCACCAGAGCAGAGCAGAAGAGGGAGAATCACCTCCGTTGACCTGCTGGCAATGCTTGGTGTCACCCAGCATATGACTGGCTTTCGGGGCTGCGAGCACACATTGCCAACTTATGTCCAGCTTCTCGTCCACCAGGACCCCCAGGGTCTTCTCTGCAGGGCTGCTCTCAATCTCTTCATCCCCCAGCTTGTATCAACACTGAGGATTGCCATGATATGGGTACAGGATCTTGCACTTCACTACGTTGAACTTTACGAGGTTTTCACAAGCCCACTTCTCCATCTTGCCAAGGTCCCTCTGGATGGCATCCTTTTCTTCAGTTGTGTCAAGCTCACCACTCAGCTTGGTGTCATCCTCAAACTTCCTGAGGGTGCACTCAATCCCATCGTCTGTGTCACTGGTGAAGATATTAAACAACACCAGTTCCAGAACAGACCCATGAGGGACACCACTCGTCACTGATCTCAGGTCTCAGATTGCTTCTCATCATGCTGTGATTTAGGTTTAGTAAGGATGGGGCAACCTGATCTCCAGTTCCTCTTCCTCCGTCTTGTCATTGCCCCCCTTGCTCTCCCTCCTGTTAGATCGGTAAGGGGACAGCAGGGCTACCAGGCCTTAGCCAAGGCAGCACTTTTACTTCTGTGCCACCTCAGTGTGGTTCAAATTCCACATGACCTCGGCTCTTGCCCTTTGTTGACATTGTAATGATACATCAAAGCTCACCTTTCCCACTTAAGAGAAATCTGAGGAAATAATGACTTCCAGGAATCGTTAGATAAGTGTGAGATAATCTTGATTCCGGTGTGGACTTTGCTTTTAGCTCTGGAATAAGGTTATAACTTACCTTTGTTGTGTAGGAGATGCTGGTTAATGTTTCTAAAACTACTGAAAATGTCAGCTTAAATCCACTACTACATTTCCCATGAAGATGCCACCATTGGAGTGAGCTGTCAGGGAAAGCTAATCCAGTTCTCCTTCTTGTGTCTTTTATAGATTATTTAGCTCCACATAAAAGGAGAGATTTTTGAAATTCTTATTTTTCCTGCTCATTGAGGACACTACATGCCTCCTCCTTTCAAGATAACCAGTAAACCAAAATTACCTGCACATTCAGTCCCCCATTCACAGCCTTAGATTTGCTATCATTTCACCAAATCAAACCAGAGTTCTTTCTTTCCATTCCTAGCCCTCTCTCCCAACATTCTCAGCCCTGTTTAATACCCTGCCTAACCTGCTCATCATGTTGTTTGCAGGTATCATTTCACTTGAAACACCTTTTCTGTGATTTCCCAATAACCTTGTACTCTGACATGTCTCCCTATGTTTAAATGTCATTCTAATGCCAGCTTAAGAAGTTGTTACGCATACTTAAGCAAGGTCTCTTCTGTATTGAAAACAAACAAACCAGTAAAATTTACCACCATATTAACTTTTGAAATATATTTAATCTCCATCCTAGCTACTATTCTGTTTCTCTGGGTTTTTTTTTACTTATTATCTATAGTTTGAGTAATTTCTCTGGGTATGGGACTACCACTTTCTCTTTTCTGTAAAACAGCTGTCACATTTTAGGGCTAATAAAATATTTCATATACATCATCCTATGGTTCCAAACTGTTTCACTAATAGTAGTTAATTAATTCAAGTCACATCCCCAAGCACTGCAGAAGCATCCAGCATCCATAACTGAAGAAAAAATTATCTTGGAGTGGAGTCGTTTTGGAGTGATAAGCATACATAATCAAGTGTACGTGATGCATCCAAGGCAATGTAGTGGAAATAAAGATGAAAAAAAGGTAGCAATTAGTTTTCTTGTATTACACTGCACAGGCAGAAGGCATTTTAATCAATGTATGTTTGGAAAGTTTGGAAAATCTTAATGTCCTTTTGTCTAGCTCATTCACTAAGCTAGTCACTTTGTTGTAGAAGACCATCAGGTGAGCTAGGCATGATTTCCCATTCATAAATATATGTTGACTACTCAAAATCACCTTCTTGTCCTTCATCTCTTCAGAGACTTTTTCCAGGAGGGTTTTCTCCATCACCAGGATTGAGCCTGACTGGCTTGTAGTTCTCCAGATCTTTCTTTTTGCCTTTCTTGAAGATGGAAGTGATGCTTGCTCTCATTCAGTCTTCAGAAACTTCTCCCAGTCACCACGGTGTTTCAAAAATAATTGCAATGATGTCAGCCAGCTCCCTCAGCACTTGTGACACAACCTGTCAGGCCCCATAGACTTAAGTATTCCAGTTTCATTAAGTGCTCCCTAACCTGCTCCTCCTCAACCCAGGGTAAGTTGTTCTTGCTCCAGGCATTCCCTCTGGTCTTGGCAGCCTGAGGCTGCTGAGGGCTAGTACAGATGAACTGAAACTGTCCTCAGGACAGACAACAAGCAAGTAAAAAAGACTTTCTAGCATAACAGTTAAGCACTTAAATAGGAGGTAGAAATTCAAACCCCACATGCATAGGCAAGAGGTAACTGAGGGTGTTACACTCTAACCAAGCCATGAGAGAAAAGGAGAAACACTTCCTTCTCCAATCATTTGGTCAACACAAACAATACAGAACAAAATAACTATCTTTGATATCCTACTTTTCCTAATACATGAAATAAAGCCTTTTATTTGGGCTACTTGGAACATATTGTGTCAAATCTAACTTACATATAGATATCCATCAGAGTGAAAAAACACCCAAACAACTCAAACATAATATTTTATCTAAGACTTTTCTTCTTACCAAAGTTAAATTATATTAGCACATACACATCCATCCCACTAGGTTTTGTTTCATGTGCTAATGTGTCAGAAATCTGTACCAATACCAATGATGATACATTCGGGATCAGTGAGCTACAATGGAGGTATTGTTATTTTTCAAAAGCCCATGAAATCCCACAAAAGAAATAAAGATTAGTGTTGGACAGATTAGGTTTTCTAATCCCTGAAGTTCAGAAATAAGGTTGTCTATACAAATCTAAGCTTGTTCTATCCAGTTTCTTGTATCTGTATGCACAATACAGAGTTACAGAATTGAATATAGCTCATCCGTTCCGTGAACAGGATAGAAAAACTCACCAATGGTGTCGTTATGGTCTTTTATCCATTATCTTGCAACACTTGCTCTGTGAATACTATCAATATTCTACATTCAATACTTTTCCCTATGGTGCTCAACACTGATCAGACTTTTCACATTTTTACTTTCAGTGTGTATGACCACATATGCATTGAGATATGTTTTGGGGGTGGAGGGAAGAGGATGGTCAGGTCATTGAGTAACAAAGGGACTGCAGCACAAGACTGGTGAGGGCCTCTGCTAAACACTACACCAGACCACAGGTCAGATCAATGCAGCAACATTTGACATGCTTCCACTGAGCAGCAAGGCCACGCAATGCTGTGAATAGGAGAGCTAAAGACTAGTGACAAGAAAAGTGATGAGGACATAAGCCTTATTTTCAGGATGTGAGAGCCGATGTATCTAGACTAACCAGTTACTTTACAGCAGTCAGTTAACTAGTGTTTGTGTAGCAAGACAAAGTGAGGGATATTATCCCTCCTTCATCAGGGTAGAACCAAGGCTGAAATATACAAGTATCAATTGATTTTTCATGTGGCCCTTTTGGCCTCCTTTATTTACTTGCAGCACAGCTTTCGCTGATGTCAGGTGCAGCGGTAAGTGCTCAGCTCTTCAACAAATCTACATTCTGTTACCCTGAGGCAGACTGCAGAAGGAAGAATAAAATCACCGATGAGATGTAGAAAAAATATTTAAATTATCTCCCTGTAACCACATGGAAATAATGTTATAAAAACTGTATATTCCAGTCTGGAAAAGGAATTTCAGCCACTTTAACAAGGTCATCTTTTCACCTTTTTCATACCCTTGCATCATGCATGACCTCCTGTTTGTTTACGAGTATTATAATCTGCACCATGCACTGATGAAGCAAGAGTCTTGCCGAGGGCTCTTCTTGTAAATAAGGCTCGTTAAAATGAATATGCACAAGAAGAGGAAGTAGAAGTAATCCAGGCAGGTTTTATTCTACTGTGTCTTAATTTTCTAATCTTTCTCTTGACACACACTATCTTTGAAGGTAACTGGCAACGATAACTATTGTAGCCAAAACAATGTATAGGAACTTGACTGCCTCTCACTTGTACCAGAGAAGCTAGCCAGGCAGTGATAATTCATGCAAAAGGCGCAAAGTGTAGCCCTTTCTTCTATTCAGAATATATTTGGTGGTCTTTCCCCCACTATGTTTCTTTTGGCATTAATATATTTCTATTTCCCAGAGCCGGAGTACAGACAACAGCTTCCTTCCACCCCTCTCCCTCTGCATTACATTGTCGTGCATCACACTGTGAGCTCTTTGGTGTAGGTATCAACACAGCAAGGCCATGATCCCAGACTGGGACCTCCATAGGCTACCCTGACAGTAAACACTAGCATGTGTGAGAGAGACCATTCAGGTCCATTCACAATTCACAGCAAGTTAATGCCACCAGACTCCTCACAGGAGATGTGCAGACAATGAGGAACAGCGCATCTAAATACAGTCTTTTGTAACAACTTGGCTTCAGCGTTTGGTTCAGAGCCATTGATTTTTTCTCAGCTCCTGGCTGACTTGAATGGACAATACAGACTGTTTATATAATGATGATAAGTGTAAGAGGGGAATTCTGTTTATGTAAATTCTATTTATTCTATTTATGTAAATTTAGAAAATATCAAACTGCACTGTATCTGTGACTGCAGCCAAGATGCAGGACATGTGGTTGCATTCCAGCTTTAGCAAAGCTTTTAATAAATACTGGCAGTATTACTTTGTTCCAAAAGAGGGTGCTAAAACATAATATTTATCACAAAAACTGCAAAGCTACAACCATTGCTGAACTCAGTCCTTCCTCCAGCCTAAGTTTTTTGTGGTTTAGTTTTTATTTTATGTGCTCACAGCTGGCAATTTTAGCTTTAGCTGTATAGACATATGACACCAGATATAGTTTCAAAACCAAAAAGTGTAGACAAAATGGCATTATAGAAAGAACCAACCATTCAAGAGAAAAACAAGAGGACAAACTGTCAAATCTGTTTTGATAAATCACAAAAATGTTTTTAGTTTAGCCTGATTATTCAGATTTAATACAATGCAGCTTTATTGCTGACGGTTCTTAAGCACTCACTGAGAGTTAACAAAAACTGTCACATTAACTCTGTAATTCTCCCGATCACTAGCAGAATCAAGATCTTTAGGTACATAGCCTAAATTAGGTTAAAATTAGAAGAAGATATGTGCGCGAATAAAATTAGAAAAATAAGAGATCATAGAAGAAAGATAAGCCTTTGCACCTGAGCTAGTTGCTCAGGGGAAAAAAGAGTCATTGCCAGTGATTTGGACAGATACTGGTGAGCAGACAATTTTCTGAAACAGGCAAGTCCTGAGCTTAAATTCCAAGGAGATCATGATGAACAGCACTGATTGGCAATGGGAAAGATGGCTGATTTTGCTTTTATTTCTCAAACTTTATCCTATTGACTGAAACTTAGCAGGAGCTGAGAGTTGCCAGTAGTTGTCTGATCTTGTCCACCCTGTTTCATGCTGAACTGGAAACCCAGTGCATCCTGGCAGCTCCGAAGTCATTGCAACAGAAAGGTGCTTTTGCTAAGATGCAGATATTCAAAACCTGTCTGGACAACTAGTTGTACATGGACCTACTTGAGCAGATGAGTGGGATCAGATGATGTCCAGAGGGCCCTTCCAACCCCAACCAGTCTGTAATTCTGTAAGTTAGAGAGCTTGTGATGTGGTCCAACCTACAAGAACCTCTACAACAGGACGACTTGAGCTGACTCCCTATGGTATTTCATTGTGGACAGCAGCTGTGTAACAGTATCTCCCTAGAATGAAGTACAGTTTTAATTACCTCCATTAGCTGACCTTATTTACAGGGAATTTCAGCAATTCCGTTTGTCCACATGTTGCCTTATTTTTCTGCCTTTCCTCTCAGCAGAATATGCTGTTGAGCACCGACTCAAAGGTAGTGTGCAAGGCAGATGTCTGCTGTGCTCAATGCCTGGAATCCAACTAAATGCATGGCATCGCCCTCACAGAATCACAGAATCATATAATCACTACGTTGGAAAAGACCCACAGAATCATCAAGTCCAACCATTCCTATCAAACACTAAACCATGCCACTCAGCACCTCATCCACCCATCTTTTAAACACCTCCAGGGATGGTGACGCAACCACGTCCCTGGGCAGCTTATTCTAGTGCCCAGTGACCCTTTCTGTGAAATTTTTTTTTTTGATGTCCAGCTTGAACCTCCCCTGGCAGAGCTTGAGGCCATTCCCCCTTGTCCTGTCCCCTGTCACTAGGGAGAAGAGGCCAGCTCCCTCCTCTCCACAACCTCCTTTCAGGTAGTTGTAGAGAGCAATAAGGTCTCCCCTCAGCCTCCTCTTCTCCAGGCTAAACAACCCCGGTTCCGTCAGCTACTCTCCGTAAGACTTGTTCTCCAGTCCCCTCACCAACTTCATTGCTCTTCTCTGGACACGCTCCAGAGCCTCAACATCCTTCTTGTGGTGAGGGGCCCAGAACTGAACACAGTATTTGAGATGCAGTCTCACCAGTGCCGAGTACAGTGGTACCTCCCTGGTCCTGCTGGTCACGGCGTTTCTGATACAAGCAAAGATGCCATTGGCCTTCTTGGCCACCTGGGCACACTGCTGGCTCATGTTCAGTCAGTTGTCAACCAACACCCCCAGGACCTTCTCCTCCAGGCAGCTCTCCAGCCAGACTTCTCCTAGTCTGTAGCACTACATAGGGTTGTTGTGCTCCAAGTGCAGGACCCGGCATTTGGCCTTCTTAAACCTCATGCCATTGGACTCAGCCCAGCGGTCCAGCCTGTTCAGATCCCTTTGCAGAGCCTCCCTACCCTCCAGCAGATCGACACTTCCACCCAGCTTAGAGTCATCTGCAAACTTGCTAAGGGTGCACTCAATGCCTTCATCCAGGTCAGTGATAAAGACATCGAACAGGGCTGGACCCAGCACTGAGCCCTGGGGACACCACTTGTCACTGGCCTCCAGCTGGAGTTAACACCATTTCCCACCACTCTCTGGGCCCGGCCATCCAACCAGTTTTCCACCCAGGAGAGTGTGCGCCTGTCCAGGCCAGAGGCTGACAGTTTCTGAAGCAGAATGCTGTGAGAAACTGTGTCAAAGGCTTTACTGAAGTCCAGGAAGACCACATCCACAGCCTTTGCCTCGTCCAGTAGGTGAGTCACTTTGTCATACAAGACAATCAGGTTAGTTTGGCAAGTCCTGCCTTTTGTGAACCCGTGTTGACTGGGCCTGACCACACAGTTCTTTTGCATGTGCTTCATGATAACACTCAAGATCACCTGTTCCATGACTTTTCCCAGCACTGAGGTCAGACTGACAGGCCTGTAGTTCCCTGGATCCTCCCTGCGACCCCTCCTGTAGATGGGCACATCAGCCAGCCTCCAGTCCAGTGGAACTTCCCCAGTCAGCCAGGACTGCTAGAAGATGATGGAAAGGGGTTTGGCAAACACGTCCATCAGCTCCCTCAATACTCTTGGATGGATCCCATCCAGCCCCATAGACTTGTGGGTGTCTAGCTGGGCAAGCAAGTCTCTAACCACCTCCTCTTGGATCATGGGAGCCTCGTTCTATTCCTGTAACTCCTGGGTATGTACACACAGGGAACAACTTTCCTTACTATTAAAGACTGAGGCAAAGAAGTCATTAAGTGCCTCAGCCTTATCCTCATCCTTTGTCATAGTTGTTCCATTTGCATCCAATAGCGGCTGAATAGTCTCCCTGGTCCTCCTTTCGTTGTTAATGTATTAGTAGAAAGACTTTTTGTTGTCTTTCACTGACTTGGCCAATCTGAGCTCTAGCCGGGCTTTAGCCCTCCTGATTTTTGCTCTGCACGATCTCATTTCTTCCCTGTAGTCCACTCAAGATGCCTGTCCCTTCTTCCAAAGCTCATAGACATTTCTCTTCTTTTTGATATCTCTCAAAATCTCCCTGCTCAACCAAGCTGTTTTTTTCCCCTGCTGGCTTTTTTTCCGGAACATGGGGATGGCTTTCTCCTGAGCTGCTAGGATTTCCTTTTTGAAGAGCTCCCAGCCCTCATGGGCTCCCTTGCCCTTAAGGACTGTCTCCCATGGGACTTTGCCATCCAGCCTTCTGAAGAGTCCAAAGTCTGCTCTCTGGAAGTTTAATGTGACTGTTCTGCTAATCCCCCTCCACACCTCACCTACAACTGAAAATTCTAACTAACCACTTCTCCTACCCTTCCTGTCCCACCTGAAGAGTTTGTACCCCACCATAGCAGCACTCCAGTTACACGAGTCATCCCACCACTTTTCCGTGATGGCAACTGCATTGTATTCTCCTTGCCCTACAATAACTTCCAATTCCTCCTGCTTATTGCCCATGCTGCATGCATTGGTGTAAATGCACTTCAGCTGGGCTGGTGTATCCTCAGATCTCATAAAGGGAATAGTGTTCATTCCCAATTAACTGGTCCTTGGAATATCTAACCCATCAGTGCCAGTTATCAAAATTAGAAATGCTACATCTTTACCAAACTTGAACATGTGTTTCCTTTCTGTTTTAGACAACAAAAAGCAAGAATAATGTAAAAAATGTTTTCTATTACCATGTTGTTTGGGCTAGATTTGGCTTGACACACTAACTCCAGCCTACTTGGACTATACCAAAATTGGAATAAAAATTGTGAGGCTGAAGCATTCCAATGCACTGAATCACTACCATGTTCCTCTGTCAGTCAGTTCCTGAACTGCTCCTTACTCTACAGCACCTGAAGAGTAATATCTTGAACAAAGAGGACAATTTTCTGCGTAGGGAGCAACTTCTCTGGGGACAGATACCAAAAGGTATTTCTTTTCAGTATTTCAAGATGGTCTGTAGTAACACAGGAAGAAATAAATTAATAATCTGTCAAAAAGATGAACTGAAGGACGGGTTGGCAGGTCAGCCTCAGGAATTATGGCAGTTCAGTGTAGACTAACATTTTGGAATTTGGAATCTCAAGCAAACAAGTCTGTGTCCATGACAGTGGGCTACAAGTTACATGAGGACACATTTTGACATGACTTTTCTGGCAGTATCAGTTCTGGGCAGGCAGGCAGCCCTGGGAAGACAGCCATTCTCACAGGCTATCTCTGCACCTAGGTCCAAGAGAAAGCAAGAGGTGAATTAGTATATGGACAAAGAGCCTAGCAGGGGTTTAGAATACTGTCGCTGCATTTTGGACCAATATAGCCTGTCTATACATCAGGTACACTTTAGTCTGTGAACAGATTACCTGTCCTGCACCACACATATGTCTCCTCACCTTATTTCCAGTGCCTGTCCCCCTGAAACCAGGAAAGAACATTCTCTGAGCTCTAGTCAACAAAAGTCTGAACAGCCAGAACTGAGGGCAGCAATGGGGGCACAGGTACACACCTGTCATTTTTGACAATTTTCCATTTAGAAAATAAAACCAAAAAAAAAATGAAGAATTTTAATATTTTGAGAAACAATGCTTTGATTTCCCACACCAAAGACAGCTTTGTTAAAAAGAGGGGGAAAGAAGCAGGACATTGTCAAAAAGCTTTGATAACTTAAATAAATGTTTCATAGGAGAGACAAGGCTTTGTTAACATTTAGAACAAAAACCAGTTTTGAAAGCATGAAATTTTGTGCTTGTTCCACCAAACACAAAGCCTCTCTTCTTCCCTGACCTTTTTCTGCTTCATATCAGTGTCAGAGTTGTGACAGGGTCAGTAGCTCCTGCTGTGGGTGATTTTTGATTCTTTCCTAGCCAACTTAAATAAACATTTGCTTTTCAGTTCCTCTCTAATAGATAGATCTCCAGGGACATGCTGCAGCTAGGTGGTAGGGCAACATTGATCTCACTTTGGCATGGTGCAAGAGGATTCAGGGCTTCAGGTCACTGAACTTCACCTGCAAATACAAGTGCTGGGCTGTAGACAGAACCCGCTATTGAATGCAACAGAGTCACATCAAGGCCACAGTAGCCAGCCAGTGCACTGCTCTGCTCCCAAACTGGCTTGTCAATGGAGACCCCTCTTAAATAAATCTTCCCAAAAATGGTTTTGCCAAAGGCTGACAGCCACTATCCACGGTGATGCCCAGCACACCTGTAGCCTCTTCCCCTGCTCAGCTGTTGGGTTCCCAGCTCCCTGTGGTTTCTTACCACCATAGAATCATAGAATGGTTTGGGTTGGAAGGAACCTTCAAGATCATCCAGTTCCAACCCCCTTGTCATGGGCAGGGACACCTCCCACAGCATCAGGCTGCTCAGGGCTCCATCCAACCTGGCCTCGAACACCTCGAGGGATGGGGCAGCCACAGCTTCCCTGGGCAACCTGTGCCAGCGCCTCAGCACTCTCATAGTGAAAAAATTCTCCCTGATATTCAAATCCAAACCTCTCCTCTTTCAGCCCAAACCCGTTTACCCCTAGCCCTGATGAAGACCCCCTCCCCATTTTTCCCGCGGGCTCCCTTGAAGCCCCGGCAGGCTCCAGGCGGGCGGCGAGGACCCCGGGGAGCGCAGCACGTCTCTCCCCGGCGGTGCAGCCGGGATGCGGGAGCCGGGATGCGGGAGCCGGGATGCTCGCTCCCTCCCTCCCTCCGGGGGGCGGGGAGGAGGCGGCGCTTTAATAGCGCGGTCGCGGCAGCGGCGCGGGCAGAGCCGAGGCGGCCGGTACCCTGGACAGCGCCCGCCGCAGCCCCCGCCATGGTGAGTGCGCCCCCCGGCACCCCCTCCCCTGCCCCCAGCGCATCCCTCGCCCGGCGCTACCCGTAAACGAGAACCCTTCTTGCCTCCCTGTGGGGACTGCGGGGCCCTCTCCCCTCCCTCCCTCTCCCTGCTCCCACGGGTCGGATTCGGAGCATGGGGTTTTTTTTTTTGGAGGGGGGTGGGTGGGAAGGCATGCCCTCAGCTGTCCCCCCTACCCCACCCTGGGCGCGCAGACGGAGGAGTGGGGCGATGAGCTGGGGGGGCGAGCGATGTGCCGCCCCCGTGCACGCGGTTCCCTGCTCCAAGCAGGTGCTTTTTTCTCTATTTCGAGGTGCGTTTAAGCATGTTACGTAAACAGATTATTCCTGGCGGTGTGTTAACAGAAGCTCCTGTGATAATCATACGATCTGTAGTGGAACGCTTTCTTTTTTTTTTTTTTTTCCCATGTAATGAATGAACAACAGAGTTTTAGATTCCAGTTTTGCATTTAGGACACTTAAAGAGTCCAGAGAAGAGTGACAAAGCTGGTGAGAGGGCTGGAGAACAAGCCTTACGAGGAGCAGCTGAGAGCTGGGGTTGTTTAGCCTGGAGAACAGGAGGCTGAGGGGAGACCTTATTGCTCTCTATAACTACCTAAAAGGAGGTTGTGGAGAGGAGGGTGCTGGCCTCTTCTCCCAAGTGACAGGGGACAGGACGAGAAGCAATGGCCTCAAGCTCTGCCAGGGGAGGTTTAGGCTGGACATTAGGAAAAAAATTTTCACAGAAAGGGTCATTGGGCGCTGGAACAGGCTACCCAGGGAGGTGGTTGAGTCACCTTCCCTGGAGGGGTTTAAGGGATGCGTGGACGAGGTGCTGAGGTACATGGTTTAGTGTTTGATAGGAATGGTTGGACTCGATGATCTGGTGAGTCTCTTCCAACCTGGTGATTCTATGATTCTGTAAAGTGGCACAATGCAGTCATCTCTTTAGTGGGCAGGACCATTTCCCCAGCGTGCGCTGTGTCTTTGCAGTCATAGTAACTTCCCCAAAGGTGCTCATCCTGTTTATAAACAGTAATACATCATTAAGGGCAATGCTGCACTTGCAAAGTAGGATAGTATCATACAGGTATTCTGCAGCCTTCAAACTTGAGGTACAGTCAGGCTGGATAACTTGTCCAAGCTTCTTGTATTAAAAGCTTGGGACATGATTAACAACACAACTGAGTTTTTCTTTCAAGTGATTTAAAAACGTTTTGGTTTTTTTCAAACATCTTTGCACAATATAGAGTAAATTATCCCTTCCTTGCATAAAAATCAATTCGGATTCCCCTATCCCCAATTCAGATATGAATAATATTCAAATAATCTTTCCATTAATTAATTTGAGCCTTCTTCCTAAAAGTTATGCATGCATCTGCTGTCAGTTTGAATCTATTTCTCCTGTTTAATGTGCTTGCAATCAATTCAGACTTAGGATGACAAATAGGAAAAGACTCTGTTGAAAAAGACCAGAAATGGTGCAGTTCATGTTGTCTAGGACCCCCCAAAGACTTTGCACTACATTATTGAATACCTATTCAGGTAGGTTTGGACATAAATACAATGTATTGTAAATTACCATAACTGAACAAAGCCTAAGTTAATGCAAGCCATTGTTAATGTCTTCCTTTTGATATAGTGAAGGCAGTTACAAAGACACCTGGTGTTACAGAAAGTAATGTGCATTATTTATCAACAACTGTTACAGCAAACACCCAGGTGCTCAGAAGTGCTGACCTAACTGGAAATAAAGTTAAAATTGCTGGAACCAGTTAAGACATTTTGACTCCTTCCAGGACTGAGACAAAATCTGGTACAAATCAAGGAAAAATTCATTGGTAACGTAGGCATTGGCAACTTTGTATTTGTACTAATGGAAATGATAGCCAAGACCTATCCTTAACCAGTTATTTCTGGTTCTTGGAGTTGTTTAATTAATCTGAAATTATTCTTGAAACAGCTAGTAGCAATAACCAGAAATCAACATCCAGATCTACACATGGTTTTCTCTCAGCAAATTTTGCTCTTCTATCTCTCCAGCAACTTTAGTGGTGAAAAGTTGCTGAGATTTCACAAGCCTTGCTACTCACACACATAGGAGATAATGGCCGGTTTTGTAAAATCCTTGAAGTGATATAAAGGCTGAAGATTACTTTGGTTCTATAAGTGCTAAATGAAACTCCTGCAATTATGTTAATGCAGGGTTGAAAGTTACAGCACATCAGTGTCAAGGTGGACCTGGGGCTTAGGGACAGGGGTACCCACAGACACCGGACAATGGTACTAGAGGTATCAAGAGAAAATGAATGACAAACATAGATTTTTGGCCCAGGTAGTGGGAACAGTAATTTAGCACCCCCCTCTCGAATGGCATGGAAATAAACAGATATATGTTGCTAGTGTGCCTTGAACTTAACTGAGTTTTCTCAGTATCCTTAGTGTTAATCCAATGTTATTTAAACAAAGTAGCACAAGGAAACATTTTTTTTTTAAACTTCATTTTGCTGAAGCAGCAAACCATGGCCTTCACCAGGTTTTAAGCATTTCTTTGTTGTCCCCACCGTATAGGAGCAACCACTGCCGGATGGGTTTTTCTATTTATGTAGTTCATTGCAGCTCTACTTACTTCAGTGAATCTAGGTCAAATTACATTGGCTCAGGATTTGGCTGCACCCTTGGACTTTAAACCGATTATAAATTTTGATTTGTCAGTGTATTTTCCATGGGGTCAAATCCCACTTTTATGGAGTAAGAGAGTGTATAACCTTGCACAGTGCATGGCAACTAATGCTTACAAGGAGGCTAGGTAACACTAAGGTAAGCATAAAAATAAGGACAGTGCAAAAGCTGTATTTAATAGGTTCAAGTATCTGTACCTCTACAACATTCCAGTTGCAGAGGGGTGATATAGACAGGAGCTAGAATAATTTTTAAACTCCCTAAGAGTTTTTAATAGCCATTGTAAACTAAAATCAGTGAAGAAAGACACATAACTCTTCTAAGCATTTATAACCATCATGGCCACCATTTGCATTATGTGGGCATATGTTGATTGCAGGACATACAGAAAGGTCCCTAGACAGAAACAAATCTCTCTTTGTTGGCAGTAACCAAAAGAAAAGGCAGCATCGCTATACATTAGTATTTGTTAATTGCCTTGAGCACCTCCTGAAGAAGAATATTGCAAAGACAATGTTCCAGGCACTTCCTTTGGAGTTCCTGGACATTAAAACATGAACTGGAAGATTTTCTGTAGACAGAAATCACCCCAGCACAAATCTATGACTGACACAGGAGCCCGTGCTACAGCACCCACTACCAACAAGATCTCTCCGGTTCCATCAGAGTGAAAAGGCAGCAGACATCAGCAGTCCTCCCATCCAGAACCACAGCAGCAAACAGGCTTGTGCTGTCTGATACAGAATTAATAAACGGTGAGAAAACACATTCAGAAACTGCATATAGAACAGACAAACAAACATAAGTACTTGCATAAAAACTCAAGATGTGCTGAAGCTGTTTGCACATGATGCATTGACAAGGGACTGGTTAGGAAAAAAATCTCCAGGACCTGAAGTATGAGTCCAGTGCTTCATTTGCTTAGTTACTTACAGATACTTGCTTATAAAACTGGCATGTTGGCCCTGGTGTTGATTCCTTTCATCTCTAGAAAATCCTTTGACTCTTTAAGCCTGATCATTGTATCTTCATTGCAAGCACTTTGATCTGTGAAAAGCAGAAGACTCCTGTTGTTCACCTTGATTTTACATTCTTTTGGTTTTTAAAGAAAAAAGTTAATTAGATGCAAGCGCTTTAAAATTGAACTTCTGACTCAGTTAAAAGTTGGGGGAGGAAAAAAAAAACCTCATAACTTGCAACAGTACTTTCTTTAGGTATTAGTAATCTCCAGATTAATGTAAAAACAAAGGGCTGATTTATTCCCTGATTTAAGCCAGCTTCAAGTGTAAGTCAGCACAGTCACATTAGTTAGGAATTTTACCCAAAATTTGCATGCCGTGCTATATAAGAGTTTTTGTTAATCACTGCCTGTAAAGCTGATTTAGAAGCTGAGGCATTGACAGGCATTTAGAAACAAATCTCATACAAACTGAATCTGAAGTCTGTATTCAGTGCTAAATTAGTATGTCACAAGCCCATTAAAGAAGGTAAAAGAGAAGGGAGGGAAATTAGGAGGATAAAACTAGGCATGCCATTGGGTACTCAGAGCCAGAAGGCTGTTGGGAGCAGTCTGCCTTGTGAGGCAATGCTGGAAGGGCACAAGAAGGATTGCCCAGCTGAAACAGAGAAGAAACTTTGTGAGACTGGGGCCTGCAGCTCTGCTGCGTTATAAATGCCATGCTTCAGACTTCAAGAATATCAAATTTATCAGCCAATTTGTAAGTGCCTGGCAAGTGCAGAGATTAAATCCATTATCTGCCTACACCCCCCATGGCTTGCCTTATGATTTGCTAAATACAGGAACCATGGTATCTGAGTGATTGCATCTTTACCCACAGGACTGCTTCATAGCTGACAAGTAGGGTTCAGTATGAAATAAAATTAATACTTTGGTCTGCTGCAAGGCTTCTTATCTACCTAAGTAATAGCAAAAAACACTTTTGTTTTCAAGGCCAAGTTGTGCTCCGGTCTAGGAAGATAAGAGAATTTACATCCTGCATCTTCAAGGATATGATAATTAACATATTGGCATTAATACTGAAATTACTCTGATTACTCTCAATCTAACAACACATGATTTTTTAACAATATGAAGTTCTTGCAACTAATGACTTTTAAACTGCATTGCATTTCCTTTTCCTCACTCAAAACTAACCATCATAAAATAGTAAAAATGTCCCTCACAGCAGGAATGCAAGCCCCACATGGCATAAATTTCTATATGAAGATGTGTAATTAGAGAATAAAAAACTAAGATTTTTTTCATCACTGTTGGGAGACATTTTGTTTTTTTCCCCAAAGGAGGACAGATATGGAAAAATAATAAACTAGAAAACACAGCAAGAAATTAAAGTTGGAATTAGGGTGACTAAGTTTTAGATAAATATACTAAAACTGATTATAAGGAAGCTCGACAAAACCATTCTTTCTTTAATTCCTAAAGGCCCCCTTACAGCATGCTAGTCAGTAGTCACTATTCATGACTCTTTGCAGCTAGAAAAGACAATGTGGTACAGCAGCCTATCAGGGGAAGTAACTTACACATATGAATAAAAGTCTACAGTTGTTTTTATTTCCCCTATGTGACAATAATCAATGCAGTCCACAGACATTTTGTGTCATTATGGCCTTACCATGCAGCCCAGTCATTAGCATTTTGTTTTGTTGTGGGAGAAGTGGCAGTCTGAGTGTTTCCACAGTATAATGGATGTAAGAGTTTCAGACTTTCAAATTCCATTTATTTGTGGATTAGACTCTAGGATACCTACTGTTGAGGTTAACAGAGGATGGGAGCTAATTAGTTTTTGCACCCTCTTATCCTGTGCCAGCGGACTGTGCTCTATTATTCCACACAGTTTTAAGAAAAAGTGTCCTTGGAGTTCATAAGGCTGATTTAAGGTTTTAAAAGTGGTAAATTTAGAACTGCTTTGGAGGAGGAGACATAAGGGATCTTTGATACTCTCTTTTTGTCTTCCTTATTAAATTTGAAAGCCAATTGTCATTTCCTTTCCTCTCCTCACTTAGTCTTGTTTAATCATTACTGAAGTCCAGAACATGAATTAGCATTTGAAATCCAGGGTTTTGCCAGTTGACAGGACGAGAAGATATTTTCCTCTTCAAATGTTGTTTTATGTTCTCAAGTGACACTTTGGAAAACAAGCATCAGATCCTGTTTCTTCATTTCCCTATACTACACATGCATTTTCATAGCCAGCTTGAAGTAAAAACATACTTTGTTTCTTGTATTTTGCTGTGACCAGGATAAAACTGTTCTAAAAACCAATGTGCCTTCAAACTGGCAGGGAATGAATGGTTGGCAAAGATGTTAAGGGTGATTTCCATGTCAGGGAATTGGCACATCTTTTGGTAAAGCAGTTCTAAGTACTACGATCCACACTCACTTCCTCTCCAATTGCTGGCTGCAGCCAGCCAAGTTAGTTCTACTGCAGTTTAAGAGGTCAAGTCTGAGGTCATGTGAGTTCTGCGTCTGCTAGAAGTTGGTATTTTTAGTAGAACAATGTTTTATTATTATGTATGCTGTTTAATTTTTTCAGTGTTTGTCAATAGCCCATGCAGTTCCAAGGGAGAAAGCACAAAGACTATTTTCATATTCACATGGTTGTCAATTCATCATTCAAATCTTCTTAGGTACCAAGTAGTTTAATCACTTTGCATTGTTGACTGGCTACTGAAAAGTACCGTACTTTCCAAATTTGGGAGCTCTCCTAGTATGAAAAAAAATGTTCTGCGTAATGCTTATAGGAACTGCTGCTTCTCTCCTCCCAGCTGTTAGGATTCTGCACTTTCCTGGAGTAGCATTACAGTCATTTTGCTGCTACATCAGAGACTGAACTGTGGCTTAAAAACTTAAAATCAGCCCATTTTAGGTAAGAGTCTTGAGTAGACTTCTTTCTGAGATGTATCTTTTAATATTGACAGAAACCTACGTGTGAAGCAAGACAAAAGCCTCATCATTTCAAGTTAATGGAGGAAAAATAAAAATCAAAGATATCAGAAAAGAAGCATATCAAAACCAGTTCAGAGTAGCATAGTGTTTATAAATTCCTTTCTTTTTCCCACCTTCCACTGCTGCTGAAAGCAGAAATGATAGATGTCTTCCAGCCTGCCAGAATACAGGTGATTTTGATTTCAGCAGTTATCATCACTCTCGAAATACCAGATACTTCATTTTATGGCAGTTAGTTAAGAAATCCAAATCTCCTCCCAAAAATCAGGTCTTCCCTTTGAGAAGGGTATTGGAAGGCTCTGAATGCACCTTCCAAACCACCCTTGGAAGTTTTGCCTCTTCCAATACTGGCCTTATCTGGAAGCTTGATGATTAATAGCCATGAGAAGGTAGCAATGGATCAGTCCATTCCCAACACCAGATAAGTCAAAGTATATCACATTTCTAGTTTTATGGCATGCTCTTCAATTTCCAGAGCTTTTTTTTCTGGCAGAAGGTTAGTTACATATCCTTTCTAGGATTTTAATTTTTTTTTTCTCATGTGTGTCAAAAGTATCACAGGCTGTTCATGCTGTCTTTTTGAAAGCTGAGATACAGCTTGTGATTTCTTGGTGCTGAAATACATTTGAATTTTGGCTCAAAAATAGGCTATTTGTGCAAGAAAATAGAAAAGGTAGCATTTAGCTTTGTTCCTCTGCAAAATACTAGTAGGTTTCCATTTCAGTGAAAAGCAAAATTGAAATCCTTTATGGTTTTAATGAAGTTATTTCTTCCTTACTGCTGGAGACTTCAGAAGCCTGGTTTTTAATACTATCTGCTAAAAACCTTGAAAGGTAGAAGACTAGATGAGAGCTATTTTGCTTACAATAACTGAAAGAAAAACTCAAAAATATCCACCAATAGCCTACACTAGAGGAAAAAGCACCACTTTTTTTCTCCTTTTTCATTCACTAACTACTATCATAATGTTATTTCATTATGTATGTATCACTGAATATCACTGAAATGTCCCTTCAGGAGTAGGTTTAATACATAGGTTTTTTAAATAAACAATTTATTTTTCATCAAGCAGGAAGTAATTTCCTTCTGTTTGCCAGACACCTTTGGGAGACGGCAGAATTCAGACCAGAAAGTGTTTTGATGGAAAAGAGCAAAGTTGAAAGCCAAATCAGAGAACAATGTCACAAGTATAGGTGTAGAAGGGAGAAACAATACAGCTCTACCCCATTTTGCCTCCAGGTGTATTTTTGTGAGTTTAAGGATGTCTAAGTATTAAGTATTTAAAAATCCTGGCTCATTAAACCTTGGGTCTTACTGAAACTCAGTATGTGTGCTGCAAGTGCTCAAAAATGCTCAACAGCTCCAGAGCACTCAGGAGGATAAGAAACATCCTGAACAGCTGAAAACAGAAACCTGTGCCAATCCCCTAGGCTTCAACAAAATTCAGCAAAAGGGGTTCATATGCTCTTCTTCCTCTTACAAAGGTGTCCTCCCACACCTCAGTGCTCCTCCTGCAAAGTTGAAGGGCACTGATAAGACACTGATGGCATTCTCAGCAGTTCTCATTGGATGCTATAAGGTGACTATTTAAACGAAGAAGATACTATATTGTTGAAATAATGTCATGTAAATTAACAATATTGAGCTAAATGCAGAACATTCACTGTAACATGGGCATCTGTGTTGCACAAAGCAAAGTGAGAGCATTAAATACCTATGTTACTTCATTTGACCTGAAATGATCTTGCGCTTGACTGAATAAGCCAGTTTGGAATGCGCTTTGATCAACATTCAGTAGATCAGAGCTCCAAGTTAATACTGCAGGTAACCAAGTCTAAATTACAAAGGAGAAATGTGCGTAGTCAGAACGAAGGAAGCATTCAGTTAGAGCCCCCAAATTAACACAGTGCTTAGACCTAGTTGGCAAAAGTACCAAAGGACACCTTATGGTGTCTTTCCTAGCATCTTGCTAGAAGAAATAATTTATAATAGATAGATTTTGTTAAAAACTAGGAATACTTGCATTTCTTGAATTTTACTTGCTTACTTAACTGTCATGGCTATCGCATATTTGCTCCCATACCATATTTTAAGATCATATGGACTTAAACAGAGATGCATTTTTCTTGCTATAGTTAGTTTGTTTTCCAGGGGAAAGTCTCTTGTTGCAGCTTTTTTCTGTAATGTTTTAATCCTCTATAATATTTAATAAGTTGATTTGTCATCATTACCTTTGTCACTTCTGTCAGACAACATGTTTTCCTGGCAAATAATTATTCTGCATCTACCAGTTAGTTTTTCTCCCCTTCATTTTTTTTTTAAATTTTTTTTGAGGGTAGAAGCTTTTTTTTATTTGTCTTTAAGGATATCTGCAGTTATACTTAATCAGCTGCAGGCACTATCAATGCTATTTCTAACTTGTCCTGTAAAACAACTGTATTTATTACATTTACTTGAAAAATATTGCTGTCTCTTCAAACACTTATTCCCAACAACATACGTTTTATGCAAGGTAAGAAGTGATGCTGCTTCTTCTTTGAAACAGTAGGAAAACTAAAGACACTTGGAGCATCAGCTTCACTTGTTGGAAACTTGAGCTCATGAGGATATTCATTTTCTGGAAAGGGGTATCTCATCAGTGCCTGTGATGTATATCAGATCTTGGACAGTTCAAGCTGACCTTGCCAGCAACGTTGCTCTTCTCTTATCAATTTCCTCTTGTCTACCACAGGGTAGCACTTAACCTCATTGATATTTAGCCATTGAGGGAAACGATGTTTTTTCCACATGATCTCTCTCTTTCTAATGGCTGTTTGCTCTAAGAATCAGCTGATAATTAAATCAGTCTGTGTGGGTGTGGTAGTTACTGAGATGCAGTGTTCTTGTGTAGATGTGATGTCACATGGAAATTCCCAACCTTGATGACACTTGATTTTATAGGTCAGCTTAGGCTGATCCTATTGGATGATCTCCCTGAACAATGAAGTGAGCTGTGTGAAAAGCCTCTACCAAGAAAGCCAGTCTGCTAACATTGGACATAGTCAAGAAAACACAAAATGTATTGCAAGACAAGCATACGCACTTCAGCAGTGAATGTCTACTAGCTGTGCTTTCTTTCTGTAATATTAGATATTGTGACACGCTCATCCTTTAGAATTTTTCTGGCTTAATTTTCTTCTATAAATCAGCAGTGAAATCTAGCATCAAATCAATAAATTTTTATTAAATTTAGATAGCTAGAAAAAAAAATAAAATAAATAGATAAAACTTTATTAAAATTCATAAACTTGAAATCTGTGTGATTTTACATTTAATGTACAGATTTTAGACTTTGGAAGTGGATATTTTGACCTAAAACCTCAGGTTGCTTTCCCAGAGTCAATTAGAGTCTCAACTAGTTGAAAAAACTTCCTGTCCCGAGTTTTGTACCTGCATCCTTCACACAGCAGTTAGTGTTTCATGCATGGGTAATAACCTCAAAGTAAAATTGAAAGGCTTTGCATGCATTGGAAGATTAAGGCTGAAACCTTAGAGGCTTGGAGTTGGACTCTGTAATCCACAGGAGCATGCTACAAACACCTCCTCCTCTTCCATTATTTTCCTTCCCCTTTTTCTACTTATGTCCTTATAAATAGTTCAAGGAAAGGGTCTGTGCATTTGAGCAGCAACTAGGCAAGAAACGGTGTAGCAATCAACTGCAAAACAGCGACAATCCATTTCTCTAATGAGTTAATAAACATAAGTGGACTTCCTTCACCCAGACTGTAAAAACAAAACAAATCTGTAAACTGAGTGTTGTTACTCTTAAGGATGTAGCTAAAGCAGAATGCAACATGACCTATCTTACCAGTCTCTGAATGGAGAGAAACAGAAAGAAAATGCATGCACACATTAACCTGCAGCACTAAGCTATTTGCCAGATTCTTCATTCCAAGTTTTAAAGAGGAATTAAGGTGCAAGAACTCCACTTCTGCTAGTGGGTCTGATAAGTCTAGACAAGTGGACCGTTGTGCCTGTGTGGAGTTTTGCCAGTCTCTTCAGCAGCCAGCACAGCATCTACCTGTACGTGTTGGGTCCTAATTATGCAGTGAACACTGCCCCCTTGTAAATCTCCTGCTTCTTCCAGGTCCATTCCCACGTGGCAAGGGAATGGGAATGTGTCCTGAGTTGTACCGTGTATGATTCAGTAACTTGAACAGGTTACACAGGGTATATATGAGAGTAGGGTTTGACACATTGTGCCTTTGGGAAGGCGGTTAGCCCAGTTTGACTAAATATACAGTTGTCCACAAAGGAAATACAGGTGGGCAGAATTGATTTCAGTAGATTTAACAGGCTGAGATAGTTGTGGTTGTTCAGCCTGGAGAAAAGAAGGATCCGGGGAGACCTTATAGCAACCTTCCAGTACCTGAAGGGGTTCTGCAAGAAAGATGGGGAGGAACTTTTTACAATGGTGTGGAGTGATAGGATGAGGGGGGGTGGCTTTAAATTGGAAGGGGGAAGATTTAGATCAGACATTAGGAGGAAATTCTTCACAATATGAGTGGTGAGGCACTGGCACAGGTTGCCCAGGGAAGCTGTGGATGCCCCATCCCTGGAGGTGTTCAAGGCCAGGTTGGATGGGGCCCTGGGCAGCCTGGTCTAGTGGGAGATGTCCCTGCCCATAGCAGTGGGGGTGGAACGGGATGATCTTTAAGGTCCCTTCCAACCCAAACCATTCTATGATTTACATGAGCCATAAATAAGACATCCGTTAAAGGGTTTGGGAAACAAAGCAGACCAACAGGCCTTACTACAGATATATTTTTTGGGGTTTGATCTTTTGTTACTTTCTGAGAATTCTGACTTTACAGAATTCAGTAATCATCTTAGTTTATGGGTATTCCTTTAAAATATAATTCCACTTTTACTGTGGCAGTGAAAGCATGACTTTGACTTCTACAGCATGTAAATTTATGAAAACAAGAACTTACTGTTTTAGCTTAGTAAAAATGCAGGGCAGAGGCACTTCAACTTGGAGGATCGACACTGAAGAAGTTACTACAAAAGCCAACAGGGATGTGAACATCTGTTTGATCCTGTTCCAGCTTTGCCATTAAATGAAATTACTGCACCCAGCCACACAGCACCATCCTTTTGCTACAGGTCACTGTCCTGCACAGCTCCTCACGTGAGCTTTACATATCTTATTTTACTCAGATTGAGCCTAGTTGCCAAAGAGCTCCTGTTTGGATAGTTTAGATTAACTAAAGTCACTTCAACAGAAAAATAGCAGTTGTACAACCAGCACTGCCATGAGATCTGTGGTGATGTTCCCAGCCCAAGGAGCTGGTGTACAGGAGCCCAGCTCTCCAGCCAGCATAGCAACCCATATGGTGCCTAAAATCCAACAGCTCTCTAGCTCTGATTTGGCTTTTATTTATGTTTATAAGGATCTTAGGGCAGTTTAATAACTGCATTAACTGGAGATGGTTTTTCTCATGAGGATGAAAGTATTTTCAGGTCCATTATTTTTTGTCTGAAAAACTAAGGTAACCTAGGCTATAATTGTCTGTTTGCTTCTAGAAGTTTCTATACTTAAAAAATTCTTCTGTACACATTCAGTAGCTATGGCAATTTTAAGATACTTTAAGAACACAAAATTAATAGCACTGAGCTTCAGAAATTCATAATACATTGACTATAAATATACTACACAAGTAACGCAAATAAAGTGTGTTGCATTTCATTAGTTTTCTTATATACAGTACCTTTAACATTACATATATTAGAACCCTGGTTTACCCTCCTACATCCTGACTAGGTGAATCAGTTATTGGTTTGGATTGAAAACAGGTATTAGTCACAGAGTATATAGCTGTTGGTTTTGCCAACAGCTCTCAATCTTTTTTTTTTTTTTTTTTCCCCACGTGCTTTACCGGTTGTATTCAATTTTCTACCACTGTTTTCCTTAGCAAAAGTGTATCTATACACAGAATTAGCATTGTAGGAAAAAGTCTTAATTAAGGAATTAATTAGCTAACAGTTAATATTTTACAAGCTAGATTTCTGACTAGTTCCTGCTTTTATATCAGCCCAGAGGAACTAGAAATGCTACCTACATGGGTTTTCAAATACACCTGCCTTGTCCCCCCAAGTAGGCAAGTGCCCCACAGCACTAGTATGAGCTGTTTAAGAAAGTCGGGCAAAGCTGTTTAGTTGAGGGGAGCCCTGGTCAGGGAACACATTTTAGAAAATCCTTTTTGATCCTCCCTGCTTGTAGCGGGAGGAGTAGGCAGTCTCTTGCACATTAATTCCAGCCATGAGGACACAGTGTTATGTTGCAGACGTCTGGGACTGCAACCAAGAAACCTACTTCTCCAGCATAGAGTGCACTTTGTCTTACAGCACTGCCAGGATTGTGGGAAAAACAGAGCTCTTGATTTTGGGGTTGTGGTTTTTTTTTTTCAAGGTTCATTGTCCAACAAGCCATAAGATCCTGTGCAGAGGCTTAGGATCTATTCATCTTAAATCCTGAAGTTTGTTACAGTAGAAAATCAAGAGATTTTCACAGTACTAAAAGGAGACGTTGTCTGCTTGTCTCTATGGCTTTCTTCAGAAAAATGGCCCTGCATGTACGCTGAGTACAAAATAAAGCCCTACATGCCTTATACCAACTTATGAAATCAGCTTCTCGGCAGCAGCAAAATCTGTTTGCAAATAACAAGGAAAACACAATTATCAAGATATGGCATACTGAGAAAACTGAGCTGCCTTCTAAACTTGTTGCTGTAATTTTTGATAGGAATGGTTGGACTCAATGATCCAGTGGGTCTTTTCCAACCTAGTGATTCTATGAGTCTATGAATTCTCCCCCACCATTTCATTTGCACCCTGTACCAATCTTATTCATTCATTCTGTAGGTCTAAATTTAGGATGCAAGCTTTTTCCTACAGAAACTGTTGTTGCATACATAGCACGTGTTGGGAAGACACCATATACCCAGGCACATCTTTGAGAAACATTCTATTCCAAATCCAAATCATCTGGTAAATCCAAAGCCTTAAAAGAATAATTACCCTCCCTTGCTCTGGTAGAATTATTTTCCCATGCTTCTTAAAGTGCAGCTGGCTGTTTCACTCTTCTATAATGTGAAGTGATACACTGCTTCTTCATTAAATGGTTTGGTTAGGCATCCTTTACCATGTCTAATTGTTAGGAAGCAGGTACATTAAACTGCGCAGGCTTTCAAATTGCTGATGTAAAATTAATTCTGATACTGATCTGTCTTTCCAGCACTTTGTAAAGTCAAGAGGAGTTGAACAGACCATTAAAGAAGCAACCGTAACAGAATTAACCTCTCTAAAAAAAACTCATTGAGGTTCTATGCCAGGACCACTTCCCAAGGATTGTTGCTTTGCCTGAGAGAGTGATTTATTCACTCAGACTATTAGAAGGAGGCAGAATTTTTATCTACCCTTTCACTTTGAAATAATTTCCTTTTTATTTATTCCCTCACAGTCATACAGACTTGTCACATCATCACTGACAGGAATTATGCTCTGTCTCAAATTGTACACTCATTTTAAATCTGATTGTTAGAGGAAAGGAAAAATGAGGTCAAAAATTGCTACCATTTTCTTGGGAACTGACAGGCCACATCTGAGGTCTCTCTAGAGAAATCTTCTTTAATTACAAGTTAAGCTGATGTCCCCCTGTGTAGCAGGTAGAATTGAGCAGGATTACTTTTAAAAGGATTGCACTGATCTGCTTTAGTGACATTTAGTTTCATTTTGAAATTCTGGTAACAAGCAGTGGGATGGATTATAAAGATAATGTTCTCGGGAGCGTATGCCACTGACACATATTGCAAATTGGGCCACAGCAGCGACCCTTTATTTCTGCTCTTTTTTTAAGATGAGTTCTATTTTGAGCACTGTGATTGCCATATATTATTTTAGAGATTACTTAATATGATTGTAAAGAACAGCACAAAAAGTTTGGAGATTGTAGAAGGGAAATTCTGCAAGTGATTCCAGAAAGGGAATTTTTCATCCTGAAGACAATGCGACACTTAGCCTTTTACAAGATAAAACAAGGAAAAATGTGTGATAGGCTGAATGCTTTCAAGTACTTAAATTATGAATGGATTTTGGGAAACCAAGTAAATATTAATAGGTTCTTAAATCACTTTCATTCTAACCCACGCAACTGTAGTGCATAAACCTTTCAAATTCCTTTTCCTCATACTTAAAAAACCAAACCGATGATTAATTTTGCAAAAGCAATTTATCTCACAATGACGTATGACCTGACAGTAAAATAAGACTTACGTGCTTTTATGTGAGAAATGAGTATTTTCTATGGCTCCTAGCAGGTTGGAGAGTCCAGAAACAAAGGCTGATGTCTGAAATTGCTTACATACTTACCATGTTTTCATGACAATTGTTCTGCTTCTTAGGGCTTATTCACTATTGGTGTTGATGGTGTTTCAAACTTATTTGAGTCCTGGCAGAAGCTATAAAGAAGATAATACTCCACTTAGTTACTTATTCTCATGTGTGAGATAAGGGTGCATAGCACTGAGCAGGGTTAAAAAAACAAGTGAAAAGAGACCTCTTGTTAAACAAAACTAGAAGTCCCAAAGCAGAAGGACCCTAAATATTACTGCCATTTCTCCAGCAGTGAAATGCCTGGGGTACATTGGCTTCTTAGCTGAAAACAGCTCAAACTTCCATTTCCTATGGTGGCACATTAGCCATCAACTGATAAAGCCTGAGACAAGAGTGTTTCTCCAGATTCCTCTGGCTATAAAGGCCCATCATGCAGAACTTAGGTGCTTACTAAGTGCCCACATCTTACAGCAACCCCCAAGGCCAGGCAGCCTGGTTTCAGGAGTTTTACATCAAGTAAAATGCAGCACAACTCACTCTGCAAATATTACCACCTTAAAGCAATACATACTGGGGTTTGGATTTTCTTCATGTGTTCTTATAAATTTAGCAGTACCAGGCAGAACTTTTACTTTACAGAATTTTACTTCACTACAGCTAGAACCTAGCGTTTCCAGAGAGACATAAGAACTATGATCATTTCTGAGGCCTTATAGTATCAAAAGTTTAAACCCAGTCTTTTGGAGGGGAAGAAAAAAAAAAAAAAGCAGAGCATTTTTTTCTTGGTTAGGAAGAGAGAATGAAAACACACACAAAGCTTTTACAGTTTGATCTTAATTTTAGATGACAATTTTTTAAAAGGTTATTTTTTTTCCCATTCATTGCATTGGTTTATAATCTACTTCATTTCCCAAAACTACTTTATGTTAAAGAAAACTATAATTACATAAGCTTTTGTTTTAGAGGAGTATTGCAGCAGCAAGGGTTACCTATAGATTCACACCTGTAAAAATGAAGGAAAAAAGTCAGCACTAAGGGTGGATATTGCAGGTTTCGATAAGGATGAGTTGGAGATGGAGCATAGTTGGTCTCTTGGGTTGGTCCCAGCCTGAGGTGACCAGCTGAAGCCTTGCCTGGAGCACAGAAACCTCCTGAAGCAGATGTGTGCCCTTGTCTGCTCCAGGACCAGCTGCTGCAGGCAGGGAAGACAAGCCTAAGAGGTATTTTCCTTCTTGCTCTGTTAGAGGAGAATCCCAGAAAGGGCAGATTCATCAGGAACCATCAGTAGCAAGAGGTCTCTGTTGTGCAGAAATCAAAGGTGTTGAACCTCTGAGAGATGTGTGCTCAACCTGGTTGTATTATGTCCAGCTAGCTTTCTGTTAGCATTCAGCACATGAACCTGGAGCCTGTGGTTCTTGCTGTATTTCAAAGTCCCCCACCAGAGGGAACACTGCACTGTTCAGCATGTGTATTTTTCCACTACAACTGATTTAAGAGTTGCTGAAAACTCCAAAAGGAGACAAGGAAACATGCAGTTTTTCCTATCACTAAGCTCTCTTCTGCTGCCAGCACCCTTGTCCGCTCCTAACACGTGGTGCTGATTGTATTAAACTTAGTGATGAAGGCACATCGTTATCAACAGCAAATTGCATCAGGCATCCGTTTCAGCCCACATGAAGAAAGAGAGCCCCTTGCACAGGGCATAGTGTTTTGTGAGGCAGTGAGCAAGCTCAACAAAAGGTTCTGCTTCCTTGATGTGAGGGGATATAAGTGCCACACAAGTGGCATGAAAGGCCATCGTTCCTCTTAAATGCTTTCAATGAATAACACCCCGAGAGCCATAAGACACATGAGTAAAGGGTTATTAAGAGAGCCGTGTCCTCTGGCTTTTATCTAGGCCACAGAAACTCACACTTCACAGGGGAGGATGTGGCAGTTTGAAGTGGCCTTCAAGCCACAAAGTCATCTGCATCCCTTTCACCAGAAGGAAAACACACTTCCATATAAAATACTGGAGATAACACAGGAACAGATGCTAAAGAATGAGGTTGGTTTTCTGCTACTAGCTGCTTTAGCAGAAACTGGAATTAACTCAGGGCAGCTCTGTGGTAAGTCCTTCCTGCCCTTACTCTTTTCTGTGGAAGCATCTAGCTCTGCCTATGTGAACTGTTGGTTTGAGACTCTCTGCTGTTTCTCCACCTTGGGCAATAAGGGGGGGATGTTTTCTGAGTCCACAGTTCCTATTACTTTAGTATTCCAGTCTAGGTTGCGGGTAAAAGACACCCACATAATGTACTGTCATCACAAATGGAACTGCATAAATGTGGCATTATTCACCAGAGGTACATGGAGACCACAGAGAAATTTGGTTTAGGTGCACATTAGCCAAAAGACCAGTTTCTAACTCCCCAAAGAGCAGGGGGATATTATCAAGAGGAAAGATATCTGCTGAACTGTGGCAATCAACTGTTTTAATATTGAGTATGAGCTTGAAATGATGTGAAATAATGAAGAAAATGAACTGTGAAGTACTATTCCAGAGCACTTGGGGAGCAGCTGATTGGAGAAAGTAATGGATGAGCCTCACCATTCCTCACAACAGAGCACATCTTTTTATGACTTCCCTAATCACTTGGGCTGCTTCTGAGCATAGTCAGACATCACTAGCATTAAAGAAAGGAGAAAAATCAGAACTGCAGTAATTCATTCCAATGTCTGGATTCTAGTTCCTGCTCAGACATCTACTGAAGTATTTCTTAGGGAGATAACAGCTGCAGTAGAAGAAATGAAGAAAATTCTGTTCTAGAATTAACTTCTAGTCTAAGGCTGAAGGCAGATGGAGGATAGAACCTGAAAGCCCACTGATAGATTAGACAAAGGGCAGTTGCAAACACCAGTGTCACAGAAACACCTGTCACACTGGCTGCTGAATGTACAGGGGTACCACTTTGTTTTCTTGGCTGTGTTTGCGGGGGTGAGACTTGTGTACCCAGTTCCAGAGATGGTTGCTGGCTTTAAGTTGGAAGCAGGGTGAGGCAGACAGCTGCTTAGGTACCACCCTCCAGAAAGGGAGCTCCCATACCTTCTCCAAACCCTTCTGTCTGCACAGTGCCAGGACCAGGTACCCAGATCGTGTGCCTTGTGTACAGAGCTTGGACATCTCACTTGGGACCAAGGAGCTCATCGAGACACCTCAGTATCATGCACCACAACACTGCACCCCAGATCCCTTTGAAGACTTAGCTCTTCCTTGAAAGATATGTTCAAGAAGAGAGAATGCAGCACTAAAGATGAAGAAATTCAGTTTTTCTGTTTAAGTATCTTGTTCTAAGCATGCTCCTGGTAGCTCAGGCAAGTCAAAAGTTCTGTTTCAGGCCTGGCGTAGTTATTGCTGGCAGCCTACCACTTTCCTGTGCACATTGCTAACCCACATGATGAATTTCTCCAAATAGCAATAAAATAAGAGAAACCTCAGACACAAATGCCCTCACTTCAGAATTACAAGAACATCAGACAGATGAGAAATTATATGTTTCAGGAAAAAAATCTTTTCTATTGTTCAAAGTCAAGCCACCTAGGCAGCCCAAACACAGTAACTAGTGAAAATAAAACATTTGGCTACATTTAGCTGTGTCTTTCCATGCTTACCAAACTTTACATCCTTCCATTCATTTTTCATATCAGAAATTGCTAGCTGATCTTCTTATCGATGAAACAATTAAAAACACAGCACTTTCATGTAGGTTGTATAAACTGCAAAGCTAAAGCTACTGACACAAAAATCTGTGAGCCTCCCTTTTCTTTACAGCCATGTTCCCCTTGTCTTTTCTCACTCTCTGGCATAATCATCAACCCAGCTTTCTCTGCAGTAACTAAATCAGCACAGGAGAAGTTGTTCAGCTCTTTTGGCTGTAATCACTGTTCAAACAGCTGCTCTCAATCCCCTCTAGACAAAACCAGCCTATTTGATGAATCGACTCCCCAACTACCTGACTCTGTCAGATAACAGACAGGCCTGCAAGCTACCAGCCTTACCAAGCTGCGAACCTGCAGTTGGTAATTCCCAAATACATGCAAAAATAACCCTCAGTTGTGAAGATATTGCCCTTTTTGTCACACAAAGTGCTGAATTTGATAATATGACCTGGGAAATACCCAGACATTTGCATGTATGCATGCAAGCTTTGGCAGTGGAAAGGAGCATAGATTGTATAGTATGAGAAGATAAGAAGAATGAAACATAATCTGGTTGAAAAATATCTAAACTCAAATAAATTGTTTTCAAACAAAACATGGCTCCTACTGAAGTCTTCTAGAAATATGATGTGTTTCTCAGGTATATGCAGTGTTATTCTTTGTTACCCTTAAAGCTGCTCTTGCGATTTTTGAAATAATTTACTGACCACAATAACACCTTTTTTTCCTGGAGTGCTTACAGTTTATTGTGAAAGCCTTTAGAAGAAAGGCAATAGGAAGAGATAAACAACATAGGAAGACCAATCGTTTTTCATTTTCTTTGCTAAAGCTGGAACAACCTTCATTTGCATTTTTTACCAGAGATGTTTTTCAGAGATTTTTGCATTAAAGTAAAATGCATTGCCTATCTTGCACTTCCAAAATAAAGATACAGCTCTCTCTTTTCTTGGAACTCTAGAATAATGACTATATCTTTAGGTGGATGTTACAGTATTTCTTCTTATTAGCTTATTTCCACAAAATAGGAACATTACCAAGTACTGTTCATATATTATATGGGCACCTTACTGGACCCAGACTACTATCAGAACTTCCTCTGCTGCAATACTGCTTAGCTTCAGTCACTTCCATCACTCCAAATAACGTGCCTTTGTAGGACAGATTCAGTTACAAAATTCTGCTGACTTTGCAATGCTGCTCTTTGGGAAGGAATCAAACAGTGAGATTGCTACACTAGCAAAAGCATCTCATGTGGGTCCATTTTAAAATGGCAAAAGAGCCCTTTAGCCAGCCCAGTTTGCCACAGTCAGAGGGTTACGCTTCTGCTAGGAGCTCTGGCAACGTAGCTGTGCTGATTAAGGCTTTGGGCTGTAGCTAGCCCCTAATCTTGGTCAGCCAGTAGAATTGAAAGAATGTCCCAGAACATGGGACACAGAAATTACCATGTTAAGTAACGAGTCCGGATTCTGTCTCTTGAAATTATTAATCTGAAATGCTAAAAAAAAGATGTAAGATAATGTTCCTTCTACCTATTTTTTCCTTCCCTCCCTCTCTGAGCACCCATGTGAAGTAGCAGCAGTCTCATCCCCAGCTAGTTGTCTCTCTCATTAGGTCACTCCACCTTGTTCCTACTTTTAGGAAGATTATCTAGCAGTGAGTTCCTTATATTTATGATTAATTACATAAAGCAGCAGTTTATTATCAACTTTGCATGCCCTGTCTCCTAGTTCCATCGAATATCACCCTTGTTATAGTCACACAATACATAGCAACCTCTGTTTCACCTTTCTGCCTTTAGCTGCATCTGTCTGCTGTCTGTGTGTATTAATTCCTAAATAAAGCATTTCTTATGGGATTATTATACACATATTTCCCCTACCAATATAATACACAAATCATGGAAGATAATGACAAAAATCTAAGATAGTCTGAAACAGTCTATTTTTCAGATTTTTGGTCAACAAACTGTTGATCAAAAACTGTCCCTCATTTTGTGTCTTTTTTCCAGATTAAATTTAAATGCTGCGAGCAATAAAAAGCTAAAAAATTGTTTTTATGAGCAGTTATGCCACAGTCCTGAGATTTCATTTTGACATCCCTTTGTTTCATTTTGTCCCCATTTCAGCCATTCTGGAGCCAACACTACAGCTTTCCAATGCTTCTTTAATATTTGTATATTCAAATATGTGCAAAATAGAGTTTCTTTAAACATGCTGATAAAGTCATATTAATTCCAGTACTACTTAGTCACTGGCTATTTATGGAGAGAAATCTTGGGAATTAAGGAAAAGTTGCCCTCTGAACAATAAAAATCACTATACAGTTAATATATGTGTTTTATATCGTGTTTATTTCAAAAATCACATTTACTTCTAGGAGCTGTATTGGAGAGCAGAGGCTGTCACCTGTTTCTGTTTTTTTTTTGAAGCCTGAAATGAGTGCTTTTTGTATACAGAGTATTATAAGTCCTGCACACCTGTGTAAGAAGGAGCAATAAAATATCTTGGATTTTTGAGATACTGAATGACATTCAAGGCTTTTGCATGAAAAAAATCACTAATACAAAAGGTTTCCAGATAGTATAAATAAGATTGAATGCAGTTTACTCATCTGTAGGAAGTTTATTTCAGAAAGCCACTTAAAATCCACATAATCAAACAAAAATACTCACAAACATACACCAGTGTGTATGTGTATATTTAATAATTGCTTTTGTTTGTCTTTTAATAGTTGTTGTCTGCAACACTACTTTATGCATGTGAAGGACATTTTGACTATGAGTTCTTCATTCCAGCTCAGAAGAGCCTGGTACTGCTCTTTCTGAATTTCATGAAGCCTTTAATTTTAGAATATTCATCCTTAGACTCACTCCGGTTATGGAAACCCACATGCCTGTGGGAAAATTCTCCTTCTGAAGGGTTTGTGACTGCAGCCCCTAGGATCTAGGACTTTCAGTGGGCTCCTAGGCCCATTGGTCCCAAAAAATCAAACAAGTAGCTTAGGCAATAAACTCCTTGTTTCTAGACGGCAGTATTAGTTAGTTTCTTGCCAAACTAACCTGATCTCCTTCTATGACAAAGTGACTCGGCTGCTGGACAAGGGAAAGGCTGTGGATGTATCTTCCTGGACTTCAGTAAAGCCTTTGACACGGTTTCTCACAGCATTCTGCTTTGGAAACTGTCAGCCTCTGGGCTGGACAGGCGCACACTCTCCTGGGTGGAAAACTGGTTGGATGGCCGGGCCCAGAGAGTGGTGGGAAATGGTGTGAAATCCAGCTGGAGGCCAGTGACAAGTGGGGTTCCCCAGGGCTCAGTGCTGGGTCCATCCCTATTCAATATCTTTATCAATGACCTGGATGAAGGCAGTGAGCGCACCCTTAGCAAGTTTGCAGACGACACTAAGCTGGGTGGAAGTGTTGATCTGCTGGAGGGTAGAGAGGCTCTGCAAAGGGATCTGAACAGGCTGGACCGCTGGGCAGAGTCCAATGGCATGAGGTTTAACAAGGCCAAATGCCGGGTCCTGCACTTGGGGCACAACAACCCTATGCAGTGCTACAGACTGGGAGAAGTCTGTCTAGAAAGCTGCCTGGAGGAGAGGGACCTGGGGGTGTTGGTTGACAGCCGACTGAATATGAGCCAGCAGTGTGCCCAGGTGGCCAAGAAGGCCAATGGCATCTTGGCTTGTATCAGAAACGGTGTGACCAGCAGGTCCAAGGAGGTTATTCTCCCTCCGTACTCGGCACTGGTGAGACCGCTCCTCGAATCCTGTGTTCAGTTCTGGGCCCCTCACCACAAGAAGGATGTTGAGGCTCTGGAGCGAGTCCAGAGAAGAGCAACAAAGCTGGTGAGGGGGATGGAGAACAGGCCTTATGAGGAACGGCTGAGAGAGCTGGGGTTGTTTAGCCTGGAGAAGAGGAGGCTGAGGGGAGACCTCATTACTCTCTATAACTACCTGAAAGGAGGTTGTAGAGAGGAGGGTGCTGGCCTCTTCTCCCAAGTGACAGGGGACAGGACAAGAGGGAATGGCCTCAAGCTCTTGCCAGGGGAGGTTCAGGCTGGACATTAGGAAAAAATTCTTCACAGAAAGGGTCATTGGGCACTGGAACAGGCTGCCCCGGGAGGTGGTTGAGTCACCTTCCCTGGAGGTGTTTAAGGCACAGGTGGACGAGGTGCTAAGGGGCATGGTTTAGTGTTTGCTGGGAATGGTTGGACTCGATGATCCAGTGGGTCTCTTCCAACCTGGTTATTCTATGATTCTATGATTAATTCATTAATGTATTAGGGATTTTTGAAGACTGCCCCTAGGAATGAAAGCTGACAGGGACAAGAGTTTTTCATGTTTATATTTGATACAGGTAGGCCATTTTTCATAGCTATATAAAGGGAAACTTAAATCACTTGAGGCAGTGTTTTCAGAGGGCAGTAGATAATGCCTAAAGGCAAATTATTGCTATTTTGACAAATCAGAGCTATTCTGGACAAATCAAAGGTATTTTGATACCTGCACTGTTTAGACAGCTTGTACAAAATTTTTGCATCACTTATACTGCTTTCACTGTAACTATTAGGAAACCAGTAGACATTAGTCTCTCAGTGAAGACCAGCTCTTAGAAAGATATATAAGCCTGGAATGAGAAGGGATTTTGTTTTCCTTACCTGCTGATCTTGAAATTATGTTTTGAGTGCAATCCACATGAAAACAGTAATTCACATACGTGCACCACACTACTTAATTCACTTATTTCCATTTCTGTTGCAAAAATATTGAAACTCAGTAGAGAGCTCTGTGTTACTTCATAATCATTGGCTTTGTGCTGCCTCCCCATCTTTCTGTTTGGGTGATTTGGTTTGCTCAGTTAACCTAATGTCTTATGCATAGGTGTAGGTAAATAGATCTTCTACAGATCTGTCCAAAATCCTGCCAAACTGCCCAGAGCAATGTCCTGTACAACAGAAGGGAAAACATGAAATACAGGTTAATCTTTAGCCTTATAACTCAAATACTTTCATTGATAAAAGCTATTACAGCAGTTTGTCAGAGAGAAGTTGCCCGAGTACGTGGTTTTGTTCAGGTTGTGCTTACTTGTTTTTCTTTGAAATACAATAGATCATGCTGAGCAATACATTTGCACCTAATCTGCCCAAAGGCACTATTAAAGACATGCTCTAAACCCCAAAAATATGGTGTGGTATCTGGCAGCACTGTTAACAGGAAGGTGACGAGACTAGTCACACAAAATGACCTACCTTTTTAAAAGTAAGATATTTTTCCCCCCTGAGCAATTAGTACTAGAATTAGGTGTGTATGTATATATATAAAGTATTGTCTTTAGCAGCCTTGTAAATCTGTATCTTGTATGTCTCTTTTTTTGTTCCTGTGAACTAAGATAAGCTGTAAAAAAGCTGAAGGGGAAGGAAGCAAATTGCTGAGACATTCTTGAGGTGCATTTGGTTCTTCTGCTGCACCTCTTAGAAATATTTCTACTCTCAAATTACCAATGAAAGTAAACCTGGCACTGAATTACGTCGTGCTAAGTAAGATATACTGGAGCAGGGTTGGGATCTCGTACAATTCCCCACTATGTCATTTAAGCACATTCATAATGAGGTAGATTTAACTTTAGACTGGCTCATGTACTTAGCATGCTGTCTGTTTATCCTTGCCAGGTATAAGAGGTCAACTGGCACAAGTTGATTCTATGGTTCTATTATTTTTTGAAGTCTTCATTCTACTTTTTCTCCTTAATAATCGTTCTACAGTTCTATATCCTTCATCTACTTGTTAGAAGAATTCATTCACTAGTTTCCGCTCAATGTGGTCAGGAGTAGATTTGCCTGCAGTATTTTAAAATGAAAGAAATGTGGTTTGCTATTTTACCTTGACATGTAAGATTTGTTTACATAATACAAGTAGCTTTTCATGCTCATTTCCATAAGCCACTTGAATCTATTAAAGTGTTTTTTCCAAAGCAGTCTGTTAAGTCTAACTACAAAACCATCAGACACGGCAGCAACTCTGTTTCAAATCTGTGCAGCAGGTGGGCACATCACAAACAGGAGTGTGGCATTCTCCAAATGGGAGTACCTTTGTCGCAAAAAAAAGAGCAGAAAACCTGCATATCTCAATGATGTAAAAATGGAAGCAGATCATAGAAACATAGAATCATAGAATGGTTTGAGTTGGAAGGGACCTTAAATATCATCCAGTTCCAACCCCTCTGCCATGGGCAGGGACACCTCCCACCAGCCCAGGCTGCCCAAGGCCCCAGACACAGCCACAGCTTCCCTGGGAAACCTGTGCGAATTCATCACCACCTTCTTCATGAAGAATCTCCTCTTTATATGTAGTCTAAATCTTCTAATCTCCAGTTTATAGCCATTCCCCCTACTGCTATCTCTCCATGCCTTTGTAAAAAGTCCCCCTTCAGGTACTGGAATGTCGCTATAAGTTCTCCTCAGAGTCTTCTCTTCTCCAGGCTGAACAACTCTCCCTGCCTGTCCTTGTACGGGAGGTGCTCCATTCCTCTGATCATCTTGTAGCCTTCCTCTGGACCCATTCCAAGATCTTTTGCACATGTCCCACACCTGGTAATGTAGCCACCTCCCGTGACAGAATCCATCCTTAGGCTTGTCAAGAAGTTGTCTGAAATAGAGAAAATGCTTTTCTCTAGGGGCAGTAGTCAGCATCCTTTCCTAAAAGCAAGTTTAGTTTCCTCAGTGCTGTGAAGTATGAGAAATCTCTTTGTGTCATCAATTGTCAGTTTCATTCTCTTTTTCAGAGCAAGTCCTTCTCTTTTTTTTTTCTTTTTTTTGCTAAAAATATATTTATGTACTTTTGGTTTCAAGGGGTTTGTTGGATTTTCCTTTAAGATAAGATGAACACCACAACATCTTGCAGAGATGGACCTTTACAGCCTGGGATGCTGCAAAACCTCTTGCTCCCACATATTCACATACAATCTGCTGACTTTGAACATCATAAAAATCAAAATTTAAGAGGGGAAGAAACACAAGGGGCTTGGGAGTGCCAGGAACTTATTCCTGCCCATAGCACAATCCATCCCACATGGCTGGACCTGACAGGGTACAAATGTACTTCTTCACAGGGCAGATCTGCTAATGGCAACTGCAGCCCAGGCTACTGTGGAGATCTGGCATTCAAAGGCTGACGTAGCCCTTGGCAACTCTTGCCCTGTGGAGATGCTCAGCATCACTTTTTGTCTTTCTCCTCAGTTTGGCTGCATTTGTTGCATCTTGTAATTGCACAGACTCATTCTGGGATGCAGAGTGAGACAACTTTATTCTCAGTCTGACTCCTTTTGTGTACAAATCATATAGTAACTATAAAACTTGTGTCCAATCACAATTGTTAGTGTATACCTATAAACCAATCAACTAACAGATCATGTACCTATTTACTGTTAAATTAACATAACATTTCAGTGCTTTTCCACTGCTGTCAACAGGCAAGGCAAGTTTCACAATAAGTGATAACTTTCTAGCAGTTACAGGTTTGTAACACTTACCTAAGCAATGTCACAATGCTCTATGCTCTTCGTTGTGTGTACTGAATTCTTGCTTCCTCATCCCACAGATTTGTTCCAACAAGCATAACAGTGTCCTTCTCCCAAGGCCGCTCCATCGACATAGTTGAGCTTGCTCTGGAAATCCCCACATTTGCTCATTGCTGAAATTAATTCAGCAAGCACAGCAGGACATTGTTGGAAGGAGCAGAGGATCTGCTAACCTTCTAGCTTAGTCTCAGGCTTGTAGCAAGGAGTTGTCCAGGCATCAGCATGCAGGAAGCCACTGCCCCAAACTGGAGTCTGGGAAGAAGTAGTTTGGAGCAGCTACCACATCCAACTGAGGGAAGGACTATGTTGACTGTGTCTTAGCTCCCAGTCACAAACAGACACAAACTTGCTAAGCCTGTGAGTTCAGCAGCTTTGTTTCTTGCCATGGCTTAGCCCCAGCCAGCAACCAAGCACCACACAGTCACCCCCTTATTCCCTCCACAGTGGGATGGGGGAAGAGAATCAGAAGTGTAAAAGTGAGATGAAACTTGTGGATTGAGATAAGGACAATTTAAGACATATAGCAAAAACCACACATGCAAGCAAAGCAAAACAAGGAATCCCTTTACTACTTCCCATTGGCAAGCAGGTATTCAGCCACCTCCTGGAAAGCAGGGCTCTATCACGCATAATAGTTACTTGGGAAGACGAACACCATAACTCCGAACGTCATCTCTTCCTTCTTCTTCTCCCAGTTTTTTATGCTGAGCATGACATCATATGGTGTGGAATATCCCATTGATCTGTTGAGGTCAGCTGTTCCAGCTGTGTCCCCTCCCAAATCCTTGTGCACCCCCAACCCACTCACTCATTGGTGGGGTGGTATGGGCGGTAAAAAAAATCCTTGACTCTGTATAACCACTGCTCAGCAGTAAGTGAAACATCCCTCTGTTATCAGCACAGCTTCCAGCATAAATCCAAAAAACAGTCCCCTATTACCCACTATGAAGAAAATTAACTGTATCCTCGCCAAAACCAGCACCCTCCTCTTCCTCCCTCCCTAAATGGCCTAAACTTCATTACTGGAGGTCTGGGTTCTTCTGCAGACCTTTTTTAGGAATTCAGTGTCTGATTTAGAGAAATCTCAGTTGGTTTGTCCCAGAGGTTTCCTTTTTTAAGAGTAAAGCATCAAGATATTCAGCTGGTGCACTGTCACCAGGCTAGTGGCAACCAGGCAGCTTTGTGAGGCTTACCAAAGGAATTGCCAACTCCTCTCCACAAAAACCCCTACATTATTTCAGTTGAGGAAACATAACAAAAACAAACAACCCCCCATCTTCATTAGAGTGAAAATGACATCCATCACAGATGCATTTGCTGTGATACTTGTTCTTTTTCATTTGTGAAACCTTGATTTCCTCTCCCAGAGGGTTCTGGTTTGGGTAGTTTCCAGTAACAGGGCTTCTATTGTTATCTAGACCACAATCTGCCCTAAATTCATTTTTAAAGAGCCTTGGGTTTTCAGTAGACATGATGTTGTGTAATTTGGAAATACTTTAGCATGACATGTTCTTTGCCAGTTTGTTGGGCTTTTTTAAATTGCATTCTCTATGCGAACCATGAAATAATATTTTTTTCACATATTCTTTTTGTATTTCTTAGGAGCACCTGAAAGCTTTTGACCAGGAAGTAAATGCATTTATAGACTATATGTTTGGACCTCGAGGTAAGCTGCTCCACCTATAGCCCTTTTAAGAAATAATACCTACCCCATATTAGCACTCAATAATATTCTAAAAAATAGAAGCAATAAAAATCTTCTATCTGAATATCTCTCATAAGCAGAATCACACCATTATTGTATGAAATCTATCAATACACTGCATTTATAGAAAGTGAAAAGATTTTTTTTGACTGTTTGACATAATATTATTTATTATGCAAATTAAATCAATCGCATATTATACTGAAGGTGAAAGACAATATTAAATTTTTTTTAAACTTAAAACACTAGATTTGAGAGTCCTTTTTTCTGAGAATAGCAAGGGATTTCAGTTTTACATCCTAATGTAAACTAAAAAATTGAAAGCATTGATTTTTCTGAAAGTGGTATTCCTGTTTTGGGACTGATTGGCATTCATAATCCAGTTATTATTTGGTCCAGCCTAATTCAGAAGGATGATCAGAGCAAAAGCAAGCAAGAATTTCTAGCACCCTGCAGACAGGCTTCAGAGAAGATCCCTGTAAGGCCACCTTGCTACCCATAGGACTGAGCTTACACATTCAACTTCAGCAAGTCTTGCAAATTTTTCCCCATGTTTAAATTCAGAACTGCTACCTGTGCGGAAGGACAGATGCTTATGTATTCTCATTTTGTCACAATGATATCCTTCATGTCCCAGAAACATTTCTTGATTAATTAAGGAGAACAAAGAAAAGAAAGCTGTAGCATTCTTAAAACCAAGAAAATCTAAGTCTTCTTAGTTGGCTGGGTGGCTATGAAAACTTTTCCATCATCTCTGCAGTAGATGTGAAGCTTGAAAGAAAGGTTTGTGGTGAAGAAACACTGAACAGTTTGGGAACTGCAGCAGGAAAGATTACAACAGAATAAGTTTTATTAATGGCTTCTACAATAGTGCATTTTAATATTAACAAAGAAATGGGATTTCAAGCATAGAACTATGGCTATTTTTTTTTTTTTTTCCAAATGGACATGGTGTTCTCCTTCATTTGTCCTTCCTCGTTGGTCCATAACAAGTTGCTTGAAGGAAAAAAACTGTAGTTAATCCTATACAGATCCCTTGGGGCTTTTAGAATGCACTTTAAATATTAAAAAAGTATTATTTATATTGCTTGTCAACTGCATCGCTATCCCTCTCCAGACACCAATGCTGAAGACAGCATTTGTTTGTCTGTGCCTTGTCACTATGATCTTTAATTTAACTGGTGGTATAATGATGTAGTATCATACATTTCATCACAATATACTCCCTCCAATGTGTTTCTACACATAAATAATTCACAATAATTCACCGCAAACAGTTTTAAATTGGATAGAACAACCCCACAAATAAAAAACTAATGTACTCTTGAGAGCTTCCCCAAATGTTTAAAACCAACAAACAATTCCCCTTCTTTCTCTCCGTTTTCATCCACAGTGCACACTTCATTCAGCAGCAAGATGGCTCAAAATGATAAATAACAGTGATACAATTAAAAAAAAATAAACAAATCCCATATTTACATTTTATATTTCAGGTAGTAACTCCTGAAATACTGGTATCACTATATTGGTATTAGTCCTCATTATCAGATGCAGCTGAGGGCATGAGAAGATACAGAAAGCCAAGCATCAGCTCCTGGCAGCAACCTCTGCTCATATTTGTAGTACCATGTTAACACAAGCTGCAGTACTGCACTACTAAAATAAGGGGTGTACTAGTAAATATCTTAATTTGATTCATATATAGACATATTTTGTGCCTTTGATCACAGGTGATAGCTGGACTCTGTACACCAATTTACCTCTATGTTTGCTTTTGAGCTAGCAGACCAAGTCCTTTGAATCAAGGAACAGAAGCCATGTACACGTCCATCAGTTGTATCTCTTAATAAGAAGTCATCTTAAAATTTAGTATTGATTGATATAATTCTGGATGAGATATTATTTAGGCTCAAAGCAAAATAAGAAACAGTGAAATAGCTATATTGTTCTGTAAGAGAGCATTTTCCAGGGATGCATGCAGATGCAGAGTATTGTTTGATGTAATGCAAAATTAAGGAATATTGAATAGCGGGAGCTAGATCTAGTTAATTGGTTGCTTGTTCTGTCTGTTAAAGAGAGGTGGCCGAGAATACATATATTTTAATAAAGTTATAATAAAGTAAGAAGCACTCCTCCTCTCCTCAACCGAGTATGAATAGAAGCAAGGCATTATCTACCCTCTGCACCTAAAAATGTCAATGTACTCAGACACCAATTGGCCAAACCAACAGAAACCTGAACCAAAATGTTTCTAAACCTCGCTGATAAAAGCCTGATACATTTAAAGAGCCTGGGAGGCCTGCCACTCATTTCAAAAGAGCCAAGATTTCACCCCAAGGGTCTGGCACAGCATGGCCAGTGACCGTGAATGAGCTTATTCACAGAACGATCAGAGCTTGTGGGTGCCTGCTCATTCCCCTGCTGTAATCCAGCACTTCCACACTATGGCCTTATTCACTACCTTGGTCTCAAATTCAGATGCTCTGTGGGTTCAACATTGTAGAAATAATCCTTTCTCCTATTGACAGCATACCTTTATACTACTTGGACATGAAGACTAAACTGTCAGTCACCAAGAATACTTTTGATTTCCCCTTCACCCAATAACTTTTCTTTTTTAAAATATACTCCCTTTCTTCGCCCTTCCTGCCACATAAAAACCTCTGTCGTCTTGTCATTCAGGGACAAGTGTAAACGGAAACAAATTAATCACGTTCTTTGGCTACCATTTATAAACCACTTTCTGCAAGTAACTGTCTTACCCTTCAAAGTACCAAGGTCAAAGCGGAAAATAATCAGTTAGGTTACATGTTTTAATAATTTCTTGAAACAGAAATAGTATCAGTCTTAAAAATACTCTACATGCTGACCTGAACAAACACAGGAGTTCTGCTTTAGTACGGATCAGCCCACACTCTTGTGACCACTCGCAGCCGAGCAAAAACTTTCTGAGGGCATACAGGGACAGCACTTCCTGCTGTTTAGTTTAGTTTGCATTCTCATCTCTTTCAATTACTTTTCCTCTTTGAGCAAACATGCTGTTTCGTTATCTATGGATCCCAGTTGGCCTTTGTGCACATAACCTTTATGTAATCAGTGTTACAGATGGGGAGACCCTTCCTTAGATAGTGCCCTTGCTGGCAGGACTGCTTTCTACATCTTAATTTAGGGTACCAATTAAATAAATTATAACCTTATGATCCTGAAACATACACTAGAACAACACTTACACACAGAACCTTTACCTGTCTTACGGCTCCTGTGTCCTGTTTAGAGCCCAAATGGGAAGAGAACCTGTTTGGCACCCACATGGGAGTAGAATCCCATCAAAAGTATCCATTCCAGAGCTTCACACATATCTTGCAGACTTTGAGAGGGCAGTTGGAAGTGTTTAACTCTCACATTAAGGTGATCTTAAACAGACATTGGGATCTGAAGACAGAAAATGCACAGCAGGACAAGGACACCCTAAAGGAGGGACAGGGCTTTGTCACCGACGGTTGTAGTGTCTTGACTGCTTAGATCCTACACCTCTCCTCTCCTAGAGTTTTCGAGGAGTCCAGAAGGGAGAGTCAAAACAAGGAGAACACTGGATTTGCATGGTAACTTAGTTCTGGTTGAAAATCTTTCCTGCCAAAGAGCTATCATGACATGCAGACCCCAAATCCAACAGCCACTGTGATGGAAGCAAGGTGGGAAGTGGAAGGAGGCTGTAATGATAAAGAAAGCTAATGTTCATAAGCAAATTACGCCACCTCACTTAAAATGTCACTTTAGGTATACCTCTATGCACATATTTCTGAGGAAAGAATGCTTGGAAAGAATTGCAATTGGCAATAGTTTATTAAATGCTCAGGCACATTTGGTTTGTGCATCATCCATTGCCCAGTACTTTTCAAATTCACATGGGAGAAAAATAGTAAAATGGTTTTTCATGCACTGTGAGTACCTTTTCTTCTTTTACAGTTAACATATTCTTGGTCTTTGTTAGAAATAAAATAAGTGATTTAAAATGGTTTCTAAGAGCAGAAAGAATTACTGTGAACTGCACAGTTGCTTCTCACTCACTTATTTCTTCACTAATTCCATAAATTTTGACAGATTTTGAGTAACTTTTTGGAAAAACTAGCCATGCTGTTGCTTGTTCTTTTCATAGATAAGCGTCTGATGATTGTTGTTGTGGAAAATTAATTCTAAATTTTGCTTTTTAAAATAAAAACATACTCATTTTACTCATCACATCCAGTTTCTCATAGGACAATGAAGCAGTGCCTCCAGATTGGCATATAGAATTAGGCTTTGCTCAAATACACTGAACTATCTGATTACTGTCAATGGGATTACTTGTGTGAATAAGGCAAGCAGGATTTGACCTTAATATTTCATTTCAGGGCCAGGCAAATAGGACAGAAACTGTGAGAAAGCAAGCCCTTGCCTTGCCAAACACCTTTGATAAACATCAAAGTAAACATCTGCCATTTGTTTTTCATACTTAATGTTTTTGACAAATCCTCCCGTTATATAAACGCTTTCTAACAAATGTTATATACCTTCCTACCTATATGGCAAATGCAGAATTAAAATGATATATGAACTGGCAACTTTACATGTATGCTTTGTATTTAATACTGTCTGCAAACAGCCCATTGAGCAGATTAAGATATGATTTAATTAAATATTAACTTTAAAATATTAGATTAAATTTTAAAAAGCATATAGGAAGGTTTTCTTCTTTTCAGTTTCTCTTTCCTGTTGAAATGAGAAGATTTAAATGATCTTAAATTATTAGAAAATTCCATGCATTTTTTAGCACACATTTTCCTAATTAGTATGCAATTTGGGGGAGATAAAAGCAATTAATAGCTCTTGCAAGCAAAGCAGATTCCCTCTCACCCCTTTAGCAGACATTTTTCACAATGTGGTCTGCTTCATTTTAGGAATTCTTTATAATAGCCTTCTTAATTGCCTTCAGTATGTATTTCTTTTCAGATGCCAGGGTCAGAGGATGGTTCCTTTTGGACTCTTACCTTCCCACATTTTTCCTTACTGGAGCATACCTACTCTCTATCTGGCTGGGCAACAAATTCATGAAGGACAGGCCTCCTTTCTCTCTCAGGGTTCACCTCATTGTATATAACCTTGGAATTATGCTGCTCTCCTTGTACATGCTTATAGAGGTAAGTGTTTTTCTGTGAAGTGTGGCTGAGAAAGGTGAGCAATATACAGGTTTTAGCAGAAGTATCTTAGCAAGAGAGAGTTTTGCTAGGAAATTTAACATCAACTGCAAAATAAATTTAAGATCAAAAAAAGTCCCTTAGAAACTGGGCAACAAGTTGTACATCACCTTCTCAGCTTAGATCTCAGCATGTTTTAACTATCCTTCCACCCAGTCCACACCTGGGGACAGTTGGCTGCTACCAGGACAGTGTTTACAAGCATGAATTTTTATCTCTAGCAGTCACTCAATTCAAACATGCCTACCCATGAATATGCCCATTGATTGGGTTTTATTCATGACTGTCTGTGGAGTGATTTTTCTGTGTACAAAACCCCATGCTTAAATGTGAGCAGATTTCTAGATGAGAGTAAGTACTGATTTATTCATGGTATTGGCAATTCAATGTTATATTTTTGCCCTTCTGACTATGAAGCTTTCCAAATACAGTCAGGCAATAAGAGATAAATGTGAAAAACCTGCCACTTCAGCCAAAAGCAAGTGCTGTGGGATCTGGAGGCTGAATAAGGCCACACAGATAATTTCCCAAGTACTTATCAGGAAGGAACATGCTCACAGAAATCAGGATCCATTCAGAATCAGAAGGGAGGTTTGAATGCATCTATTTCGTCACATCAGAGGACTCAAACAGTGCTCCTCAGCACACGTTTTCCCCTCTCCAGCAGAAAGCAGAAGCCAAAACTCACTATTTTGATATTATTTGGGCACTTCCCATTTTCATCCTTGTGACAATTGTGGTAATTCTAATATTAGATTGTTAACGTGTAGCCTTAAAATACAAACATTAAGAGACAAAAACCAGAAACCATTTTCTGACTTGGCTTAAGAAGTGACCTTGGGCATGAGAAGCCTGAAATATGCATTTGATTTCATGATGTGACCTGCAAGGATGTGAGCTGAAATTGTGCCTTGCCTGCACAGCCTCATAGTGTTTCTAGCTCACTGGTCCCCCTGCCACAAGAGCAGTTTCCATGAGAAAAACGAGGACAAACTGCTCTGTCAGCTAGGCAAGAAGCTTTGCAAAAGCCAAACAGGACCCCAAAGATTTCAAGTTAACTTGATTAACTGCCAGGTGACTTGCCTGGCCAAAATGCTGAACAGCAGTTTGGGTTTGTGCCTGTATGCAAAGGACCAATTGTACTACGTGGAGTTTCATCCTGGTCAAAGCTCCAGTTGGCTTCAGAGATTTTTGAGGGTGTCTGGGAGCGCAGGATCAGGCTCAGGGCAAAGAAGAAATCAGCACAATTGCTGGAAGGTTTGATGACTCTGTACTGATTGTCCTCCAGAATTTAAATGAACACTTTGATGTTTAAATCCCCATTTTGCTTCAAGGTACACAGATAACTGTCTTCAGTAGCAGGACTCAGCAAAAACAGTTAACAGAATAGAAACGCTGTTCCCTTCCCCTTGCAGACTGATTTGGCCTGCCACAAGTAAATGAAATAACAAAGAGAATTTTATCAGGTCTCACTTACATGAATGAAGCAAACCTGGTGTTTGCCACCTCCGCATCCTTGCAGGAATTGTGTTGAGTCAGGTCCCATCTGGCCACCTTGCTGCCCCATCCTTCCCGAAGCTAACTTTGCTGCAGACAACTGCCTAGTTGTGTTAGCCTTCAGGTTAGTCCCTTTAGACCTTCATTCTGTAGCTGAAGGCTGCTGATTTATGCCTCCCAGATTGCAGCTGGGCATGGCTGGCAGTGGCTCATAGCTCCGTGTTTTGTATTTTTCAGGAACCCAGAGGGCATCACAACTGATCTGCACTGCCATCTGGTTTACTGCAGATTTTATTCCCAGTTCTGGACTGGCAGCCAGGCTGGTTTTACACTGTACAAACCACTCTTCCATAATAGTGACCCAGTATTTTTTCATAGTCTACTTGTCTGTTTCCTGTCACAGGTTTCCCTGTGAAGAAGCAGAATGGAATCTGTAACAGTTATCTCATTCCTCCATCTTCCAACTGTACCTCAACACCTTTGTATCTGTAACAGAGATACAGCACAAAATAAATGGCTCTATAATAGAGATAAACCACTAAAACACAAACAAAACCAGCCACACCAGTTATTGGCATTGTTGTTCTTATATCTATTGGTTTTGTTTATGAGGTGCCACACACTTTTTCTTTTAATAGCTCCAGAATGGAGTGGATACTTCATATACATTCAAACTAAGAGACAAATCTCCAACTGCAGAGTATTCCATGTGATATCTTTAATAAGAAACATGGTAAACCAGCTGACGGTTATAACTGTGCTGTAATTCTTCACCTCCTTACCTTCCTCTCCTGACCTAGTTTAGCTGTATCTTGACTACAGTCCATTTGTACAACATAAAGACAAAGGTTAGAGCAAGAAGTCATAAAAAGAGGGATGTTTTTAAATCCCCAAGGGCAGATTCCTCTTTTGAGCCAGAACTTCATGCACTACACCATGGGCATGAAGGATCTTGGAGCCAATTTTAGTTCCATGAGTTTAAGGTGGAACAATCTCCAAAGTATTTGGAGGAACAGCTCCAACTTGAATATATGCCATGATCATAAGGTCAGATGCCCCTACTACCCCAAAGAACAAGTTGGGCAAGTTAAAGAAAAACAGCTCTACCCAGCTGCCTTCATCCTCATGCCTCAATATTTTTGTGTCAAGAGTTAGATGCCTTTGAAGGCCTCCCAGCAAGGCAGTCTATTAGACCTTGATTTAGACTCCTGAGTTAGGCAAATGGATTTTCTCAAAGTCGTCAAAGGCATAATATAATAGAGAAGAGGGGCACTCAGTTTCGGAGCAGGACTTTTTTTAAGTACTTAGATGCAAGACCTGTGCTTAATTAGGCAGGCTGTAGGTGCAATGCCAAGGGGCCAGAAGGTAATTTCCTCCACCCTGGCTGCTACAAAAGAAAGAAACCTGCATCAGAGGTTTGTTATTGGTTGCATACCCTTCTGTACCATTAAATGTTCACAGCCCCAGATAAAGTTTACTGATCCAATGATTTCTAGCAGCATTATCAAAAATCTGCATAAAAAACACCCAACCACCACCTTTTAATTTTATTAAAAAATCAAAACTGACAGTGATTTCCCTAAAGAAAAATATGCCTTTCCTCCACACAAATCTCTGCCTAAGAACCTAAAAGTACCAACTATGAGTAGAAAATCAGCTTACTGTGAAAAGCGGTCAGGTCTTTGCATGTTTTTAAATTGTTTCATGTGCAAATGGACTCACAAACCACCCTCTAGGGATGCAATCTGGGGCACTAGAGGCACAGATAAGGTTTTGAAGTTCACTCCAACGATAAGTTAAAATAGGAAACAAATGAGACCATTTCCATAAAACTGGAAACAAATGCTGACCTTTGAATTGTGAAATTACTGAAGTGAGGATATTCTCTCATTAATAGGAAAAGACATAATCCCTACCATGGTATTAGGCTGCTTTCCCCAGCAGAAAGTATCACCTCTGCCCTATTTTAATTAAATCTCATCTGTTCATCAAGCTCTCACTCAAGTCCTTTTGTTTACCAGGCACTGAGAAAACCAGGACACTGGCACCATCTGGGTCAGATTAAAAAGGAGATCCAGAGATATGTGTCATGAGCATACGGGTGGCGTGATGTCTCAAGCTGCCTGTATCCCCAGGTAACTTCACAGACTTATTACAAATCCATAGGATTTGTAAGCAAGCAATCACATCCAGGTGGGGAAGGAGGACTTGCATATGAGAACCTCTTAATTCAGAGCAAAAAGGAAAAGAGCAAACTGCACAAATATTGCAAGCCCAGTGCATTAACCTTTTAGTGAAGCCAGAAGAAAAGTCATTTACCTTACAGGATTAAAAAGAAAGGATTAAGTTACCTTCACTTTACCTGTTTCTAGAAGCTGAAGATTTGCCACACAGTGAGTCAAATTTTGAATTATTGCCATGATTTACAGATCCATAGGTGCCAAGATGATATGAGGATTCCCAGGAGTACCAGAATTGCCTTGTCTGTGTCCTCTGACAGCAGGGAAAGTTTAGAAGCATAATGATGGCAGTGATGACAATGATAGCAATGATAGATCAGGGTCCCCAGCCACTATTTTTAGTTCTATGCATTGCAGCCAGGTTTACATCTCACAAACTACTAGAAAGCCCAATGTACTACCTGGATTTGGGATAAGAGTGGGCAAAATGGAAGGAACAAACCAAAAATAGAAGGAGCACTTAAACTCTGTTTTATTCCATCATTGTAATGGCTTATATAAAAAAGATTTCCTTCCTAACTGTGCAAGCGTTATAAATATAGAGCATGAGCAGCAGAAGGTCTAAGTAAAGTTTTAACAGTGAAGGTGATGAGGAAAGGTAAAAAAAGACACAGATTCTAGCTGATTTGAACTGTCCTGGAATTTTACTATTGAAATGCAGCTTCAACATATTTATTTCTTTTATTGTTATTATAAGTGATTGTTTACCCCTTCATTAATTGTTCAGAAGTTAGCAAATATAAATTTAGCAGAGAAGTAAGGAATTATTCTAGATCCATAAGGATTGGTGCTTGAGGTAAAGGCTTCCTTTGAAGTAATTGTGACAGAAAGACTGTCTTAACCTTTGAAGACTAAGAACAAAAGATGGAAGTGAGAAATCAGAAGAGTTCAGGTGCTCTTTTCTATCCTTTGGAAGAAGGGAGAAGCGAGAAAAAAAAACCAGACAGGAAAAGGTCACTGAGAATGCAATCTAGAGTAATGAAATGTAAGGACAAAAGCAACCAGCTTTTTTGAGCAAGTGAGAACATTGCCTGAGTAGAGTTAAATTTGCAGGTGTTCTTCTGTCTTAATTAAATAATCTGTTTGTAGAGCTGAAGAGCTGACTTTTCTGTCCTTGCCCTGTAGTTATTGTAGCTGGACACACTGTCCTCACGTCTCAGTTTTCATCCTCTGTGTTCACCATGTCTTTCCTCATGACCTTTCTGAGCTCTGCTTTTAGGTAGAGCATTTAGCCTGTTGATCAAAAAGACAGTGCTCTGGGTCTCACATTCACATTCAAATAGAATTTAGTAGATCTCTATTGGAAATTAAGAGTAAAAATTCTTATGCAGGTTTTTTCACACGTGCAAAACTTCTGATACCATTATTGGTTACCAAAAAATAACATACAGGAGCTATTTGGAATAAGAGATATAATCAAAGATTCATGGAAAGGAAGCCTGAAAGGGATTTCTTTTAGCCTATTTCACTATCCCAGACAACAGCAACATACAAAGGAATTATCATTCATAGCTAAGTTCAAGTTATTTTGAAGTCATTAGTTCACTAATCCTTGTAGCTGTCTCCCATTTACTTAAGAGGTCTTAAATGTAAGTGGCTTTGAGTTTCTCAACAACATGGCTTTACATTTGAAAGAGGTTTTGTTGATGAAAAAAAAAATCAGACCTTTATCAAAACTTCATTTGGGAAGGGGCTCTTTTTTTTGTCACTGTGATACAAACTTTCTGACCTCAAAATAAGAAGAAAGCATTGGACTTCCTCTGCTCTGGAATAATCACTATCCTAATTAGGATGTGTCAGTAGTATCAGAGATACAACATGGAGTCCAGCTGTACATACTGTAGGGCAGGATAGCAAACCCCAGTTTGTGTATACAGAATTAGCCAACCCTTTGCATGGGGACACCACACATGCAATTATTGGAACACTAACTAGACCCATGGAGAGATGGAGAGCTTCAGCAAGGAGTAGTCCAAAAGAATGCTATTTACGCTTCTGTCCCCATGAAAAATCTCAACTGCATCATGAAAATGGACAACAAAATAATTTAATTGTGAAAAATCCTGTAGAGTATTTCCTTTTCAGCACCCGCCTCTTGTTTGGCACAACACTGCTATTAAGTTGTTACATTTGGGAAAATGGCAGGGCTGGGACTAGGCTCCTGGAATCTCCCAGTCCTGGGCCGCACAATCTAGCCCATGCTGCTTCCGTACAGGGCTGATAGTCTTGCCAGACTACAGCTTATTTGAATTTTCAAGACAAAAGTAGCAAACTAGAAACACAGGCTATTCTGCATCTCAGCTATCCATGTAAAATCTGGGATTATACTACAGTTCTTGGAGGCTTATCTGAAAATAAACAACCTATATAGATAGGTATTCTTCAAGAAATACTATTCACAGATGATTTTACAATTGAATATCCTAGCAAGAAAACCTGCCTGAAAGCTTGCTAGGTATTAAGATTGATGTAACAATAAATGAAGGATGATTAACAGTTCCTTCCTCCATTCATCTACTTATTATGTAAAAGTGCTATGGCCTCAGTAGCATTGCAGCATGCCTTCACCCCAGCCTCTTGGGAATAGAAAGACAATTCATGCATTGTATGCTTGTGGAACTGAGCCATGTTACAGTCAATGAACTGCTTTCACCGTTTAAAAACTGAAAAAGGAAAGTTAGTTGAGATGACAAATATCTGGCTTCTGGTTTCAGACACTAATAATCTTCTTAGGCATTTAATTCTAAGATTCACTTAAAATAAAAAAAAAAAATGCAATGAAAACAAAGTAATTCCTTTCTTCTTGAGACATTGTCCTGAGTGTTTGCTTAGCCTCCTTTTCCTTGGGATGTAACCAGGAAATAACTGGTTTTAGGACTGTTTCGTCCAAGTCTATAGATACAGGGAGGAGCTGCCATTCACAAGGACATAAAAAAATAATCTTCTCATACAGCCAAGGGAAAGAGGTGATTCGCAGCACTGCACGTTAAACACTTCTTTCCAATATACAGACAGATTAGTCTTCTTACTTAGTCTAGCAAGACTTCCATTGCTTGAGAACAGTTGGAGAGTCAGATGAAGTTGTTTTAATTGGTCTGAAGGTTGGAGTCCCAGAGAATACCCAGAAAGCATCGTACACATAATGATATCAAAAGGCTTCTTGCTCTTTTCCACAAGAAGGATGCTAGTTCTCGTCTTCCCACTCCAAACTTCAGCAAAGGATTTCAATTATTTAAACGCTATTTCTATTATTAGGCTTCCCTTTCTGAACTGTTTCCAGATAGATAGACAATATACTGGATAGATTATTTCAGTGGGAAGAGACCTACAGCGATTGCTTATTCCAAGTGCCTGACCACCCCAGAGCTGACCAAAAGTTCAAGCACGATATTAATGGCACCGTCCAAATGCCTTGTAAATGCTGACAGGTTTGGGGCATCAGTCACCTCTCTGGGAAGGCTGTTCCAGTGTTTGACCGCCCTCTTGGTAAATAAATGCTTCCCAATGTTCAGTCTAAACCTCTTGTGGCACAGGTTTGCACCATTCCTATCCATCCTATCACTAGATACCAAAGAAAAAGAGATCAGCACTTCCCTTTCCAGTTCCCCTCCTCAAGAAGCTGTAGAGAGCAATGAAGTCACCCCTCAGCCTTCTTTTCTCCAAACTAGACAAGCCCAAAGTCCTTAGCCACTCCTCACAGGACAATACTTCCAGGCCTATGATCAACTTTATAACCCTCCTCTGGACACATTTTAAGACCTTCATTTTCTATTTAAATTGTGAACTCCACTCAGTACTCACGTACCAATGCTAAATACACCAGGATAATCACCTCTTTTGACCAGGCAGTTGTGCTGCATTTTCTGCACCTAGGAAGTGGCTTGCCCTCTTGGCTTCCAGGGCACTACTGGCCCACATTGACCCTGCTGTCAACCAGCTTCCCAGGGTCCCTTTCTAGAACCACTCCTTCTCTGGTTTATGCTTGTGCCCAGCCTAACTCCATCCTAGATGCGGAATCCAGTTAAATTGATCCTATTGTTAAATTTCATCCTATCAATCATAGTCCAATACTACAACCTACCTAGATTACTCTGCAAGGCCTCCTGTGCCTCAAAAGAGTCAACAGCACCTCCCAAGTCTGGTATCATAAAACTTGTTAAACGTGCTTTCAACTCCTGCATCTAGACCATTGATAAATATGTTGAACAGAACTGGCCCTAGAATTGAACCCTAAGGAACGTCCTGCTTGTGACTACTTGCTGGTGCCTCACCTTCTTTCTTTCTCCCTCCCTCAGACAAGGGGTAACGCCTCGTTTCTTCCAGGCATTTTCCCTCTGACAAAGCCCAACACACACAGAGCATTTTCTGCAACTCAAAGAGCACAGAGAAGCTGCAGTGAGTAGAATAGCAATATCTCTTCAGAAAATCATGTTACTTTCCTTTGTAGCCTACCTGTAGAAGATGCATGAACAGGCTACAGCTGTGAGATTTTTGAGGCTGAAAGCTTGAAGTGAGCAAGACGCAGGCTCCTGGCTGGGGGCTCTTGGTGCTTAGTCCACTACTCAGCAAGGTGAGATGCTTTGCCACCAGTTTCCCCATCTGAATTAAAAAAAAAAAAATGCATGAGTTCAACTGCTGTGGCAAAGGAACTGCTGTGAATCCTCATGCTGTTTATACTTGAGTAGATGAGTAAAGGTCATTTATTGGTACAAAAACTGGAATCTATTAAGAACAAAATTGGGGCAGCAGTAAAATATGAAAACTCTACTAATTAATAGAATGTTGATACTTAGCATAAATTTTTCAAAAGGCAGCACTTTCCTCTTCATGTGATCTGCTTTTCCAAATAGCGACAAATAATGCATATTATTTTCAGGATAAGCTGTCAAGAATGCAAAACATTTAAAGAATTTTTTTCTAGAGAGACAGCTTATATTTTGAAAGAGAGAAGATTTCTCACCTCTAAAATATCCTGTACTTGCAACACCTCTGTGTGATTAACCATCAGCTCTTCAGTCATGAGGGTCTTGTGTCAAGGTAGCAGCTTCTATTCCAATTATACAGCTGGCTCATTTGGTAGCATTATGTAAGCTGGATATCTTCCACATCATTAATAGCCAACATGACAGTCATAGCCTTGGATCACCAGGATCCCAAAAAAGTGCTCTCTGTCTCCCAAATTTCTCCACCATTATTTTATTAGGAAGTTGGCCAGAAATCTTGAGAATTAGCTTTCAAAGTACAGCAGTCAAAACTCAAAGTGGATTCTCTTGCATTCCCTAAATGAGACCCAGTGGTATTTAAGGCACCTACAACAGAAAATAGAAACATTGAGCAACAGAAAAGCTGAGATGAAAGAGCAAGGTTAAGACAGTCAAATCAGATTTTCACTCTAAGCTACTGGCTCTTGAAACACAGACACAAATCAGAGGGAACTCTTCCGCCAAGTAAAATGATCAAGGAATAGGCACACAGTATAATGTGCAAAATCTGGCTTTATATAAAATCAGGGAAGAAAGAACAAAAGAAATTAAAGAAAATCCTGCAGACAGAGTGGTATTCTTACCCTAAAGCGTGCTCTCCATTTGCATGCTAGCCAATTGTAATGAGCTGCGTATTTCTCAAATGGCAAGTTAAAAGTTTGTGATATTGAGAAGGAATATTTATTTATTTTATTTCTGAGACTTTAAGGGTTTTCTCATCACATTTTCTAACACGAGAACTTGAAAAAATCTTGAGATACAGCTAAGCAGGCCAGTTCAACACCAGCAGGAAAACATCCTAGCTTTTAACACAGAAGAAAACAACACACAAAAAAGATTTTTGAAAACCAGTCTATTGTAATCATATACAAATCAGAACATTTTAAAAACAGCCTAATAAAGATTTCAAATGGGAAATTTTTCTAGCAAATTTCCATGAACTAACATTTCACCTGCTGTTGCAGAAAGTTTCATGCGGTTAACTAACTTCAGCAAAGCAAAAAAAATGAGTTAATTGCTAAAGGAAGAGAAAAAAAGGTTAAAAGAGTAAAGCCATTTTGTAACTGAAATCTAGAAAAATCAGACTCCCAAGATACAGTAAAATAGAAATGAACAAATTTGACTTGTTCAAGCATATGAAAGGTACAAATTTACAGATATAAAATGCAATAGAATTAATCAGTTGAAATTGTCTTAATCTTGGAAAAATGTTAAAAATTACAGACGTCTCGGTAAAATTGTTTAAGAGCTTTAGATGAAAAGTGTTATACGCATATCATATTATAGTGCTGTTACAAAACATCGTGTACAGTATGAATACAACAAAACACAAATGTTACCTCTTACCTCAACAAAGCAACAGAGTGCATTTGCAATGACAATTCATAGTTCCTTGATAAAATCAGGAGAGAAGGTCTTCCCTAGTCTACGGCATTGCCTTGCAGAAGAATAGAAAAGCATCTGCATCTTCTCCTTCTTTTGTTTTTAGGGTTTTGAGGATCATAATTACAACTCCCTGCAATCACAATGGCTAGAACTGGTCCCCCTATCACCATTTCCCACCTAGAAAGCCAACGAGGACTTCATTATAGTTAACTAGGAAAAATAAAATAGCAAGAGGCAAGATCATTTATTTCCTGCCCATATTAGTAGAACTAACAGGACAGTTTTCTGGCAGAGCTGCTCATGATCATTTTTTGAAGCCTTACCAAAGCTGCCAGATGTCACCACAGATGCCTGCTGGTATCCAGGATGCTGCCTCCAGTTGAGCTCTTTATATTCCAGCACTGCTTAGCCATACTGCTCCCAGCCAAGAACAAGATGACAATTCCATTTTCTTCAGCATTTCTCAAGTAACAAGACAGAGTTGAGAGCAAATCTTTAACAACAGCCCATCAATTAAGCTGTACTTGCCTATTCCAAAAGTCTCAGTTTGCGGATCACTCAGTCACCTCTCATTTGGAGAGAAACTGCAAGGCAGGAGAGCACGCAAAGAAGGCACCCAGAAAAGCTATATCAACTGTACTGGAATTACAGGGACAATAATGAATTGTAATTCAGAAAAAAATAATAGAAGACCTTGGCTCTCCAGGTTTGATTGCTTTTTAATGTAAATTTATAATGAGCATTCTGAGCTATTTACTAATTCTCCAGATAATTTATCAATAACAATTTTTTAAGTATATTTAGTCTTGGAATTAATTAAGTTTGATCACTGAGAATATCTCTGCTTTGCTTTTGTTTAGGCTGTTACACATTCAAAACAGGAGACTACTATTCAGTCTGAAGTAGAGGGAAAAGTCTGTACAGACACTGACAAACACCTATGCCGTAAATGCAGTGCCAGAGTTGAAAGCAGCCCACTTCTCACAGGACCTTGCAATTCTGCTTCCAATGTAACACTGATGTATTTCTTCCACCATCACTCACTGCAATATCTGTAAAGAAGGAGACAGACTTCAGAATATTAATTGCCCAGTGTGGCCTCCAAAATCATTTTAAACACATTAAAGAATAAGCAAGACTTTTTATTAAATCAATGGACTTTACACAGCATTTCTACAGAACAGATTATGCTTCCTGTTCCAAAAGGGCTGCTGAATGCTTTAGGAGATCATTGCTATAAAAATGTTCCACACTGAAAGCCTCCATATGTCTCCATCACAATGTGGTAGCCTGACATTTCATTGCTTTGTCTGCTTCCCAGACACTAAATGCACTAAATCTAAGAAATTGCTGTGGTCAGTTCATGTCTCCATTCAACCCTATGCCTACTCTCTTCTACTGCCTCAAGCATTTCACAGTGTAGGTTAAAGAGACACGTGCATGGCATTAGGGAATATTTCTCCCATTGCCCTACTTTGGATTTGCCCTCTGCTTGCTTGCTTGGCATCAGGAAATTTTTCTCAAGGACAGTTTTGCACATGGAGCTATTTTAAGCTCTGTTTGTACTTCTTCAGAACAGAGATACAATATTCAGGTGTGAGCTTCGGAGTGAGGATCACTGCACTAAGTAATGAGAGATTGTAATAGATGCCTTGAAGTCTCTAAAGCTAGAGAAATTTAAAAGGTATACCATTTCGGTGTATGTCTCCAACACAACCTGATGCCTTTTGCATTTCAAAATAGAAGGTATTAGCAAGTTGTCTGGCTTAGGGGCATCAGTTCATGGAAGGAGTAGGAGCCTACCATACTTCCATATTGCTTTTTTCAATAAACACAGAACAAATGTAGGAGTAAAAGCAAGCCGTTGTCTGTTCATGAACATAATCACTGTATTTTCTGTTCCAGCTCATCCTTGCCACATGTGAAGGAGGCTACAACTTGCAGTGCCAGAACCTCCACAGTGCAGGGGAGGCAGATGTCCGGGTGAGTGACAGCAGCAACTGAGCCCCCGTATCCACAGTAGTCCTTCCTTCCATGCCCTCACTGCAGTGCTTTGGTGTTTACAGCAGTTATAAGGATGTTACTGATGACATATTTAACAGGAGGGTTAATCTAAGTTGTGTAACAGCTGGTTAGCAAACAAGGAGTTCTATCCTTCTGTTTCAATACAGATGGATCCTGGCCATAGAAAGCATGACAGGGAGTATTTTGAAAAGTCATATTTCAAGATCTGTGATCAAAGCAATATTGCTGAACTATTAAAGCAGAGAATCTGTCTCATTTAAGAAGTTGGGAGAAAAATCAATTATCCAAATCCTAACAGTTCTTGGGCTTTAGCTGGAAACTGATTTAAGCTTTACTCTAAACTTTGGAAAACTGTGGAGATATTGTGCCAGGTTGGCTTGTCTCTAGTTTTAACCCTTATTTCTGCATTACAGCTATACCCCACACTGTCATTCCCCACATCAGCCTTGCTTGCCAGATTGGTTAACTTACATCATATTCCACGACCCTCAAAAACTGTCTGTGTTTTCACAAGGAAAAAGTCAGTTAAATGCCTTTTCCTATTAACAAAGTATTTTCCCCCTTTCAGCTTAAACTAACAGTCTTTAACTCTCCTAGGGCGTATCCTGAGTTCTCATAAAATGTCTAAGCTCTAGAGGAGGGTGTATCCCATTGTGTTGAGCATGAAATTTGGATTATTTAAAAGAATCTGCCAACAAAATCTATTCAGTGCCAAGAACATATAAATAGTAGCACTCTTAAAAAAAAAACACAGCCCCCCCCCCAAACTATCTTTGAAGGAAAAAAATAGAACAATTAGAAGAGCCTTCTTCAAAGTTTACATTTCTTAAAATATTTTTAGATAATTATGTATTTATACAATCACATTAAAAATGATGCATTTTTTCTAAACTGCTCCATTCAAAATGGGAAAAATATGAAGTCAGACCTTTTGCTCCCCCTTCAATAGGACATTAATGCCTCTTGGGAAGCTGCATGGCTAGCTGATGAAGTACAGCAATATTCAAGCCATTTTATGGACAGATATTGATCTCCTGCTCCTTTGTTCTTGCTTGTACAGGTAGCCAAGGTGCTGTGGTGGTATTATTTTTCCAAAGTAATTGAATTCATGGACACTATCTTCTTTGTACTCAGAAAGAAAAGCAGCCAGATCACCTTCCTTCATGTGTATCACCATGCCACTATGTTTAACATTTGGTGGTGTGTTCTGAACTGGATACCTTGTGGGCAAAGTAAGTCTCTGTTCGCTTCATCACCTGGGGTATGTCACCTGCCACTGGAGGGGAGTCACATCACCATGCAAAGCAAGTGTGACACTGCTGCTATACGATAGCTAAGGTTCAGAACCCTTTCACTGCTGAACACCTGCAGACCATAGTAAAATTAAAAGCATGGATAAAATTCAGGCCAAAAATATCCAAGTCTTAGGCCCTAGATTTCTCACTTAGATGCCACAATCTTTCATATATACTTCTTTTTAAACCACTTTGAGGCAGGATAATGCTACTGAGTAGTACACAAGAATGACTACATACAGGGCCTATTCCAAAAGCAAATAAATTAACTAGGCAGAGTTTTTACAGGTGACTCCTGTATGCATCAATATTACATCCTGCTAAGCAGGATACTTTGCTTACGTAATTGCTAATTAAAGTACCAGTTTGAGTTTGTTTTGTTTTAAGTACGAATACGTCCCATTCAAGTCATAGAACTACTTGACTGTCAGAACAGATTGATATAGTTTTACATTTCATATTGAAATAGCATAAATAGCATCATTTTTTGCTTTATTATATTTTGGGTTCAATGTATTTCACAGCAGTAATTGCTAAATGACTTGGCTCCTAGGAGGATATTGTAATTATTATCATCTCTCCTGTGGGGGTGAAGATATACAGTGCCACAGGCTGGTCACTTGGCATTTGTATGCTAAGTCTAAACAGCAGAGAACTTCAGGTGTCTCACAACATGCATACTTTAACTGGGCTTCATACAACCAGAAGCTTCCTATGGAATTGTTTTCAGAATTGAGAAAACAATCATTTTTCTTACTGTGAGCTATTAAAAGGGAGTCATCTCAGTCCACTAACATTTTGTAAAGCAACTTGTTGTAGGCGTTTTTTAGAACAAAAAGCAGAATTCACATTTGTTGGCACTTATGATAAGTTGTGGAAAGGACAGCACAGAAGCAAAAAGGACAGAACAAAATCAAAGTAAATCACTATAACAGGTAGAAGCAGAGATTGAGGATTTCATAGCAATTATAAGCTATTTCTACAGAGGTATAAACAAATTAGCAGAGAGTTGCACTTTCTATTGTGTCTGAACATAATCCCCACGATTTTGCACTGTCTCTGCACTATTTTAATGAACAAAGTGGAAAAAACTGTAGCTAAGTAATTAATCACTACTTATTAAGTAATTAATCAGTGGAAAAATCAAAACAATTGGTGAGATCATCTTGTAGTTATCAAGCTCTGCCATCAAACACACAAACATGCAGTGGAGATGTAGCAGTGCTGCTACATCTTCTGTAAGGTACAGACAGGAATTCATTTGCTCTAGAATTACTATTTACTAAATTTAGCTAATTAGACTGGCAAAGTATTGTCTGGGGTGAAATTCTGGAAACACACATCCAGCAGAAGAGCCACGGAAAAAGATTGAGAACCGTGCTCAAACACAGACACATGAGATTATTTTAATTCAGAGAAAAGCCCTTATTACTGCATTAGGGAGCAGCAGAGTGGGTGACTCCCAGGGCCCAAAGCTGTGGTACCAGCCGCACAGTCACCTACAGCAGCATCTAAAGCTTAGCAGCAGTAATGGAGAAACTCATGCAAGTAACTCACGCAACAGCCTGTAAACTACAGGATAGAAAAGTAAAGGGGAGAAAATGAAACATACGGCATGAAAATACAACATTCAGCATGAGAAAAACCCTATAGGAAGTGTCATCCCATTTGTCAATTTCCCCTAGGACAGCATCTCTTCACATCAGGAGTGTCTTTAATAAAGGATGAGCACAAACTTACCATATGCAAGAGACAAAACTAAAAATATCTTCCCTCCATTTTTAGCAGTTGGTGTATATAACATCCCCTTCGCTCAATTTTCACAGGTTTCTTTGGACCCACTTTGAACAGCTTTATCCATGTACTCATGTATTCTTATTATGGACTGTCAGTCATCCCTTCTATGCGCAAGTATCTGTGGTGGAAGAAATACCTCACTCAGGCGCAATTAGTACGTATCTAATTTAATCTATTTTTTAATGACCAGAAATCCTTGAAAATGCCAGAGAGGACAAAATTAATTACAGTTAAATATGCTTATTCACACAATTGAGCCAGTTAGGGCTCAAATATAACAAAGCTGTCATGCAGAATAAGTCACTAGTACAGTTTGGTATAACTTAGTAAAGGAAGTGATGCCTAGAAACATTTTCTACAATACAGTAGAAACTCTAGACTACAGTAATCCTCACTATCTTTTATCTCTTGCATAGCAAATGGACATTGCTTAATCATGGCAGATGGACTGATTAAAAAGTTCTAAAAGCTGACAAAGCCATCTCCAGGATGGACCCAGCACGGTCAAATCTGGGCCCATCAGCAAATCAAGGAGCGCCTCTGTGATATCATATTTACTAAAGGGTGAAAAAATGCTGCACAGCAGCTGTGAAAGAGGAGCAACAAAGTGTAAAAGAAACAACCTCAGACCTCTGACAAGGTCATAGCAAAGGGAGGGAAAGAGAGGCAGAGATACCCTGGCAGCCACTGGAGAAGACAGTGGTCAAAGAGGTTGTCCCCCTGTAGCCCATGGAGGCCCCCTCCACTGCAGCAAGTGGACACACACTGAAGGAAGCTACCGTGCATGGAGGAACCCACACAAAATCAGGCTCCTGGCAGGATCTGCAGACTGTGGAGAAGAGCCCACATAGGAACAGACTTTTTGGCAGGACCTGTGGACTTGGGGAGCCCGTACTGGAGCAGCCCATTCCTGAAAGACTGTGCCCCATGGAAAAGGCCCTCACTGGCACAGTTCCTTAGAAGCTGCAGCCCATGGGAATGACCCACATGGGAGCAGTTCACACAGGACTGTTCCCCCATGGGAAGGGCTTCCTGCTGGAGCTGCAGAGGAGCGTGAGGAGAAAGGAGTGACAGGGACAAAGCAGCATGGACTGACTGCAATCCCCATTCCTCATCCCCCTGTACCACTTTGGGGGAAGGAGGTGGAAGAGTCAAAAATTAAGTTGAGCCTATGGAGAAACAGGAGCTTAGAGGAAGGCTGATTTAGTTTCTTTTTTTTTTTTCCCTCACTATCCTTCTCTGTTATTAATTGGCAATAAACTGAATTAATGTTCCTGAAGTTTATTCTGTTTTGCCCATGATAGTAATTGGTAAGTTTTGCCAATTACCCTCCCCACCCTTGTCTCAACCCATGAGTTTATTCATCTTATTTTCTCCCTTAGTCTACTGAGGAGAGGAATTAAGAAACCAGCTGGGTGGGCACCTGGCAGCCAACCAAATTTAACCCACCACACCATAGTAAAACTACAAAATGCAAAATTATATAAACAAACTCTTATCTTAGGCATGACAAAAGCTGTCTGACCTCAAAGATTTTGGTCAACAAGATAAGGCTTGATGTGAAATAGTTCCTTTAACATTTTTTTATCTTAGGGCCTGTTCATATTATTTGGGAGTTCAGGTGTTTGCAATGAGCTTAAAAAAAATGCCTGTAAGAAATGCATTTAGTAAATATGGTTAGTAAATACATTCTTTGAGCTGAGACCATCCCTGCAGCTGAAACTCACTGCCCTGTTTGAAATGCTCCCCCACAAGCTGGAATGAGGGCACACTCAGCTGACAGGGCAGAATCAGATGGACCAGTTCATAGTCCTAAATACAGTCAGCCTTCTACAATTCTTTCTTCAGGTCACTTTTGCTTTATTTGTCCCCATCTTAAGTCTGTTAACGCAAACGTTAGCATACTTAACTTCTCCTTGGACCTGGGATTTCTGTATGCAGTTCAGACTTCTAAAGCTATTGCCTGGAGTCTTCAGTTTTCTCAAGTTTCTGACCAGTAGCAGAGAAAACATTGTACCTAGCTTGACACAGTCTAGAAGATAGAACAATCCCTGTTAAAACAAAAATATTTTATTTTGCCAACTAGTCCTACAAACTTGTCTTCTTAGAGATCTCTGACCCCCTTAGGTTATATATAGTTTGATGAGTGTCATTTTCACTTAATCCCCAATACATTCACGGGTTCTGAAAGTGATACTTTTCAAGAACACTCAAGTTTTCAGAGAGCAGGACTAAGTGACATTGTTACATCTGATTTAGCAACCACTGACCCTTTCTCAGTAGATATTCACACATGGTCTTTCCTCCACAGATCCAGTTTCTGCTCACTATTGTGCACACACTCAGTGCAGCTGTGAAGCCATGTGGATTCCCATTTGGCTGTCTCATGTTTCAGTCCTCCTACATGGCCACGCTGGTCATTCTCTTTATAAACTTCTACATTAAGGTAAGCAGCCTTCCAAGAGCTTTCTGGCAAGGCAGAGGGAAGAACCTTTTGGATAGCAATCTTAATTAACTCACGTAGAATAAGCATCAGTATTTAAAATATGTTTGTATTAAAATATATGTGTCAGTTAAGAATTATGGATACAAGAGATAGTTACCTAATAAAAGTGACCTCCCCATTGCATCTCAGCTCTTCTTCACTTGTATAGCAATTCAGGTATCGCATTCAGCACTTAAAAGATCTGAATTTGCTATATTGACAACTTTGAGTCTTCCTCCCTCCTTGGAAAAAAAAAGAAATGCGTCTACACGCATTGAGCGTTTAGTGAAAAGGGCTTAAAATCTCTTTTGATATCAGGAACAAGTACAGTTATACTAGTAAGGTAATATCAGCCACAGCAGTGAAAATAATATGGTTCCTTTAATGGAGTCTGAAGCAAATATATACATCTGCATCAATGAACACCAGACAGCTCCATTTTGCAGTAAACCATAAGTGGTATTTTGGGGACACTAAATAAATCCATGCATTTACTTTGGATTTTGCTTTTATAGACATACCGGAAAGCACCTTTGAGAACAACTGTTAAGGAACCCCATGTCTCAACAGAAATAAAGAACGGTTTCCGTAAGGACTGCTTTGCTGCTGCCAATGGATTCCTGAACAATAAGAAAGCACAATAAGTATAGTATTTCCTACAATTTTTTTTAAAAAAAAAAAAGAAAAAGAAGAAAAAAAAGGACTGAATGACAAAATGACAAGCTTTAGCTTACAACCTATTTGATTACATTTATCATTTCTTTGTACCAGACATTTATTAATGTACTGCTATTTAGATTTTAACAAAATGAGTAGAATTACTTGTCCTGTCAAAGATCACCACCAGAACAAAGGCAGCCAAGATCTTCCTCATATGAAACAGAAAACCTTTGTGATCTGTACTGCTGACAAAAACGCCTTATAAATCACTTGATGGATAAATCCATTAATGCCTTTAAAAGGTTAGGACTCTGTTCAGACTAACATTCTGAGCATTTTCTGTGCACGCAAGAGGTCTTGAGACAAGGCTTTGCAGTGCGCTCAATGCATTCAGCTAAATTGTGGCCAAGATCAGAAGACACATGAGGGCTGGGGGAGGGAGGTAGAAGTCCATCACCACATGTCTCTACTTCTTCCCAGCTGCTCCCTAAAGCACACTCCCTCCTGCGGACACTAGCAAGGTGCAACCATCTCCTTGGTCCTGTGGGAGCCCTGGGGAAAGAGATAACAGAGGGCAGAGACCAGATGCACCATTCCACTGTTTGCAGACAGACATGCATCATGCTCACTTGCTTTACGGATGTAGAGCTGGACTCAAATGCCATGAATCTGTCAGAAATTTGCTATTTCAGGAGGCTAGACTGGTAGCACCTGGAATTGCCTGGTATATTTAGAATACACAATACTACAAAATTATATGGGATTCAGAGCTCTAGTCAAGGCAAAACAAGTCACTTTGAATGTGCTAAATTAATAGAAGTTCAGAGTAAATGGATTTTGAAAGAAATGGGAGCCCAGCAACTTAATGAAGATAAATCCTTTAAATGTAAATGTGCACAAGGTTGATCCTATACAACCAGTGCTTTTTTGAAGCAAACTGACATGCTACATATTAATAGACTAGAAGATGCAGAAGATCTTAAAATTTAGCAATGAGCAAAACATATTATACAGGAATTTCTGTGCTAGGTAGGCCTTATTCAGCCTGCTCTACAACTGGAGAAACAGATGGGACCGAGGCATGATCTTCTGTCAGGAAAGCAAGCAGGTATTTGCTGTCTGCAGCAGTAACAGCATGTCTCTCACAATAGCCAGTCACCATCTTCTCTGCTTCAGTTAGCTGCATTTTCCTCCCACTTAAAATAGTTAGGAATGAAGAATATTCAGGGTTAGCTTTGGGGATCTACCCTCATCCTTTTCTTATTTATCCTAGTTCAAAATCTCTACTAAAAGTGAACATGACCTTTCTCCTCTTTCTTTTTCACATTAAAGTAGTTCTGTTCTCTTCCAACCTGGTGTGCATAAACTCTCACAACAAAAACACCTTTTGGTCTCCTCCCAGCCCAGTAAACCCCCAGGCCAAAGCAGTTCTGTAAAGGAACAGTGTCATCTCCCTCCTGCCACCCTGCAGGGTCCCAGGACAGGAAGGGGACAAACAACATGCACAGCGAGCACAGATGGACTGAGGAGCCACAGAGGGTCCACGTGGAGAACAGGCCACCCCAAACTCTCCTCCTCCAATTCTTCTCTACCTCCTGGGTCAGTTATCCTCTCTAGATGATCTGTGTTCAGCAGGTCTTTGAGACTGGTGATGCAAAGGCAGCTCGGAGGTTTGTCCCTGGAAGCGGTGTGGCTGCAGGGCAGCCAGCCAAGCTGGGAGCAGCCTGAGAAACTGCCATGAGAGGAGCCATAAGGGCTCCTGGATAAGAAGGAAAGAGGCTGAGGAAGTGCTACAGGATAGGTGAAGAATGGACCATTTTTGTACAGAAAAAGCAAGAGGAGAAAGTGGCACTAAGAAAAGTGGCTCAGGTCAGAGGTCAGTTTAAATTTGCGCTCGATTTCCCATTAGATCTCGTCTGCCTCCAACCAGTTCCTATTTCATTACAATGTGGAGAAAACCTTTTTGATCCAGGAGAAAACAGAAATCCCTGCAATGCTGCAGCACAAGCAATATATTTGAGAAGCCTGACTGCTATACTGTACCATCATGAATCGGGTAACCAAAAAAACATACAATATTCACTTGGAGGTGAATACACTTCAATATACTTCAAATAACACTTCTAAGGAGATAGTGTACAAGGCAACTAGCTGAACCGTTCATCTAAAGCATGCAACAAAACAGTCATGTAGCCCAGCATGGATTTTTGGCTGAATGGAGTCTGTAACCTTTTAATGGCAAAGCATGCATTTGACTATCAAGGTGGAAAACGTCAGCATGCTAAGTGTTAAAGTTGACCATGGCAACCAAACCCACAGATATTTGTTTGTTGAAACCTCATTCAAAATAAAAATAAATAAATAAATGCCTTACTTGAAACTCAAAGGGCTAGGGGTGGGGGAGGAACAGAAAAAACCCGGATGGTTTCATCTTGCAGATCCAGACTGGCCAGGAAGGCTGGAATCAAGCATGTTTTAAATTTTTCAGATCTGTCTTAACATCTTCAAAACATTGCAACTTTGAAGATAGAGAAGCATTGACTTTTTAAACTGTTTTTCCTGTAATACCTAACACTGTAAATAAACAAATTTTACTATCAGGCTGTCTCCACTCTCCTTTATTTAAGGCATCAAATTGCTGGGCAGGGCACACTGAAGCATAACTGGAGCATCACAGCTGAAACACGGTGGAGATAAAATTTACAGAACATCAGCTTTCCACTCAGACATACATAGCTGGGACAAGTGACCTAGCTTACCTGTCATATGTGGAATCTTGTCAGTCAGTCCAGACTTCCTTACTGGCAATCAGCTTCTTGTGCCTCCTGTTTCTGCGACATAAAAACTTTAAAATAGCTCGTTTAGGAATTCTACCTGACAAAAATAAATAAATAAACCAGCAGTCAGCATAGCCTAGAAAGAAGCCTGTGAATTTACAGTGAATCCTGTGCAGACTTGGCAGTTATGAGGAGGTTTTAATTGACACACATCATCTGAAAGATAGGAGGTAAGGTTTTAGTTTGTCTCACTCAAAAAGAGCACAGAAATCAGGTTTGTCCATACACTATAAGTGAACTAATCGCTTGGTCAGCAAGAAAAAGAAAAGCATCATACAGCAGCCTTCCTTTCCACGAACAGAATCCTACTGAAGAAGTGTTTCTGGATTGAATTATTCAGTTTGCCAATAGCTTCCAGTCCATCAAATGCCTGGACCACTCCAGGGAGATGGGAGAGGAGGAAGTACCTTATCCAGCCTAATAGGCAAAATCACAACCAAACAATACCTGCCTTCACTAAGAAACATTTGTTGCACAGGAAAAAAAAAAAAACAAACATCAGCATGTTTTACCAAGCTCATATTCTTGCAATACTCCAGGTACGAGGGCATTACCAATCTCCTTTCTAACATGCTTTTTGAGTATTGCCTTTCTTCTGAAATGACTAAACAAGAACTTTACTCTGCCAGCAACACCTTTGTCCTGCAAAGCACCTGACCCTAGAAAAGGCACTCATACCCATGGCAAGTGTCAAGACTCTCAATAAATAAGTCCCTGGATTAGGTGTCAGCATAGGCCAAGCAGAGATCACAGACTGGTTAAGGCATCAGATACTGCACTGAGGTCCCTGCAGCATGTCTAGTGTCATTCATGATCTCCAAAACAGTATTTTTATGATTTTTTTCCTAAATTTCTGTTGTTTAAATCCACTCTAGTCCAAACCAAGCCTTTCAGTCAAATCAGTATTTTTCCTAAAAATAATTTAAAGACACTTAGATACCTGTACAAGGTACATAAGGATCTTCTCCCTTGGCAAAAGAGTTTCCGTGAATTTGGCTGAGACCACCTTTCATCTGAATTTCTAGAGGAAAATTAAAATAAGCAGAAGGGAACAGCTATATTCACCCACAAGACAACAAGTCCTATTGGTGCTTTAAGCTCCCTTCAGCCACAATTATCCAGCATGAAACGCAAGCCCAGCAGCACTTCCTACCTTTGCAAATAAAGGCAGAAGCAGCCAAATATATAGAAGGACAAGTCTAAAAAATTGTTCAAATTTATTTACTGTGAAATAAGACACTCATCACAAAATATCTCTTCCACTGTAGTTGTCTCCAATGTATGATTATTACATTTCACGTAAGTCAATCTGATAGCTAGCAGCTTTATAAAGACTGCAATATTGGAAGCCAAGGCACAAGAAGGACAGCTCCAGTCTAACACCTAACTAGTTATGATTGTCAAGAACAAGGGCCGTTCTCCAATAAGATGCTGGAGTTCAGGGGAGTCACGTTTATTATGTACACTCCTACCTGTAACTGATTTGCAGTTTCAAGACTTCGACATTATACCTACTAAAATGCCATACATTTGGCATCTCTTTGGACTTAATTTTAGACTGGACTGAACTACCAAGCCAATTAGCACTTTCTCTTATCAAAGTACCATAGCTAGGAACTCCTAGCTCTCCATTCATACCTGTAAAACTTGCTTTTTGAATAAAGCAAATGTTGCAAATTACTTGTTTGTTCAAAGCTTGCATTTACCTATCAGTTTGTCCGTTGTTTCTCAGATTGTTTTCAGTTAAGAGCTGATGGTAGACAAGGGAAAAATCAATCTCAAAAATATAATTTCTTTCATACTGAAAATATAAACAGCGAGTAGCTGTGCAAAAACTCAACCCTGCTTTTTTGGGCTCACCAGATGGGTTATGTGGGAGGGCAAGGAAGTAAAGCAGAAAAGAGAAAACTATTGATTCCCTGGTTTTGGATATTAGTAGTCACCCAAGGAACAAAGAGGAAGGAATAAGGCTTATTAAGGCCCTCGCAGGAACACGGGAATTAAGAGGGAAATCAGGCTGCTGATACACACCAAGACTCAGCTTTACAGGTCTTCTCCTGCACTCCGACTACAAGTAATACTTTCTCAACTCTTGTTCACAATAAACAAAAAGAATCCTGTAATAGCCTACCAAAGGCTCTGTTACCATGCTTGCTTCTAGTATACAACAGCTCTCAGCTGTTCTGGAAACACATCAGCGCACCATTCTTTTAGATACAGAAGTGGGTCCCCTTATAGAAGTGGGACCTATCACAGTGCACTCCAGCCCACATCAGCACACCTTACCGAGAGCAGGGCAAGCTGACCCCAGGCCAGGGCAAGCACAAACACACAGTCCCTCTGGTCACACTACCTCTTTATAGCCACAGAGAACACCTCTGGCCTTGTGCAGCCTTCTTGTAGCCTTGCCACAAGGTAACAGTAGCTCTCGAGACCTTGGACAGACCATTGCTTTGATGCAGAATGTGCAGGTAAACAAGTACTTGGCACAGTATCATCCCCTGAAAGAGATATGACGTAAAGATAGCAGGGGTTATAACAGGGTTTAATATTAAACTGGTTAACAGCTCAAAATACATGAGGCACTTGTCTCTAACCCACACTTTGTATTTCCCATTTCTTTTTCTTGGTACTAATGCATTAGTTTTGCACTTCAGCACCTACATTATCCTTGTTTTTCTTGCTTAAAACAAGTTGAAAATTGAGCTTTACCTATTTACGCAGAAAGTAAGGAAATAAAATAAATAGCTGGATAAATAATACTTAATAGATCATACTTGAGCAGCCAAAGAAAGCCTGCTAAGGTCCACTACCTACCTTCCAAAAGGTAGTTCAAGTCCTTACCCATACTCCTGGGCCCAGTACCTTGGCGTTACTAGTCAGGTAGTAAAAGCTCCAGATGGTTTTCCATTTTGGACCTGGCACAACAAGGCTCGAATCGGTCAGGCTGGTATCTCAGTGTTTTTGTTAATGACACTGCTGGCGCATCCACAGCATACCACCAACACCAGCAGTGCACAGAGCACACAGGCAACTCTTGAAGGTCTACAAAACTAAACAGCTTTACGAGACATGAGTAGAGCTGTTCATGGAGATTACAGCTCCATCTCCCAAGACACACAGACACTTCAGCCGAGTGCTTTGAGAGACTAGATTCAAATGGCAGCTAGAAAGATTAAGACGAGCAGGAGGATGCAGTGTAGTCAAGTCACCAGGGCTAGCCCTTGGAGAAATAAGTGCAAGGTAGCAGATGCCAAATCGCAGCTTCAGCCCTTCGCGTTGTGAATAGCGGGGCAGTCTTGCAGAACTGGAGCTCTGGGAAGGGCAGGGCTGAAGAATTCTTCTCCTTTAAAGAAGCCCAGAAAGAAAGATCCAACCACCCCTTGACACGGACAAGAGTAAAGCCCTGACTCATGGCAATTCCATGCAGGACTACTTAAGCTAAAGGAATAAACATTCTCCAGAAAGTGACTATGATGGCAACAGTAGCTTCTCATTGCTGCAGTACCCTACATGATCTTCTCAAGAAGGAATAGTTTCAGCCCGCCAACAGACATTAAGTTGTGAGACAAACCTTGGCTGAAGTGGGCTTTTGTCACGAAAGTACATTGCATGCAGGGAATGATTCCCTCCATTCCAATGCCCACAGTCATCCCAGGTCAGTTTTGTAAGATAAGTAGATAGAAAGACAAAGCTTAGAAACATGCCATGCTCCCACAAATTTATTAAGATGCACTATCATATGTGCAGTCTGACACACCATTAAAAGAAAGTTTATGAAGAGCAATTGTGACTTAAGGAACTCTGTCAAAGTAAAAGATGATGTTAAATAGCATGGTTTATCTGCTACTTGCTTTCAAGAGACCTTTGATGCTAGTACATCTAATCCTAACATTGTTCCCTCTACTTTGAGCTTTCCTAGAAGAAAATAGACATTGGATTTCAAAATAATCTTTCCTGCTTCACTTGCCATCTTCTTTCCAATGCTCCAAGTTTCTTGCCCTCCACTGGCTCCAGTTTGCCCTGTGATTTTCTCTGCAATTCAGAACTAAGCAACTCTGATTTTAAACCAGCAGTTTCCACATTGCTGGATGCACACAAGAAAGACTACCTCTAACACACCCCATGCAGGATATATACAACTCTAGAGCGCCTTTCCACAGGCACACACAGTGCCATCAGTTCAAAAAGAAATGAGGAGACTGTTATCCTATGTAAACAATATTTTACTTAGAATCAACCATTAAATGATCTTAGATTTTATAATGGCATTAGCAGAACACTGAAAGAAAGCCAATTTATGTGGCTAAATAATGGTATTTAGTTCATTGTCTATTTCTTTGATATTTAGTAGACCCATCCTGCAATTTTGCAGGAAAAACTTTATATCAACGCACTGAACCACTCAGCAGCGTATATTCTTTTTAAGCCAAAGGAAAAAAAAAATCTCAATACAAATGCTATTTTCCTTCCCTTTTAAAACAGATTAACATCCTTCACAGGATGGATAAAGGTGCTTAAATGTTATGAGCTTTACTGAATTCACAGGTTTGCTAGTCAGAAGGAACATTGACCACGTCATTTTCTGCTGCTTTCTTCATCGGGAGTTCATACTGCAGAGAAGAAAAAAGATGATAATAAAAATAATTTCAGAAGTTTATACAAACATTCATTGCTTAAGGAACAAAACTCTAGAGATCCTAGTGGCACATTCAGATTCAGCTTTAAATTCTCAATCACCCACCCTGGAACAAGGAGCTGCAGGATAAGTAGCTCCCATATGATACGACTGCTCCTTCCTCAACTCAGGCCATCTTTAAAGGAGTCCATCAGGAGCACCTCTGGTAAAAGAAACAACTGAGCATTCATAATGGAAAATTTTCTCTATAGAAAGGCTCAGTATTCCAGCTTTCAGAGCTGAAAGAAACAGGACCCTGGTTTTTAAGCACCTTTTCCAAAAATCCCAGGCCCAGTTTACTGTAGTAACCACAGTCATGGTTGTTCCTTCAACACAGGTAGCTTTCTTTAGCCCCGTGCAGTGCAAACACATGGAAGCGCACCTAGAGTAGTCCATCAGTCTTATTGCAGGAATGCTAAGCCACAAAACTCCTCAGGCCTGCTTTTAAAAAGCATAACAGCAACAGCAGCAAAAATATACAGATCTCACGGAGTAGACAAGATGGAAACTAAGCAGTGTATCAAAGTTAGAGTATTCAGCTTAATCTACAAATTAAAACAAGTGCATAAGCTAGTGATTAGGCTCTGAAGAGTTTAGGAATTTAAGCAGATTCCTGGGATACAAGGTAAATGAATAAACCTGTTTTTCTGAAATCAAATTTGGGGGCATTAAGGCTAGATGTTGCCAGATACAAAATGCAGATGAAAGAAAGCATGCAACATGATGTTAGGTTGCAAAGCTCCTCACCACAGGATATCAAGGATGCACAACTCCAAGGGCAAGTAGGACAAAGTGACAGAAGAGAACTCATTAAGGATTACTAACTACAACAGAAACCAGACTCTGGATGAAGGAATCCCTGAGATATGAACCCAGGAGAAACATCACTACCTGATCGTCTTTGACCTTACCTTCTCTCTTAGGCAAGTGCCCATAGCAGGGCAAACATCACTTCCTCAATGCTTTCCATGCATCAGGACCAGGGGTCTCACAAACAAGAAGCCCCACAGATCAGCTAACCAAAGGTTTCCCATCCCATGACTTAAGTTTCATTTTCTCATTTTCAACAGTTATCAGTCAGGCTGCAGCTCAGAGTCCACCACGTGGACAGAGCTGCTCACTTACTACACGTACCGTTGTATTCTGGAAAGTATCTGCAACACTTGCTGTTTCACCCAGGGCTGAGTCAGAATTAATTCTGGAAGAAAAGTGAGCTTGGCTAGTTTGCCTACAAAGCATTAGCGCGTACTGATGAAAGTTGAACTGATATATTTACCAATAAAAATGAACATGAGCATTATCCCTTTCACAGATTTTTGCCCAGCATTTGCACCAACAGCATCTTTTATATAGGAAATGATTGCCTCCTTCCACCTCCTCTGCCCCTTACAGATATGACCAAAGAGTACACCTTGTTCCAGATTCTGGTACAGGTGTCACACAGCTTCCCATGCAGAGTCCCTCATTGCACCTTAGTCCCAATTCAAAACCCTTACGAGGTAGTGAAAGCTCCATCAATGGACACCAAGTAGAGATGCCATACTGGCATTAGAACGCTTCCCAATACACCATCTAGAATGCCATCATCCTAACTCGTGTCCTCTGATCATTAGAAATCGTGAGCATGCAGGACGGGTGGTGGAGACGTACCTTTGCTTTTGCTGGTTGCAGAAAGAATTCAGTTTGAGCAACTGCACGTTCCAGAAGTCCTAAAAAGAGCCCCAAAGAAATTATTTGAATTATTCCCATTATTTGGGTAGGGGTAGCTCCATGGGGTGGCACACGAAAAGTCATACAAACCACTGCATCTTTTTCCATGTTTGTCAGCATTTGGGTTTCCTTCTCAAGACTGGCAAGCTCTTCAACAACAATCTTGTGGAAGGCCTCCAGCTTATTCAGCCTAGTGGTGGAAAACAAACGAGTTAGGCACTTCAAGGTGCAGTAGCAGAAAGATGACAACCCCTTGAGCACCAAACCTGCCTTTAGGCAGAAGCAAACATCCTTGCTGAAATACATGAGGCAGTTTTGTTCTCAGGTTCCTCACAGAGCACATGAATAGCTGTACCAGGTCACACTGAAGATGACTTTAGCTACATAGCCGTCTAAAATGGCAGCCAGTAACTGAGGCCCAGGGCTGAAGGTGCAACGTGGTTCCCAGTGCAATACTTGCTCTGCATAGTCTCCCAGCCTCCAGGAATTTCAGCAGAGATTTCCCAAGCTGAAGAGAGCATTTTGGCACAAAACCTTTGATGGGTTTTCCTATCATGGGTTTGATACACATGTACAGTGTTACCACATGATGCCAGTGATTTCTAAACCTTAACTAGCGACACATTCGATTGTGTTTGCCACCTTTCCCTTGGAAGTGGGATACCAAGTCTTCATCTGATGGTGACTTTAGAAACTACCCTTCTGGGGTAGGACAGATTTGGCACAGCTCTGTTCCTGCTATCCTGTAGCTCTGGTTGGCTCCAGATTGCTTAGTCAATAACATCAAAGCACGGTAGCAGTTCATCAGCATCAAGTATTTTCCACCCCAAAATCATTCCTTGATTTTGTTTTTTGGAACACAAACTTCCCCATTAACTTTAACAACAAGCAAATTCTGCTCATAGATATCCTTTTGATACCAGGGATTTTGTACTTTAAAGATTATTTAATAGTACACATAATCTAAATCTTGCAAACCAAATGTACAGTATATACAGAGGCCTGATAGGCAATCATATTGGTGGCTGTGCTTGTGATTTGCATGCAACAAATACATAAATATTACAAATATAAACGTGAAAACCTGTAAAGCAAAAGGACCTTCTTAATGTCCCGTATTGTGAGTCCCAGCAGAGTCCACTGACACTAGCTGACACTTAGTTCATGCACATGGAAACAATATACAGAAATGAGTCTATAATATGCCCCTCAATTTTCTTCTCCTCCATTTCATTAATTAAATTGGACTCCGGCTTCTTTCTTAAAAAAAAGTAAAACCAGAACCTACTAAGTTTAACAAGGATTTTTAAACACTGATGACAAGCAGAAGATGGTCTAAGGACTGCATCATCAGCTACTCCTAACTCAAGCTTGTTTTGCTTTAGTTAATCCATCTTCTCTCCTCTTAAAAGAGAAGCAGGATAAGTCACAGAAGCTACACTTACAAAACTCTGCTACAGAAAAGCAAGACTCAAAAGCTGTTTTGCCTTACGAACCAGAAGTACAGTGGCTTACTGTCAGGTTTGCTTACAAAGAGGCATTGCTTTTCATATCAATCAGAACTTACAAAAAGCTGAAGCTGTTTTCAACCAGCAGCAGACAACTTACCTGCACTCGTGTATCTGGTTCAGCAGGGTAGACACATTCTTCTCGGAAGTCCTCAGAGCATTCTCTGCACTGGTCTCCATCCTTTGGTACCGGGACTAGCAAGAGGACACACCATTAGGGATGGTCAATGGCCTAAGCCAAAACTCAGAAGTCTAGTTTGCAAAGCCTTTCCCTGGAATGTAAATCCCTCAGTAAGCTGCCCTTCATCTTAGCAGAAATCATCCTAAGTTAAATTTAAACTGAAGTTTGATGACACATAGGCAGGGTACTGCAAAAATGAACTTTTTTCGTTTAGTCTGACTAGTTATGCCAACACACCTGTGTATGACCCATGCAGCTTCAGGTCATGCTATCCAGCCAGCAAAGAAGAGAACCCACAGTCCATCATACTTAACTGCACAAAAATAGGTCTCCGTTAGCATTGTTTTAATGCTGATCTGAAGCAATCTGTGCACATTTTAAATCATAGCTGACTTGTAAGTGCAACCACTTCCAAGCTTGATTCAAGGGCTTAGTGCTGTAAGTTTAGTGTGAACACCTACCATAAGCTTAAAAAAAATAATCACGATTGCACAATACAATGTGCTGATCCAATATGTCTGCTCTGCAGCATCTGCTTTGTTCAAAGCTTTTAAATGCTACAAGACTTTCAGATACTGTCCTCTCATAATAAACTTTATTTAATGCCCACATTACTTTTTGTGGCTAAATCAACAGTAGCACTTGTTTTCTTACACTGCATCTCAAGTACATCTGTACAGTTGAGTGAACCAAGAATACACAGCTTATATACTACAACTTGTGCAACCAGCACTTCCAGATACCGTTAATTTCAGATACCAGCACGTCCTTATGGATCTACACGTATTCTAGTCAATGGGGGAAGCCTGTATTGCTTTGGTTTACCTTATGAAAAAGTTGCAGTCTTACATCACAGTGAAACTGCTCTGTTCTCCAAGATGGAGTTACTGTATTTCAGATGTGCCCATGAGAACAATGACCTACAGCCACTACATTGGAATACATTTCAAAAACCTTTGATGCCTTCCCTCTGAGGAAAGCATTTGAAATGCCTAACCAAATCTGATGTTCCAACATACAAATAAGACAAAAAAAATTTAAAAAAAAGAAAAAATTAAAACTTCCTTTATGCATTTCTGTAATACTTTGCAGAGCATACAGGTTATGCAAAATATTTCTAAGAGCCCCAGGCTAACAGATGCTGCAACCAAAACCCTGCTCTTGCGCACAAAACACAGACAGATATTTGCACCAACTCCCCTGGTGATAGAGGTAATTTCATGCACTATGAGAAAACACCACACACTATGCACATGTTAAGAGACTGCACATTACCCAGAACAATTTCTTTAGTTGACCAATAAAGCTCTCAAATGCAGTAATCACCCCAGATTCAGTGAAGTCTTCACGCAGCATCTTGGAAGAAAACGCATCATCCACACTATCATGCATTTCCTGACCTAAGAGGAAGCGTATGCCCAGTTAGTACCATGCTGGAAAACATAAGCCCTCCTGCTAAAGGAGGGTTAGTTGTTCACGTGAACAACCGTTTGTTGAAGAACTGGAATTTGAGATTTGCTTTTCTATAAGTCACAAGTAGGAAGGAAAATTGCCACAAAATGCATCAAGAAAGACTAATTAAAAAGCAGAATGCAAGAAGAGACATGATACTAAGAAAACAGAGAGCAATATATCTGCAGGTAATGAGGCAAAAGCACAGCACAAAGAAAGAGTTAGGCCAGTGTTTTCCTGTATTATTCTTGACTGCCAAGAAAACCTACCCCTGCTTCTGTTCAGAGTTAGCCATGTTTTGCAGTTACTTTGTCCATTATCTGCATGCTTTTTTCAGTTTCTTTTTTTTTATTGCTCTGGAAAATTACTATTCAGAAAGACTATGAAGTGCGGACATCACTGAATGGCTTCCCAAGTGGATTGTGGATAGAGGACCTGAATTTCCTTACTCACACCTCTACACAGGTGGCAGTGCACCAATACATGCCTTTTGACTTTTGGAAAAGATATCCTCCCTACAGATATCGCTTTTCAAGCTTCTACATGACTGATTTCTACCATCAAAAAAAGAAAAGCTGAAAGCATTTATACATTCCACCTTAACTGCTGACCTGACTTTACCTGTTTGGAGCTCCATTTCCTTCTCTACTGAATCAAGAGGTTTGCTTGGTTTATAGGAAGTGTCAGAGGACAAATTATTTGTTTCCCCACTGGAAAATTTAGGCTTTTTTATGATAGTGCCACTCAATATATCTGGAAGGAGAAGAGAAAATGTTTCAGAACAGATCTGGGTTTTTTTGCATGAGGTACATGGCAGTTCCTACTGCTACTCAAGCGAAAACCACCACTGGAATTACCAATCCTGCAGAAAAGCATGTAATTTTATTTTATGGTCTGGCATAAACTTACAGGACAGTACAATACTTCACAGCAAGTTTCTTCCCTAACAAAAGTGGTCACCTAGATTACCTACTGTCATGTAGATAACCGGAAAACTACTGTATCTTCACCTTAAAGACAACTCAATTTCTTGGCCCACTATGCTAACCAGAGAGAAAACTCTTGTCTGTTTTTTTCCCCTTCTCTTTTCCAGCCCATTCTCGCAATCTGTTTATGCTCATTCGTTCCTGAGTTAATTTGAGCTGTTGCTTTTAAAAAAAATTGCACAAATACATACGAGAGAGAGAAAAAACAATTGTAACATCACTGCCATAACAGCTGCCTTTTCTGCAGCTTCTAGAACCATAGTTCTGCAACTAGAGTTGCCATACAATTACTTTTAATACAGGAAAACCCTCAGGGACACAGTGAGAGAGGCTGCAGCTCATACTTTAAGGAAAACTTGCCAAAAAAATCATCCCTTTGTCTCACTGTTTTCTGAGCTCACCAAGCTGTCTGACCAACCACCTCTCTGAAGCCTTCATAGGGCAGAAAGCAGGAAGGTGGTGGAGCACACTGGATGACAAAAGGGACAGCTGAGCCACAAGGAGCACGCTGAAGTAGATTTAGGGTTCACAGAGCAAGTATTCAAATGAAACAACAGATCATATCTGAATTTTCTGAACATAACCTTAATTTCTGCTTCACATGGTATCAACCCCTCTCCTAGTATAAGGCTGTACAGTAAGCAGTGATAAAAATTACGTCCTGAGCACATATCTTCCCCCAACATTAAGCAGATGTATTGGTGCAGTGAAGGCATATTCTGCAAACGCTAGACAGGTAAGAGACATATTGGAAATGCTAATGTAGCTAGCTCACAAAACAAAAAAAAGAAAAGGCGTGCCCTTATCTGAGACGAAAGCTACAGTGACTCTGTTCATAGTCAACAACAGCTTTAAGACAGTCTCTCTCAGATCTATATCAGCATCAGGAATATTAGGATGAACATAGCCTATTTCTGCTTGACGTTCTTGAAGTTTAGCTGTTTCCAGTCACAAAGGAACCGTGTTGCAGTTTTGAATCAGATTGTGCAAGTTCTGTTTCATTAAAAAATCTCCTTAAGTACCACTTACCTAAAAAAACCCTATAGCAGTAATAGAGATCATCATATACCAAATACTTATAAGGGTTTATGTCTATATTCTTAGGTATAAGAAAACCAACAATTTTCAGAGATGTTTATTTTTTAAAATGAAGTTGCCCTGCACTTTCAAGCCATTAAAAATTCGTCTGAACTACTACTTTCACTTATTTCATATAATAACTCTCTTAACTACACTAGTAGTTTCCCCATAATCAAGAACAGGATTTAAGAGTTAGTGATGAACTCAGGAATGCATATAAAGGCATCCTACTGGAGTCTATCATAATATACAGAACAGAGAAGTGGAAGATCTCATGCAAGAAGTATCCTTCAAATACCAAAAATGTCAGTGCCTACTTGTCTTTGAAAGAAAAATGGCAATTCCATCAACATGCCTTTCTACTTTTTAAACAGCTCTGCCCTATTATTGAGATGAGCAAACCTGCGTCCTTCCGCTTAGAACTTTCTTCTCTTGCCAAGTTGCTAGATACGTCAGGAAGACTCTAAGGGAAGAAAGAAAACACAATAAGAAGGTACTCACCATGCACTACAGGCAAGCTGTCTGGGCTTGTCTAGTTATAGGAAGCAAAGTGACGTGATGCATTGATTTTAGGTAAGTAGCCTGACAGTAAACTAGAAGGAATTCAAGTGCTGCATACTGCACCTGTGTGACCTTCTCCTCATCATTGGAATAGTCCTTGGCAGAGGCATCAAGTGCTAGTGGACCCCATTCAAGCTCCTCTGAGGACATTTCATCTGCATAAGGTATCAGCCAAATGGTATAGGCAAGAGATTGAATCCTGTGTTGACTAGAAATCTCAATTTAATGACATATGTAGAAAAAAAGAAAACACCAACCTCCTCTGTCTCTTCATGCAAAGAAAACGTAACAGTTTACACACAGTTCAGAGACTATATAACTTCTAAGCTGCGAGTGAATTTCATTCCTTCACCTCTGCAGCTAACGTTCTCCCAGCTCAAGAGGGTATCTACAAACAACACTCAGCCTTCATAGCCATTGCAAGAAATACCACAAGGCAGAACACATGAAAAAAGCATGAAAAGGGCAAAAATTAAAAAATATTACACACCACACGCAAAAAGCGCACACACACACACAGAGAACAACTTTTCTAATGTGCAAAGATGATTAAAAAAAAAATACCAGCATGATTCACTGCAGGTAAGTCCTCTGTCTTGGAGCTGGATATACTACTTTTCCTTAGCATCTCTTTTTGAGCTTTTTGCCTTGGTGCTCCCTGTTAATAGAAAGCCACGTCCACATATCTTATTTAAACATTACTACAGAAGTAGGTGGGTGGGTTGGTTTGTTTGGTTTTTTGAGGGGGAAAGAGGTTGTTTCTTTGGTTTGGTTTTTAAACACACGAAGGGCAGAGATACATTTGAAATACACCTAACATACTAGCGGCGCTTTCCAACACTGAAGATCTATGCCCTGAAGTTCAATGTATGCATAAGTTCTCCCTTAGCCATTACAGTTGTATAGTGGATGAGGCCTTTCATAAGCAGAATAAAAGCATTTTAGTCAAGAGCAAAAAGAAAAGCTTTTAATGCAACTACTGGTTGGAGTGAGCATAGGACTTGAAATAAAAGCCCTGAAAATTGCCAGCAAAACACAGAGGAGAACATTAACTTTCCCAAGGCATTGCCTAGCAGGACAGGGCAGAGGACATCATAGGGACACAATCTGGTAGGACCCAACTGAGATTTCTGCAGGTATTTGGGTAGGTACCCTCTAGCTCTTGACACACCCTCTAAAGCTGAATTCATTCCTGTTGGAGTAACACTTGTGTCAGCCAAGTCAGATGTCACACCAAGCATATCAATTCCTGCCCAATTTTCCATTTATCACAGGAAAATATTGCAGTTTTACGACAACTTGTTTAGGGCTCACGTGGTTGTTTCTTTGAAGTTTCATGTGCGTTCCTAAAAGCGCCATGTTTCCCCAGCCTCTAGCAGACCAGCACTGTCTCAGCAACATTTAGTAGGAAGATTTGCCCATCAGAATATTTGATAAGTTAAATAATATGAACTTAGTTAATTCAACTCATTTGTAAACATTTTGCATATGTTTTTACATCTGAGACACCTAAAGGGGACATCCCTCCTTACCTTCTTTTTCTCGTAATCACTGCTGCTACTTGCAGAAGACATGGGAAGCACTGTGGGGAAAAAAGCTTAGCTGGTTACTGACAATGTAACTGCATGCCTTACCCAGTTAAGGCTTGAATCACAGCTAGAAAATCTTGTTTTGAATTTAGATTTTTAAGTGTCTACAAGAGAAAAATTTCACAGCGCTTGTATTAAGCTTCAAATCCCCTTTCTAACAAAGCTGTTAAACAATGCAAATGTATGCAACTCACTGTATCTAGAGCAGCTACCAAAAAAGAGGCAGGCTCAGCAGCTCATCTGATGGTCCCCAAGCCCCTGCTGGGGTACACAGCCTGGCAATGGAGTGAGAACAATTCCCAGGGAGACACAGTATAAAGCATAACTTCTTCCTCAACTTTTTTCTGCTTTTTCATCCCTACAGAAAGTAACAGCTACCCAAGCGAGGCTTATCTTCCATGCGATGGACAGAAATATTCCAACTCTTTCAGTACAAGTTAGTTTGAATTTGGAGGTCCTGGAAGGTGGCACAGGCATGGGGAATGGCCATGGGGAATGTTAGCTGTTTAGGCCTAAGCCATCCAGAGGTTATCAGGTCTCCTTCTGTAAATCAGAGGACATTCGGTCAGTCAGTATATAAACAGAGGATCAGGGTGCCATGGTCTCTAAATTGCAGAGGTTTTCATGGTTTACTCGCCACATGAACTGTATTTCTGGAGAGACAAAGAACAGAATACTGTAGGGAGGAAGTATAGCAGTTCCAGAGAGATCATCATCCTCTTGCATTCAAGAGCACCGACAGAGCCATCAGCTCAGCACCCATGGGCTCTTCAGCTCCTTTACACAGAGGGCTGCACCCACAGAGACATTTTCATGCCCAGTTTCTACCTGGATATTAAAATTCCAGTACTTTAACTGAAGGGAAGGGGATGGGACTCTAGTTCTTCAAGCACAAGAGTGCACAATGCGCCTCCACCACAGGGCACTGCTGGCCTCGAGAGCCTGTTCTTGCCTACTCAGTTCAGGACTCAGCCAAATCCTTCATCTCAAATCATCATGAGCCTTTTCCTTATCTTCAGTATCGTGTGCCACACATAGCAAAGCATCAACAGGGACCAAGCTTACCTTTTAATCTCCTTCTCACTCTCTGTCTTTTTCTGGTATAGTCAAGAGATTTTGGCAGTGACTGTTTCTGAGAGTCAAGGATCCAGCTCTTCTCACTCTGACCAGGGCTTGTTTCATTGTTGCTTTCAGAGAAAAGATGTTTCCTGTAACTGGACTAAAGACACTATTAAGAATAAGTCCGGCTCCATCAGCTCCCTCTGTCCCCACAGAACCTCCCCAGCTGCTTCCCTTTATTTACTACTAGATTATTCTGTTTCTTCCTCCCTGCAGTGCAAGACCTGAGGTATTTTAAGTTGTGAAATCTGCCAAAATAGCAACGGTTAACTATCAAACCAGCAGCATAAACACGCTAAGAGGCGGGTGCTTGCCCTTTGCAAACTCAGGTTTTACAGCATCCTCTGTCCTCATCTCCCCTTCCTTCCTGCATTCAGATTAAATCGCTTTCACAAGGAGGAAAGGCTTGGAATGCCCAAGTTGCAGCCAAGAGCACAGTAAGGAAAAAAAACTGAACACAGACATTCACTCATTGGTCTGGCAGTCCTGGTAAACCCTGCTTTTTGTAACAACAAGAAGGCCATTTCGAGGCTGTCAGGCTCATCATATTGCTCCACCCCAAGCTGGACAAGCCTTAAACTTCAGCCTTTTTAAGGGTGCAACAAATTTGTACAGGTGAATACACAGAACAAACAAAGATGACATGACCTACCAGCCTTCTCTCAAGCTTGTTTGATTCCTCCTTCTTGTTTGATTCCTCCTCCTTGTTTGATTCCTCCTCCTTGTTTTCCGTTCCTTGGTTGCTGCTAAATAACCCATAAATACCTGAATTAGATGAGCAGATGCTGCAACAGCACATCGCAGTAGAGCAGAAGGTGCATAGCCAAATAGCAATGGCAGGGCTTCTTAACAGCAGGAGGACCTAACTATTAATGCACAGTTATTAGCTAAGTTTCTCATCATTGGTTGTTTTCTGAAAGTAGCAAATCAGAGATACCTGAAATTCAGCACCCTTTAAAAGAAAGGTTAGGCTACGTACTGAGAGGTGGCAAGCCCCTGGCAGCTTGCTGTAGCTGGAGAAGGCCAAGGGAAGGTGGAGGCTTTAAGCATTTTCTCAAAATTAAGTCAGTCATTTAGGCATATGATTAGGGAATAAGGATGCTTAAGAGTTAATCTTGTTATTGCCAGAGTGAACATGAGTTATTCTCTCTAGTAACTTAGATTCTCGTGTACTGTTTAAATATTAGCGCCGATAGCTTTCACAGACAGCGTGGCAGCTATGAAAGGAACTACTTTATTAGAAACACCACACCACACAGCCTTTTTGATCCCAAAACAGTTTAACTGAGACAATTCATTCCTCTTTCACACAGTAAAAAGTTCATAAATGGTGCATGTATAATCCTCTACCTCTGATTTTGCGAAGAAACTTTTTGGCCAAGAATCTTTTCTTTGGCTTCAGCAACCTAAAACAGAAGCAGGTATTTGCCTCAAAGTTCAATTACTCAGTAAAATAATCCACAAAATGAAAACATATTTGGATTCAAGAGGGCTAAAGAAGGAACGGATTACAAATCCAGTATGGAAAATCAACCTTTTAATGGAGTGGGATTTGTAATTTGAAATAGCATCATAAATTATAACAGAAAAACATTTATCATTTTAAATGGCGTTGCTTTCTCTTTTCTTTGCTTTATGAATAATGCTGATTTTAAGCAAGAGCGTCATAAGAAACGCGATTTTAAGCACTAACACCACTACCAGTATGCACAGCACCCGTACTGCTTTTCGACAGGGCTGCTAGAATACTGGGCAGGGTACCATGAAGCAGGGGTTTATGCTGACACCCAGTGGCAGTAGCAAGGACTGGACAGTGTCTGGTTATAACAGACATTTGGGGACGTTTGGTTAAGCACCCACCGTCTCTGTATTAACAGGCAGCAGTAACGGTACCTTCACCAGGGAAAAGGCTGAAAGCCAAAGGGTTTCTTATAGAGGTAGCCATCAGGAGCTAATTTTCAGCTTCCTGGGGAAACCCACACTGGTAAAGTTGCAAAGCAGAGTGACTAGTTTTCATTTAAATTCTCTAACAGTCTGCAAAATATAAGTCAAGTTGAATTTCCAACAAAAGTTTTGCAATGACTGGCTTTAACTAGGGATTCTCAATATGCTAAGCATGGCTTGAGATGGATTTCAGCCTCTTCTGGTATAAAGGAGTATAAACAGAAAGCAATTTGCTTTCAATATTTGGCAAAATGCAAACAAAACTTGAACGTCAATCACAAAACTGAAGTTCACACAGCCTCGCTCAAGCAATCGCTCAGATTCCTATGTTTTATCACACAATACCCACCCACAAGATTCAAGAAGTGATGAGCACTCTCCCCACTCAAAAAAAACATTTCCATGTATCGCACAGTACAGAAATACAGGAACCTCAGATTACCAGTTGTCTGCTTTGCTATAACAGTGCATCCATCTTAACTGCGTTCCTGCCGTACGAGATATCCCCTGCTTCAAGTTACTGTTCTTAGCTGCTGAGCTAGGACCTTAGTACATCTCCTAATAGCTTCTGCCATGACTTTACCTTTTCATGACTTGCAGAGTCTGAGTTTTCAAAGTCATAGATTTCCTTCCTACAAGACAACATTTATGTGGCAGTGACATACAATCGCAAAGAATCTCCCTCTAGAACTTCCCTGAGAAAATAGGGCATAAAAAGGGAGGGCAGGGTGGAAATCATGAGCTCTGCTATACAGTAAATATTCAAATATTTTATACGTCTAAAAAAAGCTGTTTTCTCAGCTTCTAAAAAAAACCTGGTTGTTGTCTGTCTTAAAATTAAAAATTTACACTCGGGAGAAAGTGTAAGAGTTAAGAGAAACATTCAGAAGATAAGCACGTTAGTCGGTCCCTTCTCATGTAGTTGATATTTTGTTCCCACATTACCAATAACTGTAGATGGTAGAACAACTATTAATGAAATTATAATTTCAGACATACTTAAGAGAAAACAATCCATTTATATCCCTTTTGAAAATTCTAATCATGTCTCTGTATGCATGTAGGTTTTGTTTTCTTGTCTTTCAACTTTTAAAAATAACCTTTATTTCTTTCTCTAAATCGTAACTACTAAAAAAAAAATCCTACAGTTATTGCTCAACATACAGTACACGCTCCCCTTCTTAATAGGGAAACAGGAAAACAGAAGAACTGAGCTTTTCTCTTTAAAGCTCCCAGAAGGGAAAAAAAACGCTCCTTTTCAGATGAAGCACTAGAGGGAGCAGAACGACAGAACAAAGAACTTTTCTCCCTCTACACTTCTGTTTCACAACCAGTATTTGCGGCATCCAGTCATTTGATCTTAAAAGCCAGAGCCTGTAATAATGATGAAATTCTGCATTAATTTTCCCCAATTTTACCTACAAGCAATCCAAACAAAACAAAAAAAAAATCAATCGTCTAAACATTCTGTGGTTTTTTAAGCTAAGAGGTATTAGACTGAAGCTGAACACCCAAGGAATCCCTGCAACAGCCAGAACCACAGCAGAAATGCTCGCCTAGAGTTAGTTTGCTCCCCTTTCCAGCAGCAGACATTGACTGCACACAACACCTGGCAGAGAGCTCAGGAGAGTGCAGCAAGACAGGCTTCTAGTGCCGCACACTGCCTGTAGTCCTCAAACCCTTGAGTGCTTCTGCCCACAGTGCCACTAGTTTTGAATGCAGGCAGGCTAACACATGAGAGTGAGGGAAGGGAACAAATGGAGAAAGCCTGTCTTGAAACTCTAGGACACAGATTGTCAAAAATCTGGAACAATATCCCAAAAAGCTTCAGTACCTGTGAATGAAGCTACCACTCATAACTCACTAGAGGGACTACAGCTGGCAGAGGAAAAAATGGTAAAGCCAGCATGGCATAGTATCACAGAAGGTAACAGCATTTTTGGAAGACTAGAATTAGCTTCTGAAATCTTTATTGCTTTGAGGACCCACAGGTTATGACTTTGATACTCTCCTGCTGGTTTTGCTCTCTGTTCTGTTCACATAGCCCACCCCAACAGGCACCCCCTGCCTCCACTGGTGCTAGAAATAGTCTAAATTCATCTGGTACCCTAGTCCCTGCACAGGCAAAGGGCTTGTATGTCATACCTGCCTTCAGTCCTCTGCTTGGTCAAACCTGTTTTTCTGTTTCTCTTTCCCCGGGTAGCATCCTTCTGAAAAGAAAATGGTTACAGGATCTGAAACTGTGATATGCAAAGTCATGTTCTTACCCTAGAGCCTGTTTAAAGCAGAAACTAGGAATGCCAGTAAACATCATTCCTCCTATCACAACAATCATCCATCTCCATTCCCTGCTGTTCTTTCCTACCAGAAATTACGGGAGTCCTGGAGCTGAAATTGGGGAGTGAAGGGGGTGAGGATAGAGAAGGTAGTTCAGAAGCTTTGATTTCATTGTGCAGTGGACAAGTATTACGAAACCTTTGAACTGTCAGTTTAAAAATACTTAAAATCTAAACCTAGTACCTAGAAACATAAACCCAAGAACAACTCTAAAACATTATTTCTTATACAAACTAAGTACCCATTCCAAATTAAAGTTATAGCTTTGGAAATCCAATTTCTCTTGTGCAATGCATATGTATTTTTTATGTACCTAGATGCATTAACAGAAGTTTAAGTGCTCAAGTTACCTAAAGGAATGCAACTACAGATGACTCCCAGTTATTGGCTAAGGTATGCAGGTTGCAAGCTCCTACGCCAGGAGTACAGAGACAATCCAGCACTGGAGGGTCAGGTACAAAAATGAATAAACACATCTTTAAGTTTCCAAGACTCGCTTCCCTTCAGAAAGTAAATCTTTGCACTTGCAGACTGCACATGGGTCTTGTGACATGTGAATGTGTTCCACACAGAGCCAAGCTGGTTCCCACATGCTGTGCTCCTGGACACAGGCACAGCACCGCCAAGGGATATGTACACTGAATAAACTCGTTCAAATTACTTGGTTGGACTGCATTAGAATGAGGTTGGCAGTTGTTGCTTCCACAACATAAGAGCATCTCTTCCCTGCCTCATGTCTCCTCACTCAGGCTCCAAGGCAAACATACCTTTGGTGTTGACCCCTTCATAGATTCTTCTTCTAGGGACTTCTCACTGGGGACAAAGGGACACATGAGGGGAATGTAGTGCTGAAAGGCTGTTCATTTAAAGCCCAAAATATCAGTTTGTGAGGTAATAAGAAGTTGCACCTATTAGCATCAAATCAATGGTTTCAAACATGCATAGTAGCTCTACAAAAGTCCAACTCATTAACTATAAGAAACATTGTCCTGAAAAGTACTGAAAAAGGGTATAAGTAACACAAGGTGAACTCAAATTCACATGCGTTTTCACAAAAGTCACAGCCCTCATTACAGACAGCTACATATCTCGTAAGCTCCAGTTACACAGCTGAAATTAAACTCTAATAAAATTGCATGTTCATATTGTTTCAGATTAAATTGATGAGAGAGTAAAGTCAAAGTAGCATTCAAGCCAGTAATCAAACATCCCCATTCTGCAGCTCCAAAGTGCTGTAACTCTGGGCAATCAGCCTTGCTAGCCAGGATGGCAAAAGAGAATGTTTTTTCCATTTAATAATTGATGGAATAAATCTCACTGACAGGCATTAAAACACCACAGAATGGAAAACAAAAAAAAAAGCAAATCCAGGAAAAAAACCCCAAACAAACAATTCAAGGTTTTGTCCGAAATACTTACCTAGGCTTAACTTTTGCCCCAGGAGACGGAGTTGTGGATTTTTTTGCTGAAGGAGGCAAGGAAACTACAGTTTCACCCTCTGGAGCTATTACTAAACACTAGCTGCTTTTTCTGTAAGGCCCACAAAAGCAGGCTCTTCACCATGTCACCTGGGTGACAACTGGGTTGGACTTAGGAAACTGAAGGGAGTCATGCCTGACCTGAGCCTTGGTTAGCATCTTCCACATCAGTCTGCTGACTCATTGTAATCATGGTGACATCAGAGTTAACCACGTCCTGCTCAGAGACATGAAACCATGAACAGAGCATGCATATGACCAATAAAGAAACAGAGTTTAAGTAACAGAATTTCACTGCTAACCTACAGCAAAAGCTGCATGAGAGATTCATCATTAGCCACATAAAAACATTTTAGGTTGCATGTAAGGGGCTACATACTATCAGCTTCTCACTATCTCGTTATAAGTGGGAGTAAAACATCTTCTGCATTTTAAAGCAGTTTTGCCAGAAGTACAGCTCTGGAGGCAAGGGTTCAGACTGACTTCCCACCCATATTAGGTGAAGTCTGAAAACATTGTCTGACCTGGGTACAAACTAGTTTTCTTTGAAAACAGGTTTAACCACACCTATAAAAAAGCAGGCTTGAGGAGGGAGGAAGAGAGGCATAAGGGCTGTTTCACCATACGCCAATCACTTACTGTTACAGTGTCTGTTAACTGCTGGTTCTGCTGAGACGCTAAACTGCCTGATAGAGCTTCCATGTTTTCAGAGTTTGAAGGATCTTTCCTCCTCTGTGGGTCACTGGACTCTGATATCACTGCAGAACAGCAACAGTGAGAGAACGTCATTACAGTCACTGAATACACACTCCTCTCTTTCTGTTCTCACACAGTTGCATAAAAGCATAACAGTACAACTTATTAGGCAGAAACATCTCTAGTTCATGTTTAATTAAAAAAAAAAAAACAAATCACAAATTACCTAGTGCAGATCTGCAATGCTAAATTAACCGCATCTTGAGTCTACCCATTTCTAAGCCCCTCATACTGAATGAAGATGTAGAAGTTTATAAGCTTGACTACCTTGACTCTTAGCTCTGCAAAAGATGGAGTGACCCTCTGTGTCTGGCTTAAGCAACAGACCAGAAAGACCTTCTACCACCTGTTTCCTTGCATTGAATCTCTACAGACCACTGCAAAAGCTGTTTCACTGAAAATAAACTACCTTTTGCCCTTCGCACTCCTAGATTCTCCAAGTAGTAATGCATGCTTTGTACTTCTGTGTATCCTTCACAGTAGACACTACTGAAGGAACTTCTCCTTCACCTGCACCTCCATAATCTGAAGGACTTCAATCCTAGCTCATTTTGGGCTGCAACTAGGAGGAAATGGGAGGCACTACTGCAGAAGTTACTGTCTCAGGTATCCAGAGCTGGAAGTAGCTCTTTGGGATACTTACCTTGAAGGAACTTGAAATGCACAGTAACTAAAAGCAAAGTAGAAATTTGCTTTTAACACATGTACTGAAAGAATGCTATCTAACCTAAAGGCTCTTCAAACTTGTGATTCCTTTTCTGAGATGCTTAGTGTAACACTAGAAAGAGTTGTAAGTGTATTGTCTTAACAGATCTTTCCAGGTCTTTAAGTAAGTTACACCAAGAAATAACCCACACAAAAAAATGATCGCTAAAAAAAAAAATAATAAGTACAGCCAATTTTGCAGCAAGGGCATATCCCAGCCTTCAAAGAGAAAAGACCATATAGAGAAAAAGCTACCTCCTAAATAATTTGATACTGAAGTTGAGCCCAGGAAGCATTACATGTTTACAAACATTTTTCCATCATGCTGGCCTCTTACTTTTCTCAGCAGTTTTTTGTAAAAATCTGGGTCACAGCCTTGGTGGATATTTAGAGAAGAACTTCAGAGCAGTGTAGAGGAAAAGGAGGGGGCAACTTTCTCTACCCCTTGGACAAATGCTGGGCTTGGACTTCCATCTTGGGTTGGGTACCCAAGCATCACACCTGTACTTTAAACTCTGTGTTCCCTCGACATCTATCATACTTGAAACAAAATTAAACTCAGCCCAACGAGCTTAGAAGTAGACATACTGGAGATATTCATTGGCAGTATGGAAATGACACCATTTGATTACAGAAAATTCAATGAGACAAATTCAAAGAAATTCAAAGCATTGACAGTAGGCTGGTAAGGAGATGTAAATAAAGGCTATTCTGGGTCCAGCTAATATCTTTTCCTGCCAGAAGGCACACAGCTACATTTGTATTTAGGGCAAACAAACAGCCCTATGGCAGGAGGTATTCATGGCAATGCCTACAATGTCCCCCCACACGGCAGCATGTCACCTCCTGAAGAGGAGACCTGTGCTGTTGCTTATCTCTCTCTGCATACAGCGACTGTGGGTAAGCATTTCTGCTCCCCTAGCTGAAATTCCATAACAGCCCCCAAAATCTACAGGGCATCATCTGCTCTGTGTGGGGTAACAAGGCCCAAGTACACCTTTTTCTATCATGTAACACTATTGAAAAGAAACAGAAGTCACCTCCCTGCAGGAAGCCTAGGTAGAGGCTGCATCACCACACGTGCATCCACTGTGCATAAGTGCACGTTAAATGCCAAGTTGGAAGCGCTACTCTGTCAGAGGACTTATGCTTCCATAGACACAGAAATGTCACTGCCCCTTCCTGCAGGATGTCTCTCATTGGCACATACATGGCACAGTGAAACCAGGAAGGGGCAAGCAAAGAGCAAGTGGAGAAACACTGCTACACACTTAGCACATCAGAAATCAGCCAACAGCTGAGATGTGCCTTGACAGCTACCTGCCAGTGCATCTATTCAGCACTGTGAGTGGTTCCCCTGCTCGTGCAATCTCGGCAGCACATGGCCATGGTGCCCCATCCTCACTCCCCAGGCTAGGGGGACTCAGCATTTACCATGAATACCAGTTACCAAACTCATGAGATAAGGACAATAGAGGATGGAGGTGCTGCTTTTTTCAAACGTGGTCAACTGCAAGCTGTAGGCTACAACTGAGGATACTAATATTCAAATTGAACAACTTAAATTTCATGAAATAAAATAATTAAAAACCCACCTGCTTCATTCTGCCTTGTTTGCTTCCCAGCATGGACAGACTCCTCTTCTTCCACATTTATCTGTTGATATGAATTAATCATATGCAAAAGTGACATTAAAAAACATAGACTCTTCATCTAGTAAACTCAGGCACTTAATAGCAAAAGTAACTTAATAGCAAAAGTTGTTAATCATCAGCCACAAATCACTGACAACTCATTGGATGCTAGTTGAACCAACCATTCAAAAATCTCTCAGCTCCTGCAAGCATAAGTGGCAGCCACGATACTGTAACTACTTACTGCCACATAAAGTTTTCTGCCCACTCCAATATCTATGGACAAAGCATGAATATAAACAACAAACCATATTAACATTTATGAAAAAGTGCACAAACCCCCATGTTTTTACATTAGCTTATAAAAAATATGGTTTTAAGAGTATTCTCTTTTTAATCTAGAAGTATTATCTACATAGTCAATCTAATATTTGTGATTTGCAGCACCCCCTTCCTCTTCTCCAGGCTCCCAGTTTGCTCATCTGTGCAAAACAACACTTTGAACTAACGTAAGAACATGCTTACATGTCACGTTATGCATTTAAATGTCAGACTATTTCCTACCTCATGAACTCAGGAAAAGTAACATTACACTGAATTGGTTAACAAACACATTTCCATTTCTAAACCATAAATTTGAGTCTCTTGAAATTTCTTTCCTAAAGTCTCTAATCTCTCTTCCAGGAAAAAGCTGAAAACATCTATACAGCAAGTCACAAATCCTCAAAGGGAAGACAAATATGTAATAAACAGACAAAGAACCCCCCAACCACCACTGAATGTTTTTTCCTATTGTATATCAAATAAAATATACCTTAGAAAGGAAAAAAAAAAACCATCCACATACACTAAGAGCTTACCATCATTTTTTCATCTCCCAGGACCTTTTTAAGTATACTTAAAATGTCAAACTCAGCACTGAAAGATATTTTTATTTTTGTTGCTTCTGTTTGGTTAAAAGCAGCTGGAATCTTCATATAAATTTTAACAATATTTTCTCCATCACTCTCTGTATAAAAACAGACAGTTAATTTTGTTTTAGAGCAAGACATTCAGTATGTTACTCCTAAAATACTTAGGTAAGTGTTTGGGGTTTTTCAAGCCAGACTCTCATGTCTTACCCATACATTTCCAATTACACTGTTCAGTCAATTCTTTCTCAATGGATCTAGATGATTATGCTATTCTCTAGCATATCTATGAAACGACCCCCTCAACTTCTTCTTGAGCAGCAAAGGTAGGTTATTGTGTTAGAAGGGCTCAGACAGTCCAATAGAGTTGGTGCAACCAATGAGCACAACGGCGGGGGGATGGGGGGATGGAGGTTGTGGGGGTGGAAGACACAGGAATTCTCGTGATGGTGAGATTCTAGGTTGGTCCCACATCTTGTGGGCCCACAGGCAATAAGAGGATAACACTAGTCAGACAACCTTACCCTTCAGGCTGTAACTGCTGACTGCTTCTTTCGACAACTTCACAGAGTCCCAAAGAGCACCCTTTGAAAACAAAAGTTGCCACATCAGAAGGGCTGAGCGTGTGCCTGCTCTGTTAGACAGCTAAACCCGAGGCTGTCTGGGCTTTGCCGTTACCTCATCACTGTCTACATAGAACGTCACACTCTGGCTGCCGGTGTTGAAGTCAATCCAGAACTCCTCCAGCCTCTCATCCGACGGCTTCCTCACCTATGGAAGCACAATAGCAGCACTACTGTTCACAGAAAGAAAACCCCATAACTACTATCTCATTCTGCGTTTTCTTTATCAAGGCAACGCCGAAAAAAGTTGCCCTACGTAAGGGTGTACACAATATGCCAGTATACTGCTCACGTGTTTGTGGCAGGAAAGTCTGTGAAAGTTTTGTGTTTCTGAGCACTTGAAATGAACAAAAGCAGTGACAACTAACTTCCATTGACTTTTTTTTTTATTTGATACAACTGTCAGGAATTGTGCCACAAACACCTTTACTTGAAGGCCAGTAAAGGAACCTGCCAGATCTATAACTGTGACTGTGACCTCTCCTACCCAGGCATTAGGCTAATCTTGTTTTCTGGCAGTCTGGGAGCAGCTCTGCTGCAGGAATCAGTATTCCTGTCGTCCTGTTTCTTTTTAGAGATCTCTCTTCTGTCATCACCATGAAGGTAAGTGCTGCCTCTATCATTTGGCTGATACAAAAGCAAAGTCAGCAGCAGTAAGCTGAGAGCTAAGCAACAAACAAACAAACTTCCCAACTAGACTAGAAGGTTACACTTTACACTCCAGAAAATTAAGCCCTTCCATGAAAAAAAAAAAAAAAACATATCACAGGAAGAAACATTTTAACAGCAGTAACACTGTAGGGAAGATATCACAGCGTTAAGGACTTTTACCTCATTCATGTCCGCAAAAGCAGATATGCAAGGAAGTGAATAGACTCTGGAAGAAAAGCAGACTTCACATGACATACAGCATCAGAGTCCAACTTAATAAAAGGTCAAATCATTAAGATTAGTTACTAATCTTATTCTTCAAAAAAAAAAAGGAAAAAAAAAGTTAATAAATTCCTAGAAGTAAATTAAGCTTGGAGAAGCTTGCAGAATATTTTACGTGATGCATCGTCTTCATTGATTCTGCTTTCAATAGAACCACCATTAAAATGAGCAAAATCTTTAAGAACTTAATCATTCAGGTGACATAAATAATACTTCTTTTAGTAACATAACCCAAGTCACTTTATAATCCTAGCTTTTCCTCTCTGCAGTACTGAGAGCACCAGTTTAGTCTGTTGGTTCACAGCTTACCTTCTTCCACTATTCCCAAGCCTTTCATTTAGCCGGTTAAGAAATTTTCTGCAGTCCTTCAAGACAAATGACATCTTATTAAAAAACAGGCTACTCTTCCTTTGCAAAGAGTTATTCTATTGGATTGTGTAACCTCTACTCCAGTTACAAGCTTTAAACTAGCCCGTGTGATGTAAAGGCCACTGGGGAAGAAACACTCAAGTTGCTACAAATGGCTTGACACAACTTGTGGCCTACAAGCCTCCAAACATAACACAAACAAGCAGTAACTTATGCTCGAGAAGTAAAACAACGTATTTTAACGATATGCCATTTTATAGTTGCCGGATTTAAAAAAAGCATCATCCACAGCTAGCTGAATAACTTTATGCATTCACAAAATCAGTAGGAACTACTGATTTTTTTTAAGTAGGGACTTCTTACAAGGACATGCTGGCTGAACTCAGTCCAAACTAGCCCCTATACAAAGTTGTCAAGTATGTTGTTTTCAAAACAAAGACCCTTACCGTCTCAAATTCTCTATCCTTGATCTCTTTGAAAGCTTCAGCAAGATAGCTATCTTCAAACCAGTGGTGAACAAGGTCATCCCTCCATTTTTTTGTCATTAACCTACAAAGTGCTTCTGAAAGGGCAACCTGAAGGTCATAATCTACATGGTAAAAGTAAGCACAGGATAAATATCCACCCGCCAGGCATAAAAGAGGGTTATAGCATTGCCATTCTTGAACTAACATACTATACAATTGTACCACTCGGCTAGCTTCAGTTTCACCTAGGAAAACAGCAAAGGACCACAGCTAAATGTTAGCTCCAGACATCCTCAGCTCTTCCTAGCTCAGCAAGATTGAGGTGCAGAGCACTGCTAAGCACAACACATGTGTATCGGTGTTCTAGGGGATCAGGGAGGAAACAAGAGCAAAGCCTCATCACTAACTCACTATGATCAAGTTACATTTCACATACCACAGTAACAGTCTATAAAGCGTTTTTGCTAGGAGAAATGCTTCAGTCAATAGGCTATAAATGTTAAGTAAAGTTTGTCCCCACTGTGGCCAAGTTGTTAAAATTTATTTTTTAAAGACTACAAGCCAGCATTAGCTTGTGAACATGTAAAGGTGATCTAATTACCTTCCCATATACATCAGTTAATCTTTCCTTATTAGTCAATACAAATTACTAACACTAACCAGAAAGAATATAGTTGCATCTAACAATTTTTTATTAATATTTTCTTAAAGTAACATCTGATTTTCCTTTCCAAAAACCAACTCTTGACAAGGAAGTAATTTAAATTATAATTCATCTATAATAAGTAAGCAGATGAAGTAAAGCTGGAGAAACCAAGATTCATAAGAATAACCACTTAAATAATTCTTACCACCAACCACCAGTATAGTTTTTGCAAGGTCTTTCCTGAAAGAACAGAATGCAATGAGTTAAAGTGGAAATAACTTTAACTCTTATCACAGGGAAGAAAGTGTACAGCTACAGGATTTGGAAGGAAAACCACTCACGTGAGCGAGCACATATCTTCAGACAGAGGAAATCTCTTTCTCTCCTCCCGTGGAACACCATCAAGTATAGAGTTGAGAGTTCTCAAAGCCTTTCCCCCCCCATAGAAGAAGGGGCAAGGAAAAAAAAAAAAGAAAATAATTCAGTAACATTTTTCCATTCAACTACACACTTCTGTGTGCACACATCTGCATTTTCTTATCCTAGCAGGAGTCTTACCTCCTGCCGCAGAGCGCAGCAAATATTTGCTTCTGTCACTAGATGCCCTAGTTCAGGTAAAAATGAATTCACAAGCTCTTTCTTCCCTAGAAAAAATGGTTCAAAAACGTTTACAGCTAGAAATGAGCTGGTCTCCATACAAAAGATGGTTGGAACAACTCCACTTTGTGGTATTGAAAGAATAAAAATAATCCAGCTGGGGATTCATTTGAAAACACAGCTTTCTACCATCTAATCCTAGACAGGAAAGGGAGCTGGTAACCTGCCTATAAAAAAAAAAATGCTCCAGTTATTTTAACTGCTATTCTGGGTAACTTTTTAAATAGGTACAGAAAGGAGAAGATACATTCTAACTGCAACAGATAAATCTGCAATATACACCTTTTGACAGGGTCAGCAAAGCAAACCACTAGAATATTAACCAGAACACACTCGTTCTGCTCCTACTAGAATAAGCTGTAAGGACAAACAAGCTCAAGTTACCCAGCACACAAGTGTAGTTCTTTGGGTTTATGACTTGTGAGCCTGAATGTCTGGGCACACAGATTCTTGCTTTTTCTGAAAGCACCTGCTCCCCTGTCCTAACGGACAGCCAGCTGCAGCCACAGACAAATTGTTGCTGCAGAAACGAATGAGACAGACTTCCCTCTGCTTACTTAGGATGGCAGAAAGAGTTACCATCTTACTCTGTGGAGGTGGTTGACTTCAAGAAAGGAATAATGTTTGAAGTCACTAGCAATAGATGTGCACGAGCAGACTGCCTAGTCTCAAGTCCTTTCAGAAGCACCACATGCTCTGACCAACTGGAATATGTAATGCTGACTATTTAAACAAGATACCACAGCTAGATTATTTTTTTCAGCATATTCAAAACAAACAGTAAAAATATCTATGCTCCAATGGAAATGTTAATGGACATTAACTGGAGGGAAGTTATCAGGAGGATTTAAAGAAAACTTTGCAGAAAGTAGATCGAGGAGATAGAGAGGTGAAGGGGAGAGGAGAAAGAGGATAGAGCTTAAGCAAAATTAAGAAGTGTGCTCCTGAGATGGAGATTCAGGATATCAAGGAATGAAAGGGGGAAAAATACTGACCTTCATTAGTACACTGGCAAATCAGCTGATGGAAAAAAAGTAAAGCAAACCTTCATTAAGACACCACAAGCCAAGAACAGCAGAAGTAAAAAAGCCAAGGTGGTTATGCCCCCACTGTAACACTTTTCAGGGGCTAAAATAGCATGAAAAAATGACTGCACCCTTATCGGAAAAGGTAGTGCCATCCGATAAAGCTACATCACATATGGTCACCCCAATCATACAGATTGGCATTATGCAGGAAGAGTAAAGGGAGCGAAGCACCCACTTCCCTTGGGGATTTCTGACACGGTCAATAGCGCAGTGTCCTCAGGTTCCCTGGAAAACCCACATTGTGGCATCACATTGTCACTTTGATTACACATATGGGCCTACGTAAAAACACATTTTATGTTTATACAATACAGTAGTAGATATTGTAACACTCTTTAGATACCATATGTTAAAGCCACTTGAGGAAAATTAAAATAAAATAAAAACTAAACCACAGCACAAAACCACACTTCACCCTCTACAGTCAAAATATATGGAAGAGAATGGCCAGAAAGAAAAGGCAATCAAATTCTGACAAATAAATAATTTACAGAATACTTCATAAAATTTCTGTGTGGTTAGTGTAGAAATAAAAAGATCTGATTTTGGTTGCTCAAATATCTTTTACTGAGTATTCTAAAAATCACGGAACGGTTGAGTTAGAAGGGACCTTAAAGATCACTTAGTTTCAAACTTCCTGCCATGGGCAGGGACACATTGACTGGATCCAGAAGATGTCATAGGTATTGAAATAAATTCCGACGCACGAAGTGAGAGCATGGGGGAAGAAGCTGAAGGCATTCTTCCTACTGAAAGTTCACATATTAGGCCTTCAACACCTTTGAAGTTATGAATATTTAGGACAGAAACCTGAACAAGACATGCAAGCAGCTCAGATGATTCTTTAAAAGTAAATCAGCTGTTTCAAACACAATAAGAACAAGCTGTCCCAACCATTGTGGTAAAAACAAAGCGTAGCTCAATGTTGCCACCAGCTTCTAGGATTTTCTGTTTTGGCTTTTGTTGTTGTTGCTGTTTGGTTGGTTGGGGTTTTTTTGGTTTTTTTTTTTTTTTTTGCATGTGCATGTGTTGATTTGTTGGTTTGTCTGGGGGGCTTGCGGGAGGGTGTTTTTGGGGGCTGGTTAGTTTGGGTTTGGCTTTGTTGTTGGTTTTGGGTGTTCTTTGGTTTTTTTTGGTCACCAAACTGCATCAGAGCTTTCTCTGCAAAAACAAACAGTTGGCCTTGTATAAATGCTGCAACTCTGTGCAGCCCCACAGTAGTTGCTCCCAGGTGCATCAAACCTCAGCCTAATGCCACATCAGAGCAGGCTCCTGGGCACTGCCCATCCCCACCACCTGAGCTTCATCCCAGGCTCAGTCCTAGAGCACAAAGTCTGCTTAAGTAGTACATTTTTAAGAGAAAAATGTTAAATTTTTTTTCTGTGAAAAATGACATTCTTATCTAATAAAGGGAATCATTCTGCCTTCTTGATGCGCATACATACCAATGCAGAGTCAAAGAAGTCTTCAAGAAGCGGCATCAGAAACTTATTCTCATTTGTGTCAATGATGATCGCAAAAGTTCTTGCCCTTTCAAACCAAGATACCAAGTAAAAGTTAAAAGAATTAGTTAAAACCTGGGAAGAAGAGCTAATAACCCTTAAACTAGATATATCTACAGGAAACCTGACAGATGCAAACAGATTTTTTTTTTATCCCTTGAACTTCAGACTTACATGCAGGGCCAAAAGCTAAACATCATTAAGGAGCTCAAATTCTGCTAGGAGGACATGAGAAGTGCAACTCTCACACCCACTTGGTGCTCAGGACCTCCTTGACATAATGCATGGTGCTAGTAGCATCATAATTCTCATAAAGTCTTCTAGAGGATGTTAACTTACAGTGAAGTGATGTTTTAAAAACTCATCAAGCTTTTTCAAAGTCATTATTTTAGTACTTTATGTTATTAAACATACTGCATAGCACCACACACCTATGGCTAACTAGAAATCTATGCTTCACTGGAAGAGAGAACTCAGATTGGTGAAACCTTATTAATAATCTCTCCATACAGGAACTTTGAGCAACTGTATCCCTGCAAAGCACAATTATGAGGACAGATTTAAACATTTTGGACTGAGGAGTCCTCACTTCTATTACTAAAATTGCATTTTGCTGGAGACCTTAAAGCGTATTTAGAATTCTACATCATTTCACAGATGGGATACACCAAAACTCACCCCCTCCTTCCATTTTCAGCTTAAAACCCACAAACCCTTTAAGTCAGGTAATAACTGAAGTTATGATGTTGGCCACTGTACTGACAACAATGCACTGAAAGTAAACCTTTTTCCCACTCAGCTCACGCAACATATTAAAGAAATACTTTGTTTCTATGTGGCTGACTAGCTATCCTCTAGCTTCCACTTCTTGGAGTTCTTTTCCTGATGCAAGCAACCTTAAACCACATTAGTAACTTGTATACAGCATTATACTCATCTTTTCTACCAGTCCTTGTTCAATAAACAAACTTGTTCCTCTGTGATGATCACTTTTTAAATAGACCTGAATACTTCTCAGCAGCAGGGAGACATTCTGGAATTCATTCTTGTCCAGCTCCTACAGAAACACAGAACACTGTGCTTCATTACTCTGATATCCATAGAGCTGGGCATTAAGATGATTAAGATTATTTATGGTACTCACCTTTCTCAATGCTTTGTCTAGCTGGTTGAAGAGAGACTCGCTGTATTTCTGGGAAGGCTCTATTTCTCTCTCTTGAAGCAGTTCACTTATTTTCTGAAATCCCTTCCCTTTAAAAGCATCAGTAAGAAGCGATTCAAGCTGCAGAGGAAGAAGAAGCAAACAACTAGCGAGTAAAATAAGAGGGCATTTGAATTATTGTGACACTGATTACTAGAAAATACTGGTAGTGCTACTCTAAAAATTGTAGGGTTTTTTTTTATTTGATTTTACTCAATTCTCTACTTTCATTTTGCTGTTACATCTGAAGGTAAACATCAGCCTTAATTTCTGAAAGAGATAGGGCCTTTGAAACTTACTACTCTTAAACGGATACTGAAAAAGGAAAAAAGCAACTCCTTTAGTACACTTAGTTTGCAATTCTTACCCTGTCCACAACCATTACAATCACTTCTTCCTACTTACTAATGAAAACACTAAGGATGTTGCGGCACTTCCTATGTTACTTTAAATTACTAAAACTCCAGGTCATGCTATTTCCATTTAGAATATTCACCTTCAAATATATATATATATGATTATTTGTAAGATAAATTCTGTGATTCTGTGATAAAGCCAAGGATGTACTTAATAGATATTTACATAGCCTTCTGTTCTGACTGCCACGTGTTCATTCATCTCTTTAATCTGTTCTTCAATTTTTTCTTCCTTTAAAAAGAAAGGGGGAAAAAAAAACACAGCATAAAGCAATTCTGCCAAGAAGACAAAAAACATTTTCTCGTCCCCTTTCTCCTAAAGGGCAGTTTTTCCTTCCTCATTTCTAAAGAGGGAAAAACCAGGAAAAGGTAACTGAGGAAAGTTTCAAATTTACGCCACAACTCCAAACCAGAAGTTTGTGGAAACCATGACCCCAAGAAGCCACAGCAACGCCTGGCAGCCATCCCCTGAGGGCCACCACGCTGTATGTCCATTGATCCACCCCATCCCTATCCCACAGCTGGTCCCCACCGCAAGGAGCAGGGTTTACCTCTACCATAGCACAGGAGCAGCAAGATGCTGGGGGTAAAAGGCTTCGGGCTGCTTCACCTACGACCCTTGCAAGAGCCACACAGCCAACTTCTGCTGGATAAACTTACGCTTGGGGTGAAGGGGAGACACTTGGCAGTGTTCCTCACCACTCCCAACACTCACCTTTCCTCACCAAACCTAACTGTATCCCTTAGCTCTAGTAGCAAGGGAAGGGAAGGAGAGAGAAAAGCCAGTTTTCTCACCCACAGTAAAAAGCTGCACCTGTGCAGTAGGCTGGGAAGGGCCCCTCTGCACACAGGTGATGGTATTTGACTCCCTGTCCGAGCAGGTGAGTGCAAAAGAGGAGCTCAAAGACCCCCACCAGGGCTGCTTTCTGTCAGGTGGGAGGGCACAGCTAGTGCTCTTAAGTGCGGGCTGTTTTTTATTTTGTAGAAGGGTAAAGTTCATTAAATTTTTAGAAGGAAGTGAATGAAAAAAAAAACAACTTCCAAATGGGTCGGATTATTTAAAGGATCATAGTAGCACTACATGTTCCACGATTCCCTATCTATTTTATAATGTATACTTTAGGGGGCTTTCTCTTTATTCAGAATCAGAGGAAGTCCTGAGTTGGAAGGGACCCACAAGGATTATCTAGTCCAACTCCTGTTCTGTGCACAGAACAACTCCAACATTCACATTGTGTGGCTGAGAGCATTGTCCAAATGTTTCTTGAATATTGTCAGCCTTGGTGAGAGAGCTAAAAGCAAAATTCGCACCTCCCCAGCCTCGTACACACACATACATATACACATCCCAAAGATCATCGGCTATTTCTTCCCAAAATAAGCTCACAGGAAACGTTACTAGTACTTTCCTAATGAACTAAAATACACTGATCAATAAAATAGCACTGACTCTAGCTTTGTATTTTAACCCTTAAGATGCAGAGCACAGCGTGAAGAGAGGACACGCTTAACAACACTTAATTTGTATCTAAATCTCAACAGCAGGTGTAGGTGTGCATTTAAGGAAAAGCAGGTTATTTGTACAGTCCCTTTGATTCCCTTCAGGGGCTTTTCAAGCCCGAATCTTGCTGGAAATTAAAAATTTAGGGGCACCCCCTGCCTTGCTGCTGCCGGATCAGACTTCCAGCCCGCTTAGGGGGCAGAACCCACCGGGATGGGGTGGTGCCTGCGGGGATGGCTGGGAGCTGCTCCCACCCGGGGACGTCCCTACCGCGTAGAAAAAGCAGGAGTCGAGGGCCACCACCGCGCCCCCCGCTATGAAGCTCACCTGGGATATCAACGACCCCAAGCTGCCGCAGGTACCGGGCAGGGTTGAGTGGCTGCTGGAGGGTGCGGTAGAAGATGCTGGGCCAGCTGGGTGGGATGCCAGGGGCAAGACCTTCCCTCTGAGGAAGGATGGTTTACTTTTCCTGCACCTTTTCAAATATAATTAGATGGATCTTGATGGGCTGTGAGTAGTCTTTACAAAATGACTTGTAATTAAAATATGGATTTGATACATAGCTTTGGCCAGCTGTGTGTGAGCTACTGAAACTATCTTCAGCTCTACTGTTCAGCTGGTTTTCTTCTCCCCTTTTCCTTATTTAAAGAAATGTCAAAAATAAGCTTGGATTGAATATTTTCTGCTAATATAACTAAAGCTACCTAAATATTTGGTCTGTTGATGTGACATTTGATTGTCAATGAGCATTCCACTCTTTTTTCTAGCTGTGAGCTTCAAATGCATTGTTAATTCACAACTTTTTTTTATCTTGGAGTTTATTTAATTTTACAGAGCCCGTCCAATTACAGAATGGCTTAACACTGTAAATGCTGGCAATTTACTTGATTTCAGGTAGATCTCAGAATTGCTCATAAATGAGTTTTGCAGGAACTTTCCCATGCACTATAAATATGTGGAGTTTAAAATCTTTGTAATTCTTTAATTGTTCTGTTACGTTTTGGTAAGGAACTCTAGAAAGCCAGCAACATCCCAAATTGGAATGTTCTTTCTCCAGACTACTATACATATATTGGAAGTATATTTGCAATGCCAATTTATTTTTATTTTTTGGTAGAAGCCTTATTCACCTTACATTAGATGAACTTTAAGATAATATTCCTTATTTAAAACTTCTAGTTTCCAGCCTGTAGATGCACGAACCCACAAGGAGAACTTAATAGCAAATATGTGCAGGGTGGCTTCTGTCCTGTCTGGGCACATTAATAGTAGACCACTCACTATGTTCTGGTAACTAGGCTGACCTTTTATGGCTGGATAGCTGGAAAGAGGCATCTGTGACAACAAACCATGTTATTATGGAACATGATGCAAAAGAGGAAAGGATCCCAACTTTCTTTTGAAACATGGAAGCTCAGACTGCTTTTCCCCTTTTATGGAACATTTCAGAATAAGCTATTCTGTCAATAATTATATTTTCTGCTGCTTGGGTGGTTACAGGAGAAGACCCTTTTTCCCCATTATGTATTTTGTAACAGGTCAAAACCATCAGGTTGCAATATCCTGCTAATATTGTCTTGCTCTCCTCCTTGCTGTCTTGCTCTCTCAATCCTGTTTGCCCTGCTGCAGGAGCCCAAGCACTTTGATGCCTTCCAGGAATGGCCCGATGGCTACGTGCGGTTCATCTACTCCAGCGAGGAAAAGAATGCGCAGAGACACCTCAGTGGTTGGGCCATGCGCAACACCAACAACCACAACTGCCAGATCCTCAAGAAGTCCTGTCTAGGCGTGGTGGTGTGCGCGAGGAGCTGCACTCTGCCTGGGGGAGCCAGGCTGCAGCTTCGCCCTGCCATATGTGACAAGGCTCGGCAAAAGCAACAAAGTGAGAGGGACCCTATTTCTTTCAGCTGGGCTTGATTTCTAAACTGGAATCACCCTCATGTGGCATGTAGACTAAGACATAATTGCAAAGAGTGTGATGAATATATTTAGTTCCAAATTTCATCAACATCTGTCTGTATGTACTTAAGGGGAAATAGATCTACAGTCCTTTAACTCATTAGCATTTACATCAAATATGCAGCTAAACTCCATGCCATGTAGTTCTGCTTTCTAGTCTATGTTGTTTCCTTGAACATCATATTTTAATGTGAATTTCAGTGAAGGCTGATTATATTGCTCTTGAGCTCTGTTTATTTTCAGAGGACGCTCTTGCTTTTAACCAGTGTCTGCAGTAGCTTCTTCATCTCTTCACAGAGAAAGCCTGCCCAAACTGTAACTCAGCCCTTGAGCTGATTCCTTGCCGAGGACACAGTGGCTATCCAGTCACTAACTTCTGGAGGCTTGAAGGCAAAGCAATATTTTTCCAGGTAAAAAGCATGCATACACATGCATGCACACACATATGATAATTATATCTATACAAAAAATTACATTTGTACAAAAAAAAGATACCTACATGTACATAGAGAGAGATTTCTTTCCTCCTTTCCTTTTTTCCTTTTTTGTTTTGTTTTGTTTCAGGCTATTTTGTAAAACACTGAGCATAGTGAGCATGATGGAGCTCTGGTCCATGACCGAATTCCTCTACAGTACAAACTTGGCAAGAACAAGTAAAAGGATAACAATTGTCTGTCTTTTAAAAAGAATTATTTGAGGATTAACTATATTAAATTATAGATATCTGAAATTCTCCTGTTTAGATTACACAAAACCAAACATAAACGCTGTCTGGCACCCTGGTGTGTCTGACAACTGCATCTCACCAAGCACCTAATGTTTATTTCCTATTAAAATAAATAAATGGAGAAAGGAAATCTCTACTTAAATTGCACAAGTTGAAATGTGAAAATTCTATTTCATGTGAAATTAACTTCTAAATTTTAAGATCATTTTAGAACTTGCAAGAAAAAAATAGAGAGCTAAAATTTGAAATTTCATGTTTATTCATTCTTATTTTGCAACATTAGAACAAAAAAATCACAAAAAGCTTCTATGAAATTATAGTCTCTGCTGGATGATTTATTTCTTTTTTCACCTGAACCTCACTGCAGTGAATCCTTTCTCCAGGTAGTAAATAGAAGGAAACTGGCCTCATTCCAGTAGTACTGGCAGTGGTATCCAGAAATTCTATTATAAACATGCAAAACTTTCTATGTGAAAAGGTGCAGGCTGTTTTCTATTTGAAAAGGGACAGCATTTCAAAAGTAATTTTAGGATCCACACGTTGTATTAGGGACTAAATGGGGGTCACATTTAGAGAAATGTAATGTCTAAGGACACGTAGAATTTATTGTTTTACCATATATCAATATAGCTTTGGATACATAGATCTGCATATCCACAGATGTTTCAATAGCAGAGTATCTTTGGATGCCTTTACAGGGAATACATTTTTTTTTCAAGGAAGTGTTTATTATTTTTAGAGTAGAGAATATTTGTCACCTGGTAGTGTGAAACATCTTTAAAACCTATTTACACTGGTTTTGTGATGGCTTTATAAAGCAGAACTGAGATCCTGGACTGCGGAAAATCAATGAACTAATACTTTTTTTCCTTGGTTCTAATCAGCTACTCCTGAATGTCACAAACATAGGTAACATCTTTGCTCCTTCATCATCCAGCCTTGCAACTCTGTAGTCCTTACCGACTTCTCCCTCACTTCTTTTTCTTCTAGCCACCTGTAAATCATTATTTATTTTATTTATTTTTAAATTTAACACCTTCTCGTTGTTTAATTTCTCCTCCCCTTTCTCTTGTCTCAAAACACAGATCATGCTGTGGCTACCTCTCACTCTACTATTGGATTTTCTGTTCTCTTGTCCCCTTCTAGTTCACATCTAATTGATTGTAAAACCTAATTTAGGCTAAAGGAGTCCATGACCACCCCAGGCCAGAAAGCAAACTGGAGGCAGAGGCAAGGCGAAGTGCAATTAAGAAGCAAATGTCCTTTTCTCACCATTCCCAGAAAAAGAGACCTCTAAGCTCAGAGGTAAGTCAAGAATCTTTTTTAGTCAATTAAGAAGGTTTTATAAGCACATACTAGGGATCCCAGGGCAAAACAAAGTTTTACACCACATTGCATCTCTTCATTTGAGGCTGAAATGAGCAATGTCACGAGTGTTGAGGCACAATTTGTATGGACAGTATCAGTTTCCGAATCTCAAAGATCTACTTGTCCTTGTCAGGCAGGAAGGTACCATGACAGCAGTGGTTACACCAATAGCCTACAGAATCTGCCCTGCATGGACAGCCCAGAAAGGGTTGGTATCATCACGGACACCAATTTTTCAATTCCAGCCCAGTCTTACCCTCCACTGCAAAATGCTGACCTCTACAAAGCATCTTATGATTCAGCCAACTTCCAAGAGGATCAGTTATCTCCATATCCAAAGTGTCCCAATCCAAGGATCTACATGCCCAGGCCATGCAGCTATGAGTTTGGAGTTCCTACTTTTATAAGCACCAGCCCTTACCCAGCATTTTATAAAGATCTTACAAGTCCTGCCATTGATGCCGACCCCCTTGGTTTAAATGGATCTCACTACAATGCTGTGACTTCCCATGATATGAGTTTTGACAACCCTGGCAGACCTTATGGACTGAAACCAGCTTGGGGGAAAACTGGCAGCGGAGACCAGAGTGACTATGGACAGATGCAAACAAGCGCTACCCACCCTTACTGTGGTGGAGACTACCCCTGCAGGTATGGTCCCAGCCCCTCTCCAATAGCCCCACCACTGCAAACAGTCATCACAACCACCACCAAGGTGTCCTACCAGGCCTACAAGCCATCCACACTGAAATACAGTGACAACCTCTGCAGTATGAAAAATCTTCAGAGCTACACACACATGGCAGAAAATGTCACAGGTGCTATCTATTCTGGGATGAAGATTCAGGAGGATTTTGGGATGATGAAGTCAGCATTGCTCTACCAGCATGACACAGTCCCCACAAAGTCTGAACCAACTGAAAGCGTGGAGACCTATCGGTATGGGCCACCGCTGGCGAACAGCTATGCTGAGCACGAAGGCGAGACTCTAAGGTTTGATAGTGTTGAGTATTGACTAGAAGTTGCATAAATGGTACATACACATAAAAAGGAAAATACATTTTTGTGCTGACCATGTGTGTGCTAAGCCCAGTTGTTTGTGATTTGAGGAGAGGTGAGGAAGCAGTATGCCACAATAGCTTATTCCCCAGAAGTGCCTTTCTGGGTTTGTGCTGAATGAAGCATATTCCATGGAAATTTTCAAATCAATCCTACCTAATGTCTAAAATGGCAAAAGGATCTGAGCCCTAGACATGCCTGGGAGAAGGCAACATGGAGGCACAGCACCTCTGGAAGTCAACAGCCTCCTCTGATGAAGGGTGTGATGTGCTTATAGTCAAAACTCCTGCCAGATGCATCCAGCTTTGAGAGAAAACACTCCACCTGTAAAAAGGAAAATGCTTGCCAAGTAATGCGAAAAAAAGATGGAGGAAGGTGGGTATTGATTATCATTAACTGAAAGAAATTACAGAAAATTAAGGAAATAAAAGAAATTTTAAAGGTACTTTGCAGAATAATTCACCTGAAGGGACCATTCACCTGCCGTGATCCATGTAATGAATGGAAAGACCAGCTAGATTTTGCCAAAATTGGAATTGAAAAACCTACACGCTAACTTCATGCTGCTCTTTGATCCCCTGCATCAAGAGTACAGGCTGTCCAGCCTGTCTGTGCAAAAGGGAAAGTCCAGGCACAGCAGCACCACCACCACGGGGAAACCAATCCCCTGCAACACTTGACCTGGAGGCAGGAAGGCTCAGGTGACCCCCACCAAGCATACCCAGCATCACACGGGTGTCAGGGTTGCATATATAGAATAATTGGCAGTGACACTTCTTTTTGTCTAAAGGGGTCCAGCAAGCTCATCAGACCACTATTGTGCAGACATTACTGCAGAAAGTTGCTTTGCTTATGAAAACAACTCCATCTGGTCTAAAAATGTAGCATCTTAGCTGCCCAGAAGTACAGGTCAGTGTTGAATAAGCATGACAGAATTCATTATCATCCTCATTATTAAGTAACAAGCATCTTTAACTTTTAGGACACTTGAGTATTTTTTAAAAATCTGGGGCTTGATTTTTGGTACGTTTTGAGTAATGGCATTCTACTATACCCTTTCAATAAACAAGAAATCAAGGTTAAAACCAAAGCACCATGTAAACTAACATGGGCAGCTGGCTAGTTGGCTTCAACACACAAAACTTTGTAATGCTATCATCAGACTGCTAAACAAATCTTACTTGCAAAGCATGGTGTATAAATACCAGATTTTAAAAAAATCTTCCTTTCCAGTGTAGAATATTTTTTTCTTTTTGTATTTTTATGAAAACAATGTGCACAATGTGATAAGTGAAACTGAGCCTACAGGACCTTCGCTAATAGCATCATGTTTCAGTAGTGGATTGTTCAGCATTTTAAAAATTCAAGCCACGAGAAGCTGGAATTTACAAAAAAAAGACTAAATCAATTAATTTGCAGCAAGCTCACCATGTCTTTTAGGGTTATTTGCTATATACCTCACTTGGCAATTCTGCTATCAGGTGTTTTTAATTACAGACAAAAACTGATTTAGGTGAGCAACATCAGTTTGGTAATTGGCCCATCTACTAACCTAAAAATAAATAAATAATTTTTTTTAAAAAAAAAAGACAAAACCCAAGACATCACCCAGAAAGACTGATGCAAAGTTTTAGAGTTTAGGAATTTGTAACACTATGACTGTTTACAGAATTGAGACTTCTTATCTGTACTCCAGATCATGTTATTGCGTTTGGCATGTAGAATAAAAATTAAGATTTCCAGCCTCCAAAGTGTAAAAGAAAAAGAAATGTATTGGAAGGGAATAAAGCCAAACAAAAAGACTGAAAATTCTGGATTCACAGCAGATGTGAAAGCCAAAGAAAATTTTAAAGTTGTAAATTGCTCCATTTTATATTAATTTTAGAGGAGTTAGATAACCACAACTCGGGCTTCGAGTATTAAAACATTAAGACAAGCTTTGGGAAGTTTGGGCTGTTAATATTACTGGTATTAAAGTTGTCATTGTAGCTGCCATTAAATCATTATGCAATGCTCTTAAACATAGCCTTTTAAGCAGAACTTTGTATATCAGTTAAGAAAATGCAGCCAGTTTTGTTAAGATGCTACTTTTTGGGTGTGGACTTATTTCTAATAAACATCACAGCTGTTCAAGCATGGTAAAAAGCTATGGTAGCAATTACCTCGCCACATCATCTGTAGCACTAGAACAAATAAAACCACTCTAGAGGCTATTGCAGTCTCTCTTTACCTTGCTTCCTTTCATACACAAGTATCTGGGACAAGATATCTGTATGTTACCTTTTTTTAATAAAAGATCAAATGGATAAAGTCTAGTGCTGTATGTAGTTTTCTTTCCAAAATATATAAATGTAAAGGCAATACACGCTTCTGTAACAAAAAGGCTGAAATGAAAAGCTTCCTTGCTGGTTTATATAGCTGCAGGATCGACTTTAAAAGCATGTTTCTCTAGCTACCAGCATCCTGAAGAAAGATGCGCTACCTTGGGTCCCTGAGTAAGCAGCTTCTTTTCCATTAATTACCCCCTTCAAGCACGGTTTGTGGTCCTGCCTCAAGCACATGAGAGCAGCCCCTCACCAGCCTGCATCCTGTACTGTGGCAGGTGTCTTCATCTAACAAATTCCAGTTGTTATAGCAAAGCTACAGAGGATGGTCGAAAAGATGCTTTCAAACCTTGGCCACCTGTGGCTCTGGCTTCATATGGACTACAAGGGCCCTACTGAGGTAAAGTACCATCTGTTCCCACGCTGAGGCTGCTCTTTGTACGAAATAGCAGTCTTTTAATGGCAAAGTTTAAAAGCCCAAGTGTGAAACGGATGCTTCCCAGACATAAGAGGTTGCTTGACAATGTTTTTCAACCCGCTGCATGTAGCTGTACATCATGTATCTGACAGGTGCACCTATACACGGGCATCATTTGTGGTCCTGCCAGGAGGAAAAAGCCTGCCATGCCAGTCCGTGCTGTAGCCATGTCTGTCCACCCAGTTCTGTCCAGAGACATGGTTTAGTGCCTGCTCTTCTTCTGAAAGCAGGTTACCTTTTGCCTTTTCAAGTACACTACATGGCATATACAGGGCATGAGGAAACTTGACTGTATTGCACCTACTGATCCTAAAGTAGTTGATATCCTTGTTTGGGGTACAGACTACTGTCTTTAAAGGCAGAGGCAAGCTTTTCTCCAAGCTCTATAGGTGGAACCCAGAGCTGCTCTATCAACACTGATGATGTCACAGAGCAGAGTATGATTTCTGAGCCTGTTTGTTGTTTTCTTTTTCCTGAGGGCTTTCTGGGATTTCTTTTTTTCCTGGATTTCTAGGGGTTTCCTTTGTGTCTTTTTAGGGGAAGCTATATAATACAACCAAGCTACTCTCATTTTCACAAAAGTGGATAGCACGTCCTGAGAGAGATCACTTAGCAGGATGCCCAATGCATTTCTAGAAATGCAGAAAGCCTTCTGAAGAGATGGATTACACATTTTGGAAAATTCAAATCTTCCCTACCCTTATTAATAGAAGTCACATGCAGATAATAAAGGGGAATTACTGGGACTTTCAATATTGAAGTAGTTCCTCTGATCACACAGGGTGAAAAATTAGTCCAGGCCTGTTAAAAGCCCACTGCCTAAGAAGTAATGAAATGAGTGTATGGTGGTGTCTGGAGAACTGCCTTAGGTGTTCTAGATGCGTAAAGTAAATACCTGCTTGGCACTCACAAGCAAAGGAAGGGTTAATCTGTAACTATTTAAGTAGTGCTACAGTTGGGATTGTGTAAAATAGAAAGTGCATTTCAACATGACACCTCCATGAGCTCACAAGAATCCATATGCAACATGAGGATTAGTAGGGTGATACAGGCGTGAATAAGTATCACACAGAAACATTGCTCGTTTGGATTAAACTCATTCAAACAAACAGAAACCAAGTGAAGTTTACACAACTCCTATTAGCTTCACCATGCCTGCTGGCACTTGTGATGGCATTTGGGAGAAGCCAGTTTCGGGTACTTATGCTGGCATTTGAGCAAAGCATTGAGGCCTTTAAAGACCACAGCCAAAGAGGGTTCTTTCAACAGAAAATTAACAGTGGGTCCACTCATTTTGTTGTGTAAGATGAGCAGGGAAGCAGGTGCATGAGGATGTTCTTGGAGGTCCTTTCACAAGGCCCACAAACATCACTGCAGCTCCTAGGCCTCTTTGTTCCAGCCTGTTGCTTTTCCTTCAGTTTCCTGTTTCATAGCAAGAGCAAGCATAGCACTTCTCTCCTGTCTTTATGATAAAATGAAGTGTTAAGTGACTGGGCTGCAGTGCTTGTCCTGCAATTCCACACCATACTGCAGTTTAGCTGAAGCACTGGCAAGTTCTGTCTACAGCCTTTCAGTCTTCATGCGTGTGAAATGTCAGGGAGCATTACAGAAAGTACCAACAATTGACAGACACAAGGTCCTGGTAATAGAATTCAGACTTAAGTGCTGCACCTCTGCAAATCTAATAGAATCATTGAGTCATTAAGGTTAGAGAAGACCTCTATGATCACCCAGTCCAACCACCAGCCAACACTACCATGCCCACTAAACCATGTCCCGAAGTGCCACATCTACACATTTTTTTAATACCTCCAAGGAAGGAGACTCTACTACTTCCCTGGGCAGCCTGTTCCAATGCTACACCACTCTTTTGGTAAATTATTTTTTTCTAAAATACGATCTAAACCTCCTCTAGTGCAACTTAAGATGATTTGCTCTCATCCTATCACTTGTCACTTGGGAGAAGAGACCAGCACCCAGCTCACTACAACCTTCTTTCAGGTAGTTGTAGAGAGCAAGACCTCCCCTCAGCCTCCTTTTCTCCAGTCTAAATAGCCCCAGTTCCCTCAGCTGCTCCTCATAAAACTTGTGCTCCAGACTCTTCACCAGCTTCATTGCCCTCCCCTGGACATGCTCTTGTCTTTCCTGTACTGAGAGGCCCAAAACTGAATGCAATATTCAAGGTGCAGCCCCACCAGCACCAAGTATAGGGACACAATCACTTCCCTGTTCCCAATAGCCACATCATTTCTGACACAAGCCAGGATGCTGTTGGTCTTCCTGGCCACCTGGGCACACTGCTGGCTCATGTTCATGTCCCGCCAGCTGTTGACCAGCAGTATTGAAACTATTGAAACACCAGACCCCTTGCTTGTACCAGATCTCTTATAAGTGACTGTAATCAGACTTGAAATGCCCCAGAAGCAACCAAGAACATTGTTCCAGGGACTTTCCAGATAAAAGCACTAAAGCAGCTGTAACTTCCTTTCCTTCCACAGTCTAATCTCTTTATTAAATGAATTTGTTTCACGAACCAGTCTTAAAGGCCACATCACAATCAGGCACACAAACACAGCAAGATTCCAGGGAGCCTGACATTAGCCCCACACCCCTTCAGGAGAAGACAGCTGAAAGGATATCTGTGGAAAATGGGTGGCAGCACCACAGGATGAGGAGGCAGCCCATCACTGGGAAGGAAGGGCAGCTGTGGGACAATGGTAAACCGAAGAGACAGAAAAGACATGAGCACAGGGAAGGAACATCACAGGGCAACTGCTGCACTGTTGTCACTGATGGCAGAGAAGTACTTAAACACACCTATTGTATACCTGTAATGGTGTTGAAACACACCCTTTCAGGTGAACCCATGGTTAAATGCTTCACTACGTATGGTCAGCTCCTGTTGAATCTTTGCCTGAATTCTGTCCAAATGGGTGAAGGTACCATCTCACATTCAAGTCTTGCCTTTGAACTTCACTTCACCCACCAGGCATCTCTGATGTTTTATTTCAATAACGGAAATGGGTGTATTCTGTTTCAGAAAGTAATGTGTTGTTTTCCTGTACTTTTATTTCAACACACTGTGTGTGAGTGGCCAAATCCTTCAGATTCCAGAAAACCGATTCCCATAGCTCCACGTTCCACACAGTTGACTTGAGGAAGAAGCAATTAATCTCTCAACAGCGCTTAAACCATCACAAAGTTACCACAACAGGTAATGAGGAATGGGGTGAGAGGAGGGGGGGGATATAATTAAGACATCTTCCCGTTTTCGCTTAGCAAGCCTGAGTGGCCAACTTGGTGAAGCAGATATAAATCTGAATTTCTACAACTATTTTCTGCCTTTCCCTGCATGGTGCCACCATCACCTACTGTGTTGAGAAGCTCTCCCCCTTTTCTTACCCTTCTTTCTCAAAATCATTACAAAATAGGAAGTTCAAACTAATGTTGAGAATTCAGCTTAAAATGACATCTCACTGGCAAAACTACTCCCTGACTCAGACACTAAATATGCAGTTTTTATTAACCATGTCTTCTGTACACAGTGGAGAAATGTGGGTCACAAAGGACGAAGAAGAAACTTCATTATTCTTTTTATAACAGAAATATATATTTTAGAATGCATATAGTAAAGTTTCCTCCTGCATCAATATTGGCAATGTGCATTTTAATAAATAGCTTAGAATAAACAATAAAAGAAAAACGTGACAGAAAAAAAACCTTAAGACTTCATTGAAGCCATGAATGTAGCAGACAGAATTTTCTGTAAAAATCCTAAGTACATGGTGGCTTAGCTGGTGACTTTATTTAACATCTAATTACCATTACCATTCACGATGATAGTAAAGGCACTCTCTAAGACGATCTCGTGTAACATGGTGCCACCTTCAGGAAACGTGTGACACGGCTCTGGTTGCCAGACAGAGCCTGTTTTATAGCACTTTCTCACAACGTTTTAGCTTCTCACCGTTTCCCATGCCAGTATTTGCTTATGGCCTGCTATCTTCTCTTCTGCTCTGCTCTGCAAATCCTCCCGAACAACACCTACACCCCAAGACATGTTTGTGTCATCTAGGTGTCCACAGGTGTGCACATGCACACCTCTCCACCCACACAGGCACACGTGTGTGCACACAAACACACCTGTCCACACACACTCCTGCATCCACACTTGCGTGCACATGCCCACCCCTGCATCCATGTGCATGCCAACTCCTGTTGCCCACGCATGCCCGTGCACCCATGCATACGAACACCCCTATGTCCATGCACACCCACCTCTGTGCCATGCACAACTGAGCACACAGACCTGTACCCACACACGCCCCTGCACCCCAGACATGCACATCTGTGCATGCAAACATCTCTGTGGGCATGCACACCCACCCCTGCACCCATGCATGCGCACGTGTGCCTGCAAACACCCCTATGCCCACGCAGGGCCCTGTACCAATGCATGCGCACCTGTGCATGCAAACACCCCTGTGCCCATGCACGCCCACCCCTGTGCCCATGCATACCCCTGCACCAATGCACCCCTGTGCAAAAACCCCTGTGCCCATGAACACCCACCCATGCGCACTCAAACATGCCTGCACCCATGCATGTATGTGTATGCATGCAGAAATCCCAGTGCCCATGCACACCCACCCTGTAGACACAAACACCCCTGAACCTATGCATGCACACTTGTGCATGCAAACTAACCTGATCTTCTATGACAAGGTGACTCACTTAATGGATGAAGGAAAGGCTATTGCTATAATGTACTTGGACTTCAGAAAAGCCTTTGACACCATTACTGACAGTATTCTGCCTGGACAGGCATACCCTCTGCTGGGTAAAAAAATGGTGGGATAGCCAGGCCCAAAAAGTTGTGGTAAAAATGGAGTTAAATCTAGTTGAAGGCTGGTAACAAGTGGCATCTCCCAGGACTCACTGCTGGGTCCAGTCCTGTTCAATGTCTTCATCAATGACCTGGATGAAGGGACTGAATGTACCCTTAGTAAGTTCGTGGATGACACCAAGCTGGGAGGAAGAGTTGATCTTCTTGAGGGTTGGGAGGCTCTGCAAAGGGATCTGAACAGGCTGGACCGCTGGGCTGAGTCCAGCGGCATGAGGTTTAACAAGGCCAAGTGCATTTGGGACACAACAACCCCATGCAGCGTTACAGGCTCGGAGAAGAGTGGCTGGAAAGCTGCCTGGAGAAGGGGTTGTTGGTTGACACCTGGGGGTGTTGGTTGACAGCCGACTGAACATGAGCCAGCAGTGTGCCCAGGTGGCCAAGAAGGCCAATGGCATCTTGGCTTGTATCAGAAACAGTGTGACCAGCAGGTCCAGGGAGGTTATTCTCTCTCTGTACTTGGCACTGGTGAGACCGCTCCTCGAATCCTGTGTTCAGTTCTGGGCCCCTCACCACAAGAAGGATGTTGAGGCTCTGGAGCGAGTCCAGAGAAGAACAATGAAGCTGGTGAAGGGGCTGGAGAACAGGCCTTATGAGGAACGGCTGAGAGAGCTGCGGTTGTTTAGCCTGGAGAAGAGGAGGCTGAGGGGAGACCTCATTGCTCTCTATAACTACCTGAAAGGAGGTTGTGGAGAGGAGGGAGCTGGGCTCTTCTTCCAGGTGACAGGGGACAGGACAAGAGGGAATGGCCTCAAGCTCCGCCAGGGCAGGTTCAGGCTGGACATCAGGAAAAAAATGTTCACGGAAAGGGTCACTGGGCAGTGGAACAGGCTGCCCCGGGAGGTGGTTGAGTCACCTTCCCTGGAGGTGTTTAAAGGACGGGTGGATGAGGTGCTGAGGGGCATGGTTTACTGGCCCCGCCCCGTGCCAGGCACGCCCCCCCCCCGGCGCCGCGCGAGCACGGGGCGCGCGGGGCGGTCCCAGCGTCAGCCCCTCCCGGCCCCGCGGCGTCGTCCCGGCGACCAGGCAGAGCGGCGGGCGGGGGCTCGGATGGAGGCGGCTGCGGCGCCGCAGTGAGTTGTGGGGGGGAGGGAGGCGGGGGGCGGCGGCGCTCGTGTGCCCAGGCCGTGCGGGGAAGGGGCGCTCCCGTCGGGATGGAGTTGCTGCTGGGGCTCGCGGAATCAGCGACACATAGGATGGTTTGGGCTGGAAGGGACCTTAAGGATCATCACGTTCCAACCCCCCTCCTGCCATGGGCAGGGACATGTCCCACTAGACCAGGCTGCCCAAGGCCCCATCCAACCTGGCCTTGAACACCCCCAGGGATGGGGCAGCCACAGCTTCCCTGGGCAACCTGTGCCAGTGCCTCACGACTCTCTTGGTGAAGAACTTCCTCCTTATGTCTAGTCTGAATCTACCCCTCTCCAGTTTATACCCATCGCCTCTAGTCCTATCACTACAAGCCTTTGCAAACAGCCCCTCCCCAGCTTTCTTGTAGCTCTTTCAGGTACTGGAAGGTCGCTATAAGATCTCCTCTGAGCCTTCTCCAGGCTGAACAACCCCAACTCTCTCAGCCTGTTCTCATAGGGAAGGTGCTCCACAGAATCACAGAATCACAGAACAACCAGGTTGGAAGAGACCCACCGGATCATCGAGTCCAACCGTTCCCATCAAACACTAAACCATATCCCTCAGCACCTCATCCACCCGTGCCTTAAACACCTCCAGGGAAGGTGACTCAACCACCTCCATGGGCAGCCTGTTCCAGTGCCCAATGACCCTTTCTGTAAAGAATTTTTTCCTAATGTCTAGCCTGAACCTCCCCTGGCAGAGCTTGAGGCCATTCCCTCTTGTCCTGTCCCCTGTCACTTGGGAGAAGAGGCCAGCACCCTCTTCTCTACAACGTCCTTTCAGGTAGTTGTAGAGAGCAATGAGGTCTCCCCTCAGCCTCCTCTTCTCCAGGCTAAACAACCCCAGCTCTCTCAGCCGCTCCTCATAAGGCCTGTTCTCCAGCCCTTTCACCAGCTTTGTTGCTCTTCTCTGGACTCGCTCCAGAGCCTCAACATCCTTCTTATGGTGAGGGGCCCAGAACTGAACACAGGATTCGAGGAGCGGTCTCACCAGTGCCGAGTACAGAGGGAGGATAACCTCCCTGGACCTGCTGGTCACGCCGTTTCTGATACAAGCCAAGATGCCATTGGCCTTCTTGGCCACCTGGGCACACTGCTGGCTCATGTTCAGTCGGCTGTCAACCAACACACCTCTCCTCCAGGCAGCTTTCTAGACAGACTTCTCCTAGTCTGTAGCACTGCATAGGGTTGTTGTGCCCCAAGTGCAGGACCCGGCATTTGGCCTTGTTAAACCTTATGCCATTGGACTCTGCCCAGCGGTCCAGCCTGTTCAGATCCCTTTGCAGAGCCTCCCGACCCTCCAGCAGATCGACACTTCCACCCAGCTTAGTGTCGTCCACAAACTTGCTAAGGGTGCACTCGATGCCTTCATCCAGGTCATTGATGAAGACATTGAACAGGACTGGACCCAGCACCGAGCCCTGGGGAACCCCACTTGTCACTGGCCTCCAGCTGGATTTCACACCATTTACCACCACTCTCTGGGCCCGGCCATCCAACCAGTTTTCCACCCAGGAGAGTGTGCGCCTGTCCAGGCCAGAGGCTGACAGTTTCTCAAGCAGAACACTGTGAGAAACTGTGTCAAAGGCTTTGCTGAAGTCCAGGAAGACCACATCCACAGCCTTTCCCTCATCCAGCAGCCGAGTCACTTTTTCATAGAAGGCGATCAGGTTAGTCTGGCAAGACCTGCCTTTTGTGAACCCATGTTGACTGGGCCTGATCACCTGGTTCTCTTGCATGTGCTTCATGATAGCACTCAAGATCACCTGCTCCATGACTTTCCCTGGCACTGAGGTCAGACTGACAGGCCTGTAGTTTCCTGGGTCCTCCCTGCGGCCCTTTTTGTAGATGGGCACAACATCAGCCAGCCTCCAGTCCAGTGGGACTTCCCCAGTCTTCCAGGACTGTTGGAAGATGATGGAAAGGGGTTTGGCCAGCACATCCGCCAGCTCCTTCAGTACCCTAGGGTGAATCCCATCCGGCCCCATAGACTTGTAGCTGTCCAGTCGGGCTAGCAAGGCTCTGACCACCTCCTCTTGGATCATGGGAGCCTCATTATGCTCCTCTAGTTCCTGGGTTAGTACACAGACGGAACGACCCTCCTTACGACTAAAGACTGAGGCAAAGAAGGCATTAAGTACCTCGGCCTTTTCCTTATCCCCTGTTACTGTTGTTCCTTCTGTGTCCAATAGGGACTGTATGGTCTCCCTAGTCCGCCTTTTATTATTTATATATTTGTAGAAAGATTTTTTGTTATCTTTCACTGACTTGGCCAATCCAATTTCTAGCTGAGCCTTAGCCCTTCTGATTTTTTCCCTACACAATCTCACTTCCCTCCTGTAGTCCACCCAAGAGGCCTGTCCCTTCTTCCAGAGGCCATAAACATTTCTCTTCTTCTTGATATCACTCAAGATCTCTCTATTCAACCAAGCTGGCTTTCTCCCCTGCTGGCTTTTTTTCCGGAACACGGGGATGGCTTTCTCCTGAGCTGCTAGGACAAGCAGCCCTCTGATCATCTTTGTAGCCCTCCTCTGGACTCATTCCAACAGCCCCATGTCCTTCTTATGTTGAGCATCCCAGAACTGGACACAATACTCCAGATGAGGTCTCAGAAGAGAGGAACAGAGAGTCAGAGTCACTTCTCTCAGCCTGCTGGCCAAGCTTCTTTTGATGCAGCTCAGGATATGGTTGGCCTTCTTGGGTTTTGAGTGCACATTGCTGGCTCATGCCAAGGTTTTCATGAACCAGCATCATCTGTCTCTGAGCGATATGCTCTCTGTCAGCCCCAAAGCTGCTTTGATCCTGGGATGGGTCCCTCAGGGTGCTTCCTTACACATAAAAGGAGCTCACTTGCTCTTCAGTACTGGGCTTGGGAGCAAGAGTTGTGTTTGGATCTGAGCGTATAGAGGTGGGGATCCTGCCTCCTTTGGCTCCAGTGAGGCAGGTTTGGGCCTTGGCAGCCTGGCATGGTCAGCGTTAATGCAAGGAGGAGAATCGTTATTAGAATCAGGGTGAAAATTCCAGGACAGGTGGTCCTGAGTTTCACAGATGGAATAAGTGAGAGGAGACTTGTGCTGCTTTTGCCACCATGAACATATATTAAAGAATGTAACCATGCACACCTGGGAGAGAACTTGGCACTTTATCAGGGGATGCAGTGATAGGAGAAGGGGTAACGGTTTTAAGCTGAAAGAGCGGAAATTTAGATTAGATGTTGGGAAGAAGTTGTTTACTGTGAGGCTCTAGAATGGGTTGCCCAGGTAAGCTGTTGGTGCCCTATCCCTGGAGCTGTTTGAAGACCAGGTTGGACGGGGCCTTGGGCAGCCTGGGCTGGTGGGAGGTGTCACTGCCCATGGCAGAGGGGTTGGAACTGGATGATATTTAAGGTCTCTTCTAACCAGAACCATTCTATAATTCCATGATAAGTGAATGTTGCCCTGTGAAACTAAAATTGGGATGAGAACATGCATTTATTGGATCTTGCAGCAGTGTGGAGGTATTGATAGGTAGTCTGTGTTCGCTCTGGACATGGCCCAAGGTTGGAGACTTGAAAGCCCAGCAGCAGGTCTCACTGAAACCTTTGCTGTCCTGAAACTTGTTCTGCTGCTCATTGCATCTTGGGAAGAGGTTTAGCAGGGGTGGGAAGACCAAAGGTGACTGGCATTGGGCAGCAGCACCCAGGCAGGTCAGTGTTGAAACATCCTGGAAAAGGTTGTGTGGATCATTTTGGTTTGAAAGCAAAGATGGTTTGGAACAAAATGACGGAAACTATTTCCAGCTAATTGGAGTTTCTGCTTTTTCATGTGCTTTGTCCTGAGTGCTCGATACAAATAAGTGAAAAACTTACTAGACCCTTGAAGTGTTGGGTTTTTTTTTTAAAAAAAGAGAAAAAATAATTATTTGAGGCAGTATATTTAAAAGTGTGAAATATTTCTTATCTATGTTATTAACTTCTTGCTTGCAAATGAGCAGTCATGCTTTTAAATAACTGCTGGTCTTTGATTAGAGTAATGGATTTGTAGTTAATCTCCAGAACTGGATCCACCTGTCATGGGATGTGATTACTGTCAGCTTTAGTAATATACAATCAGGACAAAGGAGGTTCTTGTAGCAACAATTTGTCTCTTGGTTTGTGGTTGTTCGTTAACTTCTAAAATATGTGTCAGCAAAATGCTGCCAGTTTTAATTGTTGAGTGTAGTGCCATGCTCTGTGAACAGTTTGGGGGATTTCAGCAGTTACTGTAAACAGGTTGGTGCAATTTTGCTTTATCTGTGTGGGAGGTCTTTATTGGGTCACCTATTCTAGTTGGCATTTAAATTTGTGAGTAGCTTGTTTAGCATGCAAATTTCAAACTTTTGGTAACGTGTAATACTTGTACAGCAGAAATGTAAACGATTTGCTCTAATTCATTACGTTTTGAAACATAATTCAGACATTTCAAATAATTTAAGGTTGTTTCTAGTGCTTGAAATAAAACAGCAGTAATATAGTAAAAGCGAAATGTTGCTTAAATTATGTAATACTTGTTTGGATTTTCTAAATTTATGCAAATAACTAGGTTATTTCAAGTTACTGTATTTTGTCCTCTATTTGTCCCCTGCTTTAATCCTTTAATTCCGTGTGAAGAGATTATGGGCAGTATGTCATTAAGCATATAAAGCAAGCTGTTGTTTACAGTAAGATTTCTCCTTTCAGTTTGGAAACTGACATGACAGTTTTATGTTTTAGAGCCTCATATAACTGAGGAAATAATATCACATAAACTTCATGATGGGAAGGGCCTTTTCAGAGGCTTGTGTTAACCAAAAAAGCTAGATTGAGCCCTTGCTTTTCCCCAGATTGGTACATAAGAGAAAACTGAACTGTAAATTTGAAAAAAATTAGAGACCACAGAAAAAAATTGCACACCTGAGCTGGCTGCTTGTGGTGCAAAGTATGAAATGTGCAAAAGTCTGTTGTGGTAAAATGTGAATCTCCAGAGCATTTATGTTCTACCTCATCATGCTCTGTAATTGCAGTAAGAGCAAAAGAAGCTGCTGACCCTGATACATCATGCTGATAAATGCAAGGACTTGGCAGCCGTGTTTATTCTAATACGGGTGGACGGTAGTAGTTAAGAGTCTTGCAGGATCCAGTGCTGCACTTCTTGATCACGACACACTGTCATCCTCCAGCATTTCTTGCGGACTGCTGCATGCCATAGTGTTGCTGTAAAATGACTGTTCAGTTGTCCACAGAACACTCTAAATTTTTTTAGATACTTCTGTGTGAAGGAGGAATTCTCTGAAAAACTGAAGAAGAGCTTAAAGTCAAGTGTGATATGTGCAGTCCTTTGTTTTCACTGCATTTGATTACTCTTCAGTTGGTTATGTCTCACTATGAGTTCCCTTGTTTGCCTCTTTTGTTAGCTTTGATGTTGACCAAGACGACTCTTTCATGGCATTAGTGGAATGGCCTGGCATGCATCATTGTGGTGGTGAATGTATGCAGTATGTATGGTGGTACATAAATATTGTTGTCAAGGTGTGTAGTTTTCGCACCTGGTTTTATGCATTTCCATAGAACAGTTTTGACAGTCCCATTTGATTATTGAGAGAATGTGCTGACATTTCTGTACTTTACTTGATTAAGTGTTTTCATACCCTAAGAAACACAATGTACAGCAGAAGAGGAGTAAGGCAATAAAATATTTTGCAGAACAGGCAAAATGCACAATTATGTCTGTCATGTGTTACATTACATTGAATTTCTGGAGGGAAAAAACACTTCGTGATGCAGTTTCAAGTGCATGTGCTAAAATAATATAATTGGACAAAAGGAATAATTGCAAAAGTGTGATTAATTTATACTCCAAAAACTACTTAGAAAGCTAAAAGGACCAAGACACTAAAATTAGAGGACCTGAAGTCAAAACTTGAGATTTGAGTCTAGATTTGGGTCTGTTTGTTGCCCGTACAGAGGGGTTTATCTTGATATTTTGATTCACTTCATTAAGAAATCAAAAGGTCAGGTATGAAATGCATGCAAGTTCTCAAATTTTTTTGTGTGGAACTCCCAAGAATTCAGGCTAGGGCCACCTTTGGCAGATACTGCTGAATGCTCCCCCAAAAAAAACATGTCTTCAACAACGTACAATGATATTTGTTGAAACAGAGAAATGCAGGCAACCAAATCCTGTTACACTGAACTTCACTTCATGTTTTATCTCTATATATACACCTATACATAAAATGCCTACACGGTTTATTGTTGCTAGTGGTTTAGATGCATTGCTAGCGGTTTAGATGCTGTTTTAAACTGTGCATTAGAATACTTTCAGGAAATGTTTGTTTGTTTTTTATATATATATATATAAAACTAACAATTGAAAACTTACAAGATATGAGTAGCTAGTATGTATCTTAGCTTGGTGTACACGCTTGATCATTTGCTTGTTACTGGAGTCAACAAATAGCCTCGTTTAAGAAAGGCATTATTCAAGGTATTAGAGGTTAGAGAGCATGCAGGCATTTTGGCAATAAGATATAAAACTGAATTCTGAGGGGAAAAAAGAGGCTTAAATATGTGAATGTCCAATTTAAAGCCTAAAATTAATTTGAATTGTCTGTGACTTACTTTTTGTTAAATCTGGCTTATAGTTTTGTTATAGCTTTGCTATTAATCAGTGATCTTATTTTCCTGTAGCAATGGCTTGGAGGGGGGATGGATAAAAAACTACTTTATATTTCTCACTGTTAAACTGGTGGTTGTATGGTGCAAAGACTAAAAATTGAGATGTCCACTTGGTCACTTGTTGCTGACATCTTGACAGCTGATGCAAGATTCCTCCCTCATAACAGAAGCAACAGTGAGTTACAGGCTGCACATTACACCTTCTACAAGGAAGCAGCATTTCAAGTAATAACAGCTTAAATATGTTGGTGTATTGTCCAGGCAGATGTCTCCTTGATACAGCTGGCTGCTGTACTCAGGAATGCTACCTTCACACTCTTAATAAGAGGCCAATTTTATTGTTGAATTTTGCCAGGTTGTTTTCCAAGTGGCAATTTGGATGTAGTTTCCCGTACCAATGCAGGTGAGTTCTGTACTTCTCTGTGCAGGCCTTGTAAAACTGAAGAATAAATATAAATCTTCAGCTGTTACTGTGCCTAATTCTGCTGCTATAGAATAAGAGTCATGTCAGACCAAGATATCCAAGTACATTCGTAACAACTCCGTTTACCTTGGCGAAGGATGCAGGGTTTATCTCGCTTCTTCGTATCTCTTCCTCACTAACTTTAAACACGGCCAGCCTGCTTGCACTGCCAATCCAAATCACAGCATTCAGACTCTGAGTTTACTATAGCACCCTGTGCAAAATTTAGTTTCTTCTGTTTTACCAAACTTCAGCCCAGCATTCTTTAGAGATTAGGAGCCTGCTGCTGTCAGCAAATTAGGAATAAGGAGTTCCGTGAGAGGACGCCATCCCTAAACATGCTTCTTGGGTTCTAGGGAATTATGACTGTAATCTTGATTTTCCGGTCCATGCTTCCTCTAACCCTAATCCGAGGCTAGGCACCCTCTGTGGTTTGAAGGATTTAAAGGAACCAGTTGTATTGGAGTGTTCTATTTAGAGAACACATACAAATCTGAGGTTTGTTATTGTTAGGTACAAATAATACGAATCCCTTTTCTTAAAACACTGTAAAATTACATGTCTCTCTCTGTAATTTTTTTTTAAGGATCTATCTGACAATGACCACGTTCTCTGTCTCTCAGACTTTTTGTGTGGATCTCAAAGTAGCTGTAATTTGCATGAGACTAGTGAATATCCTCCTATGAGAAGACATTCACTGACATACAACAGCCTGGAAGAAGTTTTAAGGAAGTCAACAAGCATAGAATTCTTTAATAAAACAGAAGACTTTTAGAATTTCACAAACTTTTGGCTATCTGGGTCTTAAAAAAAAAATAAAAATGAACCGTTACACAATAATGAAACAACTAGGTGACGGCACCTACGGCAGCGTGTTGATGGGAAAGAGCAATGAGTCAGGAGAACTTGTGGCTATTAAAAGGTATGTAATGTCTACATTCAGTAGTAAAGGTACTTGCAAAAGCTTGAAGATTTTCACTTTTAACTGTATTGTTGTCTGTCATCTGTGTAGAATAGAAAAAAGGTCCCTTTTATTAACAACAATTTTTTTTTAATTAAGTTGATTAACAGGGCGATCGTGGATCAGACTTCTGCTAACAGATCAATAGGGGCATGGTTTAGTGTTTGATAGGAATGGTTGGACTCGATGATCCGGTGTGTCTCGTCCAGCCTGGTTATTCTATGATTCTATCATTCTATGAATAGTCAGATCAATATGTCAGTCTGTATAAGTTCCTGATTTCTCTTGGCTTATAAAATTGCATGCTGCTTTTGTTAAGTTTGAACATGCTTCTTTGTAAATATGCTAGGCTAAAAACCAAGGAAAAGCAAGGTGAATGTACAATTGATTAATTAGGGTTTTTTTTTTATTTGTATGAATTGTAAGAATACCTATCTTAAGGCGTAGATTTGGAATACCTTCCAAATCCTGCAAATCTTTTTAGGTACAATGATAAATACCAGGCAGCAGTGTGGTAAGGTAAATAAATTGTATCTAATAAAGTTGTGTTGTGCATAATCATTACTGTTGTTGTACTTGCCTAAAATTGTTAAAAAACAATAAGAAATTGTACTAGAGGAGTGGGGAAATTTCCCTTCTATTCCTACAGTATTGCAAGCAGGATATAAAACGTGAGATACCAGAAATTGTGTGTTGCTGAGATTTTTTTTCCTACATTTATGGCTTTACTGCAGAAAGATAATTGTAATATAATTGACTAACTTTTGTTTTAAGAATTTTTAAGAATTTCAGGTTTCTCCATATATTGCTAGACAAAAGGAACAATATTTTGTGGGAAGTGTTTCATTCTCATGATTTCAGGGTATTTGTGTGATTTTTAAGTTGGGGGGGCAGTTTTGTTGAGATGCGTTTATTTTTAAACTAAAATCTTGGGTTTAAATCGCCTCCCTCTAGGTGCTAGAACTTTACAGAAACACAGCAAATAACATGGCATTCACAACCCTGTCCCAAGATCTAAGCAACACCAAATAGTCATGTTTGTATCCATGCAAGACTTAAAAATACATTTATTACACTGTTCTATATAACAAATAGCTTAGAGACTATTGTATATACGTGAGTATTGCCTGAAAAAAAGGAACCCATTTTGTTAACTGTTTAATACCTTGGAAAAGGCTTGTGAAAGTGACTGATTAAGTCAGATGATTGACTATAATGTTAAACAGTTAAGATGCTTTGCAGGTTCCAAAAATGTAAATTTCTTGTTTTCCTAGAATGTCCAATTTAATCACAAAGAGGTGATTTCTCCGATTTCAGATATCCTTGTTCTATGTGCAGTGTTGCTGCCCTTGTTATTAAGGGCATAATTCAAATGATAAACAAGATTTTGTGTCCATGTTGTTTTTAGAAATACCTTGTATTATCATGGCTGTCTGGCTACTACTCCTCTAAAAATATGTTTGCCGTGACTACTCATCAAACATCTAAATTTCTAGCAAATTTAAGAGTTGAGAGTAGTTTTATGTTACTGATGGGTATTCTAGAACATTTTAAATTTAGTTCAAAATACAGCTAATGCTATCCTTGGAAAATAACATGTTTAGAGGCTTGTTCTAGAAGCATTCTGTACTGCTCACTGAAAATACTTTATCTTGTATTTTCATTTCAGAATGAAAAGAAAGTTCTATTCATGGGATGAGTGTATGAATTTGAGAGAAGTCAAGGTAAAGTGATGAACATGTCACACTTGGAAATAAGCGTCTAGTTAGGTTTTCGTGCAGGAAAATTGCATCTGCAATGTCCAAGCATAAGGCCAAACTCTGTGAACTCTTTACGTGGGGGTGACAGGTTCCAAAAAACCATGGGTTGTTGGAACTCCTAAAGTTGTTTCTGCTTTGTGGAATATCTCACTGTTCTCAAGCGATGACCATACCTCATGGCCAAGCCTTGCGCCTTTGAGAGAAGATGGAGACATTTATTTTGTATGTGTGTGTTTCTGTGTTTTATCAGTGTACTCCTGCATTTTACTGGCAGATTTCTAGGTGGATACCTAGTCATATCCTGCATTTGGGGTATTTGTAGAAAGCACTGGGAGTTTTGGCCAGCCAAATGATAGAATTAACATTTGAAAACCTGGGCATAAATTGCAAGTCATTCCATGTTTTGGATGCCTTATTTTCTGTATAAGCAAAGCTCTCTGAAGAAAAGGTTATCCATAATTTAGGTTTAACTTAATGGAGATTGCACTTAATCAGTATTTCCAAAAAGAAGACATTTAAGAGTGTGTCCTTGTTCATGAAAATTTCATAACAAAAAATCGCTGGAGTTTCTTATTCAGTTCTGTGAGCAAGAGCTGTTTACTGCTTCAGAACTGTCTTTCATTATAGGGAATTAGGTTTTTGTGTCAATCTTCGCCCAGCTGTGACATAACCTCTAGAAATAGAAGGTTTAAATGGCTATTAATATCTTTGCTACTTTTATTTTGACGCTAATTTAAAATGATATTTTATTATTCTTAGAAACAGATTACAAGATAAATAGAGATGATAAGATGGACGTGTTTTGTAAATTCTCTGCTAGAAACTTTTACGTGTTAAAAATTTAGCTCTGGTAAGGAATTAAAGTCACCGTTGAGTTATCTGAAACTGTATTTTGCTATTTTACAGTCTCTGAAGAAGCTAAATCATGCCAATGTAATAAAATTGAAAGAAGTCATACGAGAAAATGACCACCTTTACTTTGTATTTGAATACATGAAGGAAAATCTCTATCAGTTAATGAAGGACAGGTATGTCTTTTTCGCAGAACAAAGTGTGCCATCATGCTTTATTTAATGATTCTTACACTATCTTGGCAAACACATTGAACTTTCTGGTTTTGGCTCTTCTTGCAGCCCTGCTGATGTGAACAGGAGTTGCTGCACCTGCTTATCTGAGGGTAGAATTCTGCATTGCTCTGCATTATAATATTGCATATTGTAGTACTTTTGGAAATAACAGATTGTTCAGTTGTTAACACGGTAGTTTGCATGTCTGGTGTGTGTAAAGCCATAAGAAATTCCAAATAATTTTTTTATTAATTTTCACTTTAATATATGAAGGATTGGATAAACACTGTTCATTCTGCTTTTGCTCATGGACGTGGCTTAAGGTGGAGATAGTCATCTGCATATACATGCATGCTTATAAGAAAGACTTGTATGGACTAACTCTGTGATGCTGCAATCTTGGACAAACAATACATACCAAGATTTACACAATGGACTTTGTAATAGGACGTGCCTTTTTTACTAACATTTGTCTTTGCTGAATTCTTTCGCTTTTAATGCGTGCTTCCTTCAGACGTTGTCATGCACATTTATCTCCTAATGTGCAAAAGTTTTATGTTTGCATCCTGAGATAGTTGCTAGCAATATTAGCACAATGTTACCCTACAGCTGAGAAGCATTTCTCTCAATCAGGGTTCTCTTAGGGGTACCACTGGGTAGCACACCTACCACAATACTATGCTGTGCCTTCTCTTCCTTGTTACGTTACTGTTCACTCCATGTTCATCTGGACAAGCACTCTACTAGCCAACCAGCTTCTACAGAGAGATAGGATCATGAACGTCTCTGCAGAGAAGTCCCTCTGCAGCAGTTACTGACTGAAATTAAGGCCTGACAGCAAGCTAGTTTTGAGATGAGGGCCAATCACATATCTCTTACTTTGTGCACAAGGCTTGATGGGTCTGTCTTCATCTGTTCATGATGTTTTACGCAAAATGAAAAAATATATATGTTGTGAAAAAACATTTTTTTTTAATTACATGAAGTTGTTAATCTCTTTCTTCACAGAAACAAGTTGTTCCCCGAGTCAGTGATCAGAAACATGATGTATCAGATATTACAAGGGCTAGCTTTTATCCATAAACATGGTAGGTAACTAGAGCTTAACCATGTAGCACTCTTAGAAAATAAGATAATGCACCATAATATCATGAATAAAAATATCTAGCAAAGGCTTTTATCTCTAATAAAACTTATTCTTATTTGCTTCAAATATGGTGTACTTTTAAGCCATATCTGAAATTACACCTTGTTGTTCTATAATCAAATATTCCTCTTTGTGAAAGCATTGGATAATTTTCATATCCTGTTCAATACTACTTTTCCACCATCATTACCAGACGAAGAAACAAACAAAGAAACCTGTATGCTGTTCTGTATTGTGCATTTCCATTTCCTCAAAAAGTTCTACTTAAGGAACATTGATACTTTACAGATGGCAGTTTCTGTTGTCTTGAGATACTATAACTAATATGATACCCTCCATGTGAAAAAAAAAAAACCATAACCAACTGAAATAACTCCTTCACTAAGAAATTCAATCTCCTTATCAAATGCAAACTTGATTTAAGTACTTAGAGATAAGACTTTTCTAGCAATTACAAGCACAGTCTATATAAGAGGTGTTGTGTTCACAACAATAACAACAAAAGGTTTCACAGCATTTACAAGCTTTTTAATTCTCATGTTTAATATCTGTCTGCAAACTGTTGTAATTTACTGTCTTGCTCCGCTCTCTGATTTTGTACTTGCCCTTGACATCACATTGATGTCCCTAAAACTTTCCAAATGTGAGAATATCTTAGCGGAAAATGAAGTAAACAATGTTCCCAGTGATCTCTGGCTTTCAAGGAAGGCCTCTTGAGGAATTCAAATAATTTGTTGTAGTCAGTATTCAAATATCTCAAAATAGCCATTTTATGTCTTTTCTGCTCAAGAACACATACTGTTCTTTGTTTATTGGCATCCACTTTTCCTCCTTCATTTTTACATGAAATAAATCAGAAAATTAGCATTTAAGAAAACTTGCCATTTCTAAGTTACAGTATTAATATTTGGTTTTGACTGTGAGTATCTGAGAATGAAGGGTATGATAAAATTCAACATTTATGTTCAACTAATAATTTCAAACAATTTCTTAGAGTGGTTGTTGGTTTCTGCATGCAGAAATTGCTTTATTGTAGCAAGTGAATTCCAATCAAATTGATTTATATTGTAACAAATTGTGTAGGCCAGTTAAATAGCAGAACTGATTTACTTAGCGACTTAACCACTGTCTAGGTATACAGGTGATCAAGCCAACAGTAAGCATTAAAGCAACTTTGTTTCTATATTACTAATATTAGCATTCCTGAGTGGAATTTTGGTATCCTTTATATATCTTATTTTGTCACAATGATAAATAAACTAGTTAAATTGTTCAAGAAATTTTATAAATCAGGTCTCAGATGCTCAATTTTCAAATATCCAAAACTGACAGATGAGTTGGAGTTTACGCAGAAGATTTCACTCTGAAATTGGTTTGCTATATGATACTGCTGCAATAGTCAGTTCAGTTTCCTTAGCGTGACAATGATAGTTTACATTTTTTAATTTAAGAACACTTGGTGTAATAATCACTAGAGGGAAATTGAAGCCTCTCCCAACAAGCACACACCATTCATTTATTTTGAATTTAATCGAAAAATGAAATAAAAATTTAAGGAAAAAAAACCCCAACAATATCCTATATAGACTTGAGGTTGTTCAGCCTGGAGAAGAGAAGGCTCCAAGGAGACCTTATAGCGACCTTCCAGTAACTGAAGGGGCTACAAGAAAGCTGGGGAGGGACTGTTTACAAAGTCTTGTAGTGATAGGACTAGGGGCAACTAGGGTATAAACTGGAGAGAGGCAGATTTAGACTAGGCATAAGGAAGAATTTCTTCACCATGAGAGTGGTGAGGAACAGGTTGCCTACGGAAGCTGTGGATGCCCCATCCCTGGAGGTGTTAAAGGCCGGGTTGGATGGGACCTTGGGCAGCCTGATATAGTGGGAGGTGTCCCTGCCCATGGCAGGAGGGGGGTTGGAACTGGATGGTCTTTAAGGTCCCTTCCAACCCAAACTATTCTATGATTCTACGTTCTTCCAAAACATCCCAAAGTAAGTTTTGGATTACTGTATTAGAGGTTGCTGTTTAAGAAGTGGTGACACAATAACTTCCCATTCTTTTCTTTCTGGTATTCTATAGGTTTTTTTCATAGGGATATGAAGCCTGAAAACCTTCTCTGTATTGGACCAGAACTTGTGAAAATAGCAGATTTTGGTTTGGCTAGAGAACTAAGATCTCAGCCGCCTTACACAGATTATGTTTCTACCAGGTGGTAAGTATATTAAAAAATTAATACATTATCTTAACTAGTTACCTTTTTCATACTATTTAAATTTATCTACTGTTTCTTTTCATCCTTATAGGTACCGAGCTCCTGAAGTTTTGCTAAGATCGTCTATTTATAGTTCACCTATTGATATGTGGGCAGTTGGCAGCATAATGGCTGAGTTGTATACACTAAGGCCTCTTTTCCCAGGCACAAGTGAAGTAGATGAAATCTTCAAAATTTGCCAAGTATTAGGGACTCCGAAGAAGGTAAGGCTTCTAGAAAAAAATTACACCATGGTATTTAAAAAAAAAAGGAAATAAAATTGTAAACCCATTGAATTTTATCTCCCTTTCAGAATATACATATAAATCACTACTTTAGTAAGTTTCCAGCAGACTTAAGGTTTTCTCAATTGTATTTCTTTTAAGCTCTCATTAAGCATGTAATGCTAGTCTTCTGCTGTATATTAGCATGCATTGTATATCATACCGTTATGAGTAGACTTGCTGTCCTCTGATGAAAGCCAGACAAAATTGTTTACTTCAGTTATTCAAATCTATTCATATTGGAAAGAAAACCTTCAAGTCTTTCAAGATTTCATTTTGCCAAAGCCGATTTGCTTTCCTTTCCTGAAAGTGTAATTATTCGAGGCCAGTAGCCAGAATTTGGAGCTTATAGAAGGTATTGTAAATAAGACAAATTATGCTTTTCTTATTTTTGAAGCATAAACGAAATATTTTATCTCAAACACAGATCTTATAAAATATTATTAGCAATAAAAGGTAATGGAAGAAAAATATTCAGTATTTTAGAGAGGAAATGGTTATTTTCAGTTATATTCTCGAAGGGCGAAATAGTGTTTAAAATTACAAGGAAGGTTTGTGTAGGACATACGAAAATGTATGTAACTACTTATTTCAGTTAAAAAGTTGTTTTCACCACTGGATATGTGAACATGCAAGAAAAGAATAAGTTTACCTTCAAAATTTTGAATAAACTGAAAAAAGACCATGTAATATAAATATTTTTTGGAGAATAAGAGATGGCAGACGTGTATCAGTACTTTATGGGTCAAACCCAGAACTTTTTGAAATAACTGCTGAGCATAGCGTCTCTAGATCTGGGAAAGCTAAGGGTGATTGAGAAAAGCATTAATTTCATTAGTGTTTTACTGATATAAAATAAAATATAATTCTTGTCCGGTAGCTGTTATCGATACAGAAGTAAGGAATAAAACTTAAAACATAAATAGATTGAGCTTACTTAGGAATATGTAGAGCTTGAAGCGGTGGGAAAACATCCAAGAGAATGTCCTGAGAAACAGGTGCAAACTCATGAAAGAGCAGAGTGGAGAAGGTCAGAGGTGGAGAATTACAGATCATATATTGTGGAAGTGAAAATTTAGTCTAGAGGACTAAGTGAAAATTGTTGTGATGTGTAAAACAGTGCTTGCTATGACAATTATGTGTCAGAAATAATGTGTAATACAAGCAATACTTTAAGATTTGAGTTTTTAAACATAGATGCTAAGCTGCTTAGGCATCTCACAAGTCTAGGATAGCAAGAAGAATGTTTTGATTCTTAAAATAATACGTGTGAAAGAGAGCAACACACTAGCTTCTGTAACATTTCTCGATGTATAACCTAAACAAATTCAGGAAGCACAGAGAGATCTGAGAGAGATTTTCACTGTGCGTAGTAGCAGAGCAGCATTAAGCTGACTGCTATGGTTTTTCCTCTAACCTTGTAGGCAATTGAACAGAAGGATATTATGACTCTAAACTGTCATTCCCTGACTAGCAAGCTGATTGCTTGGGAAAGCAGGGATCATTACCAGCTGAGTATTTCAGAGGGAATTGTAGCCCCTTCTAAAGACCGTAAGGGCTAGAGACACTGTAAATCAGCACTCTACATCAGGGAGCTGTAATTAGTTTCTTTGTGTCCCTGTCACCTGCTGGGCAGACGTGGGGAATTTCGACTCTTTATGACAATGCTGAGGCATTTTTCATGGAGTTCACTGTGTAAGAAGAGTACTTAAATATGATTATAGGAATTACCGCAACAAACGATGAATTTATTACAAGTGAAGTATTGTTCTGCATTCTGAAAAAAACACCAACAGTTATTTTAATAGTGTGGGTTTGCAGTTAGTTTTTCAAATAGTATTCTTTTTCAGACATAAATTTTCATTATTCCATTATCCTGCAATAAGGAATTACAGGAATTATTACACATAAGATTCCAATTTGCCTTTCATTGTTTTAAGTCCCTAATACCATTCTAATGACTTCTGTGAGTTTGGTTTTTTTAACTATTTTGCTTTATTTATAAAGTTGCTTATAAAATTTTATAAATAAATTGCAGTTAGTACTGGCATACTAGGAGTATGCCAATTTAATGAAAAGCTGATGGTGACGTGAAAAGGAGAGATTAGTGAGATGCATTTTCATTAGTTGAAGGTTGGCAATGGCACTTTAAATAATTCAAAATTAATTTTTTCATAAGTTAAAATGTCTTTCATTTTTGTACTTGTACTGTTTTCACTCTTTCCCTCTACGTCACAAGTTTTGACACTCAGCCCTTGCTACTTCATTCTGAATCATTCCTTTATCACTACCTCTGTCAGGCAGAATGTCATCAACTCCGGTGAAGGAGGGAGATGCAGTGGAGAAGAAGAGTCTACCTCCATTAATTTAAATTAACCAATTCTTCTCTGGGGTGGAATAGGAAGTCACTTGAAGTCTTGAGATTTACTTTAACTAGACTTGATTTATAATTATATCTGAGTTCTTTGATTAGCATAGACAGTGTTAACAGAGCTAAAACTGTAAGTTATTGACATACATAAAAAATGAATAATAGCTAACATGGTTTCTTAAGACCAATTTCTATCAAATCAATGCAATTTACTCCTGTAGCAGCGTAACAAGCTTTGTGGACAGAGGAGAAACACTAATCATGCATTGCCTTCAGTAAAGCTTCTAACACTGCCCCTCATAACATTCTCATGAGTATAACTGTGTAAACAAACTGCCTAATAAGTACATACCTGATTTGAAAGGGTTATTTAGAGGGTAAGCTTTACTGGTTCGCATTCAAAATGAAAAATAGATTGTATTATAGGCCTTCTGATGGAATAGATTTTATTTCTAAGTTGTTAGGTAGCAGGCTGGAAAGGACTGAGTACGTTAGAAGACAAGATTAGAATTCAGGGGTTTTTTATACAATTAAAGATGTGGTCTTAAAAGATTTCTTTAGTAGAGTGCCATACTTAGGCAGGAATAATCAGCTGCACAAGTATCTGAGGGTAACTATCCAGCTAGTACATCTGTAGGAGAGCATGTATGAGCTATACAGAGCATTGTATGTCAACCATATTTTGCTGCAACAGACAAATACCATACCTGTGTGTAGAGAAAGGAATATTGTCCACTGATGTACGAACTAATCTTTGTTCTGTTTGCTGTATTATACCCCATTATAAGTTCTGTCATTCAAGAGAGAAAAATCGGAGTCTAGTGAATAAGACAAACTTAAAAAGCCTAGACCCAGGAATTCAATTGTTTGGATTTCTTTGGCCTGTAGAAAGGAAGATTGGAAGAAAGGAGAAGAAATATACCTTCCAAAGTATAAAAAGGCTGTTCTAGAGAAAGAAAAAAATTGTCCTTGGTATCCATGGATGATAACACACTCAGCAAAGCTTTTCTATGGCTCTAAGAAAAACCTAAGTTTTTCTTATCTTGAGAAGAGTTAAGGCTGTTTAGAGTGTTTTTGGAGTCTGGAAAGCTTTTTGAGACTAATACCTGTCAGGAAGGGACAAGGGCATCAACTAGATGATCTCTTGAGACTTTTGATAATCTTGAGACTTTTGTGATTCTGTATTCCAGCAATGCAGTTAGGAAGCAACTAAGGACTTTGCAATTTACTTCTGGAAAACTAAACATTCAATGATCTAGTGCTTCAATAGTGTCCAGTTGTAATTTAATTATAGACCACCTTATGGTGGAATCAGTGATATATTTTATAGACTGCATCATGGTTACACAGCCATGGTATGCTGGGTGGTGGGCCTTTACCTCTACCATAAAGAAGGTATGTTGAATTCTGTTGTTTGAGCTCATTTCTGTGGTAGATGGTATGTTCAGTAGTGCTTCTGGTACTGCTGCAGTCTCTTCTCCTTCAGGTAATATATGTCTAAGTGTGGTATCCACAATGACGGTTCTGCCTTTACCTACAGAGAGCTTGAGAAGGACTGCCACTGGGGATTCATGCTGCATTCACTGGTGTTGTAGTAATTGAAAGGGAAATAGGAATGCCTGTTTTGCACTAAATAGGAAGAAGCTATGCAGACCAAGCCTGACTCAAGTGGCATAAAATTAAATTTGATCTAATACCTCAAAAGTCCTTGTTCTTTTTTTGGTACTCATTTTCTTTCCTTTGAAACAGAGTGACTGGCCAGAAGGATATCATCTTGCCTCTGCCATGAATTTCCGTTTCCCACAATGTGTCCCTATAAGCCTAAAAACTCTCATCCCAAATGCAAGCAATGAAGCAATACAGCTTATGAGTGATACACTGAACTGGAATCCAAAGAAGAGACCTACAGCAAGTCAGGTCTGAGCACCTGAATGATTAAGTATAAGACTGAATTTTCTTGCATTGTTAAAATTGTAGATACAGAAACCAAATGATTTGTCCAATTTGGATACAATCCAAATCACTAGGGAAAAACCTTCCTCATTTTGAACATTTAGTTGGGAATGATACATTCATTTAGTTGGGTGTAGTGAGGAAAGTTCCAAACCTGGCTCAGCAGACATCATAAACACTTCAGTTACTTCTCCAATGTTGTCTTCTGTATTGGCATATTCTAAAGTTTTCTCTTTAGAGAGGACAGAGAAAAATCTGAGATGCAAGTTTCTTGAATTCTAAGTCACTTTTGCTGACGCCATTTTACTGTACGAAGGGGGATATTGAAAATTCAGCTTTGCTTTTTGTGAAGCTGCAGATGGAATACAGTATGGAAGAGATAAGGATTATTTTAACTTGGAGATGGGATGTAAACTGTACTAAGTAGTAAGGAGAGAACTTTGTGAAGAGTGTACCAATAGGTCATGAAGGTCAGTTTTTCTCCAAGTTAATTTTAAGAAACGTATTTCAAGTACTAGAGATGGTCACATTCTACTGGGTTTTTGAGTATTCATACCTATTGCAATCCTATTTAGCAGATGTAAAAGGGGGATACTTTTGGGAAGGAAAAAAGACATACTGCAGGTTATCCTAGGTGGATGTAATATAAATGATTCAGAAGTGGTTAAGCAGATGGTACCAAGTAGAGCAATGTTTCTCTTCACTTTATAAAGCATATCTATTGTTACAGTCCCTGAGATCTAACTATAGTCTGGTGCTATATATCTCTATGCACAATGATGTTTTATGAAAGCAAATAACCGGCTTTTGCCCAAGTCAGTTGTCAAGAAAGCAGCTGCGGCACTTGTGTAATCCACAGCCAAAAGTGAGAGTTTAATGCACATGCATGGAAATGTGTACAAAGGCAGCAATTCTTAAGTGCAGCTGAGGCAAAACATCTCTTTGAGAACTAACAAAGAGTAGGATCCTACCCTAAAGGGGTAGAAGAGTGTATTGTTTGGACACAGGAAGAGCTGCGTTACTAAGGTATCTCCATGCTGTGTGTATAGTGGTGGACGTAAAAAGGTCAGAGAGAAGAATGAAATATGCATCAGCCTGAAGGCAGGCGCTATAGTTTTCTAATAAACACCAGGAAGGCACAGCAAGCACAGTGAGTGTACTTCAAAGGTAAAACAAAATCAGGGAAAGCTGGCAATGATAAGAAAATGAAGGAGAAATTTCGCTTCTTAACATCCTGTAATGGTAAAACCCATACTCTGATATTAAATGGCAATCATCGTATTTCTGGGGGAGGTTCTGTTCTATTTTAAACTTAAAAGCTGTTCATCGTGTTGTTGAAACATAGCAGCAAAAACATGTAATAAAGCATGTGGTAAGGGTAGTGGAGACTGCGTGTTTTAATATTGAAATTTGTTACTGCATAAATACAGAATGGTGTTGAATATAAAATGTACCTCAAAACTCAGGCTCCACAAAACCTAGAAATAAGGAGGAAAAGAAAAGACATAACTGCTGTAACACATACAAGTGACTCATCTTCTTAAACCAGATGATGGGAAGAGTCTGAAATACAGACCTGACAGTTATCAATATGCTTACTTATGATTTCGTTATACATCTATTTTGCATTTGTGCTGTAAATCTTGCTCAAATGTTTCTGAAACCTGCTTAGATCCTTGATGAGGTTACAAAGTCAAATTTTGAAGTAAAACTAGTATGTTATATCTTCTTCCTCAGGCTTTGAAGTACCCTTACTTTCAAGTTGGCCAAGTTTTAGGACCTCCTCCACAGTATCTGGAGAAGCAGACTGCTATTAAACCAGTTCAGCCAACACAGCCAAAGCCAGCTTTACCTAAACTGGAAGCTATATCCAAGCCAGAACCTCTGTCTTCACCTGATGTACCTGACAAAACACAGCCACAGCCCCTGTCAAAGGTTAACAACCAGCCTCTCCAGCAAATACAGTTACCTCAGAATACAGTTAACCAGCAAGTACCAAAACAGCAGCTACCGGCACAACCATTTTTTCCTACCATCAATAAAAACTCATCGCCAGTAAGTTGTCTTCACTGCCTACTCAGGTGGTTTTATTAAAAGTTCTTGCAATATTCAACCAGGGGATCCCTTGAAAGTTGTCATACATTTTAATAGAGGAGAAACAGATAATTAAGGACTAACTAAGGCTATAACTGGCCACTTATTGAAATTTACAGCAAATCAGAAGAATAGATTGCTTGTAACAACAATATATGTTCATTTATAATAGCCTTAACTGACATGCTTATGCAGTAACATAGTTATGACAACTATCGTTTATTGCCTTTCGAGAAACAATTCACAATAGTGTTGTTAGTATACAACAGAGAAGTGGAAAGGGAGAACTTCACTTGCCTCAATTAGGAATATCTGAGAAAGCTCAGTCTTATGACGGTAGCTCTTCAACTGCCACCTGTTGGCTACCAGGAGATAGCTGCAAAGTGAGTAACACTTGTAAGCCCATGGAATTCAACACCTCATCCCATTCCTGAACTTATAAGATTTAGCAAGATTAATATTAAACTTTAATTTACAGTCGTCTTTTTGCTTTCCACTTTACACCCTCTGAACTAGAATAAAAGGTATGTTAACAGGTATTCAGAAAGTACTGGAAAGCAAACTACAATTAGGCGGAAAGACAGCTGTAAAATCTAATAATTTCTTTGGAAGAGAATGTTAAGAGAAGGCCTGACTAACTTCTGTTATTTGCTGTATTTACTTTGGGGCTATAGCAATTTGCACTCAAACCTTGAGCATGACTGCCATGAATGTTCTGAACCACTGTGCCCTAATTTTTGACAGTTCATATGCCACTGTATGAGAGTATGAAGTTCAGCATGATACCAGTAGCAGAGGCTGAGCACTGAACTGGGTCTGCAAGTAGAATGTTAACTTCACTGTTTCAGATCAAGTTGAGCAATTTAAGAATGACAGTACAAAAAAAACTACACTCAAAATACCTGCCAGCACTATTGTTATGTTTTGTGCTTAAAATCACTCTAAGACTATGAACAAAATATAGGCACAACACAAGGAGAAAAATTCCCTCAAAGGTCTTAAATGATAGTTCGGAAGTCGAGTAGATAAAAAAGTATAAAATTTCAGAATTTAATTGAATCTTTTTTCCCTATTTAAAATAGAAACTAGCAGCTAGTGGTCCTCAGAATGGTGCAGTAGGTGCTAAAAGCTACAGAAGACGGTGGGGTCAGACTTTGGTAAAGGCTGTGGATAGCTGGGATGACTTGGATGACAGTGAATTTGGAATGTCATGTTCAAAGAAACCTAGCATTGCACTGTTAAAAGAAAAGAAAAACAAAGAATGTCTTTTTAGGTAAGTCTTATAATCAAAAATAACAGTTTTTTAGGAAACAGTTTCCAGTAGATTTGTAGATTGATTAAGACAACTCTGCTAAAAAAATAAGTCACCAAAAGTCTGAAAGAATGCAAAGAGCTGCATGAGCAGGCGAGTTTGGGGTGTCATGTTGATACAGCTCCAGTAATACCCAAACTGAATCAAGTCTGTTTCCAGACACTGTATGGTTTGGATGTTTGTTGTGTTATTAAGAAACTCTGTGTTTTACTAAAATCAGATATACTAACTTTATTTCCTTTGTCAGTTAAGTTAGGGAAAGTTCTGCTGCAGTTAACCATATTTGCTTTTATTCAGTAGTGCTGGATACACTTTTTTTTCTTTGAAGTCTCACGTCAAATTCTCATGAGTAATGAGATTTAGGTGTTACTTTCTGTAGGAATAAATTCTACTGTTGAAGGCAGGATAGGCAAAGAGCGCTGTACTTCTCAGGCTAGGGTCAGCTTCTGGTATTCTGAGCTAGAGTTGTTGGTCACATTGTTTGAACGTTTTGATTTTTCAGTATGCCAGAACCAAAAGCTTCATGCTGTATCCAGCCAGGAGGGGAAAATAAGGTTCTGATGAGAAATGATTCTGGAAGATCAAACACCTCAGCAAAACAGTACTATCTAAGACAATCAAGATACCTACCTGGTAAGGATAATAGTCAATACATAAGGAAAATACAAGCTGTGAACAATCTGTGTACTGTACATTTAGATTTTGCACTGGATAATTTCACTTTTCATAACCAGGCTAGATTCTCAAGTTTTGGCCTAAATGTCTTTCCCAGAACATATCTCATCACAATTGATGCAGAAGGTCCTGGCTATGTAAACATGGAAGGGAGCTCAAGACTGCTTGTAGACTGTAAAATTTCACCAGGCTCTCTTACAAACAGTAACATATTAAACCCTCAGTAATATGAATCCAAGATCTCTTGCATTCCTAGGCATATATCCTGATTGACCACAAAGAATTATTTTTGAGGACTAAAGAAACCACCCATATATAAGTATATAGTGCATAGTTCTCAGGTTTGCAGTATCAGGAGGTTTGGGTGTTTTTGAACTTAAAGTCTGGTAAGCGCAATCACCATTCCTAGTAGCAAGTGCTTAGAAATACCAGCTGCTTGCACTGGTAGGAATTCACCCACTCACTTCCCGAGGCAGTCATCCTTCTTAAAAATAAATAGATAGCTTAGTCTTAATAACATGAAATTTTGTAATTGCTAGGAATAAAGATGGGAAGAAGAAGAAAGAAAAGGGAAAGTTTCCTTCAGTTAGTATTATGAATATATTCTGTTATTATCTTGGTGTCTCATTTAGTATCTTTTCTTTATTACCATGATTGTTTGCACAATTACAGTACATGTATCATGACTTCTATTGTAATCCACATATAAGAATTTAGGTGGCTTATAGAGGAATTCCTGATTGTCAGACCAAGCAAGTTGTTTTGTTACAATGTATCGCTAATTTATCAGGACTTCCTTAGGCCAGTGATGACTTCTGAATATGAAATCACTTTTTGAATGTTAAATAGGATGCTCAGAGGTTCGAAAGTTTAAGTCCAAAAGGAAAAGGAAAAAACAATGGGGTGGGGGGATCTTCCCTGTCTACAGGTAATATAAATGGAAAGTTCATCTATATGTTTTATCTTCTTTAATCTTTTTTTTTCTAGTGCCTCACTGCTTTTAGTAGAATTTTCAGTGAGAAAGACATAGATGTAAAAAATAATGTGAGCTCTTGAGAGGATAACAGCTCTAAGAATCATATTTGTTATTTATCTATGTTACTTTATTTCTGTTACCACCACATCTTGGAGCTGCTTTCATGCTTTGTAATCTCATTAACTCCTGTAATGCCTGTAACGTGCTGAAGTAACAAATACCTCTTTGTCCTACATTTTAACTTATCCCTTGAAAAAAGTTTATTTTTAGCCTTGCGAACCTTAGTTTTTGATAGGTACTTTTAATTTGTATTAATTGGTTGAGAGTCAAAAATATCAATGAGATTATGGTTTTGTAGAAACCAAGTAACTGTACTAAAAAGGCTTTTGAAAGTACTCTTGAAAGCATGAAGAGAGTTATTCTTAAATAAATGTCTCTAGTTTTCATGGTTTGGCTGAAAAAATATCTAGCCTAATCAGTGGACATCATTCTTTTATGTTAATGGTATTTATGTTATACCACAAATAATTCAGTAGTGTTCTAATGTTCTAGAAATGTCCATTTTTCATTAGTTTTATTAAGTTTGAAAAATGATATTTGTAACATTTTCTGTTGTTTGGTTTCTAAGGTGTGAACCCTAAGAGTGTCTCTTTAGTAGCAGTCAATAAAGAAGGGTCACATGGAACCTGGAACAATCAGTTGTTTTCTAAGCCACTGGCACATACTGGAGGGGGAGTGACTTTCAACAGAAATACTACAGGT